>NC_053491.1:103872681-104472681 GCF_905171775.1 Rana temporaria | reverse complement strand
ACACGTTATTATGAATAGTTTCCATGCTTGTGTATTAAGAGTCACCCATCAAGTTGAGGTCAGGACTCTGTGCAGGCCAGTTAAGTTCCTCCACCCCAAACTCACTCATCAATGTCTTTATGGACCTTGCTTTGTGCACTGGTGCACAGTCATGCTTGAACAGGAAGGGGCCATCCCCAAACTGTTCCCACAAAGCTGGGAGCATGACATTTTCCAAAATGGCTTGGTAAGCTGATGCCGTCACAGAAGCTAAGGGGCCAGGCCCAATGCCTGAACAACATCCCCACACCATAATCCCCCCTCCTACCAAATGATTTGGGCCAGTGCACAAAGCAAGGTCCATAAAGACATGGATGAGCGAGTTTGAGGTGGAGGAACTTGACTGGCCTGCACAGAGTCCTGACCTCAACCCAAAAGAACACCTTTGGGATGAATTACAGCAGAGGCTGCGAACCAGGCCTTCTCATCCAGATCAGTGCCTGACCTCACAAATGCACTTCTGGATGAATGATCAAGCATTCCCATAGACACTCCTAAACCTTGTGGACAGCCTTCCCAGAAGAGCTGAAGCTGTTATCAGGGCCGGTGCTAGACTATTTTGCGCTCTTGGTAAGACCAGCTACACACATTGCAAACTACATAGGGCAACAGCACAGTGGCACATTTTTGGAAAAGACTTAGGGGCTTTTTTTTTGTGTTTCTTTTATGTAGGGTAAAGTGAATGGGCTGCCCAATGAGCGGAAAAACGCATAGAAACATGCCTGCACTTGGTTGCACCTGTAAGTGTGAAGCTCAGAAACACAGGGCAAAGCAGCGCAAAGGCAACCTCAGAACTGGCATCACTAGAAATATAATTGGGAGACTGCTGACTCCCATGTGATGTGTCACGTTAAACTCACTGCATTGATCATCACAAAGAGCTGACAAACAGCCTGATGCCTACTTCATTTTGGTAAATATACAGAACGTACAATCGGATTATATTGCCAGCTTTACACTGGGTTGTCAACTATAGATTCTTATTGTAAAATAAATTGATAATTTAACTCAATATTGAACCCTACGGACTAAGACTGGGATGCAATTAAAGTTCATGTGCGTGTAGGCAGGCAGCCCAATACTTTGGTAATATAGTATAGAAACAGCAAAAAAAAAAAAAAAACAACATAAGTATTTACCTCTTCTAGACTTTTCAAAGCTGAAAAAGGTTTTAACTTTAGATGCCCTGTAAACCAAAATTGAATCTGCTAAAGATGCTGAAGAATTATCTACCGTATTTGCCGGCGTATAAGACGACCCCCTAATTTTCCAGCTAAAATTTTGGTTTTGGTATATACTCGCCATATAAGATGACCCCCTTCCTACTAGTCTGTCTGGAAGCTGAGGGGTAGCCAGAAAAAACGCTGACAGGAATCTCACTGTGCCATTGCATACCTCACTGTGCCATTACATGCCTCACTGTGCCATTACATGCCTCACTGTGCCCATTGCATACCTCACTGTGCTATTACATGCCTCACTGTGCCATTACATGCCTCACTGTGCCCATTGCATACCTCACTGTGCCATTACATGCCTCACTGTGCCATTACATGCCTCACTGTGCCCATTGCATACCTCACTGTGCTATTACATGCCTCACTGTGCCATTACATGCCTCACTGTGCCATTGCATACCGCACTGTGCCATTACATGCCTCATTGTGCTTATTGCATACCTCACTGTGCCATTACATGACTCACTGTGCCATTACATACCTCACTATGCTCATTGCATGCCTCACTGTGCCATTGCATGTCTCACTGTGCCATTGCATACCTCACTGTGCCATTGCATACCTCGAAGATCCCATACCTTATCCCTGTAATGCAGAGTCAGTCAGACTGCGGGCGTCCATTATTCAAAAGCCGCGCCTCCTCCTTGTGCTGTTCCGTGATAGGCGGAACACTCAGTTTCCCAGCAGAGCCTGTGTTCAGTGTTCTGCCTATCACGGATGTCTGAGGCCGAGGATGAGAAGACATGCGTGATAGGAGGAACACTAAACAGAGGCTCTTCTGGGAAACTGAGTGTTCTGCCTATCATGGAACTGCACTAGGAGGAGGCGCGGCTTTTGAATAATGGACGCCTGAGGTCTGACTGAGACAGGTACCGGCGTAAAAGATGACTGTCGAGTTTTGAGGCAAGTTTTTTAATACAAAGGGTCATCTTATACGCTGGAAAATACGGTAAGTGGTCTGTTGGTTGTTATGGTTGAGTTGAATTGATTATTATAGAAAAAAAAAAATTAAGCTGAACTTTGGGGTTCAGTGGCGGTTCGTCTATAGAGGGCGCTGGAGCGCCGCCCCCTCTGGCTCCGCACCGCCACTGACTAATAACATAGATTCATTGCATTGCATGAATCTATGTTATTGTCGCAGATGCCGCTGGTCTATTCAGATGGCCGGACCTAGAGCGCCGGCCACCTGAATAACAGCAGCTGGTTGGCTGTACGGAAGTGCCTATTAGAGCCAGCGGCTCCGAGGCTCTGATAGGCTTTCCGAGTACAGCCCTCAGGCTGTAGTCAGCTTCCGAATGCTTATCCTCTGGACCTACTGGTGGTGCGTTCCTTGGATAAGACTGACAGGCGTCTCAGCCAATCAGGTTCACCGGTTCTGGCTATTCGTAACCTGATTGGCTGAAGCGTCGAGGGCAGGGGAAGACATCGAGACATCGAGGGACGTGGATGGCTGACTCCAGTAAAGGTAAGTGCTGGGCGGGGAAGGGGCATTTTACAGGGCACAGCGGTGACGAAAGGCACAGTGACATCAATGGGCACAGTGGCGACAATTGGCATAGCGGCATTTATGGGCACAGTGGCGACAATTTGGCATAGTGGAGACAATGGGCACAGTGGTGACAATTGGCACAGCGGCATGAATGGGCACAGTGGCGATAATTTGGCACAGTGGCAACAATTAAAGGGCACAGTGACATCAATGGGCACAGTGGCGACAATTAAAGGGCACAGTGGTGACAATTGGCACAGTGGCGACAATTGATGGCACAGTGTCTGTGTTTGATGGCATGGCACAGTGGCTGCGTTTGATGGCATAGCACAGTGGTGACAATTGATGGCACAGTGGCTGCGTTTGATGGCATGGCACAGTGGCTGCGTTTGATTGCATGGCACAGTGATGCGAATTGATGGCACAGTGGCTACGTTTGATGGCATGGCACAGTGGCTGCGTTTGATGGCATGGCACAGTGGCTGCGTTTGATGGCATGGCACAGTGACTGCATTTGATGGCATGGCACAGTGGTGACAATTGATGGCACAGTGGCTGCGTTTGATGGCATGGCACAGTGGTGACAATTGATGGCACAGTGGCTGCATTTGATGGGCACAGTGAGGCTGCAATTTTTTTCTTTTTCGTTTGCGCCCCCCCAAAAATGTTGAGCACCAGCCGCCACTGTTGGGGTTAAAAATAAAAAATAAACTAGCAGTGTTGGGGGGTTACACTGTAAGGATATTCCCATTAAAACTAGTGGTTTAGGGACAAGTTATTATACATACCTTATTCCTCACTCTGGCAGGCTTCCATCGCTCCCCTCTTCTCTCCAATGCCCCAGGATGTGGATGTGCCCTCACCATCCCAACATACAGTGCAGGGCTATTGGTCCCACGTTGTATGTGATGACATCAGTGTGTGATTGCCAGCCTGAGCACTGAACAGAAAACATTTGGGGGGGACTGGTTGCACACTGAAGGAAGCCTGCAAGAGTGAGGAATAAGATAAGTATTATAGCTTGTTGCTCTACCCCAAGACTTAAAGTGGTAGAGGTTTTTCTTGGACTTGTACCTACATGTACCCTGTAATAAGACTTACCTGTAAGTACATTGAACATCTACTAAACTAGCGGTGTCCATTAGATATTCCCAATAGATGCAGCAGGAGACATCATGACAGACCTTCACAACTCTGTGCCGCAGCCGATGGCATGTGTGGGAGTGACATCAATGTGGCTCTGGCAACTCATACAGCCAAAGCCTGTGAGCCCAGAAGAAAGACTGGGTAAAGATGGAAGCCCTGTCATCAGTGACAGCATGCCGCTGGAGGGCTTCGTTCTAAGGTAAGTATTCCATAATGTCCTAGTATGAGATGCATACTAGGACATTATGCCATTGCCTTTGCAGGGAATTTTTTTCTTTGCCAGCTGCGGTTAACTACCGCTGTAAGGAGCATTTAGTCCTTGCAGTACAGAGGGATAGGGGTTTTCACTATAAGGGGATTTTTTCTAGTGCCTAGTGTGGGCCTTTAAGAAAAATCCTGATTGATAACTAAAGGGAACATTTGGCTTAAATTTCAAAAATGGGGTGGAATGGGACTTTTTTTTGAATCAAAAAGGTTTTTATTGCTCACACAACACATTGACATGTAAAGGATGACATTTTACACTTTGTAAATAAAGATGCATAACAACAGATTTACAGTTTAAGCCATTTGAACAGATGCACTTCTTCCCACCACATTATTCCGTTATTGTACTCACACATGAAGCCTGACCCCCAGCCCCGAGCACCCATCTCCCCCCATCCATTTCTTCTCCCCTCACACGGTCTCCAAAACTACTAGGCCACTAGCCTTGCTGGTACTTTTTTCTTATCCTTTCTTTTTCCCTACCTCACCATCCCCCCAAGTAACCTTGCTTGAACTAGCTCCAAGGGGCTTAAACCGGGTGTTGCGAGCCATGGCTCCCAGAGTTTCAGGAATTTCCCTGCGTTCCCCCTGTGCTGGTAAATGTACTTCTCCATAAGCATTGTTCTACCCACATGTTGTATCCAGGTCTGAACCGAAGGGGGCCCCCTTGATTTCCAGTGTATGAGAATGAGTTTCCTCGCCTGGAACAGTGCCCTGGCGAACGCTGCCCTAGTGGCTTCTTCCTCTATCACTCCCTCCAGAATGCCCAGCAGGCAGCACAGGGGCTCCAATGGGACATTGGTCTGAAACACAGAGTTTAGGGTCGCCAGAACCCCCGCCCAGTATCTATGCAGCTTGGGACAGCGCCAAAGCAGGTGGACCAAATCCCCCTGTGCCGCCCTGCACCGCCCACAAAGTGGGTCCGGAGCCCGGCCCATCCTGAAGAGTCTCTCTGGAGTGTAGTGCACCCGAAGTAAAATGTAGAGCTGGGATATCTTTTGTGATACGTTTAGTGAGCAGGTATTCACCGCCTGTAGAGCCTCCTCCCACATTTCCCCCTCAATAGGCCCCAAATCTGCCTCCCACTGTTCAGCCACCCTCATGGGATGTCCTTCCAGGAATGAAGATAGGAGCATGTTGTAGCAGTGTGAGATCATGCCCTTGGTGTCCTGCGCCTGACACAGTGCCCGGAAAATCGGTGTGGGGGACTGAACCCATTCAACTGCTGTCCCCTGAGCCCTTACTGCATGTTGCAACTGCATGTAATAAAACTGCATGGTTCGGGGTAGGTTAAATCTGATTTGTAATTCACTGAAAGGTAACAGGGTCCCCCCCCTAAAGAGATGTTTAAGATGCGTGATCCCAAAAGCACTCCACCTGTGGAATGGGACTTTAATTGTACCTCGGTGGAGTATGGACAAAAAGATATATATAACACAATTATAGAAAATGTGAGAAAAATGTATTTGCCTGCCATGGGCAAAGCCTTTTTTAAAAGTCTGTTATAGTTTAAGACAAAATACAGTCTACTGTTGCTTGAATTGTGCAGGTCCTGGAGATGTCAATAAATGTAGCCTACGCGTTTCGCTGGTACCCCGCTTCGTCAGGGCCTTTAGAATGGCACAAAAGAAAGAGACCATCATATAGCATCATAGAAAGATTGAGAACATTGAATAAAATTGACACAGGTTACAAGTTGACAGTAAGCGAGCAATAATAACAAATAGATACATTTTTCACAGATACCATGAATGACATGGTATCTGTGAAAAATGTATCTATTTTTCTATAATTGTGGTATACCGTATAGATATATATATGTTTGTCCATACTCCACCAAGGAACAATTAAAGGGGTTGCTTTGCTTAATGCATCCTATGCATTAAGATAAAAAAACATCCGATGCTTACAAGCCTCCCGGGTTTACTGACCTGAGCCCTCGAAAGTCCCGCGTCGTGAACGCGCTGGCTACTCGCCCCTGTCTCCTCGGCTGTTCTTGGCTCTTCATTGGAGATTGATAGCAGCGCAGCCATTGACTCCGGCTGCTGTCAATCTAATCAATGGCGCGGCGCGACAGGGGCAGGGCCGAGTGATACACTTGGCGGCTATAGCCGCCGACTGTATCACGGGAGCGTGTCCGCAAGCTAACCCCCTTGGGAGAGAGCTTCCCAGAATGGGGGTTAGCTCTTGCGGGGAGGAGCCGAGACAGCCGCCGAGGGACCCCAGAAGACCAAGGATCGGGGCCACTCTTTGAAAGTATGACATGTTAGTTAATAATAAAAAAAAAAAAACCTTAACAACCACTTTAAAGTCCCATTCCACCCCATTTTTTGAATTTAGCCATATATCATTTGGGGATGGTGCCTCTGTGGAAGTACAATTATTTTACAACTACCCCAACCCCTACACATAAAGGGAACAGTTTATTTTTCCTCAAACCACACTTTACATACATCAGCTGTTGCTATCAGTTAGTTAGTGACAGAGCTTTTTTTTTCAGAAAATAGGTGCAGGAACTCAACCACGACCTGTTCAGATTTCACAAACAGTAGAAGGGTCTTAAAGGGGCATTAAATATAAGGATTGCATTACATACAGAGTGCAGGGTTCAGGGGGGGTTACACACAGAGTGCAAAGCTGTCACTTGTAAACACAGAAACCAGACTTCTGTGTTCACAAGTGATTGTGGTGAGCAGGCACCAAAGGGTCTGAGCCAAAGGTGGTGGAACTGAGTTCCCCCAAGTTCCCCCTGAAAAAAAGCCCTGGTTAGTGAGTCTTTGAAACCCAACTCTAGCTAAAACACTTTTTGTGTAATTTGTCACAGAGTGGGGAAGGGTTACATCTCTGTTCACACTGGTGCCATTCGGGAACCAGAGCAAATCTTGTGCAGGTTCCTGCATCGCATCAGACTCGCAGGCAATTCACACTGATCTATGTGAACTGCTGCGGGTGTCAATGTAAAATTAAAGTGCAGGTCCAGCTGTGTAAAAAAACACTGTAGCTGCTGACTTTTAATAAGCACACTTACCTGTTCAGGGTGCCGGCGATGTCGGCCGCCCGAGGCCAATCCGTCCTCCGGATCGTGTGCCCGTTTCCTACTGCGCATGCGCGAGTCACGCGGCACTTTGTGAATGGGCGGCTGTCTCCTGGGACACACACAGGTCCCAGAAGACAGTGCACCCCATTCCCCAGGAGGCAACGCGAGGAGGAGAAGAGAGAAGATCACCGTGGAAGTGGCAGATTAGGACGATCTGCCTAGCAACAGCCATTTCTGGTAAGTATATAAAAAAAATGCAATTTTTTGGAGCCTTTTTGGCTATTTCTATTTTTTTAGGGTGGACTTCCACTGTAATGTCACCCTCAAATTAGTTTGCAGAATGCAGTGCAAACTTTGAAATCAGATGGAATCGAAATGCAAGGGTCTAAACAACCAATGTGATCTGATTCCAGTGCGGAACAAAAAAGGGTCCTGCGGTGTGAATCACATGCAATGTCTGGCATTGTACTAGTGTGAACCCAGCCTAAAGCCTTTTTCAGGATTTATTGCTGTCCATGTCCCTACTGGGGAGACTTAGCCTGGTGACTACCACACTCCCATATGTTGTGCAGGTGTCACACGGACCGTAATTGAGAGAAAATCTCCTACAAACATGAATACATTTCAGACAATATAAGACTGAATTCACACCTATGCATTTTTAGTGCTTTTTGCATTTTGCAGATTTGTACTTCAGAACGTGTTCCATAGGAACCCATGATAAATGGACTGTAGTGCAAATCAGCAAAATGCAAAAAGCACTAAAAATGCATAGGTGTGAATCCAGCCTCAGTGATGATAGTACTATGACGTTTACAAGACAATATCAGGCTTTGCAAGGGCTTTTATAGTACACACAATGCAAATTTATATCTCGTGTGACTATTAAAGAATATATTTAAATTATTTTTTTGTGCCCACTGCCCAGGGTTCAGTTTTAAAATTAACTTGGTGAATTATATAAGAAAACTTTATAGATCTTCTTTGACAAAGGCGACTCTTCAAAGTCTTTTAGAAAATACGATTTTATATAAATATTTGGTCGGACCTGTTTTAATAACTTAGACCCCATTCACACCTCCGCAACAAAACGCCGGACGCCGGACGCTCGTGCCGCTGGAGGGGAGAATTCCCATTGCTGTCTATGAGATGGTTCACATCTCATAGACGCCGTACGCCTGCCGCCTGAAAAAAAGTCCCGGACCCTTTTTTTCAGGTGGCATTGGCGTTCGCCCATACAAAGCAATGGGAAGGCTTTGTTAAAAAAAAAAAAAAAAGTTACACACTCGCGGCAAAATACGGCGCGTATGCGGCGTATCTTGTCGCGGAGGTGTGAATGCAGCCTTACAGTCTAATGCTGCGTACACGCGATAGTTTTTCATGATGAGAAAAATGCAATTTTTTTAATTGGTTGTGAAAAACGGTGGTGTATATGCTCCAGAGCATTTTTCTCAGCGAGAAAAATGGCGATTTTTTTTTAGAACCTTCTCTATTTTTTTTCGTTGTTTTTCACGTCGTGAAAACTGGTCGTGTGTACGCTTTAACGAGGGATGGGGGGGGGGAAACGCGCATGCTCAGAGGCAAGTTATAAGACGGGGAAATTAGCAAAAGCAGGGTGGCGCCATTCGAATGGAACTTCCCCTTTATAGTGCCGTTGTACGAGTTGTACGTCACTGCGCTTTGCTCGAGCCTTTTTTTTCCACGAACGTGTGTATGCAAGCAGGGCTGTCTTAATGAGAGGGCACAACTGGGCACTGCCCAGGGGCCCCAGCTGCATAGGGGGCCCCTGCACTTTTCCCAAAGCAGCTGGTCCTTGAGCCCATGCTGCCCCAAAATTGGGGGCCCAATGATGGCACTGAGAGTGATGGATATACAGGGGAGGCAGGCTGGCAGCCCCATGCAGCTTGAATGCTCAAGACTCGAAGGAAGGGATGTAGAGAGGCCACAGTGTAGGGGGTATCAGGGATATAGTGGGGTCACAATACAAGGGGTATCTTGTGGTATATGGTTACAGTGAGGGGGGAATATCTAGGGTGTAGAGGGATCAGAGTGCTGGGGGGACATCAGGGGTGTAGAGGGGTCAGAGTGCTGGAGGGATATCTGGGGTGTAGAGGGGTCAGAGTGCTAGGCAGATATCTGGGGTATAGAGGGGTCAGAGTGTTGGGGGGTATCTGGGATGTAGAGGGGTCAGAGTGCTGGAGGGTATCTGAGATATAGAGGGGTCAGAGTGTTGGGGGGTATCTGGGATGTAGAGGGGTCAGAGTGCTGGGGGGGGGGTATCTGGGGTGTAAAGGGGTCAGAGTTGTTGAGGGGGTATCTGGAATGTAGAGGGGTCAGAGTGCTGGGGGGTATCTGGGATGTAGAGGGGTCAGAGTGCTGGGGGGGGGTATCTGGGGTGTAAAGGGGTCAGAGTTGTTGAGGGGGTATCTGGAATGTAGAGGGGTCAGAGTGTTGGGGGGTATCTGGGATGTAGAGGGGTCAGAGTGCTGGGGGGGGTATCTGAGGTGTAGAGGGGTCAGAGTTGTTGGGGGGGTATCTGGAATGTAGAGGGGTCAGAGTGCTGGGGGGTATTTGGGGTGTAGAGGGGTCAGAGTGTTGGGGGGTATCTGGGATGTAGAGGGGTCAGAGTACTGGGGAGGCATCAATCTAGCAGATATATTATATGCACAGGCCAGCTTTGTAACTTATTGTATGTAGTATTTTCCTCACTGTTTTTTTGCTGTACAGAATGATTGTTCATGTAGTTAATGCGGAGCTCCAACTAAAATGGGAAGCTCCACTTGTCTGTCTACCTGCACTGTCTCCATTGTAAGGGCCCCAGAGCATTACTTTGCCCAGGGGCCCATGATGCTATTAAGACGGCCCTGTATGCAAGGCAGGCTTAAAAGGAATCACGACAAATCAAGTTGAGAAAAACTTAGTTTTTTTTTCCATGACATGAATAACGGTTGTGTTTTTTGCATTTTGCAGACTTGCTCTACAGAACGTGTTCCATAGGAACCCATGGTAAATGGACTGTAGTGCAAATCTGCCAAAAGCACTAAAAATGCATAGGTGTGAATCCAGCCTTTATCTCCTCCCCACTCTATCTAAAACTCAAACAATTGCGGGAGTAAGCCCCGGTTCACACTAGTGCGATGCCAGACATCGCATGTAATTCACACCACATTGTTGTGCACATCACATGCGATGTGTGTGCGATGCAAACTATATGGCTGAAATCGCATTTGCACCAAAATGGTGCAGGATCCTTTTTTTTGGTCCACACTGGAATCGTTCACACCTATGCGATCCGATTCCTGAACCATTTCACAGTTTGCACTGTGATCTGCAAACCGATCTGGGGGTGTCATTAACTTTACATTGACACCCCCCGCGGTTCGCAGATCTCAGTGTGAACCACTATGCGTTTCTGGTGCGATGCAGAACCCGCACTGGATTCGCAGGGTTCCCACATCGCACAAGTGTGAACCCAGCCTTATGCCCACATACACACACACACAATCAGATTTTCCATCTGAAAAACCTTGGATGTTTTTTCCGACAGAATTCTGCTCAAGCTTGGCTTGCATACACACTGTCACACAAAAGTTCTCTGAACTATCGACCGTCAAGAACGCGGTGACGTACAACACTACGACGAGCCGAGAAAAATAAAGTTCAATGCTTCCGAGCATGCGTCAAATTGTTTCCGAGCATGCATCGGAATTGCTACAGACTATCGGATTTTCCGATAGGAATTTTTTCCGTCTGAATCTTTTGTTGGCAAAAATTCCGACAGCAAAAGTCAGATGGAGCATAAACACGGTCGGAATTTCCGTTCAGAAGCTCACATCGGACTTTTGCTATCGGAATTTCTGATCGTGTGTACGCGGCATAAGGCTTGATTCACACCTATGCATTTTTAGTGCTTTTTGGATTTTGCAGATTTTCACTACAGCCCATTTAACCACTTCCCGACTGCCGCATGTATATATACGTCGGCAGTATGGCACGTACAGGCACATTGGCGTACCTGTACGTCCCTGCCTTCTAGCGGGTGGGGTGTCCGATCGGGACCCCCCCCCCCCGCTTCATGCGGCGGTCGGGTTCCCGCGGGGAGCGATCCGGGACGACGGCGCGGCTATTTGTTTATAGCCGCTCCGTCGCGATCGCTCCCCGGAGCTGAAGAACGGGGAGAGCCGTACCCTTATATAGGGAGACTCGATCGATGACGTCATTCCTACAGCCACACGCCCCTACAGTTGTAAACACACACTAGGTGAACACTAAATCCTACAGCGCCCCCTGTGGTTAACTCCCAAACTGCAACTGTCATTTTCACAATAAAGAATGCAATTTAAATGCATTTTTTGCTGTGAAAATGACAATGGTCCCAAAAATGTGTCAAAATTGTCCGAAGTGTCCGCCATAATGTCGCAGTCACGAAAAAAAATCGCTGATCGCCGCCATTAGTAGTAAAAAAAAAAAATAATGAATAAAAATGCAATAAAATTATCCCCTATTTTGTAAACGCTATAAATTTTGCGCAAACCAACCGATAAACGCTTATTGCGATTTTTTTTACCAAAAATAGGTAGAAGAATACGTATCGGCTTAAACTGAGGAAAACAATTTTTTTTATATATATGTTTTTGGGGGATATTTATTATAGCAAAAAGTAAAAAACATTGCATTTTTTTCAAAATTGTCGCTCTATTTTTGTTTATAGCGCAAAAAAATAAAAACCGCAAAGGTGATCAAATACCACCAAAAGAAAGCTCTATTTGTGGGGAAAAAAGGACGCCAATTTTGTTTGGGAGCCACGTCGCATGACCGCGCAATTGTCTGTTAAAGCGACGCAGTGCCGAATTGTAAAAACCCCTTGGGTCATGTAGCAGCATATTGGTCCGGTCCTTAAGTGGTTAATATGGTTTCCTATGGAACGTGTTCTGTAGAGCAAATCTGCAAAATGCAATAAGCACTAAAAATGCATAGATGTGAATCCAGCCTTATGCTGGTCATACACTATACGAAAATTTGGCCGAAATTCGGTCGTTCAGACAGTTCTTTCGTTTTTCGAACAGTTAATGGGCACACAATCGATAATCGTTGGGACGTTTTTGAGCCGAAAAAACGAAGGACACATTTGGAAATTTTCTGCCGAACGAACGATAAATCGGAAGGTTAATGTGTTTCCCGTCCGAACTTTCTGCACTAGGTATATGTAAAAAAAAAAAAAAAACAATTTTTTTTTATTTATGTCCACTGAACGATTTATCGGTCATTACATGATGGCACTATCGTTTGCGCTCACGACCGAACGCTCGTTTTTCTAAAGTTCGTTCCGACGTTTTTTCGTGGAGTGTATGGCCAGCATTAGACTGTAAGTTATTAAAGCGGGGGTTCACCCTAAAAAAAAATTCTAACATTACATTCAGCTCACTACCGACATTGACAGTATGTCGATTTTTTTTTTTTTTGCTGTACATACCTCGTAAAGCTATTTTCTTAGCCGGCTTTCGGGTAGTGAATCCTGCGGGAGTGGGCGTTCCTATGCAGCAGTTAGTGATTGACGTGATGACAAACACTACACACCCCGTCGCATAAGGAGCGTCACGAGTTGCCGAAAGAAGCCGAACGTCGAGTCGGCGCTATACGGCGCCTGCGCACCGACGTTCGGCAACTTGTGACGCTCCTTATGCGACGGAGGGGGGGGTAGTGTTTGTCGTCACGTCAATCACTAACTGCTGCATAGGAACGTCCACTCCCGCGGGATTCACTACCCGGAAGCCGGGTAAGAAAATAGCTATACGAGGTATGTACAGCAAAAAAAAAAAAAATCGACGGCAAGAAAAAAAATTTAAATCGACATACTGTCAATGTCGGTAGTGAACTGAATGTAATGTTAGAATTACGTCGGTTCACGAGTAATTTACATAAAACACGCCCCCCTCATCCTCATTTGAATTAGGCGCGCTTATGCCGGCCTATTGACGCTACGCCGCCGTAACTTAGGAGGCAAGTGCTTTGTGAATACAGCACTTGCCTCACTTACTTACGGCGGCTTAGTGTATACGCGATATGCTACACCGCCGCAAAAGTAAGCCGCCCTACCTGAATCTGGCTAATAGTATTATAATCACTGAGCTTGCATTTAGCCTGTGCAGATGGCATGAGAGGCCCCATGCACTGCAGGTTGCCCACAGAAAAGTACAGGAGGGGGGGGGGCAGAGACAAGACCAATCACCCTGGACAAGGAGACAGAGTAGCCGCCCGTGACCAGTCTGTGTTACAGGAAGTTCCTGCACAGAAGGAAAATTGAACACAGTATACAGATCTGGAAGAACCAAACAAAGCATAGCAAGATTGAAATAACACACATACCTTTTTTAGTTAGACAACATTTGCTTATCCCAGACTTCAGCTTTATTGATTCATCAAGTCACATCTTAACAGTACACATATCACTTGTATTTAGACAATATTTGCTTGTCCTCAACTTCAGCTTAAATTATTTATGAAGTTAACTCAGAATCTGCTACAGGGTTGTTCACACAATTGTCCAGTTTGGCTGCAGTGATCCGTTGTGGCGTTTTACCGCGTCATACAGCTCAGCTCCCTTTATTTTTTCATAAAAGTGCAGTGGCATGCGGTGCCTACCTGTATGCTGCAATAAAATGCAGCATGTCTTTATTTTATCACAGCTCACTCCTCCACACCTACAAGTTGTGTTGCAGTGTGTACGGGGTACAATTGTTTTCTATGTGCCCTAGTGGTGACTGGCAATCATTCCAGTAAAGAAAAATGCCAATCTCAGCACATTAGTGTGAACAAGCCCTTAGGTATTTTTTATACTCTAGCACTCAGGGGTAGCTGTTTCCATGGGTCCCCTGTTCCCAATGCCCACAACTACAGGGAGAAGAACTACACTTCCCGATTACCTGTGGCTTCAAATGGGCTTTAATGGACAAGCAAAAGTCCTGCAGAAAAAATTGGAGCAACCAACAATGATAATACAGCTCAAAAGTACATCTAAGCCTAAGTTCACACCATAAATATGTCATTGAAATCGTGCGAGTTCAGCTGAATTCAAACCGGCATTGATGCACAGATGTATATTGAAATCACCCCTAAAGTCGCCAAAGGTGGTGCAGGAACTACTTTTGGAAATCGGTGCGGCGCCGTTATCGGCAATAGGTTCCAATTTGGCATGCGATTTGACATGTCAAATCGCATGTCATATCGGCCCAATGTGAACGGGGGCTCAGGCCCCTTTTACACTGAAGGACCGATCGGGTCACCCTTTTCAGGCAGACCTGATTGGACCCCCCATTGCTCTCTATGGAGCAGTAGAAATAGAAAGGGTTTCACCATGTCAGGTTAATACAGTGCAGTAGCCACATCCCTAAGATATTTTTGTTGTTCTTGTCATATGTATACTTTGTAAGACGCTTGACGTTTTTTAACATCAATCAATATGTTTGATCGTAAAACTTTTATGTATAGCCAATAATTATTTTTTCCTAATACATCAGTGTATGTGGCCTTTAAAGTCCCATTGAAGGGGGATCCTTATCTTTTTTTTTCTCTATGGAGAAGTGGATGTCAGCGGACATATGTCTGCTGACACCCACCGCCATCCGATCCTGTCCACTAAAAACAAACAGATGGGGATCTGTTCCCCACCCGTCCAGCAGATCGGATCGGATGACAGTCAGATGGAAAAGGACAGGTCCAATTTCCATCCAACAATCCCATAGAGAACAGCGGGCTGTGTCCATGTCTGTTCTGCATCTTTGGACCTGTCATAGGCCGGCCCAGCGGAAATCCGTGGGGAGATCCCCTGCTGTGCGGGTGGATCCGCTGGTGGACTCCTAAGAGCCAGTTCACACTACTGCGACCTGGTGTGTCGCCCCCACGTCGGACGACATGTCAAATTACATGTAAGTCAATGAGACCCATCTTAATGCACACTACTGAAGTCGCTCCGACTTCAGGAAAGGTTCTTGTACTACTTCAAGGCGACTTCTAGGCGACTTGTACCCATTCATTTCAATGGAAGTCGCCTCCAAAGTCGGATCCCCTGTCTTAACTGAAGCAACTTTCCAGATGAGAAACTAGTTTTCTCAGGCAAACCCCTCCCTCCCACAGAGCTTAATGTTGTTTGATTGGCCACATCCAAGTCGCCTGTCCTGGAGGCAACTTGAAGTCACCTTGTAAGTCACCCCAAGTCGCGTTGAAGTCATGCTGAAGTCGCCTCGCAAAGTCGCGTTGCTCCTTTGTAAACCAGCTCTTAGGGGCCTAAGACCTGGTTCACATCTATGCATCTTTTAATGCATTTTTCGTTTGGAAGAAACACACTACAGTCCATTTAACATGGTTTCCTATGGATATAGTTCACATCTGTGCATTTTATGGAAAGGGCCAAGGACTTTTTTCTGGTTTTCGGTTCCATAGACTTCAATGGTTTAAAGATTGTTTATTGAAAAAATGCAAAATGCACCTGCAATATGCAAACTGCAACCTGCACAAGTGTGAATCAGGCCTAAACCATCACAAAAAAACAGGAAAGACAATATACAAATATGTTTAACCACCTGAAGACCAGGTTTTTTTCAGACACTTTTTGTTAACAAGCAAAAAAATGTTGCTAGAAAATTACTTAGAAACCCCAAACATTATATATTTTTTTTAGCAGAGGTACTAGAGGCCCTAGAAACGGTATGCTACGAGGAAGGCTGTATATCCGAAATGAAGTGTATACCAGGTGGCCAGCTCTTTTTCTGTTTTAGGCTGGGTTCACACCTATGCAAATTAGAGGTGGGTTTCTCCGCCTCCAATTTGCATAGCAGGAGAATGTGACCGGCTCTCTACGGTGCCGGTTCACATGTCTTCCACGGTGGCTGTGGGGCGCACTTCACAGAAACGCTGTGAGAATTTGCCTCCGTTGCAGGGCCAAATTCAGGCAAAGTTTCTGCCCTGATTCATCCCTGAAATGGAGAACAGGGACGGACATCATTGCTGCGTGATCTGCGGCCAGTTAAGGTGTGAACTGAGCCTTAGAGAAAAGCTTTCCCCTAGCTGCTGTCTTGATGTAGCTGTGCCGGAGGAGGGCAGGGCCACTTGTCAGGGCAAACTGATGACAAGTACAAATATCTATAAAGCCACAGATATATATTACCTTTAGCTGCAGATTGATAGATATACTGTAACTATAAGGTTTTGATCTGTATTTGACAATGTTTATCTCTATGGCATCTAGTGGCAATGGCGTTGGCATGCTCATGTGACTCCCTGGTACTTGTGTGTACAGGCACTAGAAAGGGCTCTCAGAAAAGGCCAACTGTGTTTTTTTGGAGGTGGAGGGATGGTATTAATAAAGTCGTCTACATGTGTACCAAACTGATTGTACAATCTACCAAGGGGTATATTAATAAAATCAAAATATCTATACCAATCATTTGACCAAACTTATTAGCATTCACCATTTGTTAATTATCATGAACTGTAAATCTGTGGCAGATGCAGACAGCAAAGCAAAGGAGATCTTAAATCACAACTCCAGGCATATTTAATTTGAAATTAGAATAGTACCCCAGAAGGTGTTTAAAATGCAAAGCAACCCAGGCAGCATAATTACCCTACAATTTGGTACTGTCTTTTTTGCTTGTCCAGCGCCATTCAGCCCAGAAGACTAAAGACCTACTAAGAGTGCAGAGTGTCATGAGACTAAAAAAGTCCTGCCGTGTGTATGCATACCAAATTCGCGGCCAACGCCCATTCGGAGCAAAATCCACGGAAAAGTCAGTTGGAAGTCCGATCGTGTGTATGAGGCTTTACAGGTGTTGGTTGGACAATAACCCAGGGAGCGATTGGGTATGACTATGATGGACAATTGGAAGACTCTTGTTCCTGATGAACAGTGTGTGTTGTGTGTCACCAGTCATTTGTTTCAGTCTTGGATGCCGTTGGTGGAGAGGCCCCTCATGAATCAACTTGGTGAACCCGCACAGGTATGCTGCTGCAGATAATGAACCCGCTTGCTTTCCCTGGTGTGAGCAAAATTACACGGGCAATAGATGTGGCCATGGTGTTCCTCTCTCTACTGGCGATACCGATACCCAGACCATGTTCCAGACAGAGGCCCTGGTCATCGGAGCATGTTATGATTGGATGTCTGTACTTTACCTACTGCCCCAAACCTTCCTGGGCAGTGCACTATGAGTCTATCCACTCCTCCCTTCATGCTATGGCCCTCTGGGAACTGTATTCGTTCCCAGCAGCAGGGCAATACCATTACCATACAGTGAAACTACATCTCCTACAATCCCAGTCAGCAGCATCTCCTCCTACATGATTCAGTGCTGCCCAATCAGTGGAAAATGCAGAACATCCATATCCAAGATGTAGCAGTAAGACATTCCAGGACTTGTAGTTCTCACAATAACAGTCTTGGAGGTTCCTTTCCTTTTTCTCTCTAAAAGGGACTGATTGTTAGCACCTGGCTACATACACATATGGGAAAAAGGAGTCCAATCATCTTAAATTGAACTATATTGGTTTTGGAACAATATTATTTAATATGCAGATAAACATTTTTTTAAATATATATAATATATATATATATATATATATATATATATATATATATATATATATATATATATATATATATACACACACACAGTGGAACCTTGGATTACGAGCATAATCCGTTCCAGGAGAATGCTCGTAATCCAAAGTACTTGCATATCAAAGCGAGTTTCCCCATTGGAGTCAATGGAAACGAAAATAATTTGTTCTGCATTGACTTCAAAGGCATGCAATACCGCAAGTTGCCAGAGGTGGGGGGGTGCCGGAGAGCTTCAGAATCATTTGGAAAGGCCCAAGGACACCACGGCTGAACTTGGAAAACCTTGTGAAGGCTAGGGAACGGAGTATTTCCACGATTTTCCAAGCATTTCCGAACGGCTCTGAAAGGGGGCGATCGGCTCTGATTGGCGCCGTTTGACTCTGCTCGGCTCCGGCGCCCCCCACCTCAGGCCAAATGCAGTATTGTACAGCGCTTTGGCTTGAATCCTGCTCATTTTGCAAGACAACACTCGCAAAGGGAGTCAGAATTTTTTAAAATACAGTGCTCGTATTGCAAAGCGCTTGTTAACCGTGTTACTCGCAACCTGAGGTTCCACTATATATATATATATATATATATATATATATATGTATATATATATATATATATATATATATATATATATATATATATATATATATATATATATAATGTAATGTGTTTTGACTACAATTTTCATTGCTTTACTAACAAACAATTAATACTGGGTGCACCCATAAAGCAGAATTCACAGAGCACTTTGGGTTTTGTAACAAGAGAACATAGTGGAAGCTGTTTACCTCTCTCTTACTGATTCTTGAGGGCAGTATAAACACATCAGACAGAGAAAGAGGATGAGTAACTGTTCTGCCTTATTTAGTGGTGTAAAAAGTTACACTTATGCTATTGAGCTTTGTTAACAACATGAATTTTCAGCAAAGTGGGTAAGCCTGAAAAACATGTAAATTACACCTATTGCTGTCTCAGTTTGCCTTTAGCCGAAACATATTTTTAATCTAAAATATTACAATTACTTAATACTTCTCATAGTTTGATCTTTAACGCCTAGAATGAGAAGGGGTGATGTTGGGTATAAAAACAAAAAAATTGGCTTTATGGATAAAGTGATTTTTAGTTTTTTTAAATATTTACTTTTATTGCCTGAATACACACATACATCACATTTTTGGAGGTTTAGCAAGACTGGGCACTGGCCAAATAGTCAGACTATTTGCTGTACCGATATCACGCACTGGACACACAAATAGCTGTAGCTAGTGGCCATGTTGTTTGAAACCGTACGGCAGCCATGACAGCTTAGCTAACAGTGTAAGTTCGCAGTACAAATGAACTCACTCCCTCCTCCCTTATTCTCAGGAATTCATAGGCTATATATATATGAAGTATATATTAAAAAAAGACACGTAGGCTGCTATTAGTGACCTCCCACCAAAAATACCAGTTGTCTGGCTGCATCTGACATCAAAACTTCAATAATGGCCTGGAACAAGCATGCACCTATTACATGCCCTATCACCTGATATGCACATGATCAGTTCTTGGTTAGTGATGTATTATGTAGTAAAAAAAAGGATAAGTATGATGGCTCAGTGCCTTTAAAAATTAGAATTACATGTGAATTCATAACTGTAAATTGATTCTGTGTCAAAAAATAATTATCCATTTTTGTTTCTTTTGTATATCGCTAAATACAACAATTATCCAACAATAGCTTATCTGAAAATAGAAAAATGTAATGCTCATCTACTGTATATTAATCTAGTGCATGACTCCTGGGGGAGAAGGACAATGTTGTGAGAGATGGATTAACACCGGAATACCATCAAGCTATTATTAAAAAACCCAAAAAACAAACATATACAGTAATGTATTGAAGCATAACAGTTCTTATGCCTTGTACACATGATCGTAAAAGGAGCTGTAATCTCAACAGAGAAGCAGAACCAAGCAAGGTGTGATAAAGTCGCCTGGCAGAGGTCCGGGCCTGTCGTAAAACTGTCACCCTCTCACCTCAGAGAATCAGCAGATCACGGTTGTAAATGCCTTACCGTCAGTGGCGGTTCGTCCATAGAGGGCGCTGGAGCGCCGCCCCCTCTGGCTCTCACCGCCACTGAGTCTAATAACATAGATTCATGCATTGCACGAATCTATGTTATTTTCGCCGCTGCCGCTGTTATTCAGATGGTCGGCGCTCAATGTCCGGCCATCTGAATAACGCCAGCTGGTTGGCTGTAGGGAAATGTCTATCAAAGCCAACGGCTCTGATAGGCTTTCCCAATACAGCCCTCGGGTCCCGGAAGCTTATTCTCGGAGCGCACAGACTGTACGCCCCTTGAATAAGATGACAGGCGTCTCAGCCAATCACGTTGGCCGGTTCTGGCTACCTGTAACCTGATTGGCTGAGACGCCTGTCAGTCATCGAGGGCGGGAGAAGACATCGTGGGACGTGGATGCCTGACTCCAGTAAAGGTAAGTGCCGGGCGGGGGGGGGGGGAGAACGCAATTTACAGGGCACAGTGGGGACAATTGGCACAGCGGCGACCATTAAAGGGCACAGTGGCTGCGTTTAATGGCATGGCACAGTGGTGACAATGGATGGCACAGTGGCTGCGTTTAATGGCATGGCACAGTGGTGACAATGGATGGCACAGTGGCTGCGTTTAATGGCATGGCACAGTGGTGACAATGTATGGCACAGTGGCTGCGTTTAATGGCATGGCACAGTGGTGACAATGGATGGCACAGTGGTGACAATGGATGGCACAGTGGCTGCGTTTAATGGCATGGCACAGTGGTGACAATGTATGGCACAGGGGCTGCGTTTAATGGCATGGCACAGTGGTGACAATGTATGGCACAGTGGCTGCGTTTAATGGCATGGCACAGTGGTGACAATGTATGGCACAGTGGTGACAATGGATGGCACAGTGGCTGTGTTTAATGGCATGGCACAGTGGTGACAATGTATGGCACAGTGGCTGCGTTTAATGGCATGGCACAGTGGTGACAATGGATGGCACAGTGACTGCGTTTAATGGCATGGCACAGTGGTGACAATGTATGGCACAGTGGCTGCGTTTAATGGCATGGCACAGTGGTGACAATGTATGGCACAGTGGTGACAATGGATGGCACAGTGGTGACAATGGATGGCACAGTGGCTGCGTTTAATGGCATGGCACAGTGGTGACAATGGCATGGCACAGTGACTGCGTTTAATGGCATGGCACAGTGGTGCGAATTGATGGCACAGTGGCTGCATTTGATGGCATGTAACAGTGGCTGCGTTTGGGCACAGTGAGACTGCAATTTTTTTTTCCTTTGTGCCCCCCCAAAAATTTTGAGCACCAGCCGCCACTGCTTACCGTAGTATCCATAAAAGTCTAAACCGTGGAATAAGTATGAAAGTTCCACATATTTCATAACTTCCAAATAAATAATAGCACCGCCATAATATGGACATATTTAGTTTCCTCAGATAATTTGTAACGTTTCAAGTCCAGACATCAATATGATAGGTCATATGGAAAGTCCCTGGTAACCTTTATTCCTCCTAGGTAAACTAGAAATGGGAGACTTGTCATGTCTGTACTTGTTTTAAAGCAAATGTCACGCTGAACAATAAAATGGACATTGTTAGTCTGTAAACATTAGAGATGCAGAGATATGAATATGCATCACAAAGTGTACCTGGAACATGGGCATGGGACATGGGCATGAATGTAGACCCTTCCCAGCAACCAACCCCTAAATAAGATGACCATACGATTGGTCACTGGTCACAGTCAACACCACTTTGATCTGACAGAAAAGAGGAGATGCCAAGTCAATGGGAAGTTGTCCTTTTTCCATCCAAGCAGGAATATCTGCCAAGTTTGAGAACCGATTACCCAGTTCATCGATCGAACTCTGATCAACCCTTGGACATTAATTGCAAGTATTCTTCTTCTACAACTCTACCTTATTACTTTGTGGCTGTATGTCGTTATCTCTTTTGCAACATCTGACGGATTTTTCTGACGGAATTCCGTTCAAGCTGTCTTGCATACACACTGTCACACCAAATTCCGACCGTCCAAAATGCGGTGACGTACAACACTACGACGAGCCAAGAAAAATGAAGTTCCATGCGTCGACTTGATTCTGAGAATGCATGTTTTTTTCTCCGTCGGAGTTCCATACAGACGAACGGAATTTCCAATAGAATTTGTTTTAATCGGAATGAAAAAAATACGTCTGACTTTTTCCATCGGAAATTACGATCATGTGTACAAGGCATAAGAACTGTTAAGCTTCAATACATTACTGTATATGTTTGTTTTTTGGGTTTTTATTTTTTTTTATTTTTTTTAAAGTGTATTTTGTGCGTGTACTCGAGAGAGGAGCCGGACTGCAGGAGTTGGGAGTAGGCAGGCCTCCCCCAGATGCAATCTGCCACCTTTCTCCATGCCCCGGGTGGCAATGGTGGGTGTGTGAGGGGGTCCTCCCACACAGCCCGCCCTACCTGCTCCGCTTTGAAGCCCAACAGGGCAGAGGGACTCCCTATAAGGGAGTGAGAGGATCTAGCCCGCTCAACCAACCCCGTTAGTCCTTCGCCTCTCTTTTTAGAGACCGTGTGGTCAAAGTGCGTGCAAGTTTACCCAATTTCGAGTGCGTGTAAGTGTGGTGGTTTTTGTGGGAGGGGGGTGGGCGTACTAAGCGCAGGCTTACCTCGTATAGCACACCCACCGGGAGCCGGGCTGAGACCACCAAACTCAATTCACATGTAGCTGAGACCGGGATCCGAACCCCTAGCTGCAGAGGTGAATGGCTTGTCAGCGCAGTGCCAATCGCGTTGAGCTACCCCAGCTCCCGGGTTTTTGTTTTTTTTTAATAATAGCTTGATGGTATTCCGGTGTTAATCCATCTCTCACAACATTGTCCTTCTCCCCCAGGAGTCATGCACTAGATTAATATACAGTAGATGAGCATTAAATTTTTCTATTTTCAGATAAGCTATTGTTGGATAATTGTTGTATTTAGCGATATACAAAAGAAACAAAAATGGATATTTATTTTTTGACACAGAATCAATTTACAGTTATGAATTCACATGTAATTCTAATTTTTAAAGGCACTGAGCCATCATACTTATCTTTTTTTTTACTACATAATACATCACTAACCAAGAACTGATCATGTGCATATCAGGTAATAGGGCATGTAATAGGTGCATGCTTGTTCCAGGCCATTATTGAAGTTTTGAAGTCAGATGCAGCCAGACAACTGGTATTTTTGGTGGGAGGTCACTAATAGCAGCCTACATGTCTTTTTTTTAATATATTGTAAACTGAATTGTAGGATTAAAGATACATATGTATTATAATTATTGGATTCCTTTAGACAAAATTGCATTCAGGCACAACCCCATATCTAATATTTACATTTTATTAAATATTTTTATACAAAGCAGCATTTTATATACAGCTTACAAAAGGCACAAACATACAATAAACAAAAATGTACAACTCTGCAGTCATATTTCTTATATATAATGAAAATAAATCCGTGCATTCCCTAATACATCTCAATGAGATGTACACACCACACAGCTGATCATCATATAGCTTCTTGATAACCATTTCACTCCACACAATCAGATTCAGCATCTTCATTTACCTTACAATATTTGTATATTTTAACTAAATTAATATTTTGAAGCTTTGATGATGGTTGTTATTCTCTCTATCACCCGTTTTCAGCCTTGATCTGTTACACAAAGTAATTTGAACTCATATGATCCGTTCTTGTGACTTATCACACACAAATCTGCATATAGTTACCAATACCTTCAATACTTAATTCAATACATAAAATCTTCTTTTGGCTGCCTTGGTTACATAGCACCACATAAAAAAATTCCACATCCATCTTGTAATGTCAAAACATTGAGAACATCTGATACCAACATTTTTTAGCAATGGGCCAATCTTGGTAGAATTAACTGGAATGCTTTAAAGATAAATATGTAACAATGTTTTATAAACTGTGCCTTTTATGTATTGAATATTATATCTTAACAAATTTGTTTGGCATGCAAAATATTTGACGTTGTGTTTTTTACCTATTAGTATATTGGTGGCTAATCTAATGTGGCTGTGTAGATCTTTTCCATGGTGACAATACATCCATGATGTCAAAGTAATTATTACACAACACAATTGGCTGGTCATCTGACTCAGACACTGTGTCTTCGGTTGTTAATCATGGTCATGATGTGAGTCAGATCCAGACTTTTCATCATCAAATCCATAAATTCATCATCTTTACGAGCTCCCTCCACAAACTCTTCAAGAGACAGTTCCCCTATGAAAGACAGAAATCAAAGTCAAAGTTGTCAAAAGCATAACTAGCAATAAAGATTGCAATTGCTCAATGTAACAAGTGAATTAGTCAATGATAATACTTATGCCGCGTACACACGATCGGTTAAGCCGATGAGAATGGTTTGATGGACTGTTTTCATCGGTCCAAACCGATCGTGTGTGGGCACCATTGGTTATTGGTTTAACCATCGGTTAAAAAAAAGCCAACTTGTTTTAAATTCAACTGATGGATTCCTAACCGATGGGGGAAAAAAAGCGGTCGTTAGTAGGCACAACCATCGGTTAAAAATCCATGCATGCTCAGAATCAAGTCGACGCATACTTGGAAGCATTGAACTTAATTTTTTTCAGCAGGTCGTTGTGTTTTACGTCACCGCAATCTGACACGATCAGGTTTTTTAACCGATGGTGTGTAGGCGCGACGGACCATCAGTCAGTTTCATCGGTTAACCGATGAAAACGGTCCATCGGTCCGTTCTCATCGGAAAGACTGATCGTGTGTACGCGGCATTAGAAAACACAGAGGGGGATTTACTAAAACTGGAGCACTCAAAATCTGATGCAGCTGTGCACAGGGCTGCTGTTGTAAATCTTGGGGCCCCTGTACACCCTCCCCCCCCCCAAAAAAAATCTAAAAATTGTAAATTAAACTTTCATTAAAAAACACTATAATCATTAGTAGCAAGCAGCAGGGGGAATCAAATCCCAGACAGGGAAGGGGATGAGTGCGGCGTGGGGGTTTAAGCATTTACAGGAACTAATCCCCTGTGTGTGTCTCCCTGCAACAGCTGAAAGCCGATTAGAGGGAGAGAAAGGAAGCCAGCCTTTAGTTAGCTTCTGCAGGAAGAGACACCAAGGGGATCAGTTCCTCTAATTGCCCCTCTTACTGATCACCCACTCTAATGCCCATATCTGATTCCCCTGCTGTCCAGCCCCCCTGCTGGCCTGGGCCCCGTACAGGAGGACTGGTGCTACCCCCTTACCAGCAACCCAGGCTGTGTATGGTAGCCAATACGCTTTTGACTTCAGCTTGTTCAATTAAGCTTTGACAATAAAACCTGGAAGCTGATTGCTTTTTATGCAGAACTGCACCAGATTTTGCACCATCCAGTTTTATTAAATCTCTTCCACAGTAATTACAATAAAGTTTTCAGAATGTTCACTCAATTTACCAATGTCTGTAATCAGTTGCAGCCAAATACAGAATATGAAAATACATATAGAACTTGAAGATGTCTTCTACCAGAAGAGGAGCGGGCTTATCATTTCTAAACCTATAAGTCACCCTAATCAAAAGCTGGCATTATTTCCTTAGTTCCTCTGATATGTTAATACGGGAACCGGATAAGTAGCTCTGTTCTCTGGAAGGGGACAATTAAAGTGCTAGGACACTCAGGCCCTGTTCACACTTGAGCATTTTGTAGCTTGTAGCTTGAAGCTCAAAAACGCTCAACAAGCAAAAACCTATTAATAGTCCTTGTTCACATCTGAGTAGTTCCTGTCACTTGTAGGAATACACCTGTTACTCAAAAAAGTAGTGTACATGAGCTATTTTTCCAGGTGGAATTTAGCATTTTGTCCCCATAGACTTCAATGGAAACACCTGAAAAGCATGAAATTAGCTTTTTTTCAAGCGTTTGTTGCGCGTTTTTGTCTCAAAAAACAGCTCTCGCCCCCTTTTTTAGCAGCACTCTACACCTTTTAGTTGAAAAACGTCTGGAAAAACTCCTGACAAAAGCTGCAAAAACATGCAATTCTGCTCCAAAAAAACTAGTTTAAAGTCAGACATTTAATAGTTTGAAAGTAGAAAAACCTTTCCTTTAAATTATTTTTTATTTGAAATAATTATAATTCAGACATGCATTGAAGATTAAATTACAGCTACCGGTAGCTGCTGATACACTAAACCTAACTAATAAACGGATAAAATAATGGTTATACCATTTATATATACATACCGGTATTTTCTTTTCATTTTTAACAAACACAGATAACAATTGTTTAAAAGTGTGTTTTTCTAATTAAATTTTTACTAATATTTATGGCTGTATTTTGTAAAATAAGCTAGAACCCAACAATATTTGTGCTGATATTAAAATGTTATCTCGCATTAGAAATAATCCATGTAAATATGTTCTCACCATCTCCATTTACATCAATCTTGTCAAATACACGATTGGTAAAATCTTCTGCTGTTGAGTCATGATCACAGCCGTTAATTGCTCGTACTGCCTAGGAGGATAAAATAGAAAAAATATATTTCACATAAGTGCTATTACTGAGCGTGAGCCCTCCCCCCCATACCCCCTACTTTTCCTCCCTTCTCTTCCCCTCCCCCTCTTTCCTTCCCTCCTTTCCAGCCTTTCCCCCTTCCCCCTCCCCCTCCTTTTCCAATTCTGCTATGCTATGGGTTCCATGTGTTTATTCATTTATGCCTATACCTAGATATCCACAACAAAAAACCCCATGTCCGCCGCGGGGGGAATCATTTGGGCCGCCCGGCTCCGTGCCTTATCAATTTAATCATCGGGTAAGTTATTATTGTTTTTTTGCACTACATACTCTACTGCTGAATTATAGTACATGTTTTTACTCTATTATGCATTCTACAGAATGGCTTTCCTGATGAAGCGGTATAATTCCGCGAAACTAGTCGACCTTGACCAAATATGTACAATTGTTTGTTTCGCAACTATTTTATCAATAAACTTTTTAATACAATTTTGTTTATATTGTTTTATCAGTACCGAGATAGTCCCTCCATTCAACTGGATGGGTAGCTCTAGGTTTAGCCTTCGCAACTATTTCCTTGCCCCCACCTTCCTATTTTCCACTCTCCAGGTTTAGTAAATCAACTACTATGCCTCTTTACTAAGGTGTTTCTGAGTTTACATTTAAAATGTAGTGTGAACATGTTTGAACTACATATATACACAGGATAAAAGCATTACATGACTTGTTTTTCATATCTATGTCAGGTTACTGGGTCACTTCTATAATAATCTTTATAACCACACTGTCCTTGGCAGATAGATTAATGCTCCTAATAGGAGATTAATCATAACTAGCCCCAATCCCATGTAAATTGACAGGACAGCTCAACAAGCACCTTCAGACATGTCTGGACACATAACAAGGAAAGGATACATGCCAAGGAAGACCTGGGTGAGTCAACAAGCAGATTGAAACAAGATAGTGGTGGAAGTGGTAGAGGTGGCATAGTAAATAACCAGATAATTCTAACTGATCTCAGAGGCATCTTAAAGTGATGCTATCAACACAGTCCCAAAACCTGTGGGAACTTAAAATAGCTAAAACTGATATGGATGTGGTGGCTTTATATTTTACAATATGTCCAACTTTACAAAATGTGATTACATCAAAATGAGCACAAAAGATGCTTAGCCCTGAAAAACACTCCAATTTTGCTATAAAGCAAACCCAGCAATATATCCATGTTCAGTCTACAAGGGAAAGGTTAACCAAAGCACAGTGAAATGTGTTTAAGAAGAACTAACAGAAAAATAACAAAAAAAAAGACATACTGTATATACTTGAGTATAAGCTGACCTGAGTATAAGCTGAGGACCTAATTTTACCACAAAAAAACTGGGAAAACGAAACGACTCGAGTATAAGCCAAGGGTGAGAATGCAGCAGCTACTGTAAGCGGAAAAGAGGGTCAACAATGCCCATTTGCACGCCTCACTGTGCCCATTGCAACCTTACTGTGCCATACCTCACTGTGTCCATTGCAGTCTCACTGTGCCATACCTCACTGTGCACATTGCAGTCTCACTGTGCCATACCTCACTGTGTCCATTGCAGTCTCAATGTGCCATACCTCACTGTGTCCATTGCAGTCTCACTGTGCCATACCTCACTGTGCCCATTGCAGTCTCACTGTGCCATACCTCACTGTGCCCATTGCAGTCTCACTGTGCCATGCCTCACTGTGCCCATTGCAGTCTCACTGTGCCATACCTCACTGTGCCCATTGCAGTCTCACTGAGCCATACCTCACTGTGCCCATTGAAGTCTCACTGTGCCATACCTCACTGTGCCCATTGCAGTCTCACTGTGCCATACCTCTGTGTCCGAGTACCTGCAATCTTGACAGGCATCAATTTTTTAAAAGTCGCTGCTTACTCTTGGTGTTCCATTCCGTTATAGGCATTTGACACTGTGTTCCGCCTATCACGGAGGTCCGCTCATCCTCGGCCTTAGTTTCCCAGCAGACACTGTGTTCAGTGTTCCGCCAATCACGGACATTCTTTCATCCTCGAACAAGAGGACATCCGCGATTGGCGGAACACTGAACAGTGTCTGCTGGGAAACTGTCCGAGGATGAGAGGACCTCCGTGATAGGCATTAGACACTGTGTTCCGCCTATCACGGAACAGAACACCAGGAGGAAGCCGCGACTTATAAAAAAAATGGACGCCTGGCAAGAATTCAGGTACTGACTCAAGTATAAACGGTATATGTCACTTGCATTAGCACATCAGTTTTTGTTTATTTGAGTCCCCCCTGTAACATTGTTTATTACTTGTTGATCCTGCTATACATGTTATATTTACCTGCTCTGTGAAATGGTTTTGCACAGAGCAGCCCAGATCCTACTCTTCTTGGGACCCCCGCCAGCACTCCAGGGCCTTCCCGCCTGCCTAGTAGCCCCATAGCAAGCAGCACTATTCACACACAGAGCGTGACTCAGCTCTGCCCACAATCTCTCCTCATTGCTCACTGGCTGTGATTGACAATAGTGGGAGCCAATATCTACAAGCTTCTGTCTCAGCCAAAGCGGAGGGAGAGACCCGGGAGAGCCAAGGCTCTTGTGCGCATCACTAGATCGAGATGGGGCTCAGGTAAGTTTTAGGGGGGCTGGGAGCGCTGCTGCACACAAAAGCTTTTTTACCCTCATGCATAGAATGCATGAGGATAAAAAACCTTGAGCCTTTACAACCACTTTAAATCTTGAGCGGACTCACTGTGTATATGGTAACATATGGCACAGTCCTTGTACCCACAAAATATACCTTACTATGGATTATGTCATATATAGCCCAGCACACAAAGTGTAGTGGTCAGGACTATGTCATGTACAGCCCAGCATACATAGTTCACTGGTCAGTTAAAGCGTACACATGACCATTTTTAATGTCATGGAAAAAACATAGTTTTTCTCAACGTGATTCTTGTCAAGCCTGCCTTGCATACACACGATCGTGAAAAAAAAAATGCTCGAGCAAAGTGCGGTGACGTACAACACATACGACGGCACTATAAAGGGGAAGTTCCATTCAGATGGCGCCACCCTTTGGGCTGCTTTTGCTGATTTCGTGTTAGTAAAAGTTTGGTGAGAGACGATTTGCGCTTTTCAGTCTTCCTGCTTTTCCGTCTGTTACAGCGTGATGAATGTGCTATCTCCATTACAAATGCTAGTTTTACCAGAACAAGTGCTTCGGTCTCATAACTTGCTTCTGAGCATGTGCGTTTTTTCCCGTTGTTAAAGCCTACACACGACCGTTTTTCACGACATGAAAAATGACGAGAAAAATTAGAGCATGTTCTAAATTTTTAATGCCCATTTTTTACGTTGCAAAAAAGGCTCTGGAGCCTACACAGGATCGTTTTTAATGACAATTTTATGAAAAACGTTCATGTGTACGCGACATTAGAATCATCCATACTGAATGATTGGTATGGCAGTCATATAATGCACTAGGTATAGAGCAGAAGTTCTTAACCTTAGTGAGACCAGGGCCCAGTAACTTTCTTCAAGTACCTTCACTGCAATGTGTTAATAAATGTTATGTCAAGCTTTAAAGCAGAGTTCCGGCCACAATTTCACTTTCTAAATATAAATACCCCTGTAATACACAAGCTTAATGTATACTAGTAAAGTTAGTCTGTAAACTAAGGTCCGTTTTTGTTAGGTTGTTACAGCATTTAGACACTTTATAAAATAGAAATTGACTGGGGCCATCTTAAGTGTGGGCATCATGAAGCCAGACTGTATGACTTCCTGGATTTCAGCCTTGCAGATCTAGCACATGCTCAGTGCTGCACAAGCAGTGTAATAGGTGTCAGATCAGGTTTCAGCACCTGTGCTGTCCAAGTCACATGATTCTTTGAGACTGGGGAGTGCACAGACTCCTGGAAAGTTACACCCACTACATTCCCAGGAGTCTGTGCGGTGTAGGTTAGGAAGCATTAAGCACCTAGGTGCAGGAAGTGGGAAGATTAACTATTCTGCCTAGCAACAACACTTTGAAGGCATCTAAAAAAAAAAAAAATTTTTTGTAAAGTACTAATGACATTTTTTTAAAACTACTGATGTAATGTTATATTTATGGGTGGAACTCCACTTTAAGTTAAAGCAGCCCATTGAATATACAATAAAAGTATGGGAATGCATCTTTTGCATTCTCATACACATTTATTTTGATACAATAAATGTATAGGATTGCAAAACATGTAAGAATTCCTATACGTTATTGAATGAATAAAAAACAATAAATAGAGAGCAATGAATGTCCAATAAATATTGTAGTAGCGCTTTTTGTTCGAGTTGAAAAGAACAAAGGGCCTGATCCACAAAAGGGATACGCCGGCGTATCTACTGATACGCCGTCGTATCCCTGTTTCTATCTATGGAACTGATCCACAGAATCAGTTTCTCAAAGATAGGCAGAAGATCCGACATGTGTATGGGACTTACACTGCCGGGTCTTAGGATGCAGTACCGCAGCCGCCGCTGGGGGCATTTCTCGTTGAAATCCAGAGTCGGGTATGCAAATTAGCACTTACGGAGATCCACGAAGCTTTTAAGCTTCGTTTTTTCTCCGTAAGTATTAGTTTGCCGTCGCAAAATTAGGGCTGCTTTTACAAGGTGTAAAGTTAGTACACCATGTAAAAGTAGACCCTTCTTTCCCGCGACGCTGTCAATTTTTTTTTTAAATTTTATTTTTTCCCGCCGCATCTCTTTTTTTCCCCGACGCAACTTTTTTTACCCGGCGCGATTCACAAAACTCGGCGTAACGTAATTTCGCGCAATGCACGTCGGGAAAATCGCGTCGGGAGCATGCGCAGTACGTCCGGCGCGGGAGCGCGCCTAATTTAAATAGGACTCGCCCCATTAGATTAGGAACGCCTTGCGCCGGACAGATTTAAGTTACACCGCTCAAAATTTCTAGGTAAATGTCAAAAGTTAAGTCACGCAGGGTTTTTGTGGATCAGGCCCTATGTTTTTTCCAACTTCATCATTATAACGACATTGCCCACACACGATCGTTTAAAAAAAATGCTCTAGCAAAGCACGGTGACGTACAACACGTACGACGGCACTATAAAGGGGAAGTTGCATTCGGATGACGTCACCCTTTAGCTGATTCCGTGTTAGTAAAAGATGATTCACGCTTTTCTGTCTGTTACAGCGTGATGAATGTGCTTACTCCATTACGAACGGTAGTTTTACCAGAACGAGCGCTCCCGTCTCATAACTTGCTTCTGAGCATGCGCGGGTTTTTAACGCCGTTTTAGCCCACACACGATCATTTTTTACAACCCGAAAAATGACATAGTTTAAAACGTTGTTAAAAAATGCAGCATGTTGGAATTTTTTTTGGTCGTTTTTCAGAGCCCGAAAAATGATGTGAAGCCCACACACGATCATTTTAAATTACATTTTTTTAAAACGTCGTTTTTTACATGCCGAAAAATGATTGTGTGTACGCGGCATAAGGTGTGAATAAGGTGTGAACGTAGCGCATGTGAATATTCTCTACTACTTATGCTGGCCGTACAATGATTAAATTTTGGCTAGTTTTCATTAAAGCGGTTGAAATTTTCCTAAACCCGGCAGAATCGGGAGACATTTGCCAGGACAAAAAATACCAGCCGACATTCTGCTCGTGTGTATGTCGGTCTATGCGACAGAAGCTGGCCATTCGGCTGGCTTCCGTCGGATGTGCATGCTGGAAAACCAGCAGCTGACCGACTCCCGATCAGCGCTCTAATCAGAGTGTTCTGGTGGGGGGAGATTGCTGGACTAACCTCGCTTGGTTAGTACAGCGGCTGTCAACCAGAGCTGATATAACTGTAGTGTGTACCAGCAGGGCCGCTGATAAGCCAGTACAACTGGCCCCGGTGTACCGGGCCCGGCGTCGTCGGCTCTGCAGGGAGGCCCGCGCAATCTGAACAGAGTGCAGAATAAAGAAAAGCCTTTCTGAACCACGATCCGACCCCCGCTCCCCTCCTACTAACTTTGCTTGTGTTTTTTATTTTCTGGGCCCCTCTCTCCCTCTGTAATGTGATAGTGGGTGTGCGGTGGGAGGGACTATTTGCTCTGTTTCAGGCGCATGTCAAATCCGCGCCGCGCACGCTCCGTACGTTGATCCTGGCACAAGTCCTGGCCGCCTGCCTGCATATTGCCTTCCCTGGTCGAGTGATTTGTCTACCTCCGCTCACTGCGCTCAGCTCTGCTCCCCACTCGGCCTGAGACTGGAGAAGCTTTAAGGTGAACGGCGGTGGCGGCAGAGGAGGCAGCTCAGCTGACATTTGTCCAGGAAGCTGGAACAGTGAGGAAACGGTTCGTGGGGCTGCCAGTGTCCAACAGAGGTGTATCCTTGCTTCGGATTCAGACAAGATCTAATGATTACACTGAATCTGTCTCTGTCTGCAGCACATAACATACACATTATGGCATTGGCATGGTCACTGCAGCACATACACATTATGGCACGCTATAATTTTTGAACAAACCAATCAATATACGCTTATTGGGATTTTTTTCTAACAAAAAGAAACAAGAAAAAACCCTAATTTGCATCAAACGTATGGTGATAGTACGGATGCACTGGTACTAGGTCTGCCACCGCCCCGATATTGTAGAATTGAACTAGGGACTAGTGAGTTGGGCTTTAAAGGCACACGATACAAAAATTGTAGAAAACTAGAAAAGATTTATTATGGATACAGAAATATCATAGAAACAGTTATGAATAAAAAATCACAAAGTGAAATTGAATTAACAACTGGTTTACCACACACGGTTCACATTCATTGTATGATTCTAATATAAAAAGCTTTTATAATTATGCTTTCCATTTAAGCTTTTTATGTTAGAATCATACAATGAATGTGAACCGTGTGTGGTAAACCAGTTGTTAATTCAATTTCACTTCGTGATTTTTTTATTCATAACTGTTTCTATGATATTTCTGTATCCATAATAAATCTTTTCTAGTTTTCTACAATTTTTGTATCGTGTGCCTTTAAAGCCCAACTCACTAGTCCCTTTTTTTCAAAAATATGTAGCAGAATACATATTGGCCTAAATTGATTAAACACATTTTTATTGGATGTTTTATACCAGAAAGTAAAAAATTATGGTATTTTTTTTTTTAAATTGTCAGTCTTTTTTTGTTTATAGCAGGCTCTGGGGAGGGACCAGGGTGGGGCTGAAAGAGGGGCCGGGGTGGGGTCAGGGGTGGGGCTGAAGGAGGGGCCATCAGGTAGGCTGTACTGGGCCCCATGATTTCTATCAGCGGCCCTGTGTACCAGGCTTTAGTGGATGGCCATGTTAGCACCCTCCTGTCTGATATCTATGAATTGAAAAATCAAAGAAGCCAGGTGAAAACTGTTGGCAAAACTTTGGCAAACCTGGATGGACCAGTTTGCAGTGATAAGCCCGCCTACCCACTTATTCCCTGGGGTGGGGTGTACCTTCTTTTTTTCTTTTTCGTGACCCTTCCTCCTCTGCTTACCTTCTCCTTTTCTCTTTTTTTTCCTCATCCTTACCATGTTCTTTTATTTTTTCTGTTTTCTTTTCCCTTTTTTTTTCCTTTTTGTTCTTTACCACCAGTTGCCAGTATGCTGAGCACATTTATTGCTCTCTGGTTCTAGTGTCAATCTTTTGCTGGTATTGTTTTATGACCCTATGGTGAGGACACTGCCCTCTCGCACATATGGAGGCCTATAGAATAGTTTTTTTTTCTTTGGCCCCTGAGAGGGCTTCGGGCCCTATCTTTCTCTCTTTTTATTCTTGTATATGAACACAGGTCAATCTCAAGTGTATATTAGTATATTACACATGTTGATCTCTGAGACATTGATTGTGTATGTGTAGCTAACTCTCTAGGCCTTGATCATCAAGAGTTGCACTGATCATTGCTTTCCTAATGGACAGTATTGGTATGGCGGTACCCTCACCTGGTTACCTTTTGTCTTTTTATCTGTTGTTATTGTTTATACCATATAAGAGGCATATTTGTCTGTGGTATGTATGCTTCTAGTTTCAAACTGCTTTCAGTTGTTGGTTGGTGTCTGTTCATTGTTTTGTATGTTTAACTTTTTTACTTAATAAAAATGATGTGAAAGAAAACTGTTGGCAGCAGTTGCTGCTTCCAATCAGTCTACTGTATAGTAATGCCCCATACAGACGGTCGTTTTTTGTGATGAAAAAAAAATGACGTTTGAAGTGATGAAAAAAAAACGACATTTTTGAAACTTCATTTTCAAAAACGATGGAGCATACACACCATCATTTTGAAAAATGATGAACAAAGTGACGGCACTCTAAAGGGGAAGTTCTATTCGCCTTGAGGCTGCTTTTAGCTGGTTACTTGTTAGTAAAAGATGATTCGTGCTTTTTTGTCTGTTAAAGCGTGATGAATGTGCTTACTCCATTATGAATGGTAGTTTTACCTCCCGTCTCAAAACTTGCTTCTGGGCATGTGCGGGTTCAAAAACGTCGTTTTGCCCACACACTATCATTTTCATTGACACAAAAAATGACATTTTGAAAAACGACACAAAAAATTCGAGCATGTTCGAATTTTTTTTTGGTCATTTTTCTGAAGACATAAAACGACATTTTCCCCACACACTATCATTTTAAATGACGTTTTCAAAAACGTCATTTTTTTTCATCACAAAAAACGACCGTCTGTATGGGGCATAAGATTAAAGGAATTTGTTAGATTTGTTTTTGTTTGGCCTGCAGGTGTCAGTGTATGGCCAGCTTCAGTAAGTCAACCACACTGTGTACATAAAAAATTCCGCGCCTTACTCAAAAAAATAATAATTAGTGAACAATATTATATGCTGCTCCTCAAAAACAATAAGAAATTGTACATATATGAAAGTGAAAATAGAGGGCGCTAGGCCCATACAAATAATGTGTATAGTGCCGTGCACCAATCAACTAAGATCGGCAATTAATTAACAATCCCTAATGGGTAAATGTATAACAAATAAAATCAAAATAAAGTCCCATATATTGCAGACAGCGCTGCACATTGAGAAAAAACACAGCGTGAAATTCCAATGTGATCAATGATAATAAATGGAAAAAGTCCCAAACAATAAAGAAAATTTTGCAATCCACTTCGTTAGTTGTGATTTTCTTATAAAGAGAGAAAGTGCCACCACCGCTCTTAATAACTTCAATTCCACCCAAGGTGCTTGATATATAAATTGCTCTTACCAGAGCTCGTTGACCATTTTAATGAAAAGATGGTCACACCAGCTTATGCAGGATTGCGCCTGCGCACATGAGGATATGGACAAACTGATATACAGATCCAGGAGCTCCACATGGGATATTTATGCAAGAGAAGAAAGCCAGGAAGACCAATAGCGTGATAACGTTTATTTAAAAATCTTAAAAAAACATAAAAACAGCCAAATGGCCTCTTACTTTGGGGGGTGCCCACCCTGCACTGAGGCTACGTACTTGTTACCGCCAATCTGCGGTTTCAAATTTGGGATTCGAAGGGGCGTGGAAGCCGCCGCTATCTCACCGCCAATGGATCCTTGCCGACACTCCACAGTGCAGGGGGGACGTCACGTGACCATGACTGCCTCCGACGTACGTTTCGTTATGCTAACGTCATCAGGGGGGCGTGCCTGGTCACTAAAGCATCATGGTATTTGTAGTATGTGCGGGCCGGTAATTGGTTGAATGGAAAATCAAATGTAAGTTCAGCCTCGGTGCCGCGATGACACTCACAAATATACAGCGAACATATAAGTCAACCACACTGACTTCTTAGATAATGCAAGTTCAGCTATAATGGGCATTTACTGTCAAATGATACACCTTCTTCCCCGCCATCTCCTTATCTGCCATTTTAACAAACCACTTTATTCAGATATCTTCAATTGTTCACAGCTTTCTATTTAATTGATAATTATAACCGACATGCCTGAAAGAAGGAAATAATATTATGACTTGGCTAAAAAAAATACCTAATCCAAAACCTCTAAAGCCGCGTACACACGATCAGTCCATCCGATGAGAACGGTCTGAAGGACCGTTGTCATCGGTTAACCGATGAAGCTGACTGATGGTCTGATGTGCCTACACACCATAGGTTAAATACCCGATCGTATCAGAACACGGTGACGTAAAACACAACGACGTGCTCAAAAAAACGAAGTTCAATGCTTCCAAGCATGTGTCGACTTGATTCTGAGCATGCGCGGGTTTTTAACCAATGCTTTTGCATACTAACGATCGGTTTTGACCTATCGGTTAGGCGTCCATCGGTTAAATTTTAAAGCAAGTTCTCATTTTTTTGACCGAAGGTTAACTGACTGATGGGGCCCACACACGATCGGTTTGGACCGATGAAAAGGTCCTTCAGTCCGTTTTCATTGGTTTTGACCGATCGTGTGTACGCGGCCTTAGGCCCTGTTTCCACCTGAACGATTTTCAGCTTGTAAAACGCTCAGCTCTGAAGCTCCAAAAAGCTCAACAAGCAAAATCCCATTCATTTTAATGGCCCCTGTTCACATATGAGCATTCTGTCACCTGAAGCAAAAGGCCAGAAGCTCCAAAAAATACATGAGCTTCTTTTTGGCAGTCTACAGGCATTTTTGGCTCAAATAGCAGTTCTACACCCCTAATTTCCTCTCCCTGTCCTCAAAAGCTAAAAAGCACGCCCGAAAAATGCCAGTAAGTCAATACACTCAGGTGTGAGTGGAGCGTAAATATAGCTGGACATTTTTGTGCTTTTTTTACCTCTCTAAATTAAATAGTTACATTTATATGGCATCCCTTGACTAACTTTTAGAAAATTTCCAAAACATCTGATAGCAGGAAAATGTAGACTTTCAAAAATCGCAACTGAAGACGGCCAATCTGATAGGCCGAAATGCATAAAGGTTGAGTCACGTGATTGTGACACACTTCCACCTAGACGTTCAAACGTCCGCGACAATGGCTTCATGTATTGATCGGGCAGTTTTAATGGATGACCTTTTTACCTGTTGTTCACTCCGGGTGCCAGAATATCAGGCACTCTTACATGTGAGTTGAATACCTTCTTTTAATCTTTTGGAATAAAGTTTTTTAAACGGTACTGCGCAATGAGGCTTTTTCTATTATATCTATCCACATGAGGATTATTTACCATATGCAACCACCGATCTAGAGGATACCTACAGGGGTCTCCCCACAAACGCATCTGATCTAACTAGCGATAGTTGGTCCAATACCATGGGTGTGTGCACATCTACTAGGGGGGCACCCTATTTAAAGAGGAGTTCCACCCAAAAATGGAACTTCCTCTTAACCCACTCCTCTCCCACTTACATGCCACATTTGGCATGTAATTTTTTTGGGGGGGGGTGGGGGCTTCAGGAGAAGGGGACTTCCTGTCCCACTTCCTCCTTCCGCTGAGGGGCTGCAAAGGCGATACTTCATATCGCCTTTTGGCAGCCCCTCCCTGTAGGCGATCGCCTGGGGCATGCGCAGTGCCGCTCGCATGCGCAGTGCCGCTCGCGCATGTGCAGTGGGTGCCCGGCCTTGAAGCCGAAAGCTGTCACGGCCGGGTGCCCACAGTGACAATGAAGACGCCGGCCGGGGAGGGGGGGAGAGGAGCGGACCCCCGGCCGGCGTGTTGCTGGAACGCTGGAGCAGGTAAGTGTCAGTTTATTAAAAGCCAGCAGCTACACTTTTTGTAGCTGCTGACTTTTAATAAACTTAAAAAATGGGTGGAAAACCCCTTTAAGCACATAAGGAGCACAGAATTTTTCATCCATATTTCACGTCACAGCACTGTGACCTTCAATACTGTTTCAACAGCACAAGCACTTTTTTTCACTGGGAAATTTTTCCAGCAATTTTATTTTTTTAGTGCGTTTTATTTAATTGAGTGTGTCATTATTAACTTTGTTGTATGTAGCCTTTAGTGCAGTTCATTCTTTATTGTCTTTCAAAAATCCCTATTCTCTTCTACAGAGAAATAACAATAATATAATCAAATGTGTCTTAAAGTGGTTCTAGGGTCTAGGTGTTTTTACCTTAATACATTCCCTGCATTAAAACACCCCGTTGTTGTCCCCCCCCCCAGCCATTCCTACACACTTACCTGAAACCTCTCACAATCCAGCACTGTCACTACCAGCAGCCCGGCTCTCCTCTCTTCCCTGATTTACAGGCTTCACTGCAGCAATGGGAGCCATTGGCTTCTGCTGTTGCCAATCAAATCATGTGAGGAGAGGGGCGGGGCCAAGGCCATGGACACACACAGTAAGCTCGGGAGCGTTCATGCATGGATACCTCAATAGCACAGGACTTGCTATAGGGGCACTTGGAGAAGAGGAGGAATGGGGAACATCAACAGGTGATCACCAAGGAAGAAGTAAGGGACTACTCTCTGCAAGATTGTTGCACAGAGCAGGTAAGTATATAATTGTTTACCTGTCCTGGAGGTACCGCAATACCAGGTGGATGTGTAGAGTGGACAGAGCAAGTTCTTCTTTGTTCTCGCTGTTCTAAAAGCCATTTAATATATATTGACATGTCACAGGTCCCAGAAGACTGCAGCCCATTCGCAATGCACAGTAGGGAACAGACTGTGAAGCCGCAAAGCTTCTCTGCAAGTTGCTCTTAGTCAAGATGGTGGCGCCACCACCTGATAGCCAATTACAGTATTTGTAACCATGGGCGTCCGCAGGTAGGGGCAAGCGCCTCCCCCTGGAATCAGGGATCAGCAAGGTGTCCACCATAGGCGTGCACATGGGTTGTACACACCTGAAATCTGCACCCTAGGCCTGGATTCTGCACCCTGTACATGGCACACACCTGAAATCTGCACCCTGTACATAGCACAGGCCTGGAATCTGCACCCTGTACATAGCACAGGCCTGGAATCTGCACCCTGTACATAGCACACGCCTGGAATCTGCACCCTGTACATAGCACACGCCTGGAATCTGCACCCTGTACATAGCACACGCCTGGAATCTGCACCCTGTACATAGCACACGCCTGGAATCTGCACCCTGTACATAGCACACGCCTGGAATCTGCACCCTGTACATAGCACACGCCTGGAATCTGCACCCTGTACATAGCACATGCCTGGAATATGCACCCTGTAAATAGCACAGGCCTGGAATCTGCACCCTGTACATAGCAAACGCCTGGAATCTGCACCCTGTACATAGCACATGCCTAGAATAAAGTCTGCCGTTTCCCCTTTAAAAATAAATACTTGCGAGTCGTGGCTAAGCCCCTCATCTTCTTGACATTGTTGAAAGGGGGTGGAGCCTGGGTGACCTTACAATGATGGCCCCCCACGCCCCCCCCCCCCCCCCCGAAAAAAGTTATGCGGACGCCCATGTTTGTAGCTGCTGACTTATAATTTTTGAGGTGGGAGCTGCTCTTTAATTTATCCCAGCTTTATCCCAACTGTTTCCTTGCATCACAGATCTCATCTAATGCAATTAAGTAAGCTGCTTTTTTTTCTTTTACTTTTTTTTTTTGCAGTCACGTAGTAAGACTGTGGGCTTAGGATGGAAATAGAGCAGGTATATGTTTTGATCTATAATGAGAAGTATACCAAGAAGTACTTCATCGTATTTGTGTGAATTTTTTTTTTTTAATATTGTATTTTAAGTTGCTTTCTATGTACAAAAACACATCAAATTTCCCCTGAGATTGCATAGGTTGACTTTAGCCACAACAAATGCAGAAAGATGCATTTTCTGATTTTAGGGCGCTTAGAGCTAAAAGTGCATTTTAAATTTACATTACAAATATCTGCAATATTTTATGTATATTTAAGGAATTTTAATGTAGTCCTTTCTATGTTCACATGATCAGCAAGAAAGAACTGGCAGATTGAAATCCGGTATCAGTCTTCTGCTAACCAGGTCATGTACCACTCCAGCCAATGAGCTTGTCAAGTTCTGGCAGAAATTTTCCATCAGAAAAGCCAGGATTAAACTGTCTATAATCAATATTACCAAAACGCTACTGATATTAGGATTTGTTTGTCAAGGTTCTGCACAAAATATAAATGTTTTTAGCTAACCTGGAATTTCACCTTTTAAAATGTACCACTTGGTCTTATGTAATATTACATGAAGTCAATGAACACATAGATGTTATCGCGTCAAAGTTGAGTATATGAACCAGCCATGGAATATAAAGTACAACAAACTTAAAACACATAGGCCCGGATTCACGTACAACGGCGCATAGTTATGCCGGCGTAGCGTATCGAATATACGATACGCCGACGTAGCGAAGAGCGGCGAGCACAGTATTCACAAAACAAATGTTCCCAACGTTGCGCCGGCGTAACGTAAATTCGTAGGCGTAAGCCGGCCTAATTCAAAATAGGTGGAAGTGGGCGTGATCCATTTAAATGAAGCGTGACCCCATGCAAATGATGGGCCGAACGAACGGCGCATGCGCCGTCCCGTGGACGCAACCCAGTGCGCATGCTCAGAATCACGTCGGAAATACTCCCTAAGATACGTCGAATCACTGCCTACGACGTGAACGTAACCTACGCCCAGCCCTATTCACGTACTACTACGTAAACGACGTAAAATACGATGGCTGTTCCCTGGTCCATACCTTTGCTTGAGTTGCGCCTCATAGATGGGGAATATCTATACGCCGGACGTAAGCTTTACGCAAACCGCATATATAATGCGCCGGGCGCAACTACGTTTGTGAATCGGCGTATCTCCCTCATTTGCATATTTGCAATGAGGCGGCCAGCGTAAATATGCGCCCACGATACGCCGGCGTAGGAAAGTTACGTCGGTCGGATTAAGCCTATTTTCAGGCATATCTAGTTCTGTGGGCATGGCGCACAGATACGATGGCGCATAGTTACACTTACGCGGCGTATATCGAGATACATCGGCGTAAGTGCTTTGTGAATCCGGGCCATAGATGTTATCACGTCAAAGCTGAGTATATGAACCAGCCATGGAATATAAAGTACAACAAACTTCAAACACATACTGCGCATTGTAACTGTTTGCCAATAAGGTTCTGGCATCAATGCCCACTCAGTATAAGTCAGTGCTAGACATGTTTACAAGAGGTGTGGGCAACTCTTAAACAGACCGACGTAACTTTCCTACGCCGGCGTATCGTGGGCGCATATTTACGCTGGCCGCCTCATTGCAAATATGCAAATGAGGGAGATACGCCGATTCACGAACGTAGTTGCGCCCGGCGCATAATATACGCGGTTTGCGTAAGGCTTACGTCCGGCGTATAGTTATTCCCCATCTATGAGGCGCAACCAAAAATGTTATATGTTCCAGGTTACCATTCATCAGATGTGGTGGCTGTATTCCTTTTCTTTTTTAGACTTTTTCCTTCTATTTTTACCTGGTGATCTGGCCAATAGCACACATCCTGTATTATAATGCCTACACTTTGGATGAAGAAGCACAGGGGGCACAGAAGACAGTAGGATTGCTAATCTGGGGGGAGGATGGTGTTACAGTACATATGTTAGCAGATTTAGATATACTTTTTCTTTTAGGATAAAGGTTTTACAGAATTTAAAGGGGTTTTAAATCTTTGGGCCAGATTCACAAAGAGATACGACGGTGTATCTACAGATACACCATCGTATCTCTGACTAACACTGGTCCTATCTATGCGCCTGATTCATAGAATCAGATACGCATAGATAGGACTAGATCCGACAGTGTTACACTGTGTTACACTGTCGGATCTTTTTTTCAATTTAAAAATGGCGCCGGGGGCGTTCCCGCTGATTTACGATAAATAATATGTAAATCAGCGAGATACGCAAATTCACGAACGTACGCGGACCCGTCGCAGTGTTCTTACGTCGTTTCCGTAGCGGTTTTCTCGTTGTATACTTACCCCTTCTTTTATCAGGTGCAGCCAATGTTAAGTATAGCCGGCGTTCCTGCGTCGAATTTGAATTTTCCTACGTCGTTTGCGTACGCCGATTCACGAACACGCGCGTCGCAAGTCCCGCTCACGTCGCAACCACTGACGTCCTAGTGACGTCAGTGGGAGCAATGCACGCCGGGAAATTCCCCGGACGGCGCATGCGCATTTAAATCGGCGCGGGAACGCGCCTGATTTAAATAGTAACTCCCCTAGCCGCGGAATTTGAATTCCGCCGGGGGATTTAGGATCCGCCGTTGCAAGTTTGGAGGTAAGTGGTTTGTGAATTAGCCACTTGCCTCCTAAACTTGCGGGAGCGGATCTTAATTCACGTAGATCGAGCGGATCTATAGATCCGCTGAGCTACGTGAATCTGGCCCTTTGTGTTTTTTCCCCTGAATGCATCCTATGCATTAAGGGGAAAAAACATCTTGCAGTGTCCGACCCCCCGTTTTACTTACCTGAGCCAAAAATTTCCATGGGCACGATCCCGCGTTGCTCTCTCCATGGCTTCTCGGCTAGATAGATTGATAGCAGCGCAGCCATTGGCTCCCGCTGTTGTCAATCAAATCCAATGATACGGGCGCCGGGGGGCGGGGCAGATCCATACACTCAGCGGCTATGGACGCTGAGTGTATGACACAGGAGCGCGCCCGCAAAGTAACCCCCTCGGGAGAGAGATTCCCTCTAGTTATCTATTGCAGGAAGGAGCCGTGAGAGCCACCATGGGACCCCAGAAGAGGACGATCGGGGGCGACTCCGTGCAAAACGAACTGCACATGTTTGTTATTTTTATTTTTTTTAAACTGAACCTTTAGTGTCACTTTAATAAAATCTGCTTATTGTAAGCACGCCTGCCAGTGTAAAATGATTTGTCTCATACCTGTAAAAATATACATTCTGCTGGAGAGCTTGTTCTTTTGAAAAACAACAAATTTACTGGCTGGATCACCAGATGAAAATAAAGGGAACTAAGACTAAAAAAGAAAAAACTAATGTAGCCATCACATCTAATGCCGCGTACACACCATCACTTTATGTGATGAAAAAAAACGACATTTTCTGTGAAGTAAAAAATGACGTTTTTGAAACTTCAATTTTCAAAGACGAAGTTGCATACACACCATCGTTTTTCTCACAATGTTCTAGCAAAGCGAGGTTACGTTCACCACGTTTTTCCATTGAAGCTTGCTTCATAAGTAGATTCTGGGCATGCGCGGGTGAAAAAACGTCGTTTTAAACGACGTTTTTGCTACACACGGTCAATTTCTGTGAAGTAAAAGTTGACGTTTTGAAAAACGACACATAAAATTGAAGCATGCTTCAATTTTTTTTGGTCGTTTTTTAGAAGACATAAAAAGACGTTTTCCCCCACACACGGTCAATTAAAGTGACGTTTTTAAAAACGTCATTTTTTTTCATCACATAAAGTGATGGTGTGTACGCGGCATAAGAATTGGTAAGCTGCAATACAATAAATGTTTGCTTTTGGGTTAAATACTGCTTTAAGTTTACTCTGTAATAAAATGGGGCCGAGACTGGACAGGCAATACATAGTTATATACAGTGGAACCTCGGATTGCGAGTAACGCGGTTAACGGGCAATTTTTTTTTTTAAATCCTGACTCGGTTTGCGAGTGGTGTCTCACAAAACAAGCAGGATTCAAGCCTCTGCGGTGTGCAGTACCGATATTTGGCCAGAGGTGCGGGGCACCAGAGCCCATCTGAGCCATTCCGAAATATTGCGTTCCCGAGTGTTTCCGAGTTTTTTGGAGGGTTTTCTAATGCAGCCAAATGGTCTCCGAGTATTTCCGAGTGTCTCCGCCCCCCACACCTCTGGCCACATGCGGTATTGCATGCCATAGAAGTCAATGTGAAATGAATTATTTTCGTTTCCATTGACTTCTATGGGGAAACTCTCTTTGATATGTGAGTGCTTTGGATTACAAGCATTCTCCTGGAACGGATTATGCTCGTAATCCAAGGTTCCACTGTATATATAATTATATGATATATTTCTGGTTGAAATTGATGGAGGTCCCAAAGTCTTGAAACTACTACATTCAGTACAAATTATTTGTATTAATGTCTATGCAGCAAACTCTAACCTTAATTATATTAAGCAATTCATGTCGATCAATGCAACCGTTCCCATCCACATCATAGAGCTTGAAATACCAACGAAGTTTCTGCTCAATCTTCCCTCGAAGAACAAGGCTGAGTGCTGCTACATACTCCATGAAATCTATGTATCCATCCTGAAGAAAAAAACAACATTATTGTTTCAAATACAGTATAGTAAAATATAATCTTATAAACCTTGATCTTTATGTGATAAAGCAGCAATAAAATTTTAATTCTATTAGTATAGGTGCTAAACGTTTTCTGTTGCGAGTGGTGACTTCAAATCTTAGCTTTCTAATTTCAGCATTAAGAATATTTTAGCAATAAGAAAAATGCTTCTGGTACTTATTCATTTACTTGATTTTTATATTTATATATAAATATATATATTATATTACCTTTTTAATGTCATCTGTTTGTTACCCTTTTACTTTCTTAATTTGAAAAAAAGAGAAAAAATGCTTCTAATTGCCAAATATATATTTTTCAGCATTCAGGGAACAGCTACTGTAGGTCTTTTTATGTGGGATCCAGTTCTTATGTCCTATACCCAAGATTTTTTTAATTATTATGAGTTCTTAGGTTTTCTTAAAGGGGTTGTAAAGGTTTGTTTTTTATTTTCTAAATAGGATCCTTTAAGCTAATGCATTGTTGGTTCACTTACCTTTTCCTTAGATTTCCTTTCTAAATGTTTTTTTTCTTTGTCGGAATTTCTCACTTGTGCTTTTGCAAAGTCCACTGTCAATTTGCCTTTAGTAAATCAACCCCAATGCCTCTCAATTCAATGTCGTGCACCACTATACTGCTGGATTCACGTAGGGCGGCGTAATTTTGAGCCGGCGTAGCGTATCGTATTTACGCTACGCCGCCGTAAGTCAGAGAGGCAAGTGCTGTATTCACAAAGCACTTGCCTCCTAAGTTACGACGGCGTAGCGTAAATGGGCCGGCGTCAGCACGCCTAATTCAAATTGTAAAGAGGTGGGCGTGTTTTATGTAAATTAACCATGACCCGACGTGATTGACGTTTTTAACGAATGGCGCATGCTCCGTCCGTGGACATATCCCAGTGTGCATTGCTCCAAAGTACGCCGCAAGGACGTATTGGTTTCGACGTGAACGTAAATTACGTCCAGCCCTATTCACGGACGACTTACGCAAACAACGTAAAATTTTCAAAATTCGACGCGGAACGCCATCCATACTTAACATTGGCTAGGCCCCCTTTTTTTCTTTCGACTAACTTTACGCCTGAAAACACCTTACGTAAACGGCGTATTTTTACTGCGACGGGCAAGCGTACGTTCGTGAATAGGCGTATCTCGCTGATTTACGCATTCTAGGCGTAAATCAGCTTTCACGCCCCTAGCGGCCGGCGGAACTAGACAGCTAAGACGGCGCAGGCAATCGTATCTTAGCTACATTTAAGTGTATCTCAATTTGAGAATACACTTAAATGTACGACGGCTTAGGCCCCGTACTCACGACCAAACATGTCTGCTGAAACTGGTCCGCAGACCAGTTTCAGCAGACATGTTTGGCCGTGTGTTGGCCCGAGCGGACCATTTTCTGGGCGTATCGGACAGGTTTCCAGCGGACAACTGTTTCCTGGACTTGCTTTAAAACCTGTCCGCCCGGACATGTACGGTCGTCTGTACAGACCTACCGTACATGTCCTGCCGCCCGCCATCCCTCGCATGCGTCGAATGACTTTGACGCATGCGTGGAAGCATTTTAAAGGCGGGCCACATTTTAAAGGCGGGCCGCCCACGGTGTCGCCGCGTCATCGACGCGGCGACACCGCGGACACGCCCCGCGTATTGTTTACGCCCGGACCTCTATTCGATGGTGTGTATAGCCATCGAACAGAAGTCCCCGGGCAGTCCCCGGCCAGACATGTCCGATGGAAACGGTCTGCAGACCGTTTTTATCGGACATGTCCTGCCGTGAGTACAAGGCCTCAGATTCAGAGTTACGACAGCGTATCTACTGATACGCCGGCTTAACTCTTTGTGAATCTAGCTAATAGTCTTCATTCTCTGTGAATCCTCCAAGATAAGTAATGGTTCAAACGACACTTAAGACCCGTACACACGATCCAATTTTACGTCAATAATTGCTTGATGGACGTGTTGTGTCGGATAATCCGACCGTGTGTATTCTCCATCAGACAATTGTTGGCGGAATTAGCGACAACAATTGTTGGCTTTTCATGTTTACCAACTGTCTGGCAATAAATCTGTTACGTTGGATTATCCGATCGCGTGTACACAAATTTGTCCAACTAAAATCCAAAGTACAAACACGCATGCTCAGAACCAATGTTAAACATTAGCAAAAGTTGCCCAAAAACACATATTTAGGTTTTGTTGGCTGAAAATGTTGTGCCCTCTGTATGCATAACAAGTTCACGACCAACGCCCTTCGGACCAAAATCCACGGATTTGTCTGATGGACGTCTGATTGTGTGTACGAGGCTTTATACTTAACTCTGCTGCCCAGCAGTTTTCCTCTGGCCCCAGTATGCGTATTAGAATTGTTTTTATCACATGTTTGTGAATACCCTCTACAAGAAAACACTGCACCCACATCAATATTGAATATAAAACACCTATACCAACACATTTGCATATTTAATGTACTGTAAAGCAATGTGCATGCAACAAATAAATTGTGAAAGGTCATACAGACGCATACTCAGGAAAATTCTTAAGCCTCGTACACACGGGCGGTTTTCTCGGCAAGAAAACTGCTGGCAGAGCTTTTTGCCGAGAAAACCGGTCGTGAGCATGTTTTCTCGTCGAGAAAACTGCCGGGAATCTCGATGAGAAAAAAAGAGAACCTGCTCTCTATTTTCTCGTTGGGATTCTCATCGGCCTGTTTCCCGACGAGAAAACTGTGTGTGTGTATGCGGCTACAAGCTTACCTGTCATCCTGTAAGCCCGCACATGCTCGATGAGACTTCGACGCATGCGCGGTAGCTTACAAGGGTAGTGTAGGGTGAAGCAAGATGGCCCCGACGGCATCGAATGTGACGAGCCCATGCTCGTCGTGTCGATGACGTCACCGCATTCTTGCCATTCGGCGGTTCTTTTGAATGTGCCATGTGTAAACTCGGCTTTGCAAGAAAAGCTTGCCAGGAATCTCGTCAGGAAAACTGACGTTTTTTTTCCCAACGAGATTCCTGGCCGTGCGTACGAGGCCTTACAAATCTGAAATTCTATGAAAATTGTGTCATAAATTAATATATGGTTCTACTGGAAATAATCATCCCCAATTTGTGCCATATAACAGTTTTAGGTCAGCTGACACGTTGTGAAGAGGAATAGGTTCTATCTCATTATTTTGGAACTAGTATGCTACCCATGGCTTGGGGTTTCTTTCATGAGAGCCTTCTCACACCAATCAAACCTGCCCTGGCAGTCTAAATCGCATTAGTGGCTGTTGGTAAACAACGTACCTCTAAGAAAAGTTTTACAAATATATATATATATATATATTGCATTTTAAATTAAGTAATAATTATAACTTAAGTACTGCAGCAGCTGATTTGTATGTTTTGACTGTTAAAAGTATGTGCACACAGACCACTCTTCTCTGTTTTAATGAAAGAAGAAAGATATCTAGCCAACAACTCAAGAAAAAAGGGGAATGTCTTTTCTTAAAGGGGTTGTGAAGGTTTGTTTTTTATTTTCTAAATAGGTTCCTTTAAGCTAGTGCATTGTTGGTTCACGTACCTTTTCCTTCGATTTCCCTTCTAAATTTTATTTATTTTTAGTCTGAATTTTTTACTTCCTGTTCCTCCTCAGTAAGCTGTTCTGGCTGACTAACCCCCAACCAGAACGGCTCGGATAATGGGGGCAAGCTTACTGAGGAGAAACAGGAAGTGAGAAATTCAGATAAAGAAAAAAAACATTTAGAAGGTAAATCGAAGGAAAAGTAAAGTGAAACCAACAATGCACTAGCTTAAAGGAACCTATTTAGAAAATAAAAAACAAACCTTTACAACTCCTTTAACTGGGCATGTGATATTCATTAGACTCCACTTACACACTTGTTCTTGCTGTGTAGATATCAGTGATCTTTATGTGTTGGCAGATTATTAAAGCATTTAGAAACCAGATAATGCAATTTCGGCATCAATATCACAATAATAAGTGTCACAAATAACAACAGATAAGGTTTTAAAATGTTAGGCACCAGTTGTCAATATTTAGACGCACAATATTGGTAACCTGGCTTTTGGATTTTGTTCAAGTATGATTATGTGAAGCCTCGTACACACGCCAGAGGAACTCGACGGGCGAAACACATCGTTTTCCTCATCGAGTTCCTTGTTAGGCTGTCGGAACTCGACAAGGCAAGTTTCTCCATTCCCGTCGAGGAAATAGAGAACTTGCTCTCTTTTTGGCTCGTCAAGTTTCTCGACAGTTTCCTCGACGAAAATGTACACACGACCGGTTTCCTCTGCAAAAAAATATCTCCCAGCAAGTTTCTTGCTGGTTTTTGCCGAGAAACTCGGTCGTGTGTACGAGGCCTGAGCTATGCTCTTTTCATTGGATTCTGGAGAATTGTTTAGTAGTAGAGACAGACAGCTATATATGAACATCCAAAATGGACAATTTTTGAGCGGTGTCTATCAATCTTTATCTACATACATTACCTTTGTTTAGACACTAACAACAAAATTTGTCTTACTGATACCTGTGAATATGCAAAAATGCGAATGCATCTCACCTTATTCATATCAAATGTCCGAAACATTTGCTCTATGTAGCTGTTGGCATCTCCGCTTAGTCCTCGCAAACCAAAGAATTGCTTGAATTCGTGTAGAGTGAGCTGACCAGATGGACATTCCGTCATAAACTTCTTGTACCAGTGGTGAATCTCTACTGCTTGCAGGTCATCCACTGTGCTGCTGCTGGTATTTCCCATTGTTGGTTAGCTTTTAGTGCTCTCCCAAAAATAAATGTGTTTAACCCAAAACACTGTCTTATTCACTGACGGGCAGAGAAATTCTAGAAGACTGCAAGATAAGATGGTAATCTTGGCACAACTCTTTGTCAAGGTTTGTGAAGAAAATCCACTTGCAAAAGGGTTGTTTTTTTAAATCAAATCTTTGATATCTATATACCTTACTTCTCCCTTATTTATAGGTTCAATTTTACCGTTCCTGGGTGTTCTGTATTCTGGGGTCTCTCCGTTTACAGGCAGTCCCCTCAGCACAGTTCCCCTCTAACAAGTCCTACTGTTGCATTGTGTCAATGCTTTTAAAGTGACCCTTGCACCTCTTGGCAGTCAGAGGGTGTGTAATCCTGTTTGATGCCAACTAAAGAATATCCTGAGCCTGTATGTCTCAAGGTTAATCTTAGACTTGAGAGATTATGGTTCTCATATCAGAGTCTCATTGGGACAAAAACAACGAGCCATGGCTGTGTCTATAGAATTCTCCATATACTGACAACATTAATCAAAGCTTTTTATTATGCCACATTATAATAATAAATGCCTTGGTGCAATATGAACCCCTAAGGATACTCAAACATGCTTATGAAACAAATCTATACAACTCAATATGAAATAAATATGAATTATATATTTTTTTCAAGGCTATAATGTACATTATATTGTTCATAAAGGTTAAAAGCTCATTTTACAGAACGGCATTGAAGATGTACAGATAGGAAAAACTTGTAATAATTCTACTTAAATGTTTTATATGCCAATGTAGTAACCATTGTCATTATGGCAAATCTACTTAAAGCGGAGGTTCTGTGGGAAAACGTTTTTTTTTTTAAGACAAATCTGCTGCTGTTCCTATACTAATTATTTTACTCACTAGTGCCGTTCTTGCAGCCGCCAGGATCCTCGTTTCCAAGAAAAGAATATTTTTTAAAATATTATGATGGACATTGCCATCTTAATTGTGGGCTGAAGCCATCCTGTACCCTCTTCCGGGATGCGGCGAATGCTGATCTCCCAGCATTCACCGCGTAATCCCACGCATGCGCAGTGTTGACGGCGAGCCGCGCCGTCAACACTGCACAGTTACCATCACAACGGCGGGCGGCGTCCTGAAAAGGACACGCCCCGCTGTGTCCATCACACTAGTGGTTCTCTATCAGCGCTTTGCGAGTCACGTGACCCGCCTCCCGCGTCACGTGACAGCCCAGCTAGCGCGAGACCAGACGCCTAGCTATTTCTGAGGATGTGCTGTGATTGGCCTGAACGTCACTCCCTGGACACCATACAATCTGCTCCCACAATGCACAGAGCGGTCGGGGAAAAGAGCAAGACGCCCACTCCCCGTAGGGATGAATACCCGGAAGTGGAGCAGATTAGACGTAAGGGAGCATCTTGGACAAAAAATGTAAACAACATCAATCTTTAATGGCCTGAAGTGTATAAATGCAGTAAACTTCGTTTTGAGGGTGAACCTCCGCTTTAACCAAAACAAATGTAAAGATGAAACAATTATAGTAATGATAATAATAGATTAATAATAATATATATTAAAAATTTGTGTTGTTTTGAATGGGGAGGGAAGAATTAGAAACATTGGTTTTAATTGCAATTAATTTAATTAGAGAGGTTCATTCTGTATTTCTTGTGTTGGCCTTCACTGGAACTGAAAGTAAAAATATAAAGTCTTGTGTTGCCACTGTTGTGTATTTGTTAAGGTATGCGTATTGCCATTTTAAGAAAATGTTATGGCATTCCTGCTTTCTGTGCCAGTTCACACTTGAAACCCACATTCCGTGCATATTTCCTGCACCCTCATTCCAAATGCACTGGGTGTGCGATGTGCTTCAGGTGCAGTGGCAGCCCGTCCATAGGGACGCCCGGGCACCGCCCCCCCCCTCCCGTAGTCACACACAAAAAAAAAAAAACGGGCCCTTTAAGAACTTTTATTTAGCTAAAATGTCATTTTTACATTTTAACTGCAGTTCTGGCAGCCGTCTATAGAGGGCGCTGCAGCGCCACCCCCTCTCGCAAATAACATACATTCATGCATTGTATTGCACGAATGTATGTTATTATTGGTTGCCAGCTGCCTGGTCTATTCAGATAACTGGACATAGGGTGCCGATTACCTGAATAACAGCAGCTGGTTGGCTGAGCGGAACTGCCTATCAGAGCAAGCTGCTCTGATAGGCTTTCCGAGTACAGCCCTCCAGCTCTCGGATGTCTATCCTCGGACCGCAGCCCCCCCTGCGTACCTTGGATAAGACTGACAGCCATTTCAGCCAATCAGGTTCCCAGATTCTGGTTATCAGGAACCTGATTGGCTGAAGCGTCACCAAGGCGGAAGAAGACATCGAGGGAGGACATGGAAGCTTCAGGTAAGTGCATTTTACAGGGAACAGTGGCGAAAATTGATGGGCACATTGGCAGCATTTTACAGGGCACAGTGGCGAAAATTGATGGGCACAGTGGCTACAATTAATGGGCACAGTGGTGACAATTGATGGCATGGCACAGTGGGGACAAGTGATTGCACAGTGGGGACAATTGATGGCACAGTGGGGACAATTGATGGCATGGCACAGTGGGGACAATTGATGGCATGGCACAGTGGTGACAATTGATGGCACAGTGGCTGCATTTGATGGCACAGTGGCTGCATTTAATGGGACAGTGGCTGCATTTGATGGGCACAGTGGCTGCATTTGATGAGCACAGTGGCGACAATTGATGGGCACAGTGGTGACAATTGATGGCACAGTGGTGACAATTGATGGCACAGTGATAACAATTGATGGCACAGTGGCTGCATTTGATGGCATGACACAGTGGCTGTGTTTGATGGCACCGTGGCTGCGTTTGGCATGGCACAGTGGTGACAATTGATGGGCACAGTGGTGACAATTGATGGCACAGTGGTGACAATGGACACAGTGGTGATAAATGATGGCACAGTGGCTGCGTTTGATGGCATGGCACAGTGGCTGCATTTGATGGCATGGCACAGTGGCGACAATTGATGGCACAGTGGCTGCATTTGATGGCACAGTGGCTGCGTTTGATGGGCACAGTGGCTGCCTCTGATGGGCACAGTGGCTGCGTTTGATGGGCACAGTGAGGCTGCAATTGTTTTTTTGTTATTTTTTTCATTTATTTGTGCCCCCCAAAAAATTTGGAGCACCAGCCGCCACTATTCAGGTGTCAATAGATTCTTAACGACACCCCAATCGCAGATCGTTTTAAAAAGTAGTGCATGCATGATCCAGTGAGATTTCAACCCATTCAAATGAATGACCTGAAAATCATATTGCACTGAATCACACAGGAATTGTAAAGGAATGCACTGCTGGTGTGAACCGGCACTAATAATAATAGAGGGCGCTCGCTTGTCTCCCACTTTCCTGGACTGCTGGGCTGTGTGCTCAGATAAGGGTCTGGTATTGATTTTGGGGGGGACCCTACGCCATGTTTCTTTAAAATTTTGGCTTGGGGTTTCCCTTAAAACCAAACAAGACCCAAAGAGCCTGGTATGGGTTAGAGGGGGACTCCATGCTGTTTTTATTGCCGTCATTCTTTTGTTTACATTTTAGCTCTCAGTGGGGAAGCTAGCATTTTTCCAGGGTCGGTTCACACCACATGCAGTCCAGTGCATTTTTTTCTGCATCAAGAACGCATAGAAAGTAGGTTATATGGTTTCCAATGGCATAGTTCACACCAGTGGGGCCAGTTTCAGGGCCTTCCATTTCCAGAAGAAAAAAAAAGAAACTGTTGCATTTTTTCTGCACTGGACTGTACTGGAACATAGTAAAACACATCGAAAATGCACCAGAAAAGCATCTGGAATGCACCCAGAAATGCATTAAAAAGGCACCAGGCAGGAGAGGGAGCTAGGAGAGTCACTGCCAATGGAGGCCTGGCAGGCCGTTTGGAGGCAGGCTGCTAAATCATCCCTATGTACCTTGTATAAAGAAAACTCTTATAAGATCCTGTTTTTTTGGTACCAAACCCCGGACATACTCCACAAAATATTTCCCTCCACTTCTGACCGATGTTGGCGCTACCATCAGGACAGAGGCTCTCTCTTCCACATCTACTGGGCGTGCCCCCTTATTACCCCGTTTTGGCAGTCCACGCAACAACTGCTTACCCATCTCTTTGAGACGCCAATCCCCCTATCCCCTAAATTATTTTTGCTAGGCATCTCCCAACCCCGATTGGCCAAGCCGTACAAAAAACTACTTAGGCACATACTAACGGAGGCTAAATGCTTGATAGCCCTCAATTGGAAAAAATCCACACCCCCATCCCAAGAAGCCCTTTACGCTGGGGTCAAGGACGTGGAGTTGATGGAGTGGATGACGGCTAGGATACGCAATGGCATGGACGCCCACGACGAGGTCTGGAGTGAGTGGCATCGGCGGGAGGATACGCCGGGGGCGGACGAGGTGGCAGACGCGGTAACTTAAATCTCCTTTCTTTTTCTTTTCTTCTCTCTCCTTGACTCCCCTCTCCTCTTATACAACCTACTGTTTTGGTGTCACTGTTGACGCCAGAGTATAGAAAACGGTTTGATATGCATAGTTTGTTGACATGACTGGCGGTAAAGCTAGCTCTTAGAATAGGGCCCTACGGGCCGGAAGCTTAACTCCCCCTCTACCCATATAGGGCAAGGGAAACAATTGTATTCCTGGATAAGTGTCTGCTTTGGTCTTTTATTGCCTGCATTTAACTGTATCCTGTGAACTGTTTTATATAAATAAAAAACTGTTATTTAAAAAAAACAAAAAAAACACCAGGCCATGTTAAAAAAACATGCATGCAAAAATGCATCTGGAACAGATTTGCAGTGCGTTTTTGTGGTGTAAACCAGCCCTCACACAGAATTCAAATTGGTCGATCATTTTTCAACCGTTCTGAATTTGAAATGTTCTGCAAAAATTTGGAATTTGTTAGAAAAAGAATATATGAAACCAAATTATACGAATTTAAATTAAATTCAATACTACTTCATTCGGAGATTCTGATACATCCGAATCTCTCAATAACCCAAAATTTATCCCGAATTCACATTCGTCCCAAAACTAATTGAACATGTCTAAGGCCCCATACACACGATAGAATCCATCCGCAGATAAATCCCAGCAAATGGGTTTCTGCGGATAGATCCTATGGTGTGTACACGCCAGCGGATCTGTTTCCGCGGATATATCTCCCCTGGGATGGATTCCAGCAGATCGGATATTTGCTGACATGCACAACAAATCCATCTGCTGGAATCCATTCCAACGGATGGATCCGCTCGTCTGTACAGACTTACCGGATCCATCCGTCCAAAGGGATTCCCCGCACGCGTCGTAATGATTTGACGCATGCGTGGAATTCCTTATATGACAGCGTCGCGCCCGTCGCCGCGTCATAATCGCGGCGACGGCGCGACACGTCATCGCCAGAGGATTTCCGCGTGGATTTCAATGCGATGGTGTGTACACTCCATCGCATAGAAATCTGCGGAAATCTTTGAGAGGATTTATCCGTGGAAACGGTCCGCTGGACCGTATCCGCGGATAAATTCTCTCGTGTGTATGGGGCCTTAGGGACGCTATAGATCCTCTTCTGGGTTTAAATGTATTAATGAGAATAATACAATTTTATTTTTTTATACACTTTTCTTGTGTGTAGTGCTAAAAAGTCCCAAAATCATATTTGGTTTTGTACTGTTCCACACACAATTCATTATGTAAATGTGAAGGCATTTTTTTCCCTTTATTTGGATAGAGTAAGAAAGGATATGTTTTTTTTTTTTTTTCTCTTCATCTGTGCCCTATTGTGCAGATTTCTTTTCACTTCCTTTACTATAGTCAAAACAGGAAATGAGAGGGCATCCCTCCAAAGTGAGGGATTCCCTGGTTGTCACCTTCTGGTCCCCATAGGAAGTTTTTCCATTAGGTATACTTTACTCCTAATTGTCTAAATGTTAACTAGTATTTTGATATGAATATTTAACCACTTGCCGACTGCCTAACGTAGATATACGTTGCTTTGAATCTGCAGCCTAGCGCGCGCGTCCACCACGAGCTTCGTGACTGTGCCCGCGGGACTCGATGTCTGCCGGTGTCCCGCGATCGTGTAAACAAGGCATCTCCCTGTTCTGCCTAGTGACAGGACACTAATCGTCTGCTCCCTGTCATCGGGAGCAGTGATCAGTGTTGTGTCACAGGTAGCCCAGCCCCACACAGTTAGAATCACTCCCTAGGACACACTTAACCCCTTTCTCGCCCCCTAGTGGTTAACCCCTTCCCTGCCAGTGTCATTTACACAGTAATCCGTGCATTTTTATAGCACTGATCGCTGTATAAATGACAATGGTTGTAAAATAGCGACAAAAGTGTCCAATGTCTCCGCCGCAATATCTCAGTCACCATCAAAATCGCAGATCGCCGCCATTACTAGTAAAGAATAAAAAATCATAATAAAAATGCCATCAACCCCTTTTTTTGTAGACGCAATAACTTTTGCGCAAACCAATGAATATACACTTATTGTGATTTTCTTTACCAAAAATATGTTGAAGAATACGTATCGGCCTAAACTGAGAAAAACATGTTTTTATATATTTTTGGGGGATATTTATTATAGCATAAAGTAAAAAATATTGCTTTTTTTTCCAAACTTGTTGCTCTTTTTTTGTTTATAGTGCAAAAAATAAAAACCGCAGAGGTGATCAAATACCACCAAAAGAAAGCTCTATTTGTTGGGAAAAAAGGACGTCAATTTTGTTTGGGAGTCAGTTAAATTGACGCAGTGCTGAATCGCAAAAGGTGCTCGGTCATTTGGCAGCCAAATCCCCCGGGGCTGAAATGGTTAAAGAATATTTACAATAGGTCTGTAACTGATCCAGGATATATGATCTAAATAAGGTTTGGGGGCCATGCTAATGGCAGCAGTGAGTTAATGATGCATTAAGCTATGACCCATAATTATATAAAAGGCATAAACCAAAGAGTGTCCCATTTTTTTAGAGAAGTATTTTAAAGCAGAGCCTCAGCGCCCCTCCCCACCAAAAAATGTAAAGTCAGCAGCTAACTTTTAATATTAGAACACTTACCTGTCCAGGGATCCCGCAACATTGGCATGCCAGACGATTTTTCATTCGGCTCTCGGGTGCTACCGTCTCCATTCCTTGTAAAGCCGTCTCCCTACTGCGCTTTGCGAATGACCTGACGGTGGGGGAAGGAGGAGGGGGGCCGCTGTGAAGTTCTCCAGAAGTGGGAGCGGGTACCTGTTGAAACTAGGTATGTGCCCCCCTGAAAGGTGCCAAATGTAGCAGCGGAGGGGGGGGGGGAGCAAATAAGTAGAGCTTCCCCCTGTGGGTGGAGCTCTGCTTTAAACAAGTAGCTTTGTACCCATATGGCCATTGCCTTTTTCTAATTTTGAGTGTCCTAATGGTACATAAAACATTAGCTATCTGCATCTTTTGGACCTGCTGCTTATTCTAACATGAGGCCGACTTTGCTTTTGAATTTTTTCATCATATGCCTGGTTTGAATTCCCCAGATTTGTGACATGTTTGCATTAATACCAATAAAAGATGAATCTCCTACCATTGCAAAACCACGGGCCATTTTCTGTGAGTACCATTTACTGTGCTTTACATTGAAAAGGCCACGCTGTACCCCCATCGCCATGGGTTGAGCTCCTTCACCGTAGCATCTATCAACAATGTCCCTTTTGACCAGTTTAATGCATATTTCTTCATAATACCGTTCTGAACTGTTTAGTATATCAACCTTCTCTGACTGAGACTTGACTCCTATGTCAGGCATATTTAACCACTTGCTTTCTGGGCACTTAAACCCCCCTCCTGCCCAGACCAATTTTCAGCTTTCAGCGCTGATGCACTTTGAATGACAAATGCGTGGTCATGCAACACTGTACCCAAATTAAATTGTTATCATTTTTTTCACACAAATAGAGCTTTCTTTCGGTGGTATTTAATCAACACTGGGGTTTTTATTTTTTGCTAAACAAACAAAAAAAGATGGAAAATGTTGTTATAAAATTTTGCAAACAGGTAATTTTTCTCCTTCATTGATATGTGCTGATGAGGCCTCACTGGTGGGCACTGATAGGCTGCACTGATAGGCAAAGATAAGGTGGCACTGATAGGCATAGATGAATGAATGAATGAATGAAAAAATTTATATAGCGCGGCACATGCGAACTGAATCGCCTCTGGGCGCTTGTTGTTTGTGTCTCATGCCTATCAGAAAAGCAGGGTTTTGATCTGCCTTCTGAAGGACAGGTGGTTTTGCTCCAACCGAATGCTGGTTGGTAAAGCATTCCAAAGCCTGGGGCCCTGGAAAGCAAACCTTCTTTCTCCTTTGGACTTGTATTTGGTTTTAGGAACCTTGACCAGATTTTGGTCGGTGGATCGCAGAATGCGGTTGCAATTGTGCGGTTTGATCTTGTCGCATAGATATCTAGGAGCCTTCCCATGGATGCACTTATGTGTCAGGCAGAGTGCTTTAAATGCAATTCTGTCTTTCACTGGCAACCAGTGAAGGGATCTCAATGAAGGTGAGATTGATTCCCAAGATTTTTTCCCAGTCACCAGTCTAGCGGCCGTATTCTGTACGACTTGAAGACGAGCGATTTGGTACTTGGGTAGCCCGAGATAAAGGGCATTTGCATAGTCCAGTCTGGAATTCACGATTGTTCCCACCACGACTGCTACGTCTTCTTTGGGGATAAATGGAATCAGTCTGCGTAGTAGGCGCATCAAATGGTGCGCCCCGCTGACTACTGACCCTATTTGTGCGTCCATTGTCATGAAGGTGTCAAACGTGACTCCCAGACTTTTGACTTTGGAGCTAGGGGAGATGATTTGTCCCAGGATGGGAGATGGTGTCCAGTTTGTTGTCGGTTGTTTCTTCCAACTGGCATCGAAGATAAAGAGTTCAGTTTTAGCGCTATTGAGTTTGAGATAACTCTTAGGCCCCATACTCACGAGCAAACATGTCTGCTGAAACTGGCCCGCAGGCCAGTTTCAGCAGACATGTTTGGTCGTGTGTGGGCGCGAGCGGGCCGAATTCCAGCAAACATTTGCCCGCCGGGCCTTTTCCCAGCAGACAAATATTCCTGGACTTGTTTTAAAACAGCCCGCTGGAATTCAGCCCGCTCGGACATGTACGGTCGTCAGTACAGACCTACCGTACATGTCCAGGCGCCCGCCGTCCCTCGCATGCGTCGAATGACTTCGACGCATGCGTGGAAGCATTTTAAAGGCGGGCCGCCCACGTCGCCGCGTCATTGTCGCGGCGACACCGCGTCATCGACGCGGCGACACCGCGGACACGCCCCGCGTATTGTTTACGCGCGGACTTCTGTACGATGGTGTGTACAACCATCGTACAGAAGCCCTCTGGCAGACATGTATGGTGAAAACGGTCCGACGGACCGCTTTCACCATACATGTTTGTCCGTGTGTACCCGGCCTTAGTCATCCAGTTTTCTATTGAAGAGAGACATTTCTCTAATCTGAGATGATGATCCTTTTTATGGCAGATGCGAAAATACAACTGCGTGTCGTCTGCATAAGAGTGATAGAGTAGTTCTTGGCTACCGATAATATCAAAGAGAGGACGAAGATAGATATTAAACAGCACCGGTGATAGGGGGGATCCTTGGGGGACCCCACATGGCACCGTGCGTTTTTCTGAGGTGAAGGATCCCAGTTTCACTGTTTGTGATCGGTTTCCGAGAAAAGAGGAGAACCATGGTAAGGCATCTTCTGAGACTCCGGCGACTTCTGTTAGTCGTCTCAGTAGCAATTTATGGTCTACTGTGTCAAAAGCTGCGCTTAGGTCCAGCAGAACCAGGAGACACGATTCTCCTTCGTCTGCGGCCTCGAGCGCATCGTCCCATATTTTCAGTAAGGCCGTTTCTGTACCGTGTCCGGGACGGAACCCGGATTGAAATGGATCGAGTAGGTTGTGGGTGTCCAGATGCTGTTGCAGCTGATTTACCACCACTTTCTCCATTATCTTGGACAGAGCATTTAGACCTGTTATGGGACGGCGGTGAGTTGGGTCCATAGGATCCAAATTAGGTTTTTTCAAGATCGGCAGGATTGTGCCCTCTTTCAGCAGGGAAGGCACTATGCCTTCCTTAAATGACTGATTTATAAGCTGCGTGATCGGAGGCGCCAGGATGTCGGCACATTCCTTCAGTAGCTTGGTGGGAATGATGTCATTGGGTGCTGTGCTGTTGCGCAGTGCACCAATGAATTTTTTTGTGGTATCGATGGAGATGGGTTCCAAAGTGAACTTAGTTGATTGTAGAGGCGTTCCGTCGGTGTATTGATTGAAGAGGGGGCTGAGTGGAGTATTGTTTTGCCGAATACTTACCCGAATTTTTTCAATTTTGTTGATGAAGAAATCCGATAGTTCATTGCAGAACTCTTGGGTGTCTGAAGTGGGAACTTCAAGACATCCCGGATTCATGGTCTGGGTGACCATCCTGAAGAGTTCGCGTGGGCGATTCCTTGCGCTGTTAATTACCATAGAAAAGTGCAGTTTTTTGGCTTTGAAAATTTCCTTGTGATATCGTGTTGTTACTGCTTTGTAGAAGTTGAGGCGGTCTTCTGAAGGACTTCTTTTCCAGGCGGCTTCCGCCCTTCTGCGCTCTTGCTTCAATAGCGACAGCTGGTTATTGAACCAGCTGGACTTTTTTGCCCGGCTGCGGAGTTTGCGCTTTGGTGCTGCTAAGTCGGCTGACTGTAGCAGAGCTGCATTTATGGCATCCAAAGTATCTGAGGCTGCTAGCTGAGGAGGAATAGCCCCTAGATAATAGATAATATAGCACTGATGGGCCCTGAATGGTGGCACTGATAGGTGTTACTGATAGGGGGCACTGATAGGTGGCACTGATGGGCACTGGTAGGTGACACTGATGGGCACTGGTAGGCGACACTGAATGAATGAATGAATGAATGAATGAATGAATGAAAAACTTATAAAGCGCGGCGCATGCGAACTGAATCGCTTCTGGGCGCTAGTTGTTCGTGTCTCATGACATCAAAAGAGCAGAGTTTTGATCCGTCTTCTGAAAGTCAGGTGGTTTTCCTCCAACCGAATGCTGGTTGGTAAAGCGTTCCATAGTCTAGGACCCTGAAAAGCAAACCTTCTTTCTCCTTTGGACTTGTATTTGGTTTTTGGTACCCTGACCAGATTTTGGTCGGTGGATCGCAGAACGCGATTCGAATTGTGAGGTTCTATCTTGTCGCAAAGATATTGCGGAGCCTTCCCATGGATGCACTTATGTGTCAAGCAGAGTGCTTTAAATGCAATTCTGTCTTTTACTGGCAGCCAGTGAAGGGTTCTCAACGAAGGTGAGATTGATTCCCATTTTTTTTTTCCCAGTCACCAGTCTGGCGGCCGTATTCTGAACGACTTGCAGACGGGAGATTTGGTACTTTGGGAGTCCGAGGTACAGGGCGTTAGCATAGTCCAGTCTGGAATTCACGATTGTTCCCACCACGACTGCTACGTCTTCTTTGGGGATAAATGGAATAAGTCTGCGTAGTAGGCGCAACAGATGGTGCGCTCCGCTGACTACTGACCCTATTTGTGCGTCCATTGTCATGAAGGTGTCGAAGATGACCCCGAGACTTTTGACTTTGGAGCTAGGGGTGATGATTTTGCCCAGAATGGGCGGGGGTGTCCAGGTTGTTGCCAGTTGACTCTTTCGGCTGGCGTGAAACATAAGGAGTTCTGTTTTTGAACTGTTGAGTTTAAGATAACTCTTAGTCATCCAGTTTTCTATCAAAGAGAGACATTTCTCTAAACTGGGATGATGATCCTTTTTGTTGCAGATGCGAAAATACAGTTGCGTATCGTCTGCATAAGAGTGATAGAGTAGTTCTTGGCTACTGATAATATCAAAGAGAGGGCGAAGATAGATGTTGAAAAGCACCGGTGACAGGGGGGATCCTTGGGGGACTCCACATGACACCGTGCGCTTTTCCGACGTGAAACAACCCAATTTAACTGTTTGTGATCGGTTTTCAAGAAAGGAAGAAAACCATGGTAAATCACCTTCTGAGACTTCTGCTACCTCGGCTAGTCGCATCAGTAACAGTTTGTGGTCTACTGTGTCAAAGGCTGCGCTTAGGTCCAGCAGAACCAGGAGACAAGATTCTCCTTCGTCTGCGGCCTCGAGGGCATCGTCCCATATTTTGAGTAAGGCCGTTTCTGTCCCGTGTCCGGGACGGAAGCCTGATTGTAATGGATCCAGTAGATTGTGGGTATCTAGATGCTGTTGCAGCTGTTGTACCACTACTTTCTCCATTATCTTGGAGAGAACATTTAGGCCTGTTATGGGACGGCGGTGAGTTGGGTCCTTGGGATCCAGGTTAGGTTTTTTCAAGATGGGCAGGATTGTGCCCTCTTTCAACAGGGATGGCACTGTGCCTTCCTTAAATGACTGGTTTATAAGCTGTGTGATGGGTGGTGCCAGGATGTCGGCACATTCCTTCAGCAGTTTGGTGGGGATGATATCATTGGGCGATGTGCTGTTCCTCAAAGCACCAATGATATTTTTTGTGGTATCGATGGAGATCGGTTCCAGAGTGAACTTTGTTGATTGTAGAGCGTTTCTGTGGGTGTTTTGTGGTTGATTGACGGTGGGGTTGAGGGGGGTATTGTTTTGCATGATGCTTTCCCGGATTCTTTCAATTTTGTTGATGAAGAAATCCGATAGTTCATTGCAGAACTCTTGGGTGTCTGAGTTGGGGACTTCAAGACATCCTGGATTCATGGTCTGGGTGACCATCTTGAATAGTTCGCGGGGGCGGTTTAGGGCGCTGTTAATCGCCATAGAAAAATGATGTTTCTTGGCTTTGAAGATTTCTTTATGATATCGTGTTGTTATTGCCTTGTAGATGATGAGGTTATCCTCTGCAGGACTTCTTTTCCAGGCGGCTTCCGCCCTTCTGCGCTCTTGCTTCAGAAGCGACAGCTGGTTGTTGAACCAGCCGGACTTTCTTTTTCGGATGCAGGCTTTGCGTTTCGGTGCTACTAAATCGGCTGACTGTAGCAGGGCTGCGTTTATGGCATCCAGTGTATCTGCGGCTGTTTGATGTGGATGGATTGTTTTGATTCTGTTTCCCAAGGTAGATTTGAAGAGTTCCGAATGGAGCTTCTTCTGAGATCTAGCCCAGTGTATTGTCACCGGCTTGGGTGCTTTTATCACTGGGGGAATTTTGGAGATTATGAAATTAATTGCATGGTGGTCTGTCTATGGCAATGGTTCATTTTCTAAAATGCTTATTTTCAGATTTTGTCTGAAAATTAGGTCGAGTGTGTGACCTGAAGCATGTGTTGGCCCGCATATAAGTTGCTGTAGCCCTAATCCCTCCAGGTGATCAATGCAGGCGTCCGCAATGGGATCCTGTGCGGAGTTGGCCCACAGATTAAAGTCCCCGAGCAGCAAAAGGTGTTTGCTGTTAAGGGTATAAGTGGATATAAACTCCGTTAATGATGGCAAAAACTGCGATTTTGGCCCAGGTGGCCTATAGCAGAGGAGAATGTGAACAGTCTCCTGGGGGGAAGTTTGAAGTTGAAGAGTAAGGGTTTCCATGAATGGAAGAGGATTTTGAAGGGCTGGCTTAGTGATTGTAATGCGATTCTTGTGGATCACCGCCAGGCCTCCTCCTCTTTGCCCTATTCTGTTTTCCGTTATAATGCGATAGTTTTCTGGCACCAATTCTCCGAGAATGGTGTTGCAGTCGTCTGAGAGCCAGCTTTCTGTAATAAAGAGGCAGTCTAGATCGTTTTGTAGTAAGAAATCGTGGATTTCTAATCGGTGTTTTACTGCCGATCTTGTGTTAATCAAAGCACATGATATGTGCTCGAGCTGGGTTAAATAGTTAAAATTTTTGATGGTCGATCGTCGATCGAATCTCAAAAGTTGCTCTATTTTTAAGGCCTTTTTGGTGACGGCTGGTAATGCTGTTGCGAATTGTTTCAGACCCCGAATAGAGTCCGCAGAGTATCGCAGATTAGCCATTGTCGCCAGTCACATTGTCGTCAGTCTTTCCTAATTGCGGCGGCCGCGAATGAGGCCTGGTCTGGCGCGGATGCGGGAAGAGCCGCGAGACGCCGGACGTGATGGGTGGAAGACTGTCCAAGTGAGCCGTCACTCATTGAGTCTTCTCTCCCTGATTGGTCCAGAGGAAGGCGAAAAACCCTGATGGGCAGCACTGGTGATGAGGCACTGATTGGTGACATTGATAGGTGGCACTGATAGGTGGCACTGTTGTGCACTGAGGCCTTGTACACACGACCGAACATGTCCGCTGAAACTGGTCCGCGGACCAGTTTCCGCGGACATGTCCGACCGTGTGTAGGGCCTAGCGGACAGTTTTCCGGCCTAGCGGACAGGTTTCCAGCGGACAAAAGTTTCTTAGCATGCTAAGAAACTTGTCCGGTGGAAACCTGTCCGTCGGACATGTCCGATGATTAGTACACCTAACCATCGGACCGAAATCCCCGCATGCGTCGAAGTGATTCGTCGCATGCGTGGAAGCATTGAACTTCCTGGTTCGCGCACGTCGCCGCGTCATCGTCGTCGCATCATGTCACCGCGTTTTCTGTCCGCGGGGGAATTTGGTCTGATGGTGTGTACACACATCAGACCAAAACCTCCCAGCAGACATGTCCGATGAAAACGGTCCGCGGACCGTTTTCATCGGACATGTCTGGTCGTGTGTACAAAACAGGGCACTCCACCAGTGCAGTAAACAGCGTAGGTGAAAACAATAATGTGTACGATGGCTGCGGGTGACATGACAACCTTCCCATCCGTACGTTACATTCCTATGGGCGGGACTTCATCAGCAGATATGGGAAAGACGTTGCGCACCCACATTTAAATACAAGTTCTTATTTAAATGCGAGTGCGCAACGTCTTTCCCATATCTGCTGATGAAGTCCTGCCCATAGGGACATAACGTACAGATTGGAAGGTCGTGACGTCACCCGCAGCCATCGTACACATTATTGTTTTCACCTACGCTGTTTACTGGGCACTGGTGGAGTTTCTGTCTGGCAGAGAGCTCTATGTTTCTTCTTTATGCTTTCATGATCCACATCATATCGGAGTAAATTGTGATCTTGCTGGTATATGTTTTTTGTTTCAGGGATTTTGAATCATTGACCCTTGGTGTTCAGCTGCTTTATTAGGGTTATTTTTATTGCGCTGATTTGTTTTCTATATTATATTATAACCTTTAACCTCTTCACATCTGCGCTATAGCCAAATGACGGCTACAGCGCGGACCTACTTTGCCGGGAGGCCATCAATAAACGTCCTCATGTACTCGAGCGGCCTTTGCGTCCCCTGCAGAGCGCACGGCTCGCTCTTTGATCAGCTGTCAGCCAATGACAGCTGATCATGTGATGTAAACAGACCTGATAATCGTCAATTTTTTCTCCTCACACTGATAGCGTGAGGAGAAAAAAAATAGGCGATCATCGGCGGCTGTCAGAGGGACATCGGTCCCGATCAGGGAGAGCTGCCGCCAGCTCATCTGTGCCCATGTGTACCTCCTGTCAGGCCTTGTACACATGACCAGACATGTCCGATGAAAACGGTCCGGTATATGTCAATACCTGACTCTGGAAAGCCTCATTAGAAGCCAGAATCATCTTTAACATTACCCGCAAGGGAAGGTGTTCATGACCCTCTATAATATAAGGTCTGGAAATAGCGCTGCACTGTCTTGTATATTAAAGGTTATAATATGCTTGAAGTTTTATATGATATGTTATTTGTTGACTGCCTACTGTTTGTACCAAGCTTATTTAAGATATGATTTTGAACTGCAATTTACATATTTCAATAAAACATGAACAAGAATCTCTTACCATTTGTCTACAGCTACTTAGCACCACCTAGAGCCTAACAATAGCAGTTTACATTTTCTCCTGCATTCCTTGAGTTCTTCCATTGCAGACTTGCCTATCAATGTCACCAATCAGTGTCTCATCACCAGTGCTGCCCATCAGTGTCACCTACCAGTGCCCATCAGTGCCTTTTTTTTTTTTTTTTGAAAATGTTTTATTGATTTTCTGTAGGCACAATCAACAAATAGTAATGCACAATTGTTGTTACAGTATCGCCATAGAATGACACACAGGTCAAACAGTCCTACACAATAAACCTTTACCCCTCCCTGAGATTAAACACCCCATCCCCTCAACGGAGGGACAATACTCTACGGGGCACCCTAATAGGGCCAAATTTGGCCCTCGGTCATAAGAAAACAACAAACAGTGAAAATAACGGTTAGAACCCCAACCGAGCGTACCCCACCAATCACACACATCCACACACACCCACTCACAACCTCACCCCATACAGACATCCCTCCCCCCCCCCCCCCCCCTCCCCCCACATCCAAACCACACACTGCCCCTCTCTCACCCCCCTGCGACCACCAGAGCCACCCATGGCCCCCCCACCCGCAGCCATTTATGGCTGGGATAGCGGGGTGTCCTTCCAGAAGGAGTCCGCTATATCCAGCCAGGGTTGCCAGATCTTGCTGAACTTTTTGTGACAAGCCCTGCCCTTATATACACACTTAAACATGGGTAAAACTTTATTAACCATACGGTATAACATTTGGATATCCGGTGCAGAAGTGCTCTTCCAATGCAACAATATCAACTTCCTGGCATAGAACAAAACAATTCGTATCAGAATTCGAGCATGAGTTGTAGGTACAGAGTCATTAAGCACCCCCAGCAATCCAGTCTCCGGAGTAAGAGAAACCGATACATGTAGATTGTCCTTAAAAAAAGAGAACAAGTCCCTCCAGTACGGTACAACAGCAGGGCATGACCAAAACATGTGTAAGTAATCAGCCTCAGTGGAGTCACACCTGGGACAGGAAGCACTAGACATCAGACCCATGCGGGCCAATCTGGCAGGAGTATAGTGAAGCTGATGGATAAATTTGAATTGTACATACTGATCACTCAACCCCACAAGATCAAGGAAGCACACCTCCGAGGCCTCCTCCCACCCCTCCTCAGACAGCCCCGGAATGTCCACCTCCCACTTTCGTCTAGCGATCTGAAAGGGTTTAACCCCCGCCGCCTGGAGGCGAGTGTAAAACGTTGTAACCAGTTTCTCGATATCTGAGTATGACATGAGCGCCTCTAGAGGCGATTCCGTGAGCTCCTGGGTCAGACCCCCAAATTGAGTCCGCACCGCGTGGCGGAGAGACATATATCTGAACAGACAGCTCTGCTGTAGTAGAACATTACGTGCCCTTAGTTCCTCAAAAGAAATAAACTGGCCATGAACAAAAATGTGGGATACACGCGTGACACCCATCCGTGTCCACCACCCCGAGTCCGGATGACCCAGGAGCTCAGGGAAATTAGCATTTTGCCACAGGGGGGCCCTGGGGGACACCCCGTCCAAATTTGTAAGCACCCCGTTACCCTCTTGCCAAGCCGACCAGCTAACCTCTATCGGGGAGTTACGAGAGCATTTACCGGCCTTTGACCTGAGTAGGTCATCAACCAACATGTCCCTGGAGCCCATCTGAGCGGTCAGTAGAGCGGTGGAACAGGACGGGGAGGCCTCCAAAAACCAATCATAGACATACGTAAGCTGAGACGCTATAAAGTACTGTCTCAAGTTAGGGCATGCCAGACCCCCATCCAACTTCGCAGCCTGGAGAGAGGCCCTAGCAATACGTGGGCTCGACCCCTGCCAAAGAAAGCCAAACAGAATCGAATTAATTTTCTTAAAAAGCTTTTTTAACAAAAAAATTGGGGATGCCCGGAATACGTATAAAAATTTGGGTAGGTAGATCATCTTAAAAATATTTACACGGCCTATGAGATTTAGCGGTAGAGAAGCCCAGGTTTTAAGCCTGGTCTCCATATGTGTCACAATAGGGGCAATATTGAGAGCTTCAAAAGAAGACAGGTCTGCATTAATATATATCCCCAAATACTTGAAAGTAGGATGAATGGACAATTTAGACCTAGAGAGGTATGAATAATCAAGTGCAGGACCTATAGGGAATGCCACCGACTTTTCCCAGCCCACCCTCAACCCAGAGACCCTCCCGAACTCCTCCACCACTCCCATCAGAGAGACAAAGGACCGCTCAGTGCCATCCAGGTAAATTAGGGCGTCATCTGCATATAAAGAAATCTTTTCAGAAAGAGAACCAAAACAGATGCCACCCACCTCCGCCGTCTGTCGCACCGCCAGAGCCAAGGGCTCAATGGCCAACGCGAACAGGAGCGGCGAGAGCGGGCAGCCCTGCCTGGTACCCCTCTGCAAAGCAAAAACATCAGAAACATCTTTATTAGTGCTAACCCTGGCCCTAGGGTTGGTATAAAGCAAGCGGACCCACTTTATAAATTGAGTGCTGAAGCCCATGCGATGCATGACCTCCCATAAAAATGACCAATTGACTGTGTCAAAGGCTTTTAACACATCCAGAGACAGCACCAGGCCACCCCGTTTGAAGGCCTCCGCCCCATGGATGTGCAAGTATAGTCGCCGGATGTTGTCGTACGTACTCCTTCCGGGCATGAACCCCGCCTGGTCCCTATGAATGAGGTGCAGAATAACCTTCTGTAGTCTTAGGGCCAGAATTTTGGCGAGCACTTTTACGTCACTATTTAATAGAGATATGGGGCGGTACGACCCGCACAACAACTTATCCCTGTCGGGCTTAGGGAGCACCACAATAAGGGCCTCCCTCATGGAGGAGGGAAGCTCACCCTCCTGCAGAGCCCGCCCAAACAAGGAGTGTAACCTCTGTGCCAGCTCTTCCGCATAGTTTTTGTACCATTCGGCGGGCAAGCCATCTAACCCAGGGGCCTTATTGGGAGGAAGTGAATAAACAGCCTCAGTGACCTCTTCTACCGTAAGGGGTTTGTCTAGGAGTGTAGTATGCGATTCTTCCAGGACTGGAAACTGAAGGGATTCAAGGAATCCCATTGTCTCCACCTCGTCCGGGGGGGGTGGGGCAGTGTATAGGTTCTCATAAAAGGTTCTAAAAGCATGATTTATGGCTAAGGGGTCCGACGTGACAGAGCCGTCCAGCAGCCGAATGTGGGGTATCGTCCGATCCACATACTCCGTGCGTGACAGAAATGCCAACATCTTACCATTCTTTCCACTATGTTCAAGCAACCTGGCTGACAGAGACAACTGCTGTTTCCGCGTTGCATCCACCCTGTGAAGGTCCAAGGCCCTGTGCGCCCCCACCAGGGCCCCGTGAGAGTCCGGGGTGGGGAGCGCAGAGTATCGGGCCCTGGCGTTCTCCAGGGAGGATTCCAAGGCCAAAAGGGCAGCCCGGGAGGATCTCCTGTGCTGAGCTATATTAGAAATATACGAGCCCCGCACTGACGCCTTAAAGGCATCCCAAGTGGGGCCAAATGAGGCCGAGCCAGCATTGTCCCCCCAATAGTGGGACATAGCCTGCTGGACCGGCTCCTGAAATTCAGGAGTGGAGACCCAGAAAGGACTGAGCCGCCACACCCGAAAGGAGGGCCTGTGTCCTACCACCATGTCCACCGCCAGGGCAGAATGATCAGATAGTGTCTGAGGTATGTGGGAAACCGACTGTATAAAGGGGACCAAATCTGGAGTCCCCAAAGCATAGTCCAACCTGGAAAGAGTACGGTACGTCCTTGACTGGCATGTATAGTCCCGAGTCCCAGAATGGCTAATCCTCCAGAGATCTATATAGCCAAAGGAGGTACACCACTGACTAAACAACCTAGATTCATACTGGATGGGCTTCAATCGGTCCAAAGCAGGGTCGAGCACTGAGTTGAAGTCCCCCACTATAAGGGCGGCCATCACAGGGAAAGTGGCAAATTGCACACTTAAATCCGTGAAAATGTCCGCCGTGACAGGGGGGGGGCATATACCACCAACAACAACAGTGGTGTGGCGTGCACCGTGCATTGGAGAAACACATACCGACCCTTAGGGTCCAACACCACCCGCTCACAAGAAAAAGGGAGACCTTTCCGCACCAACACGGACACCCCCCTTGCATAGCTAGAATAGGTGGAATGGTAACCATACATAACCCAACACTTCTTTAGTGCCATCACCTTTGACCCCAAAAGATGCGTTTCCTGCAGACATAATAAATGGGGATTGTGTACTTTGAGGAAGTTAAATAATAAAGCTCTCTTAAATTTGGAGTTTAACCCCCTGACATTCCAGGAGATACACTTTACCACAGACATGTTAAAGCTTTAAACATACTGAAACACAGAGCAAGTCATTTAGCAGCATCTCAGACTGGGCATAAGTGGGGGCAGAGAGAGGGCCACAAACACACACACACAGACACACACACAGGCACACCACACTCATCACCGCATACAACCAAACAATCAGACCCCAAAACACACACAGTCTAGGCAACAGCCCAGTACCTTTAACCCCTGCCAGACCCCAAAAACGAGGGGCTGGCTTTGACCCTGAACTACATGTATTTGCTAGGTACATGGCCCACCGCTAGCAAGCCAGCAGGCAAAATTGGAACAGTCAACGTCCATTAAACTAATGGAAATGAAGTGAAGAAGAAAAAATAGTTATTGGCAAAATTATAGCAGCACATTCTTCCTATAGAGACCTATGTCCTCTTGCCACAGCAATTAGCTAGAACCTCCTGCCCCAGAAGCACTTCAACTGAAAAAGAACCCGGATGCAGGAATAAATGAAAAACAAAATTGAACAAAATAGAAGAATCAAGCATCGGACGCCCTGTCAGATCCACGGCCAGGCTGGTGCAGGGATTCAAACCAGGACAAAGCATTAGCAGGGGTTTGGAAAAAATGCACCTGGCCCTGATGCACCACCCTCAGCGTCGCAGGAAACAGCATAGAATACTGGATGGTCTTCTCCCTCAGTTTCTGCTTGACATGCTGGTACTTAGCTCTCGAGGCGCGGACAGCAGGGGAGTAGTCAGGGAAGAGGGACACAGAGGCGTTGTTAATCTTCAGACTCCCCTTAATTCGGGCAGCACGCAGGATAGAGTCCCGGTCCCTGTAGTTAAGGAGACGCATTATCATAGTGCGAGGGGGGCCTCCAGCAGGCAGCGGCCTGCCAGGCACCCTATGGGCCCGCTCCAGGACAAAGCAGGGGGATAGGCAGTCCCCTCCAAACTCCTGGACGAACCAGCTCTCCAGGAAAGCCACCGGGTCAGATCCCTCGACCCGTTCAGGAAGGCCCACCAGGCGCAGGTTATTCCTGCGCAAGCGGTTCTCCAAATCGTCCATTTTATCTTCCAGTGATCGAATTTTTGTGCCCTGGGCCTTCACAGTAGGATGGATTGGGCCTACAGTGTCCTCCAGATCACTGATGCGGCGTTCCGTCTCCGTGACCCGGTCCCGCATTTTGTGCATGTCCTGGCGCATTATAGTAATGTCCAGCTTAAGCTCCTCCATCTTCCCCATAGTATCAGAATGGTTTACCTTCATTAGTTTGAGGACCGCCAGCAGCGTGGGCTCCGGTTCCGGGCCTTCCTCCAGACCGTCCTCGCTGGGCGACCCAGGAGCAGGCAGCGCTGGTGTAGTGGAGGTCCCAGGAGAAGGTGGGGGAGATGTCTCAGGGTCCTCAGCAAAGAGCTCCGGCGTAGATGCCAAGGAGGAGAGTGGCGCGACGCTGCGGCGGCCATCATGGCCGGAACGCGTGGTGACATTCATCCTGACCGCGGGCTGTTTCTTTCGCCTTCCCATCCACCAGATTCCTCCCAGAAGTATCCCAGGGGCTTCCCCAAGGGAATAGCAAAGTTTATAGCCGGTTTAGAAGGGCAGGATCACAGGATGGCGCAGGATTGTTCAGAGGGATCTCGGAGCTGCTAGGAAAGACGTCCGCTCACATGCTGCTCCAGGCCACGCCCCGCCCATCAGTGCCTTTAGTTATTCTCTGTCACTCCCCCTCAGCCTCCTCTGGCGCTGTGAACAGCGGAGAGCGAGAGGCAGCACAGCCCAGGATGGAGGGACGGGGGAGGAGCTCCCCAAGTTAACTTTTCAAGTTAACCCACAGGTGATTGGTTACTAGGTCCTAAGCAACCAATAACCAGCTTGTTAATATTAAAAGTCACTCTGGCAGCTCCTGTCCCCTGTACAGAACAGTGCTGCTTCTCGATCTCCTGTGTACACAGGTAGGATGCTATGGGAGGGAAGGGGGGGGGAGAGGACACTAGTGTTTGTGTGTGGGGGGGGAGGCTGATGTGAAGGGGCAGTGGACACTGCTATGAGAAGGGCCACCCCCACAGCAGTGTCCTCTACCACCCTTCACATCAACCCCCCCTATCATTGCACTCTGAGCGTAACGCACTCCTGATCCCTGCATTCTGAGCGAAATGCACTCCTATTCCCTGCATTCTGAGCATAACGCACTCCTGATCCCAGCATTCTGAGTGTAACGCACTCCTGATCCCTGCATTCTGAGTGTAACGCACTCCTGATCCCTGCATTCTGAGTGTAACGCACTCCTGATCCCTGCATCCTGAGTGTAACGCACTCCTGATCCCTGCATTCTGAGTGTAACGCACTCCTGATCCCTGCATTCTGAGTGTAACGCACTCCTGATCCCTGCATCCTGAGTGTAACGCACTCCTGATCCCTGCATTCTGAGTGTAACGCACTCCTGATCCCAGCATTTTGAGCATAACGCACTCCTGATCCCTGCATTCTGAGTGTAACGCACTCCTGTTTCCTGCATTCTGAGCATAGCGCACTCCTGATCCCTGAATTCTGAGCATAACGCACCCCTGATCCCTGAATTCTGAGTGTAACGAACTCCTGATCCCTGCATTCTGAGTGTAACGCACTCCTTATCCCTATATTCTAAACATAACGCACCCCTGATCCCTGCATTCTGAGTGTAACGAACTCCTGATCCCTGCATTCTGAGTGTAACGCACTCCTGATCCCTGCATTCTGAGCATAAAGCACTCCTGATCCCTGAATTCTGAGCATAACGCACTCCTGATCCCTGCATTCTAAACATAACGCACCCCTGATCCCTGCATTCTGAGTGTAACGAACTCCTGATCCCTGCATTCTGAGTGTAACGCACTCCTGATCCCTGCATTCTGAGTGTAACGCACTCCTGATCCCTGCATTCTGAGTGTAACGCACTCCTGATCCCTGCATTCTGAGTGTAACGCACTCCTTATCCCTATATTCTAAACATAACGCACCCCTGATCCCTGCATTCTGAGTGTAACGAACTCCTGATCCCTGCATTCTGAGTGTAACGCACTCCTGATCCCTGCATTCTGAGCATAAAGCACTCCTGATCCCTGAATTCTGAGCATAACGCACTCCTGATCCCTGCATTCTAAACATAACGCACCCCTGATCCCTGCATTCTGAGTGTAACGAACTCCTGATCCCTGCATTCTGAGTGTAACGCACTCCTGATCCCTGCATTCTGAGTGTAACGCACTCCTGATCCCTGCATTCTGAGTGTAACGCACTCCTGATCCCTGCATTCTGAGCATAACGCACTCCTGATCCCTGCATTCTGAGCATAAAGCACTCCTGATCCCTGCATTCTGAGCATAACGCACCCCTGATCCCTGAATTCTGAGTGTAACGAACTCCTGATCCCTGCATTCTGAGTGTAACGCACTCCTTATCCCTATATTCTAAACATAACGCACCTCTGATCCCTGCATTCTGAGTGTAACGAACTCCTGATCTCTGCATTCTGAGTGTAACGCACTCCTGATCCCTGCATTCTGAGCATAAAGCACTCCTGATCCCTGAATTCTGAGCATAACGCACTCCTGATCCCTGCATTCTAAACATAACGCACCCCTGATCCCTGCATTCTGAGTGTAACGAACTCCTGATCCCTGCATTCTGAGTGTAACGCACTCCTGATCCCTGCATTCTGAGTGTAACGCACTCCTGATCCCTGCATTCTGAGCATAACGCACTCCTGATCCCTGCATTCTGAGCATAACGCACTCCTGATCCCTGCATTCTGAGCATAACGCACTCCTGATCCCTGCATTCTGAGCATAAAGCACTCCTGATCCCTGCATTCTGAGCATAACACACTCCTGATAGCTGCATTCTGAGCATAACGCACTCCTGATCCCTGCATTCTGAGCACAACACACTCCTGATCCCTGCATTCTGAGCATAACGCACTCCTGATCCCTGCATTCTGAGCGTAACATACTCCTTATCCCTGCATTCTGAGCATAACACACTCCTAAACACTGCACTCTCTTTTTTAAGTGTGCACTGCATTTGGGCTCTATTTTGGGGTTAACAACATATTATCACCAGCAGTAGATCACAGACAGTGCATTTTGAACACTATGCAGGAAACGCACATGGAACATGCCTTTCTGGCATCACATTCTGGTGTGAACCGGCCCTAACAAGAGGACATTCGTATTTCCGAATTTTTAAATTTCCGAAATTTCGATTTTCCGAATTTTTCGATTTCCGAATTTTTAAATTTCCGAATTTCCTAAATTTCGGATTTCCGAATTATCGTATTTCTGAATTTGCGGATTTTCGGAAATTCAGATTTTCGAAATTCGGAATTTCCGAATTTTGCAATTTCAAATTTTAGAATCTCGAATTTCCGAATTTTCGAAATTCCGAAGTTTTCGAAATTCCGAATTTTCGAAATTCCGAATTTTCGAAAACTAAAAAATGTGAAATTTCGAAAATTAGAGATTTGAAAATTCTAAATTGCAAAATTCGAAAATCTAAAATTCGAAAATGAGTTTCAGAATTCCAAATTTTTTTGAATTTCCGAAAATTCTTTTTTTTCGTTTCATTCGTTTTTTTTTTGCTTTTTTTGAAAATTCAGGAAATTCATTTTCGTGTTTTGCTTTTTCAGAAATTCTAAATTCCGAATTTTCGAATTTCCGAAAAAGCAAAAAAACGAATGAAACAAAAACAAAAAAAAAAACGAATTTTTCGAATTTTCCGAAAAAAGCAAAAAAAACGAATGAAACGAAAAAAAATAATTTCTACATTTCATCCAACGTGCACAAATGTTTCTGACATTCGTACAACAAATGTTTTATAAATAGACCCCTAAGACTGCATTCACACCCCGCATTTTGAATTGCGGGCAGACTTGCCTCAATTCTGCCTACGATTTCAAAGCGTCGAGATGTGAATGAAAAATCGCAGTAGGAACATTTGAGATGCCATTCATTTGAATGGCATTTAAAATAGCGGATGCGGTTCTGCCGCAATTTTCGCGCAGCAAATCGTGCTGCAATCGTGGCAACCCGCATTGCGTGAAGCATGTCGCCCAAAAGTAGCTCCTAAACTTTTTTTGGGAAACAAGCTATACGCAACATGGGTTGCGCAATCGCAGCCTGATTTATCGCGTGATGACCTTGCCGCGATTTTAGGTGCCATTCAAATGAATGGCATCTCAAATGTGCATTCTGCAATTTGCCATTTACACCTCGGCGCTTTAAAATTGCGGGCGTAATGGCGGCAAATCTGTTCAATATTGAATTGACACACCTTTTGCAGCTATAATGGCTCCAACTCTTCTTAGAAGACTGTCCACAAGGTTTAGGAGAGTGTTTATGGGAATGTTTGGCCATTCTTCCAGAAGCACATTTGTGAGGTCAGGCACCGATGTGGACGAGAAGGTCTGGTCCGCAGTCTGCACTCTAATTCATCCCAAAGGTGCCATTAAAGTTCAGACAGACAGGAAGTGGCTGCAGGAAATCAGCATCACTGAGCTGCAACAATAAATAAAAAAGATAGGGAAACATGTTTTATAAAAGTATCCATTGTTCATGATAGCAAATGAAATGTCACTCAATTATAACCTACAAGTGGATGTAACGCCACACAGCCTATTCACCAAGGCATCTTCCACACATCTGATTAGTTTGGGTCTGCAATGATTGCTGCTGTAAGAAGTCATTCTCTCCGGTACCAGTCTTTATAGCACACCTTCTGGTCACAGACCTCATAGAGCCCCTCTCTATCCCTACTCTTCTCATTGGCATAGCTCCTGCCTTGTATCACCTTGCTAGGGCACTCTGTCTCTTTGTTATTGGTGCGTTACCACGTTTTGCTTGCACTGATTGGTCGCCTGTTATGTCCCCTATTTCCAGATTGGCTCTCTTTACATCCCGAGGCGTGGCTTTAATTTCCTGTCCTCTGATTTGATGCCGGAGGTCACCCAGGGGGCGGGACAGACCTGAAGATGGCGGCGCTATTGGTGGAAAATTTCCAGGGGGCGTGTTGGCGCTGTAATCCGGAAGTGCTGTGTTGCTGATGTGGCCGGAGGAGGAGTCGCCTGCCACCGAGAGGCACGGGAGGAAATCAGAGTCTACGGAGAGCCGTGTGAGAGGAAAGGCGGAGGGCCGTGCACGGTGAGCCGGGGGAAGGTAATGCTGTGCCGGAGAGAGGAGTGCTGCATACAGTGGGCAGCGTGGTGTGTTTAATGATGAGTCCCCTGTATGTAAAGAACGTGTCCTCTGGTCACAGCACTAGAATGTATACAGAACCCCCATGACTGACATTACAGGGCTATAATGTATACAGAACCTCCATCACTGACATCACAGCACTATAATGTATACAGAACCCCCATCACTGACATCACAGAACTATAATGTATACAGAACTCCCATCACTGACATCACACCATCTATAATGTATACAGAACCCCCATCACTGACATCACAGCGCTATAATGTATACAGAACCCCCATCACTGACATCACAGAACTATAATGTATACAGAACCTCCATGACTGACATCACAGCACTATAATGTATGCAGAACCTCCATCACTGACATCACAGCACTATAATGTATACAGATCCTCCATCACTGACATCACAGCGCTATAATGTATACAGAACTGACATCACAGCACTATAATGTATGCAGAACCCCCATCACTGACATCACAACACTATAATGTATGCAGAACCCCCATCACTGACATCACAGCACACCATCTCTAATGTATACAGATCCTCCATAACTGACATCACAGCACTATAATGTATACAGAACCTCCATCACTGACATCACAGCACTATAATGTATACAGAACCTCCATCACTGACATCACAGCACTATAATGTATACAGATCCTCCATCACTGACATCACAGCACTATAATGTATACAGAACCTCCATCACTGACATCACAGCACAATAATGTATACAGAACCTCCATCACTGACATCACAGCACTATAATGTATACAGAACCTCCATCACTGACATCACAGCACTATAATGTATGCAGAACCCTCATCACTGACATCACAGAACTATAATGTATACAGATCCTCCATCACTGACATCACACCATCTATAATGTATACAGAACTCCCATCACTGACATCACAGAACTATAATGTATACAGAACCCCCATCACTGACATCACACCATCTCTAATGTATACAGAACCCCCATCACTGACATCACACCATCTCTAATGTATACAGAACCTCCATCACTGACATCACAGCACTATAATGTATACAGAACTCCCATCACTGACATCACAGCACTATAATGTATACAGAACCTCCATCACTGACATCACAGCGCTATAATGTATACAGAACCTCCATCACTGACATCACAGCACTATAATGTATACAGAACCTCCATCACTGACATCACAGCACAATAATGTATACAGAACCTCCATCACTGACATCACAGCACTATAATGTATACAGAACCTCCATCACTGACATCACAGAACTATAATGTATACAGAACCCCCATCACTAACATCACACCATCTATAATGTATACAGAACTCCCATCACTGACATCACAGAACTATAATGTATACAGAACCCCCATCACTGACATCACACCATCTCTAATGTATACAGAACCTCCATCACTGACATCACACCATCTCTAATGTATACAGAACCCCCATCACTGACATCACAGCACTATAATGTATACAGAACCTCCATGACTGACATCACAGCACTATAATGTATGCAGAACCTCCATCACTGACATCACAGCACTATAATGTATACAGATCCTCCATCACTGACATCACAGCGCTATAATGTATACAGAACTGACATCACAGCACTATAATGTATGCAGAACCCCCATCACTGACATCACAGCACACCATCTCTAATGTATACAGATCCTCCATAACTGACATCACACCATCTATAATGTATACAGAACCCCCATGACTGACATCACAGAACTATAATGTATACAGAACCCCCATCACTGACATCACAGGGCTATAATGTATACAGAACTCCCATCACTGACATCACAACACTATAATGTATACAGAACCCCCCATCACTGACATCACAGCACACCATCTCTAATGTATACAGATCCTCCATAACTGACATCACAGCACTATAATGTATACAGAACCCCCATCACTGACATCACAGCACTATAATGTATACAGAACCTCCATCACTGACATCACAGCACTATAATGTATACAGAACCTCCATCACTGACATCACAGCACTATAATGTATACAGAACCTCCATCACTGACATCACAGCACTATAATGTATACAGAACCTCCATCACTGACATCACAGCACTATAATGTATACAGAACCTCCATCACTGACATCACAGCACTATAATGTATACAGAACCTCCATCACTGACATCACAGCACTATAATGTATACAGAACCTCCATCACTGACATCACAGCACTATAATGTATGCAGAACCCCCATCACTGACATCACAGAACTATAATGTATACAGATCCTCCATCACTGACATCACAGAACTATAATGTATACAGAACCTCCATCACTGACATCACACCATCTATAATGTATACAGATCCTCCATCACTGACATCACAACACTATAATGTATACAGAACTCCCATCACTGACATCACAGAACTATAATGTATACAGAACCCCCATCACTGACATCACACCATCTCTAATGTATACAGATCCTCCATAACTGACATCACACCATCTATAATGTATACAGAACCCCCATCACTGACATCACAGCACTATAATGTATGCAGAACCCCCATGACTGACATCACAGAACTATAATGTATACAGAACCCCCATCACTGACATCACACCATCTATAATGTATACAGAACCCCCATCACTGACATCACAGCACTATAATGTATGCAGAACCCCCATGACTGACATCACAGAACTATAATGTATACAGAACTCCCATCACTGACATCACATAACTATAATGTATACAGAACCCCCCATCACTGACATCACACCATCTATAATGTATACAGAACCCCCATCACTGACATCACACCATCTATAATGTATACAGAACCCCCATCACTGACATCACAGCACACCATCTCTAATGTATACAGATCCTCCATCACTGACATCACACCATCTATAATGTATACAGAACTCCCATCACTGACATCACAGCACTATAATGTATACAGAACCCCCATCACTGACATCACATCACAGCACAATATTGTATACAGAACCTCCATCACTGACATCACATCACAGCACAATAATGTATACAGAACCTCCATCACTGACATCACAGCACTATAATGTATGCAGAACCCCCATCACTGACATCACATCACAGCACAATAATGTATACAGAACCTCCATCACTGACATCACAGCACTATAATGTATACAGAACCCCCATCACTGACATCACAGCGCTATAATGTATACAAAACTCCCATCACTGATATCACACCATCTATAATGTATACAGATCCTCCATCACTGACATCACACCATCTATAATGTATGCAGAACCCCCATCACTGACATCACACCATCTATAATGTATACAGAACCTCCATCACTGACATCACAGCACTATAATGTATACAGAACCCCCATCACTAACATCACAGAACTATAATGTATACAGAACTCCCATCACTGACAGCACTATAATGTATACAGAACCCCCATCACTGACATCACAGCGCTATAATGTATACAGAACTCCCATCACTGACATCACAGAACTATAATGTATACAGAACCCCCATCACTGACATTGCAGCACTATAATGTATACAGAACCTCCATCACTGACATCACAGCACTATAATGTATACAGAACCTCCATCACTAACATCACACCATCTATAATGTATACAGAACCCCCATCACTGACATCACAGCACTATAATGTATACAGAACCTCCATCACTGACATCACAGCACTATAATGTATACAGAACTGACATCACAGCACAATAATGTATACAGAACCCCCATCACTGACATCACACCATCTATAATGTATACAGAACCCCCATCACTGACATCACACCATCTATAATGTATACAGAACCCCCATCACTGACAGCACTATAATGTATACAGAACTGACATCACTGACATCACAGGGCTATAATGTATACAGAACTCCCATCACTGACATCACAGAACTATAATGTATACAGATCCTCCATCACTGACATCACAGCGCTATAATGTATACAGAACTCCCATCACTGACATCACACCATCTATAATGTATACAGAACCCCCATCACTGACATCACAACACTATAATGTATACAGAACTCCCATCACTGACATCACACCATCTATAATGTATACAGAACCTCCATCACTGACAGCACTATAATGTATACAGAACCCCCATCACTGACATCACAGCGCTATAATGTATACAGAACTCCCATCACTGACATCACAGAACTATAATGTATACAGAACCCCCATCACTGACATTGCAGCACTATAATGTATACAGAACCCCCATCACTGACAGCACTATAATGTATACAGAACCCCCATCACTGACATCACAGCGCTATAATGTATACAGAACTCCCATCACTGACATCACAGAACTATAATGTATACAGAACTCCCATCACTGACATCACAGAACTATAATGTATACAGAACCCCCATCACTGACATTGCAGCACTATAATGTATACAGAACCTCCATCACTGACATCACAGCACTATAATGTATACAGAACCTCCATCACTGACATCACAGCACTATAATGTATACAGAACTGACATCACAGCACAATAATGTATACAGAACCCCCATCACTGACATCACACCATCTATAATGTATACAGAACCCCCATCACTGACATCACACCATCTATAATGTATACAGAACCCCCATCACTGACAGCACTATAATGTATACAGAACTGACATCACAGCACTATAATGTATACAGAACCCACATCACTGACATCACAGGGCTATAATGTATACAGAACTCCCATCACTGACATCACAGAACTATAATGTATACAGATCCTCCATCACTGACATCACAGCGCTATAATGTATACAGAACCCCCATCACTGACATCACAGAACTATAATGTGAACCTTGCCGAGTTTTAAATCTCGCGCACGCGCGGGAGTGACGTCATCGTCGCTCCAGCCAATCACAGCGCTGGAGCGGCGATACCCGGAAGACACGCCGAGGCAAGATGAAATCTCGCTCGGCGTGAACCAGGTAAGTGCTACGCACCTCGTTCCGAGGTAAGTATTTCATAATGAGCTAATATGCGGTGCATATTAGCTCATTATGACTTTTCCCTTACAGGAGGAAAAAAAATTAAAAATTTCCATGCGGGTTTACAACCGATTTAAGCGGGGGAACTCAAAATCGCGAGATGATTAAAATCATATAATTCACAACTTCAGTATCGGGATGACAAATCTCTGTAATTGGAAAACTGATGCATTTTGGGAGGCAACCTCCCGAAACAGGTCAGCTTTCTAATTGCAGAGTATTGGCATCCCCGATACTGAAGTTGTGAATGAGATGATTAAGGCTGCATTCACACCTGAGCGTAGGTCGTTCCGTCGTTTTTTCCATCGTTTTGTCGCGCGTATTCATGCTTATTTGCGCGTTTGCATACAGCGTCGTCCGACGTTTTTGTACTTAGACGTTTTTTATTTTAGCCAATAGGAAAAATGATCATCTTTTCACCACTTGTTGCTATGTTGGTAGATTTTTTTTATCTTCTGCCTGGGTGAAATGTTCTATTGATCAAAGCGACAAAACGCCCGTAGTCGCTCAAGTTGCTTGAATCGAGCGTTTCCATTACTTTCTATGGGACATGGAAACGCTCAAAAATGCCCAAACCGCCCGATTTGCGCGACAAAAAAGGGTCCGGAACTTGTTTGAGCTTCAGGTGTTAGGCGCCAGACGTATCGGCGTGCAGATGTGAACCATCTCCATAGGGAATAATGTATTTTTTCCCCTCTAGCGTATTTGAGCGTCGCGCTTCAGGCGACAAAACGCTCAGGTGTGAATGCAGCCTAAAAGCATATAACATTCACAACTTCAGTATTGGGGATGACCAATCTTTGCAATTAGAAAGCTGACCTGTTTCGGGAGGTTGCCTCCCAAAATGCATCAGTTTTCCAATTACAGAGATTTGTCATCCCCGATACTGAAGTTGTGAATTATATGCTTTCAATCATCTCATGTTTGTGAGTATGTCTTTGGGTTTTTTCAATAAACATTAATTGGTGTTGAAGTTAATGCCCCAAGCGTTTGCGCCCTAATTTTTTTTCCTTTTTATAATATGTGGACATTACCTAGTAATGTCCACATATCATTTTTTTTTTGCAATAAGCGTTTATTGATTGGTTTGCGCAAAATTTATAGCGTTAACAAAATAGGGGATAGTTTTATTATTATTATTTTTTTTTTTTACTACTAATGGCGGCGATCAGCGATTTTTTTTTTTCGTGACTGCGACATTATGGTGGACACTTCTGACAATTTTGACACATTTTTGGGACCATTGTAATTTTCACAGCAAAAAAAGCATTTAAATTGCATTGTTTATTGTGAAAATGACAGTTGCAGTTTGGGAGTTAACCACAGGGGGCGCTGAAGGAGTTATGTTTCACCTAGTGTGTGTTTACAACTGTAGGGGGGTGTGGCTGTAGGTCTGACGTCATCGATCGAGTCTCCCTATAAAAGGGATCACTCGATCGATGCAGCCGCCACAGTGAAGCACGAGGAAGCCGTGTTTACATACGGCTCTCCCCGTTCTTCAGCTCCGGGGAGCGATCGCGAGGGGGCGGCTAGAAACGAATGGCTGCGCCCTCGTCCCGGATCGCTCCTGAAGCCACGGGAACCGCCGCATGTACGGGGGGGGGGGTCCCAATCGGACCTCCGACCCACGTCTAGGCAGGGACGTACAGGTACGCCAATGTGCCTGTCCGTGCCATTCTGCCGACGTAAATGTGGCGGTCCGGAAGTGGTTAAAGGGTTTGTAAAGCTTCCCGTTTTTTTCACCTTAATGCATCCTATGCATTAAGGTGAAAAAACATCCGATGCTTACAAGCCCCCCCCCCCCCCCCCCCCGTTTACTTAGCTGAGCCCTCGAAAGTCCCACGTCGAGAACTCGCTGGCTTCTCGGCTCGGTCTTCTCGGCTGTTCTCAGCTGTTCATTGGATGATTGATAGCAGCACAGCCATTGGCTCCCGCTGCTGTCAATTAAATCAATGACACGGTGCGCCGGGGCTGAGTGATACACTTGGCAGCTATGGCCGCCACCGTATCACACAGGAGCGCGCCCGCAAGCTAACCCCCTTGGGAGAGCGCTTCCCAGAAGGGGGTCAGCTCTTGCAGGGAGGAGCCAAGACAGCCGTCGAGGGACCCCAGAAGACCAGGATCGGGGCCACTCTGTGCAAAACTGTACAGTGGAGGTAAGTATGACATGTTTGTTATTAAAAAAAGAAGAACCTTTACTAACCCTTTAACTAACAGAAGCCAATCTCATGACTGGCTTCTGTCAACGGGCAAACCAGCAGCCGATCGGCATCCGATCATTACTCTCAGCCAATGGCTAAGAGCGCTGACCGGTGAGATCGTACTAACATCGCTTCTCTGCCTTTTGGCTAAGATCAAGTGTAGTATTAGTTCTTATCAGTGTCCAGTAGGGCCTGACGGGAGGCTGGAATGGCTAGCTATATAGCATCCCTGCTGGTATGATGGGGGGCTCTGAAGGCTAGTATTGACTGGAACAGAAACCGAGGCACCAACAGGCAGTTGGGGCATGGGAGTAATCCCCCTGGGAAAACTGGATGGGCCTGGTTCCTCCTGGTTTGAAAGGATCTACCTTGTCTGGCCATGGGCTGGTAAGGCAGAGCGTCCAGTGTCTGTGCCACCTGGGAGTGGTTGTCCTAAGGGTGCTCTTAGTATTTCTTGGGTGTGTCAACACCAAAAACTTTTTTCCTGCACTGCGCCTTTTAAGGCTAGGCCTTCTGGCTAAGTCCAGGGCAATTTCTCTTCCGTTCATGGACGGACACAGCAGCCTTTGATCTTAGGGTTATATCCGCTTCCTTCAGGAGACTCTCCTGAAGGAAGCGGATATTATCCCTAAGGTCAAAGGCTGCTGTGTCCGTCCATGAACTCAGAGAAATGGATTTTACGGTGAGTACAAAAATCCTATTTTTACTGACCACCGTGAAGGAAGGCTTTACTGCGGTGGTAGGGACGTGCTCGCCCCCTCCTGGGAACTACATCAGTGCAGCAGGATGCTCTCTACGTGTTAGAGACTTCAAGGAGGTGTGAATTACTGGGCGTGCCGCAGTGCATACTGGAAATGTAGTTCTTACATGAACGAGCGCTGCAAACCAGGAAGTGAATGAGAGAACAGAAACTAGAATGCCATAGGTGATATAGATGAAGGAATTTAATAGGTATTTACTCGTTTTTTTAACAGAATCATTACACTATTCTGTCTACCTTGCAGACATTAATTTTAGCCAAAAAAATGTTTTCCTTTACAACTCCTTTTAAATGTAGCCCCCATGGATACACTTGCCACTAGTTTAGAACTGTGCCCCAGAGTATTGCATCTCAAATTCTAGTCCTGAGGGGATGACTGACAAGTCCTAGCAGGCCTTGTGTATGAAGTATCTAAACATCTAAAAGAGGCTCAGTTTGTGTTTTTCTCCTGGTAACCATTCGGCTTCTTCATTTCTTTTCTAACTTGAAAATTGAGAAGCCGATGGCTTAGTAAAAGAAGAATGCAGAGGTCACACTAGAAGTTTCCCCAATGAGCATGCAATCTACTAGGTGTGGGAAAATGCACAATAGTTGTTGCTGCTCTATGGCACTGGCGTTTTCTTGCCCCTACTGTTGCACGTCACATTACCACTTGTACTATTCGGTATTTTCCTAGCTTTATCTCCACTACGATGCACCATTAATAGGGATGGGCTGAACACCCCCCATGTTTAGTTTGCACCAGAGCTCTCGAACAGAGAAAAAGTTTGGAACCAAACCGTAAACTCTATTAAAATCTCTGGGACCCGAACATGATAAATCACAAGTCCCTGTTTGAAAGGCTTATATGCAAGTTCTTGGTTCTGGGGGACATATATCCAGTTTTTTTTAGGGGCATTGATTTTAGCAATGCTTAAAGTGAAACAATAAAAATGAAAAATCCTGTTAAATATAGTGCATGGGGGGTCCACTTAGTCTGCATGTAAAGTGGTGCATCTGTATCGTGTATAGAACCTGCTGCGGCAAAACTGACATGCGTAAAGGGGAAAAAAAAATGTAAGTTGACTTTCACGGCTGCAAACCATTGCTGGCAAAAAAAAGAAAGGAAAATAAACATCATTAGTTCTCCTTTATGCCTACCAGGCTCTTTGGGTCTGGAATGAATTTTAAAGGGAACACTACAAGGTTAAAAAAAATAAGTGAATGAGTACCCATACTCACATGGGGGGGCAGGATCTGGGAGTTAAAAGGGGCTTACAGATTCAGATAAGCCCCCTGCTCGCAGACCCCCACAGCCCAGGGTTGTGGGGAAGAGGCCCTTGTCTCCATCAACATGGGGACAAGGTGCCTCAACGCACCCCCCCCCCCCATGTTGAGGGCATGTGGCCTAGTATACTCGCTCTTTGTCCCCCCCTCCCTTTTCTGGTCTGCAAGGCTGCATGCTTGGATTTTGGGGGGGTGGGGGGCCCCACACCATTTTGATTTTTTTTTTTTGGAATGGGGCTCCCCTTAAAATCTATACTAAACCCAAAGGGCCTTGTTTCTTTTCATGCTTTGCTATTGCCGGCAATGTGTTTTTTTTTCTCATTCAGCTGGCTGCGGGGAAGCCTGTTGACAGCTGATGACTTATCCATTGTTAGGGATGCAGCGGCCAGCTGCCCTGCCCACTATTTGACAAACAGATGTTCACTGACCTGATTGGACAAAGCTACATTGTGGGGTGCTCGGTGGGCGAGTATCTCCCAATTTCGGATGTTCGCTGAATGGGCAATGTTAAACTTGTGCTCAGTCCAAACCGCTCGCCCAACACTAACCAATAACTAAACCAGCTTGACAATGGCAAAGCTAATAAATCCACTTTTTCATAGAGTAGCCCTGCAGTTTCTATTTCCTTCACTATTGTAATTGTGCTGTTTTGATGCATCTGTTTTTTGTACTAGGCTAACAATCTGATTCTTGCTTTTCAGGCCGGATTCTGCTCGGAATGTTCAGTCGTCTGTCTGGCCTTGCTAACACAGTCCTACATGAACTGTCTGGAGATGGTGAGGGATCGGACATTGTACAAGTGTCTGTGAGTGATGTTTTGATTTATAATCTTGTGGGCAAATAAATGCTATTTAACCACTTAAGGACCGGACCAATATGCTGCCTAAAGACCCAAGGGGTTTTTACAGTTCGGGACTGCGTCGCTTTAACAGACAATTGTGCGGTCGTGCGACGTGGCTCCCAAACAAAATTGGCGTCCTTTTTTTCCCCACAAATAGAGCTTTCTTTTGGTGGTATTTGATCACCTCTGCGGTTTTTATTTTTTGCGCTATAAACAAAAATAGAGCGACAATTTTGAAAAAAATGCAATATTTTTTACTTTTTGCTAAAATTTATAGCGTTTACAAAATAGGGGATAGTTTTATTGCATTTTAATTTTTTTATTTTTCTTACTACTAATGGCGGCGATCAGCGATTTTTTTTTTTTTTCGTGACTGCGACATTATGGCGGACACTTCGGACAATTTTGACACATTTTTGGGACCATTGTCATTTTCACAGCAAAAAATGCATTTAAATTGCATTCTTTATTGTGAAAATGACAGTTGCAGTTTGGGAGTTAAACACAGGGGGCGCTGTAACATTTAGGGTTCACTTTGTGTGTGTTTACAACTGTAGGGGGTTGTGGCTGTAGGACTGACATCATCGATCGAGTCTCCCCTATAAAAGGGATCACTCGATCGATGCGCCGCCACAGTGAAGCACGGGGAAGCCGTGTTTACATACGGCTCTCCCCGTTCTTCAGCTCCGGGGAGCGATTGCGACGGGGCGGCTATAAACGAATAGTCGCGCCGTCGTCCCGGATCGCTCCCCGAGGCTTACCGACCGCCGCATGTACCGGGGGGGGGGGGGGGGGGGTCCCGATCGGACCCCCGACCCACGTCAAGCAGAGGACGTACAGGTACGTACATGTGCCTGTCCGTGCCATTCTGCTGACGTATATGTACATGAGGAGGTCGGCAAGTGGTTAAGTCATGCAAAAATTTACTCCCGGCAGGCATATTCACACCTTAGCTTTCCTTTATGGTGTATTAATGCACAAACATTAACCTGTGTAATAAATGGACTGCTAATGCAACAATAGGGTTAAATATTAGGTAGATTACACTTTTTTTTAAAAGCAGCCCACTACAGCAAATGGTACGTGCATTGTGATGCACTGCAGTGCATTGGGCTCTATTGTACAATGCGTTGCAGTGTTACTTGCAATGAAGGGCAGCGCATTGCACACAGAGCAGGCAATGCATGTGTTTTAGTGGCATTGCTACAAAATGTGATGGGGCCTTCAAACTATAATTTGTTTCCCACAGTTTGTCCTTGGGGAAAGTATTTGCAGTAACTATTTTAGGTACTGTGGATATCTAGAACATGTACAGTACGTTAACATCCTTTACCGGGATGATTTAGTTGTACATTTTTACTTTCTGATTCAAAGACAGCCTGGTTATCGCACATCATACCAAGTCGTGCTCATTAAAAGCCATACCATCGCTATTGTACAGAGAATAAAGGAAAGCGCTGCCTTCATCAGCTAGGAGACATTTGTAATGTATGAAAGGTAACAGAGAGACTTTCTGCAGTTTTGCAAAATGAGGTGCCCATTGAAAACATGGAGCTTTCCTACTGTGTATGATCCTATAAATGCAGGATGGCTAGTTATGTCCAAAGTCACTTCTAATCTCAGGCCCTGTACACACGATCGGACAAAACCGATGAAAACGGACGGAAGTTCAGTTTCATCGGTCCAAACCGGCCGTGTGTGGGCACCATCGGTCAGTTCTTCAGTCCAAAAAAAGAGAACTTGCTTTAAAATTTAACCAATGGACGCCTGACCGATAGGTCAGAACCGATAGTTAGTACGCAAAATCATCGGTTCAAAACCCGCGCATGCTCAAATCAAGTCGACGCATGCTTGGAAGCATTAAACTTCATTTTTCTCTGCTTGTCATTGTGTTTTATGTCACCGCGTTGGACTCGATCGGTTTTTTGACTGATGGTGTGTAGGCACATCAGACCATCAGTCTGCTTCATCGGTTAACCGATGAAAACGGTCCTTCGGACCGTTCTCATCGGATGGCCCGACCGCGTGTACAGGGCCTTAGAGTTTTCCAACCCTTCACAATGAACTGACAGCAAAAGAGTTGGATGTAAAAGGTCATTTTATAGCCCATCAGTAGTGCTTGCTGCAAAATCATCTTAGGCCCCATGCACACGAGACGCTGCTAAACTCGAGTTCAGAGGCATTTGGGCATTTTTTTCAACTGCCCCTGAACACATTTAATGTTATCCTATGTGTCCATGCACACATTCACGTTTTTTGGCGTTTCAAAGCAGTTGGGTTTAGGGCCGTTTTTCCAAACCCAAAATTTTGGGTTCAGAAGCATTCAGCTTTCGCGTTTTAGACGCAAATCGCGGCAAATCGCGGTACCGGCGTTTTGCCGCGATTTCGTCTATAGGCGTTTTTAAAGGTGACCTATTTTTTTACATTAGAAATCTCAAAAATGATGGCAAATGATGAAAAACCATAAAAAAAACATAAAAAATGTAATTGCTTGTATTGCATTGTGGACAATCCACAACTTGTGGCAGGTGACATGGACAGGTGACGTGGCAAGTGGACAACCCACAACTTGTGGTAGGTGACGTGGCCAGGTGATGTGGCAGGTGACGTGGTCAGGTCACGTGGCCAGTGGACAATCCACAACTTGTGGCAGGTGATGTGGCAGGTGACGTGGCCAGGTGACATGGCAAGTGGACAATCCACAACTTGCGGCAGGTGACGTGGCCAGGTGACGTGGCCAGTGGACAATCGACAACTTGTGGCAGGTGGGGTGGCCAGGTGACATGGCAGATGACGTGGCAAGTGGACAATACACAACTTGAGGCAGGCGACGTGGCAAGTGGACAATCCACAACTTGTTGTAGGTGACGTGGCCAGGTGATGTGGCCAGGTGACGTGGCCAGGTGACGTGGCCAGTGGACAATCCACAACTTGTGGCAGGTGACGTGGCCAGTTGACGTGGCAGGTGGCGTGGCTAGGTGACGTAGCCAGTGGACAATCCACAACTTGTGGCAGGTGATGTGGCCAGGTGATTTGGCAAGTGCATAATCCACTTGTGGCAGGTGACGTGGCAAGTGGACAATCCACAACTTGTGGCAGGTGTCGTGGTCAGGTGACGTGGCAAGTGGACAATCCACAACTTGTGGCAGGTGACGTGGCCAGTTGATGTGGCAGGTGACGTGGCCAGTGGACAATCCACAACTTGTGGCAGGTGACGTGGCCAGGTGACGTGGCAGATGACGTGGCAAGTGGACAATCCACAACTTGTGGCAGGTGACGTGGCCAGTTGATGTGGCAGGTGATGTGGCCAGTGGACAATCCACAACTTGTGGCAGGTGACGTGGCCAGGTGACGTGGCCAGGTGATGTGGCAGGTGACATGGCAAGTGGACAATCCACAACTTGTGGCAGGTGACGTGGCCAGGTGACATGGCAGGTGATGTGGCCAGTGGACAATCCACAACTTGTGGCAGGTGACGTGGCCAGTTGACGTGGCAGGTGACGTGGCCAGTGGACAATCCACAACTTGTGGCCAGGTGATGTGGCAGGTGACGTGGCTAGGTGACATGGCAAGTGGACAATCCACAACTTGTGGCAGGTGACGTGGCCAGGTGACATGGCAGGTGATGTGGCCAGTGGACAATCCACAACTTGTGGCAGGTGACGTGGCCAGTTGACGTGGCAGGTGACGTGGCCAGTGGACAATCCACAACTTGTGGCCAGGTGATGTGGCAGGTGACGTGGCCAGGTGACGTGGCCAGTGGACAATCCACAACTTGTGGCAGGTGGGGTGGCCAGGTGACATGGCAGATGACGTGGCAAGTGGACAATACACAACTTGAGGCAGGTGACGTGGCCAGGTGATGTGGCAGATGACGTGGCAAGTGGACAATTCACAACTTGGCAGGTGACGTGGCCAGTTGATGTGGCAGGTGACGTGGCCAGTGGACAATCCACAACTTGTGGCAGGTGACGTGGCCAGGTGATGTGGCCAGGTGACATGGCAGGTGACGTGGCCAGGTGACGTGGCAAGTGGACAATCCACAACTTGTGGCAGGTGACGTGGCCAGGTGACGTGGCAGGTGACGTGGCAGGTGACGTGGCCAGGTGACATGGCAGGTGACGTGGCCAGGTGACAATCCACAACTTGTGGCAGGTGACGTGGCCAGTTGATGTGGCAGGTGACGTGGCCAGTGGACAATCCACAACTTGTGGCAGGTGACGTGGCCAGGTGACGTGGCCAGGTGACGTGGCAGGTGACATAGCCAGGTGACGTGGCCAGTGGACAATCCACAGCTTGTGGCAGGTGGCGTGGCCAGGTGACGTGGCAAGTGGACAATTTACAACTTGGCAGGTGATGTGGCCAGGTGACATGGCAAGTGGACAATCCACAACTTGTGGCAGGTGACGTGGCCAGGTGACATGGCAGGTGGCGTGGCCAGTGGACAATCCACAACTTGTGCCAGGTGACGTGGCCAGGTGACGTGGCAGGTGACGTGGCCAGGTGACATGGCAGGTGACGTGGCCAGTGGACAATCCACAACTTGTGGCAGGTGACGTGGCCAGTGGACAATCCACAACTTGTGGCAGGTGACGTGGCCAGGTGACGTGGCCAGGTGACGTGGCCAGGTGACGTGGCCAGGTGACGTGGCCAGGTGACGTGGCCAGGTGACATAGCCAGGTGATGTGGCCAGTGGACAATCCACAGCTTGTGGCAGGTGGCGTGGCCAGGTGACGTGGCAAGTGGACAATTCACAACTTGGCAGGTGACGTGGCCAGTTGATGTGGCAGGTGATGTGGCCAGTGGCCAATCCACAACTTGTGGCAGGTGACGTGGCCAGGTGACGTGGCAGGTGACGTGGCCAGGTGACATGGCAAGTGGACAATCCACAACTTGTGGCAGGTGACGTGGCCAGGTGACATGGCAGGTGACGTGGCAGGTGACGTGGCCAGGTGACATGGCAGGTGACGTGGCAGGTGGCGTGGCCAGTGGACAATCCACAACTTATGGCAGGTGACGTGGCCAGGTGACGTGGCAGGTGACATAGCCAGGTGACGTGGCCAGTGGACAATCCACAATTTGTGGCAGGTGGCGTGGCCAGGTGACGTGGCAAGTGGACAATTCACAACTTGGCAGGTGACGTGGCCAGTTGATGTGGCAGGTGACGTGGCCAGTGGACAATCCACAACTTGTGGCAGGTGACGTGGCCAGGTGACGTGGCAGGTGACATAGCCAGGTTACGTGGCCAGTGGACAATCCACAACTTGTGGCAGGTGGCGTGGCCAGGTGATGTGGCAAGTGGACAATTCACAACTTGGCAGGTGACGTGGACAGTTGATGTGGCAGGTGACGTGGCCAGTGGACAATCCACAACTTGTGGCAGGTGATGTGGCCAGTTGACGTGGCAGGTGGCGTGGCCAGTGGACAATCCACAACTTGTGTCAGGTGACGTGGCCAGGTGACGTGGCCAGGTGACGTGGCAGGTGACATGGCCAGTGGACAATCCACAACTTGTGGCAGGTGGCGTGGCCAGGTGATGTGGCAAGTGGACAATTCACAACTTGGCAGGTGACGTGGCCAGTGGACAATCCACAACTTGTGGCAGGTGACATGGCCAGGTGACGTGGCAGGTGATGTGGCCAGGTGACGTGGCAAGTGACACGCTAAATACACGTACACTGCTGCTCTCTCAGCTGCTCTGGTCTCACAAAATAGCTGAAATGGTTAAATAATATTGTTTTTTGAGCTTAGGGAGGGTCTTATGATGTTTCTTAACCAAATGCTTATAAACGCAAACGCGGTAAAACGCCGTGAAATTCGCGGCAAAAACGGGCGTTTTAAACGCCGGTTTTTGCGTTTGAAAACTTGTGTTTAGATGAGTTTGCATTTGCTTCTCGTGTGCATGAGGCCTTAAAGGGCTTTCCATGCTTCTAAGTTTATATAGCAGATATGTGATTACACAGTTCAGACACTTCTTTTTATTGGTCAGTTATATATTAACTTGTATGTTCTACATTGTTGTTGAGACCAATGGTCATTTATTAAGGCGCATGAAAAAAATACAAATGTTTTCTTCAAGTGATTTAAAGCCCCACCCCAGACACCAGACAAAAATAATGTTTTTGCAGTGGGGGCTCCCATGTACTGCAATTGTTAAATAATTTTGAAGTCTTGGGGGATTAAGATGTAATGCCGTATTCCTTGTTCTGGGTGGCTTCCTCCATGCTGTGCAACCGATCCTCTGAAGCCTCTTCTCTATGGCACTCTGAATGGCGGTCGAGCCCACCCACAATCTGGAGAGTCAGAGAGAAGTAGTGAGTCGTTCTAAATGTAAAACGTTTTTTCCTTTTTAATGCATTCCCGTTCCACCCCCCAAAATACTTAAATGTATCGATCCAGCACTCTGCCCGGCTGGATCTGTTCTCTCCCTGGCCAAAAGCACTTCTTCAATACCCAGATTCCTTTTCAATATGCATATATGGAATACAGGTAGGGTTAAATATTTTAAAATACAGTAAAATTAAAAATATAAACCTGTATATTCCCAGATAATCTGGCTCTGCGATTGCACTCTTCCCCTGACCAATGATACAGTGCCTTGAAAAAGCATTCATACCCCTTAAAATGTTCTAACCAAAAACGTAAATGTATTTCATTGGGGTTTTATGTGATGGAGCAACACAAAGTGGCACATCATTGTGAAGTGGAAGGAAAATGATAAATGGATTTCAATTTTTTTTTTTTTTTTTTTTACAAATATCTGAAAAGTGTGACATGCATTTGTATTCAGTCCCCTTTACTTTGATGCCCCTAACTAAAATCTAGTGGAACCAATTGCCTTCAGAAGTCACCTAATAGGTAAATAGAGTCCACCTGTGTGTAATTTGACCCCGGTATAAATATGGCTGTTCTGTGAAGCTCTCAGAGGTTTGTTAGAGAACCTTAGTGGACAAAAGCATCATGAACATACCAGACTGGTCAGGGATGAAGTTCAATCCATTTTAAATGGAAAGAGTTTGGCACAACTGCAAACCTACCAAGACATGGCCACCTAGACTGACAGGCTGGGCAAGGAGAGCATTAATCAGAGGAGCAGCCAAAAGGCTCATGGTAACTCTGGAGGAGCTGCAGAAATCCACAGCTTAGGTGGGAGAATCTGTCCACAGGACAACTATTATGCCCTGTGCACACGATCAGTGTTTCCGTTGAAATAAACTCTGAGGCCCCATACACACTATCAGTTTTCCTGATGGTTTTCTCTTCAGGTTTACCAAAACCATGTAGTACAAGGACCTGCCTGATTGCATTCAAATTGAAACACTTAAGGTTTGACCTCATATTAGATGGTTTTGGTAAACCTGAAGAGAAAACCATCAGGAAAACTGATAGTGTGTATGGGGCTTCACAGGTTTTTCCGATGGAATTCCGTTCAAGCTGTCTTGCATACACACGGACACTCCAAATTCCGACCGTCAAAAACGAGGTGACATACAACACTACAACGAGCCTAGAAAAATGAAGTTCATTGTTTCCGAGCATGCATGTTTTTTTCTCCGTCAGAGCTCCATAAAGACGAACAGAATTTCCGATAGAAATTTTTTTCGTCTGGAAAACATGTTCTCTTTCTAAATTCCGACGGAAAAAGTCAGATGGGGCATACACACGGTCGGAATAAAAAAAAAAATTCCGTCTGACTTTTTCCATTGGAAATTCCGATCGTGTGTGTACAAGGAATTAGTTGTTCACTCCACATATCTGGTCTTTATGGAAGAGTGGAAAGAAGAAAGTCATTGTTGAAACAGCCATAAAAAGTCCCATTTTCAGTTTGTGAGAAGCCAAGGGGAAGAAAGTGCTTTGGTCAGATGAGACCAAAATTGAACTTTTTGGCCTAAAAGCAAAACGTGTAGTGGAAAACTAACACTGCGCATCACCCTGAACACACCTTACCCACCATGAAGCATGGTGGTGGGCAGCATCAGGTAGTGGAGATGCTTTTCTTCAGCAGGGACAGGAAAGCTGGTCAGACTTGATGGGAAGATGGATGGAGCAAAATACAGGGCAAATCTGTTAGGCCTCGTACACACGACAGAGTTTCTCGGCAGAATTCACCGAGAAACTCGGTCAAAACCCGGATTCTGCCGAGAAACTCTGTCGTCTGTACACTTTTGGCTCGATGGAGCCGCCGAGGAGCTCGTCGAGAAAATAGAGAACATGTTCTCTATTTTCTCGTTGTTCTATGGGAGAAGGCGGCCCGCCGAGCTCCTCGGCGGCTTCATCCCAGAACTCGACGTGCTTGGCACGTCGAGTTCCTCGGCCGTGTGTACGGGGCCTGAGTCTGTAAAAGACTTGAGACTGGGGCAGAGGTTCACCTTCCAGCAGGACAACGACCCTAAACATACAGCCAGAGCTACAAGAGAATGGCTTAGATCAAAGCATATTAATGTGTTGGAATGGCCCAGTCAAAGCCCAGACCTAAATCCAATTGGTAATCTGTGGCAAGACTTTTTCTGTTCAGATGCTCTCCATCCAATCTGACAGAGCTTGAGCTATTTTGCAAGAGAGAATGGACAAAAATGTCACTAGAAATGTCTAGATGTGCAAAGCTGGTAGAGACATCTCCAGAAAGACTTGCAGCTGTAATTTCAGCAAAACTTTGCTCTACAAAGTATTCATTCAGGGGGGGGGGGGGGGGGGGCTGAATACCAATGCACGCCACACTTTTCAGATATTTATTTGTAAAAAAAAATTGAAGACCATTTATCATTTTCATTCCCCCTAACAATTATGTGCCACTTTGTGTTGGTCCATCACATAATATCCTAATAAAATACATCTTATGTTTTTGGTTGCAACATGACAAAATGTGGAAATTATCAAGAGGTATGAATACTTTTTCAAGGGACTGTACATTCGTGCACATCTTCACTGCCTGATGCGGCTTCTGTTCACTTCTTTGACACTATGCCTGTGTGGTTCCTTACTGAATGTTACTGCACTATACTTTTTGCATGGAAAAGCACCTCTATGTAAGCCTATGTAGCCATGCACACATAGGCATTTACAGGAATATTATAAATGATATATTCTGGCCAGTAGAATGCATTTACGGTCAAATGTCATACGTACATGCATGCATACTTATTTTAACATTCAAGGCATTTTTTTTCTGCCTAATTTGGGGGAAAAAATATGCTTATTTTCATAAGCTTGTGTGCATGAGGCATAATTGTGATGCTGAGGTTTTACAAACCCTTTTGGGATTGGGATCGGGATAGCTGCCACACATTTCAGACTTAATGTGCTGGTGCAATTTAAAGGAGTTCTCCAAGCTAAAACTTTTAACCCCCGCTGTGCCCGGGCTGTAAAACTATACAAAATCAACTTTCACTTACCTGCCTACGATCCCCCGTTGTTCCGATATCGCCGTCCCGTTCTCCGGTCCCTTCCACTTCCTGCGGGTCGGTGACTCACAGTGCGCTCAGCCTATCAGAGGCCGCAGCAATGTCCCGTCGCGGCCGCTGATAGGCTGAGCGCACTGTGAGTCACCGACCCGCAGGAAGTGGAAGAGACCGGGACCGAAGAACGGGACGGCGATATCGGAACAACGGGGGATCGTAGGCAGGTAAGTGAAAGTTTATTTTGTATAGTTTTACAGCCCGGGCACAGCGGGGGTTAAAAGTTTTAGCTTGGAGAACTCCTTTTAAGAGTTCTTTGATATTATTTTCACTGTTAAGATCTATGAGCGACATGGTATCGGGTGAAGTAGACATGAGCAGGCAGTGTACACATTCTTACCACAAGCTACCAAAAAAAGAAAATGGATATACAAGAATAGATCCCATACATGGGGGGGAAAAAAAAAATAATGTCAATAATTGACTACATTTAGTGCCAGCTTTTATGACTCGGTATTATATCTCTATCATCCTTATCAACAACTGATCACACCTTGTTGTTCCTAAGAATATGTAATACTATGTGACAACTGGGGTTTAACATTCATGTTTTTTATTTCTTTATTTAATAAATATATATATATATATATATATATATATATATATATATATATATATATATATATATATATATATATATATATATATATATATATATATATTTTTTTTTATTATTATTAATGTATGTTGTGCTTGAACTTTTTCTAATGCACATTGGAGATGGCTGAACCATTCACAAGTTCACAGCTTGCTTTTATAGTCATCAGTCTTCTTTTATACAGACCTCTTCAGATTACACAGCATTGATACAATTTAATTTCCCAACATTGTGACTATAAAAAAAAAGCAATAGGAATATCTGAGCTGTGTTGTCTGGAAATGCTGGTGGAAACGCCCTGATTGTCTCAGTGACAGAAGTCGTCTATGTTTTACATTTTACAGGACCCAGTGGCAGAATCTGGTACAGTGGAGAAAATGTCAGAGGACCAGATGGAAACCATGGCTCACTATGAGCAATTGGTGATTCAGCTGAAGGAACTCATCCAGCAAAAGGATGCAGAGATCCAGCAAAAGGACACTGAGCTTCAGCAGAAGGAAACGCAGCTTAAGGTACAAGGGTTTGCCTAACTGATCTATAGATTTAAAAGGAATATATAATTTACTTAAAGCAATATTTTTCAACCTTTTTTAGAATTGTGCACAACCCCGGGGCACACCAATCTGAGAGCTTGTTTACACCAGGTGATGTGTCCAAGCACACTCGCTTTCTTGTGTGTTCTTGCACCTCCTTTTTTTTGTGCTGCTTCTTTCCTGTGAAAGTTGACGGCAGTACCATGCAATTTTTATTTTTATTTTTTTGCATACTAAAGCTAATTTTAAATATCGTCTCACTACAGAAAAAGTTCCTGCCTGTAAATGAAATCCAGACTTATTCGGCAAGGCAATGCAATGAGCTATAATGAGTAGTACCCCATAGCACCCAATCGGTAGTCATTATTTAAGGCAACGATCTGTTGGACATCTAATTGGATTCCATTGGTTTCTGTTCTTTTTCACATTTTACCATCAGTGCTCCTTGCTCAGCACCTGAGAGCAAGACGGAGATGATACATTTTAAAATAATTACCACTTCAGTGTTGGCCTTCCCGGGGGCAATTTTTCGTTTTCAGTGCTGTGATAGTTTGAATGACAATTACTGCACCATTATAAAAAATATATATTCATAAAAACAAATACTTACCAAACAAAAACTTTTTGAAAAGACACCCCAGTTTTTGCAGCAATTGTTTGCATGGTGGTATTGAGGGGGTTGAAACATGGAGCTTGGTAATTGTACACTAGATACATTAAACGTACAGGTAAAACAGAAAGGGATGAGGAAGTGAAGGAGTTAATGTAAAGGATCACATACAGTAGGAGGATAAAGATGAGGGTGTTAATGGAGAAAGGGGTTAATATAAAGGTCACATAGGGGTTTATTTACTAAAATTGGGAGAGTGCAAAAATCTGTCTCACTTCTGCATAGAAACCAATCTGCTTCTAACCTCGACTTTTTTAAATAAGCTTTGTCACTAAAACCTGGAAGCTGATAGAGACTGGATGTAGATCACATGTACAGGAGAGGAGGAAGAGGTGAAAGGGTTACAGGGAAAATAACTTCTATTTTTTGGGGTACGCTATACTCGTGTTTAGGCAAGCACTGGCACATATGCGACTACAGCCATGCACAGCTATGCATTGTTAAAGGATGGCTTTAACGCAGAACCTGGGCTTTCTGGATGGGAGAAGTGCACCGGAATTTAAGATGTATGAGCTCAGGCGTCTATGTGCAAGTGGCTTGGAATGTTTATTTATCTGTTTTTTACTGCATATATAATAAAAATTCAACAGTATCAAATAAAAAAAAAACAATAACACGAATTGTTCAATCTGATTTTATTGAAATAAAAAACTGGTAAAGGCATACATGGATAAAGTACAAGAGTAAAGTTATTATGAATAACATAAGGTAGAAATACGATCATCTCTGAATTACAAAATCAGTCTCAAACATTCGACTACTAGAGAGATTTAGGTGAATGCAGAAAAGCAGGGAGAGATAGAATAGAAAAGGAGGTGCAGGGCAACAATATAGGCATCAAAGATGGCTTCGTTCGATAACGAGGCTTTGTAAAGTACACTGAAACGCTGTAACTTCTGGGAGAAGAGTATGCCAGAGGGATCACATACTGTCATAGATGAACAATGATATCCTGCATATTGTGTAAAAAAAAAGGGCCCCTAAAAATGACTTGGACTAAGAAAGAAATAGAAAGCGGATAAAGGAAAAATAGTGATAGGAAGGAGGGGTTAGGGTACACTCCAACATGGCTATGAGTGGATGATATTCTGGGTCACTTTCAGCCCAAGACACTAATTCTGATGAGTAACAGAACATGGACCATGCAGTCTATGTGAGAGAGAACTGATCCTTCTTTCCAGCTTCCTGAGCCAACAGATGTTCCAGGTCTCTTATAGTGTCACACTTCAATCACCCAGTCCACCAGGGAAGGCGTGGCCATTGATCTCCTGAAGCGGGTATAACTACTCTGGCCATGGCCAGGAAGTGTCACAAAATGTCTTTCTTTACAGAATTGAGGAGTCCAGGGAGTATAGAAAAGTTTACTCTGGGTGAGGGTTAGATAGACGTTTCCATCAGCTTACGGTATAATTCAAAGATTTGTTGCCAAAATCTTTTTACAGTGGGGTAATGCTACCAGATATGGAGAATAGTTCCTTTGGCGGTACGACAATGCCAGCAAGTGTTCGGTGATGATGGATTAAAAGGGCGAATAGACCATCTGGTCACCAGTTTTTTGGGTTTTTCTCAGTCCAAGAGAGAGATATTATGACTACGTTCTGATTAACCAGACTTGCGTATAGGGTGGGAGGTCAGGAGAAAGAGTGTCCACAGTAAAGAATAAAGTTGGGAAACCACATGAGTGGGGTGGTCATCCTGTAAGCACATATCTTTTGAGTCCCATCGGCTTGGCAAGGATGTCCAACACTAAAGGGATAGCACAAATATAGAACATTACTTGTTGTCTCTGAAGCCATTGTGTTGGGTTTTGGGAGAGTGACATGGAAGGAGTATTACTGACTGATCTGCCATTCGCAAGGGCAGGAACCCCGCCGCACGTAAAGCCAGCATAGGCCACAAAGGTTTAGATGGACCAAGTTTGGATGTCAGGTGGTCGCATATTTGAATTGTCTGACAAGTAAGGTCGCTAGGAATAGATGGGCCCTTACACTAAAACAAATTGAACCAAAAAACAGTATAGTCTTGTTTTTGATTTGCAGTACTTTACATTCACCACTATGCTGGCCATTTCATCAAGCATTATAGACAAATCATAGCTGTGAAAATACAATGTACTTTGTTTGCACAAGCTTTTAAACAGCTTTGTTTTCTTCACACTTTGCAGTTTCTCCATCATATCCTTTTGCATTGTTTGCGTATCCTGGAAAGTGTTTTCTGTATTTTACAACCCTGAGCTTACCTTTGTTTAACCACTTAAGCCCCGGACCATATTGCTGGTCAAAGACCAGGCCACTTTTTGCGATTCCGCTTTAACTGACAATTGCGCAGTCGTGTGACGTGGCTCCCAAACAAAATTGGCGTCAGTTTAGGCCGATACGTATTCTTCTACATATTTTTTATAGAAAAAAATCGCAATAAACGTTTATTGATTGGTTTGCGCAAAAGTTATAGCGTTTACAAAATAGGGGATAGTTTTATGGCATTTTTATTATTTTTCTTTTTTTTTTACTAGTAATGGCGGCGATCAGCGATTTTTATCGGTACTGGGACATTATGGCGGACACTTTTGACACATTTTTGGGACCATTGGCATTTTTATAGCGATCAGTGCTATACAAATGCATTGATCACTATAAAAGAGCCACTGGTAGGGAAGGGGGTTAACACTAGGGGGCGAGGAAAGGGTTAAGTATGTTCCCTGGGTGTGTTCTAACTGAAGGGGGGGGTGGACTGACTTGGGGAAATAACTGATCGCTGTTCATACATTGTATGGAACAGACAATCAGGCATTTCTCCCCCTGACAGGATCGCGAGCGCATTCTCGCTCTGTAACGAGCGATCACGGGTGCCCGGCTGTGATCCCGTCCGCCGGGCACGCGCCCCTATTGGCTGCTCGGCGAGATGATGTATAGCTACGTGATCTCGCCCAGCAGAGCCGACCTGCCGCCGTATAACTGCGGTGGCTGTTCGGCAAGCGGTTAACTGCAGACTTTCATCTTTAATTTGAGGGTATTTACATCCAAATCAGGTGAACGGTGTAGGAATTACAATAGTTTGTATATGTGCCTCCCACTTTTTAAGGGACCAATAGTAATGGGACAGATTAACTATCATAAATCAAAGCAAATAAATGGACGAGAACTGGACAGCCGCACTCCAAAATCACTTAAAAAAGTTGTCTTTTTATTTTTCAACTGCAAATTTATTTGCTATCATTAGCATTGCCAGCACCTTGGTGGTTCAACAACCCTTGATTGCTCACCTGGAGCGGTGAGATATCTGTCTGTTTATCATAAATCAAACTTTCACTTTTTAATACTTGGTTGCAAATCCTTTGCAGTCAATTACAGCCTGTAGTCTGGAACGCATAGACATCACTAGATGTTGGGTTTCATCCCTGGTGATGCTCTGCCAGGCTTCTACTGCAACTGTCTTCAGTTCCTGATGGTTCTTGAGGCATTTTCCCTTCAGTTTTGTCTTCAGCAAGTGAAATGCATGCTCAATCTGATTCGATTCAGGTGATTGACTTGGCCATTGCATAACATTCCACTTCTTTCCCTTAAACTCTTTGGTTGCTTTCGCAGTATGCTTCGGGTCATTGTCCATCTGCACTGTGAAGCGCCGTCCAATGAGTTCTGAAGCATTTGGCTGAATATGAGCAGATAATAATATTGCACGAAACACTTCAGAATTCATCCTGCTGCTTTGTCAGCAGTCACATCATCAATAAATGCAAGAGAACCAGTTCCATTGGCAATTGAAACAAAACTACAGATAACTCTTTTTAGGCAGTTGGGTCTTTTGTAGTCAGACAGCAATGGAAAGGTGGTGAGGAGACCTTGTGGTGCCTCCTCACCGTCTGTATTGGCTCCCTAAGTGCCAGACAACCATGCTGTTGCAGCCTGGCACAATTCACTTAAATGGGTCGCACTTGGCGGGTGGTGCCACCCACTGAGTGCAACAGGGGGTATAATTCCTGTTGGAAAGCGTTGTGTACACCCACTATCGACTGCCTCAGCAGCAACCAGAGAAGCGGTTGAGGGGTGGTAAGAATGTGCCTCAACCACAGGATATTACCAACCCTCCAGCCTCGTGTAAACAAGGCCTTAAAGCAAAATTTTTTTTTTTTTTTCCATTTGGGATAAAGACTTTACATAAACGCTTGCCATTTTAAGTAACCCTGTCGGTGGTAAATAATTAGGTGTAACCCTCTACCTGCGACCTCTGCAGGACAATTTGTTCTGTTGGAAAACAGACTTTCTGGCCGGATCACCAGGTGAAAATAAGAAGAAAAAAAAAGCCTTGGGCCCCTTTCACACAGGCTTGTCCATGTACGGACTCCGCTTTGCTCAGCAGGGATCGATCCGCTGATCCCAGTTGAGCATGCAGATGACAGGTCCGTCTCCGCTCACTGTGCAGAGATGACCTATGCGATTCTCCAGACGGATGGAAAATAGGGTTTCCATCCGTCCTGGATTTCACAGACCGGATCAGATCGGACAGCAACGGATTTCAGTTGAAATGTCACCGCTGACATCCACCGCTCCAAAGAGGTGCATGGAGCATCCGACCCAGGTCTGCAAAAAAAAAAACCTGACAGGCGGACCTGATCGGAAAGCCGCGCGAAAGGGGCCTCGTTGACACCTGCCGACGTCCAAATACGATCCTGTCCGCTAAAAACAGATCCGCTGGTGGACTCCAGTGTGTAAGGGGCATTAGGGCATTCTAAGACGTGCTTTGAAATTTTAAATGCCATGTGTAACGGAATGACCCGCGACACCCAGAGACTTTTGAAGGATGGGGGGTACTCCTGTGCCAGCGTCACTAATGACTCTTGGGTCTAGGGTTACCCTGTGCCCCTTTTGGGCATAGGGTGACTGAGAAATATTAATTATAAATTACATGAGATGGGACATTACTGATAATTCATGTATTGCAGGAGATCTGGACATATTACAGGTGATTTCATTCTGACCCCCAACCGGTCAATAAGAGTGTCTCTTTCAATGCTAATACTGTTTTCTGTGAAAAGTCTATTGATGATAGAGGTGTTGTGAGTTGGCAGTCTGAAGGTCAGATGTCTCCTTTCAGGGATAGGGAATTAGCATGTCAATTATGTTTAGTAAAGGAATGTGTATTATGCAGGTGAATCACTTATTGTCGGAGATGGAACGTCTGGGGGATAATTAACTCCTTTGAATGCCATTATCTAAAAGAATGTGATTGAAGCCCCATTGTGTGATGTGTGGGGGGAGAGTCTGTGTTCCTTTGATTACTGTAACATGCTTGTACTGTATATAAGAAAGCCAAGATACCATTAAAAGTCATTCATACATTTTGAAACCAGTAACAGAGCTTGTCTCGTTATTCTGGGAAATGGAATGGATCGTGTCTGCTGGATTGTGGACTGATAAGCTGTCGTGGGGTGATGGAATGGGAATATCGTAAACGGTGGTGACCTTTACACCATGTATGCCCTTTTAATACACTTATTGCATCAAGATTTTATTGACGTGTTTTTGCACACGCTTTTGACGCATTTGCGTGAGTAACTTAGTCTCGGAGTCACCATACACTGTACTAAGATTGCTCAGTTCACAAATTGTAACATCATCCTTAGAATTACCAACTATGTAATGTGATGTGAGCACCTACCTATTCTATCCAACAAGGCAGGCACTTGCAGTACATAGTTATTGGATTCACCGGACATTGATCTGACAGGTTTGTTTTAGCTATGGTTCATTTATTATTATCTTTTTTTGAGTAGACCGTATTTAAATGATGAATGTTTTTATGTTTGCTTCTAATGTGTTTCAGTTGGAAAAGGAAGCTTCTGGTGCAAAAATCACCAAATTAAAACTTCAAGCAAAAGCCAAACTGACCACACTAAACAAACAGATAGAGGAGCTCAAGAAAACTGCAACTAACCAGGTATATTCTTTTCTCAGTTTCACCTGCATGAGTGAGCAGTGTATTTTTTTTACATTCATTAGTTGCTTTGATCTTTATGTGTGAAATGTCTGATTTTAAGAACGGTCTGCATTTCTCCTCCTTTACTTTCCTGTTGCCAAGGCAACATATAATATGAATGGTTGCTTGGAGAGAAATACAGATCATTCTTTTTGGTTCTTAAAGCAGAACTATAATTTCCTCCACTCCAGCGTATACAGTGTCTACTGGTACCCTCACACCTTTGGCCGTGTTTTTTTCTGGATTTCGGGCCCTGGCCATTTTAATTGACCAGGCCGAGGTGGCATCAGTTTCTTTTTGGAAGATGCCATAACTGTCCACTGAGCTGGGCAAGCTCAGCTCACTGTACATTGCCAACAAGCAGGTAAGAATACTTTAATGCAGAAAAGACATAGGGGTTCATTTACTAAAATGGGAGAGTGCAAAATCTGGTGCAGCGGTGCTTGGTAGCCAATCGGCTAGCTTCAGCTTTTTCCGTTAAGCTTTGACCAAAAACCTGGAACCTGATTGGTTTCTATGCAGAGCTTCACTAGATTTTGCCCACTCCAGTTTTAGTAAATCAACCTCATAGTATGTTCTCTTCTACAATAAAAATCCTGCATGTTCAGAAATATTAGGTAAAGTTCCACTTTAATACATAAGTATTTTCCACTCTGTCAGACCAAATACCACTCCTCTCTCAGACCAAATTGTTCTTACATTTCCTTTGTTGCCATTCAGGTAAATCCAGATGGAAATCAAAATGCTCATACTACAGGACAAACATCGCAAAATGTGCAGAACAATGAGGAAAATACTTCAAAACTACACGAAAACATTAGTGAGCTGACAAGAGAACTTCATGACAGTCAAAAGAACATTACTGAGCTGACAAGACAGCTTTCTGAGAGCCAAGAGACAATAGTCACTCTCACCCATCAGTTTCAGGACAGTCAAGAAATTGTTAATGACCTCAGAAGAGCACTTAATGAAAGTGGGGATGCTGCTAGAGAGCTGCACAAAAAACAGGAAAAAGAGGTAAGGCTAGCTACGTGACTAATTTTAAGGGAGTCGGTTATAACAGATATATGGTTGCTGCCATTGCGAATTGATTTGCTGGTTCAAGTGCCAGGGCTCACTGCTTGCAATGACTCACTGACCAGGAACAGGTATCCACAAATTGCATATATCGGCACCTTAATAAATCACCGGGAGCCGATGGCTTACACCCGAGTGTACTTGGGGGAACTCGGTCAAGTAATTGCCAGACCATTGTTCCTAATGTTCACTGACACTCTACTGACTGGAATGGTACCAGGTGATTGGAGAAAAAGCCAATGTAGCACCAATATTTAAAAAGGGCCCACAATGCATCCCTGGGAATTAGACCAGTTGGCCTAACATCAATAGTATGCAAGCTCTTGAAGGGGATGATAAGGGACTATATACAAGATTTTAATAATGAGAACGCAATCATTTGCAGTAATCGGCATGGACTCATGAAGAATCGTTCTTGCCAAACCAATCTATTAACCTTCTATGAGGAAGTGAGTTGCCATCTAGATAAAGGAAGGCCCGTAGACTTGGTGTATCTGGATTTTGCAAAAGCAGATGATACTAAGCTAAGCAGGGCAATAACTTCTCTGCAGGATGTGGAAACCTTGCAAAAGGAGCTGAACAAATTAATGGGGTGGGCAACTACATGGCAAATGTAGAAAAATGTAAAATAATGTTTTTGGGTGGCAAAAATATGAATGTAATCTATACACTGGGGGGAGAACCTCTGGGGGAATCTATGATGGAAAGGGACCTGGGGGTCCTAGTAGATGATAGGCTCAGCAATGGCATGCAATGCCAAGCTTCTGCTAACAAAGCAAACAGAATATTGGCATGCATTAAAAAGGGGATTAACTCCAGAGATAAAACGATAATTCTCCTGCTCTACAAGACTCTGGTCCGGCCGCACATAGAGTATGCTGTTCCAGTTTTGGGCACCAGTCCTCAGGAAGGATGTACTGAAAATGGGGAGTGTACAAAGAAGGGCAACAAAGCTAATAAAGGGTCTGGAGGATATTAGTTATGAAGACAGGTTGCGTGCGCTGAACTAATTCTCTCTGGAGAAGAGACGCTTGAGAGGAGATATGATTTAAATTTACAAATGCCATACTGGTGACCCAACAATAGGTATAAAACTTTTTTGCGGAAAGGAGTTTAACAAGACTCGTGGCCATTTATTAAAATTGGAAGAAAAAGGTTTAACCTTAACCACTTTACAACTGGGCACTTAAACCCCCTTAATAACCAGACCAATTTTCAGCTTTCGGTGCTCTCACAATTTGAATGACAATTACTCAGTCATACAACATTGTACCCAAATGAAATTTTCGTCCTTTTTTTCACACAAATGGAGCTTTCTTTTCGTGGTATCTAATTACTGTTGAGTTTTTTTTTTTTTTTGCGCTATAAGAGAAAAAAGACTGAAAATTCTGTAAAAAAATATGAATTTTCTTCGTTTTTCTGTTATAAAATTTAGCAAATTAGTATTTTTTCTTCATAACTTTTGGCCAAAATTTATACTGCTACATATATTTGGTAAAAATAAGTACAAATTGGTGCATATTATTTGGTCTTTGTGCTAGTTATAGCGTCCACAAGCTATGGTGCCAATATCTGAAAATGTATCACACCTGAAGTACTGACGGCCTATCTCATTTCTTGAGACCCTAACATGCCAGAAAAGTACAAATACCCCCCAAATGACCCCCTTTTTGGAAAGAAGACATTTCAATGTATTTAGAAAGGGGCATTGTGAGTTTTTTTAAGTTGTCTTTTTTTTCCCACAATTCTTTGCAAAATCAAGATTTATTTATTTTTATTTAATTTTTTTCCCCGAAAATTTTCATATTGGCAAGTTATTTCTCACACACAGCATATGCATACCACAAATTACACCCCAAAACACATTCTGCTATTCCTCCCGAGTATGGTGATACCACATGTGTGAGACTTTTACACAGCGTGGCCACATACAGAGGCCCGACATGCAGGAAGCACCATCAGGTGTGGAACACCCAGACCAATTCTGACATTCCTCTCCTACATGTAAAAATCATAATTTATTTGCTAGAAAATTACATAGAACCCCAAAACATTATATATGTTTTTTTAGCAAAGACCCTAGAGAATACAATGGCGGTTGTTGCAACTTTTTATCTCACACTGTATTTGCACAGCAATTTTTCTAACGTGTTTTTTACAAAAAAAAAAAAACAGTAAAGTTAGCCCAATATTTTTACATAATATGAAAGATGAAGTTACGCCGAGTAAATAGATACCCAACATGTCACCCTTCAAAATTGCACACACTCGTGCAATGGCGCCAAACTTCGCTACTTAAAATTCCCCATAGGCGACGCTTTAAATATTTTTACTTGTTATATGTTTAGTTACAGAGAAGGTCTAGGGCCAAAATTATTGCTCTCGCTCTAACGTTCGCAGAGACACCTCACGTGTGGTTTGAAAAACGTTTTCATATGTGGCCAGGACTTGCGTATGCGTTCGCTTCTGCATGCGAGCCCACGGGGACAGGGGCACTTTAAAAAAAATATATTTTATTGTTCATTTTACTTTATTTTAGTTTGACACTTTTTTCAGCAAAAATAAATAAATTTGGATCACTTTTATTCCTATTACGAGGAATGTAAACATCCCTTGTAATAGGAATTTGGCATGACAGGTCCTCTTTACAGTAAGACCCCATGTCTCGCCTCTAGGCTGGGAAGCGGGGGGCGTATTGCAGACTATTGCGGGGGTATTGCACAGTATGGGGCACAGTGTTGCAGGGTATTGTTTATTGCACAGTATGGGCAGAGTATTGGGCAGGGATGGCTGATCGATCATGGATGGATGGCTGGATCTGTGACTGCAATTGTCACAGATCCAGCCCACAGCACTGCTGCTGCCTCCGCTCTCCCCCCTCTCCTCTCATACTGTACTGTTCAGTACAGAGAGGGGAGGGGGGAACCGGCGTCGGTTTGTTTACAAGTGATTGCTCCGTCATTGGACGGAGCGATCACGTGGTAAACCGCCGATATTAGCTGCGATTTTCCGTGATGCGGACCTGGCGGTCACGGACACTCCCGTGTGCGCGATTCTGAAAGGCCGTTAATTAACGGCCTCCCAGAGTTTAAAGGAGTTGTAAAGGAAAAACATTTTTGCCTAAAATTAATGTCTGCAAGGTAGACAGACAGAATAGTGTAATGATTCTGTTAAACGAGTAAATACCTATTAAATTCCTTCATCTATATCACCTCCGGCGTTCTACTTTCTGTTCTCTCATTCACTTCCTGATTTGCATTACTCGTTCATGTAAGAACTACATTTCCCAGTATGAATTGCTGCACGCCCAGTAATTCACACCTCCTTGAAGTCTCTAACACAGGGATCCTCAAACTACGGCCCTCCAGCTGTTGTAGAACTACACATCCCATGAGGCATTGTAACACACTGACATTCAAAGACATGACTAGGCATTATGGGAATTGTAGTTCCTGAACAACTGGAGGGCCGTAGTTTGAAGACCCATGCTCTAACATGTAGAGAGCGTCCTGCCGCACAGATGTAGTTCCCAGGAGGGGTTGAGCACGTTACTGACCACCGCAGTAAAGCCTCCCTTCACGGTGGTCAGTAAAATCAGACAAGCAGGAAGTTAACAGAACAGAGAAGAAATAGAGCAACTTCTGAGCAAAAACGAACAATGAGGAAGTGAAAAGAGGAATGTCTGCAGGTAAAGGATGCTTATTATGACATTTTTTTTTTTTCCTTTACAACCCCTTTAAGCAACCGCCCTGTAGCCGTACTTTGGCTATGGGTCGGTTGTTAACTGGTTAAACTACGTAGAAGGTTCTTTACTGTAAGAGCGGCAAGGATATGGAATTCCCTTCCACAGGCAGTGGTCTCAGCAGGGGGCATCAATAGTTTCAATAAACTATTAGATAAGCACCTGAACGACCACAACCTACAGGGATATACAAGGCAATACTGACATATAATCGCACACATAGGTTGGACTTGATGGACTTGTCTTTTTTCAACCTCACCTGCTATGTTACTATGTATATGCGCATGCTTTTTCCTGCTAAGTAGTGAAGAGTTTTCTTTTTTTTTTTTTTTTTTTCAATAAGCCAGTCTTTGAAACACAAAGAGACAAAGTATAAATGTTATAATGGTTATTTAGAAAATGGAGAAGACCTTTAGATTCTGACTATTGGGTCGTAGTTCCCACTTGCAGAAAAAGGACACAAGGTACAAAACAAAAAGCTCAGCTTTTTGCCATTGGCCAAACTTCCCTTCAGCTCAGTTAGTCACAAAGCCCAACCACGAGCACTGCGTCCTCTGGTCTAGAGGAGAGGGACCTTCTGGCTTGCTATCAGCACTTAGTTCAAAAACCTACATCTCTGATAGTATGTAATGGGCAGCTTGTACATATGGAAACGCACCATCAATGCTGATAGCTATATCTAGGTTTTATAGCAGCAATTGCTACCATCCAAAGCTTTTTTAAACATTTTCTTTTTCCCTTTCGTGACTGAAATAGTCAATGATAGCATACATTTGAGTTGCCATATAGCAAAGTGTTTTTTCCCTAAAATAATGCAATCAGTGCCTAGACAGTATTGCTCTCAAAGAAGCTGTTAAAAGCCAACGGTAACCTGTTTAAAGCCAATTCAGAAAGATTCTGTAACTGCATTATAGTCTTTTAGGATAGATCAGGAAATCCATTATGTCAGTAACTCTGTGGCTGAGTTTTGCATTTAGAAATTGATCTCTGCTCCTCCAGTGTAGAATCTGAAGCAAAGAGAATTGAAATGGGTATCAATACTAAACCGAATCCAGATACCATTCATTCTGGGCAGGCTTAATTTATTGTAACTATTCAAAAAAATTAATGTTTGTTTTTTTCTTATTAGAATCAACATCTACAGAGAAAACTTGAAGAACAGAGCGAGGCCCTTGGCTCCCGCACTCAGGTGGTGCAGATGTTGGAGCAGGAGTTGCAAAATGCTGAACTTCAAAAACAGGTAAAAGAAATTACATATTACTTTCTTTATTAAAAAATTATTACCAAAAATAGAAATATCGTTTTGGGTGGAATGGTTCTTGCATCCCTCAAAGAAATATATAAAACATTGTGTACAATGGTAAACTGCATACATCCCTGCGAATTTAAAAATGATTCCTTTTGTGTAACTGGTACAAATATCGCACTTTATGGCCTAAAATCTGTCAAAACAAAATCTGGGTGAACCTCGTTCTGCACTATGTCTCTTTTATGGAAGTGGCTATCTCGGTAGAGTCAGAGCATTGCTTACTCATGTTAGAGTCTCCAGGAAAGGTCTACAGTGAGCAGTACAGAAGTGAAATCAGAAAATCTCCATTCAAAATCTCCTGCTAGAAGAAGTCAGGGGCAGCAGTGCCCTAGATTTACACTGCAGATGTAAGGCTGTAGGCATAGGAGTGCCTAGGCAAATTGATATAAAAGGAAGGGCACTGATATTTTTCAGCAAAAAGTCAATACAAAATGTTACATTTTACGAGGTGCTGCATTGGTAGAGTTGACACTTCTGATAGTGCCTATAACATAGAAAATCTTCACTTTTTTAGTTCAGGTCCACTTTAACTTTTATACATTTTTCTCTTCTGAAACATAGAATATGATTAAGGTGACAAGCATTTACATATTTTAACAAGTAGTAAGGGAGCTTTAAGGTGATTGGAAAGTCTCCTTTTTTTTTAAAGTTTAAAAACAACAAACATGTTATACCTACCTCTGTGCAGTTGGTTTTGCACAGAGAAGCCCTGGTCCTCCTTCTCTGGTCCCTCTTTGGTGTTCCTGGCCGCTCCCTCCTGTTGAGTGCCCCCACAGCAAGCCGCTTGCAATGGGGGCACCCGAGCTGAGCCACAGCTCCCTGTGCCCATTCAGACATCGATCCATGGCCTGGCCCCGCCCCGACTCCTCTCTCCCCATTGGCTGACTGACTTTGACAGCAATGGGAGGACTGCTGTCTCAGCCAATGAGGAGGGGAGTCTCAGGCAGTTGAGACAATCCTACAACATCGTTGGATCAAGATGGGGCTCAGGTAAGTATTAGGAGGGGGGCAGCTTCACACAGAAGGCTTTTTATCTTAATGCATAGAATGCATTAAGATTAAAATAAACTTTACAATCACTTTAAACAAGCCCTTCCTGGCCTCTGTTGCCGCATGTACTGTGAAGCAATTAATTTTTAATTTTGTTTCGGGTAGCTTACCTCCCCTATCTCCCTTCTCCCAGTGGTAACTTGGCAGCCTTCTATTCTGTAAACACAGAGAACATGCACTGAGAGAAAAGAGCATATTGCATCATGGACCTTCTTGGGGCAGTGCTTCTGTTTTGTTATATTTAACAGTGAATTGTCCTACAGTGCCTGCAACTACTAAGCTCCAATATAGGATTTACTGGTTGCAAAGGGTATGTAAATCATTGAATGTCCATTGCCTAGTTGTGGGTTCACATTAAATAGTAAGCTTATTGACTACTTTTCCTTAATTGGGTTATTTTTTATTTGCTTTTATTTTCCTCTTTGCTTTTAAGGTTCTCTCTGAGCAATATCGGGAAATGGAACGAGAATTGCTGTCTCAAAAAGAACGTGTTCAGGAAATCATGCTGTACAAAGAAATGCTTGAAGACAAAGATAAGGCATACCAAATGTTACAAGAAGAGCTGGATAAAGAAAGAAGTGTCAACAGCCAGTTAGAGTCTCTAAGAACAGAGGTTGAAAGAGGAATACAGGCACAAGATGAACTAGAGCAGGCCAAACAAGCTTTGGAAATGGAGAGGGAAGCCAGGAAACAAATAGAAGAAGCAAGACAGCAGTTGGACATGAAAGTACAGGATGATATTGAAACATTCAGAGCACAGCTGGAGAAAGACTTTCAGGAAAAACTAGATACCTTGAGGGCAGAACTAGACAACGAGAAAAGAACTCTCAAGGATTTAGAGGGGCTAAGGTCAGAGTTGGAAATAGAGAAAGGGGCTCAAGAGCAGGAGTTGGAAAAGTTGAAATCGGAACTGGCAAGGAGCAAAGAAGTCGATGAAGAGGTGCAAAAACTCAAAGCAGAATTGGATGAAAGGAAAGAATCTCAGGAACAAGTAAACGTTGAGTTGGAAAGGTTAAAAAGTGTTAATGAGATGCTAATGGAGAAGGAGAAATTTGGTCAGCAAGATTCAGAATTGGCCACCAATGAAACAGATGATCTAAGTATTCAGTTAGAAAATGTAAAAAGTGAACTAACAAAGGGCAAAGAAAGCCAAGAAGAGCTGTCAAGACTAAAGGAAGAGCTAAAGAGAGTGAAGGAATCACTGGCTGATATTGATCAAGTGAAGGACGAACTAGAAAAGGGGCAGGAAACATTACTCACGTTAGATTTAATGAAACAAGAATTGCAAAAGTTAAGAGAAGCTGAAGTTCTGGTGGACACATTGCAGCAAGAAATAGACGAAGAAAAGCTTGAAAAGGTGAAAGACCAATCGCAACAGGTTGGCGGAACAGACACTGTTAATAACAGCACTGAATTTAGTCAACACAAGGCACCTACTGATGGAAATGGAGAGGAAGATGTAAACGAAAGGTTTGAAACTGATGGACAGAATGATGGTGATAGAGATGAAGCAGTAAATGTAAAAGAAGCATTTGAAAGAGAGGGACACAATGATATTGATGGAGAGGAACCAGTAAATGTGAAAGAAACGTTGGAAACAGATGGAATTAATGATGGTGATAGAGGTGAAGCAGTAAATGTAAAGGAAGTGTTTGAAACATTTGGACACAATGATTTTGATAAAGATGAATCCGTAAATGTAACAGAAGTGCCTGAAACAGACGGACAAAACGATGAACGTACTGATGAAGAATTACATCAACTGTCAGATACAAGTTCCAAAACACAGCTACAAGAAGAATTTTCAGGTAAGACTCTTTTTGGTATAATCCTACACAACACTAAGGCAATAAAGAGTCTCTTTGTTATTCAGCATCAAGTCCGGCGCAAGCCCGCCTAATTCAAATGGGGCGTGTATCATTTAAATTAGGCGCGTTCCCGCGCCGAACGTACTGCGCATGCTCCGTTTTGAAATTTCCCGCCGTGCTTTGCACGAAATGACGTTGCACTGACGTCATTTTTTGAACGTCGACGTGAGTTACGTTCTTTCCTATTCACGGACGACTTGCGCAAAAAAAAATAATTAAATTCGATGCGGGAACGACGGCCATACTTTAACATGGCAAGTCTAAAGATAGGCCACGATATACCAGCTTTAACTATACGCCGGAAAAAGCCGACTAGCGACGACGTAAGAGAATGCGACGGCCGCGCGTACCTTCGTGAATCGCCGTAAAAAGCTAATTAGCATACCCGACGAGGAAAATCACACAAACTTCACCCAGCGGGCGCCAAAGTATTACACCTACGATCCGAAGGCGTACGAAGCCGTACGCCTGTCGGATCGAAGCCAGAAGTCGTCGTATTTTGGTTTGAGGATTCAAACTAAAGATACGACGCGGCAAATTTGAAAGTACGCTGGAGTATCAGCAGATACTCCGGCGTACTTCTTCTCTGAATCTGGCCCTTGGTATTTTGCGTTGGCTACAACGAAACCAACAAAACCGTGGATTTTTTTCCGACGTCAAGAACGTGGTGACGTACAACACGTACGACGAGCCGAGACAAATGAAGTTCAATAGCCAGTGCGGCTCTTCTGCTTTATTCCGAGCATGCATGGAATTTTGTGCGTTGGAATTGTGTACACACGCTCGAAATTTCCAACAAGTTTTGTTGTCGGAAAATCCGAGAACCAGCTCTCAAATCTTTGTATTTTTGGAAATTCCAACAGCAAATGTCCGATAGAGCCTACACACGTCGGAATTTTCGACAACAAGCTCCCATCGAACGTTTGTTGTCGCAAATTCCGACCGTGTGTACGCGGCATAAGCCTGCAAAAAGGTTTCCGTTCTGGGGAACAGTGTTAACTTCACGCTAGCTGCAGACAGTCCTAAACCGAAACAGAAGATGTTCTGGCTTTTGCCTTTGTGCACACAAAGTCCATCCTAATCTACTAGTTTGATTGCAATTTTTGGATGCAGATGCGTTGTTATTAATTCAATAACACCCATGAAAAGGACCATTTTCATCATCTGCTTAACTAAACTGACATGATAAATATATGTAATTTTTATGATCATAAGTAGCCTCCTATATATCAACGTGCTTGTACATTAGCACATTGTAGTAATTGTAGAAAACAGCAAGCATGTAATAGTTAAATTATATCTACTTTCATAGTACACTTATATTCTTGGTGATTCTAATGTGAGATCACCATGGTGACTGGTGTCTAAGGACTTAAACTTTATGCATAAATGCTCATACTTAACGATTCTGTTTTAGGGTATAGCCTATCCATCTTGTATTGTGTTTCTTTTTTGAAAAATAATATAGGAGAAAAAACGCCCAGTTCCTATATTAACAAGCGCTCCTGGATAAGGTGAAATGAACAAATTAAACAAATTTAAATACCTCCTAGCCAATTAAGGCAAACAGCTGCTACCTTTATAGCCTACCAAGGCTTAAATAAATGTAAACTGGATAACTCAATATATTAAAGTCCATAAAATAAATATTGAATGGATGATGAATAGTCCACAGGAATTTTCAAAAGGAGGTTCCTTAATATGGAAGATGCCTAGCCTTTCACCAACGCCGCCTCACGTGCAAAGAAAGGGGAGTACTCGCATCCCCCTCTGTATAAACTTTTACCAGAAATAATAAGAACCTAGCTTTTTTATGTGTGTTGTTTATATGTTTTTTTCTTTTTGTTTTTATTATTTTTGAAGATCTAGAAAATGTTTAATATCTTATAAACAGAAAATAAGATATTCCTTATGTCATAACTGAAAAATGAATTACTCTTTTTAGATATCCATATCCTGTTACCTGTGGAAGATCACCTGAAAACTGTAAATCTCCAGCCAGAGCAGGTACAAAATATAAAATGTTTGTATCGCTCTGCCATAGACAAACCTATGTCTAACTAGTTCTGTTTGAATTGTAACAGCCTACATACAGTTGTCTATCGGTTACATCCACAAGTTCTATTCTCCTTCTTTTTTTTTTTGTCTTGTTTTTTGTTCTTCTTTTAAAAGGATGATGCTTCACCATCAAATTTTTTTTTTTTTTTTTTTTTGAGGGCCACCATTGTAATTTTTTCATGCTGGATTTAGAAGATTAGTAAATGGCTCTGAACTGGGTAAACCTGACATTTTAGGTAATTTACAACAGTCCGACAAATGACGAAACATTTGTCAACCACTTGACCTCTGGAAGATTTGATCCCCGCCCCCCTTCTTCATGACCAGACAATTTTTTGAGATACAGCGTCACTTTAACCACTTAAGACCCGGACCTTTAGGCAGCTAAAGGACCTGGCCAGTTTTTGCGATTCGGCACTGCGTCGCTTTAACTGACAATTGCGCGGTCGTGCGACGTAGCTCCCAAACAAAGTTGGCATCCTTTTTTTCCCACAAATAGAGCTTTCTTTTGGTGGTATTTGATCACCTCTGCGGTTTTTATTTTTTGCGCTATAAACAAAAATAGAGCGACAATTTTGAAAAAAATTCTATATTTTTTACCTTTTGCTATAATAAATATCCCCCAAAAATATATAACATTTTTTTCCCCTCAGTTTAGGCCGATGCGTATTCTTCTACCTATTTTTGGTAAAAAAAAATCGCAATAAGCGTTTATCGATTGGTTTGTGCAAAATGTATAGCATTTACAAAATAGGGGATAGTTGTATTGCATTTTTATAAAAAAAAAATTCTACTACTAATGGCAGCGATCAGCAATTTTTTTTGTGACTGCGACATTATGGCGGACACTTCGGACAATTTTGACACATTTTTGGGACCATTGTCATTTTCACAGCTAAAAATGCATTGTTTACTGTGAAAATGACAATTGCAGTTTGGGAGTTAACCACAAGGGGGCGCTGAAGGGGTTAAGTGTGACCTCATCTCTGTTTCTAACTGTAGGGGGGTGTGGCTGTAGGTGTGACATCATCGATTGTGTTTCCCTTTAAAAGGGAACATACTATCGATGACGCCGCCACAGTGAAGCTCTTAAAGAGGACGTGCTTTGTGCCCAGCCGTGCCATTCTGCCGACGTATGTGTGCAGGAGGCGGTCCTTAAGCGGTTAACTGTCAATCGTGCAACAATAATGTAATGGCGGCAATCAGACTTTATAGCGGGGCTGTTATATTGTGGCAGACATTTAGACACTGACACTTTGCAGGAACCGGTGACACTAATACAGTAAAAGGTGCTAAAAATATAGTGTCACTGTATTAATGCTACTGGGAAGGGGATAACATCAGGGGCGATCAAAGGGTTAACTGTGTGCCCAGCCAGTGTTTTACTACACTGTGGGAGGTGCTTTTACTAGGGCAAGACTTGGATCCTAGTTGCTGCTTTTCCAGAGACACAGAATCCTTGCCTTCCCTCCTGTCAGAAAGACAATCTGCCTTGTTTACATAAGTCTCTCTGGCTGATGTTTGGCGGGTGCCGGTGGGTATCGAGTCTGCGGTACCTGCCAATCAGCTCCCGCTGTGTGTAATCACAGCGGGAGCGAGCCGCTGGCGACAGGCATTCACGCCCCCTCACCCCGAAGTGCAGGATTTTTATGTATGCAGCTAATATTATTTGTTCATCCTTTTGTTGTTTGTTTCCACTTGAGCTTGCACTGTAATAGCGCTTTAGTATAATTTTCTATAGTTTATTTACTTGTTCTGCGGTCCTGCTACACACCATTAAGTGCTTAATGGATTATTGATGGTTACCACATTCATTATTAAAAAGTACTGTATTTATCAGCGTATAACATGCACCTTAATTTTAAGAGAGGAGTTTCAGGGGGAAAAAAACTCAGTGCCCATCGGCAGCCTCGCCATTGCAGGCTGATCAGTGCCTATCGGCAGTCTCACATCAGATTACACATAACGGGGATCTCACAATTTCTCTGTAGCCTTTTTAATACGAAGTCCCACCTCCTGGACTGGCTTTTATGATAGCCAGAACACTGATCCAATGCCAGTCCAGGAGACAGGACGTTGTACTACAGAGGCCGCCGAGTATACAGGAGATCCCCCACTCCATGTAATCTGACGACGCTCCCCACCCCTCCCCTCCGAGGCAGCTAAATGCAAATATTGTCATGTAACACGCACACGTTAATTGCGCCCAATTTTCAGGGAGAAAAAGTGTGTGTTATACGCCCATAAATACGATGGTTAAAGCATGCTCAATTAATGTTTTTTGAATTGGATGCTGCAATGCATCTGGGGAGAAATAATCGGCTATATGATTGTTGCTTTGCATGTAAAGTGTAACGAGGTATAGCTTGACTTTCTTGTTCTTTGCAATACAGTTTGTTGCAAGTGGCCAATTGTCAGGTCCAAAAATTTATTTATTGATTTAAAAAAAAAAAAAACAATCCAAAGAAGTGTTACACAATTGACATCTTATGTAAGCTTTAAAATCGAAATCATCACGTGTAAGTGAGTGAGTGAGTGAATAACTTATATAGCGCTACAAATGCGAACTGAATCGCCTCAAGGCGCTTGGTATCCATTTCCTTCTATTTTTCCTTCAGAAAAGATGGGTCTTGAGTTTTTTTCTGAAGGCCTGGTGATTCTCTTCCGTTCGTATAGGAGTTGGTAATGAGACCTAGGTATAGGGAGTTGGCATAGTCGAGCTTGGAATTTATTAGTGTTCCCACTACTGCGGTGTCTCTTTTCGGAATGAAGGGCACAAGTCTTAGTAGACGCAGGAGATGGTGAGACCCGCTGACTACTGACCCAATTTGAGCAGCCATTGTCATGTCGGAGTCAAAAATTATTTCTAGACTTTTGACTTTGGTGCTGGGGGTAATGGTCTGTCCAAATATCGGCGGAGGCGACCATGTTGTCCTGGCGGATCTCTTTGTGTTTGCATGGACCAGAAGGAGTTCTGTTTTTGATCCATTGAGTTTGAGGTGACTCTCCGTCATCCAGTTGTCTATCAAAGTAAGGGATTTTTCTAGTCCGAGGTAATGGTCCTTTTTGTTTTTTTATACAAAAGTAGAGCTGAGTATCCTCGGCATAGGAATGGTAGAGTAGATCCTGGTTACTGGTGATTTTGAGGAGTGGGCGAAGGTAAATATTGATTAGCACGGGCGACAGGGGGGACCCTTGAGGGACACCACATGTCAGAGTCCGTGCTTCTGAAGTGAAAGGTCCTAGTTTCACTGTCTAGGATCGATTTTCCAGAAATTATGAGAACCAGGGTAGATCTGAGCCTGCGACTCTGGCTACTTCTGTGAGCCGAGTCAGCAGGATTTTGTGGTCTACTGTGTCAAATGCCGCACTAAGGTCCAGCAGTATCAGAAGACAATATTCTCCTTTGTCTGCTACTTTGAGAGTGTTATCCCATATTTTGAGAAGTGCTGTTTCCGTGCCGTGGCCTGGAAACCTGATTGTAGTGGGTCCAGTAGTTTGTGGGTGTCTAAATGCTGTTGTAGCTGTTTCACTACAATTTTCTCCATGACCTTGTAGAAGACGCTGAGACCTGTTATAGGTCGACGGTGGTTTGGGTTCTTTGGGTCGAGGTTTGTTTTTTTAAAAAGGGGTTTTATTACGCCTTGTTTTAGGGAGGTCGACACCATGCCTTCCTTAAATGATTGATTTATAAGGTGCGAGATCGCCGGTGCCAATATCTCGGCACATTCTTTCAGCAGTTTTGTGGGGATAATGTAATTCGGCGCTGTACTGTCCCGCAGACTACCAATGATATTTTTGGTGGTGTCGATGGAAATGGGCTGGAGTTTAAATTTTATAGATTGAGGTATATTTGTAATATCGTCACCTTTTTGATTTGTAGGGACGGGGTTGGTGTTTTTTTTTTTTGCTGAATTGTTTCACGGATATTTTTGATTTTGTTAATGAAAAAATCCGATAATCGAGAAAATCCGAGTATCATGATTCGGAGCCTCTAGGCAGGCTGGATTCATGTTTTGGGCGACTATGGGGACGATTCAGGGCTTTTGCGAGGATGGTTGAGAAGTGTTCTTTTTTTTGCTTTGAAGATTTCTTTGATATTTCTTCGTGATTGATTTGTAGATTTTGTGGGTTTCAGTAGTTGGGTTTCTTCTCCAGGCGCCTTCTGCTCTTCTGCGTTCTTGCTTCAGTAGTGTGAGAGCGTCGTTGAACCAGCCGGAGTTGTTTTTTCGGATGAGCGTTCTGCGTTTCGGAGCGATTTTGTCTGCAGTACAGCTTTGTTAATGGAATTGAGTATTTCCACTGACGAATGCATTTGGTTTATTGTTATTTTATTTGATAATCTGGTTTTGAAGAGTTACGAGTGGAGTTTCTTCTGGGATCTTGTCCAGTGTGATGTTAGTGGATTTGTTGTTTTTTTAAAGACTGTATTGTTGATTATTTTGAAGTTGATTGCATGGTGATCTGTCCAGGGTAACGGTCTATTCTCCATTATGGTAATGTCTATATCCTGTTTATCGAGGGTGTGACCTGATAGATGTGTGGGTGTACCCAGACCTAGTCCTTCTAATTGGTCAATGCAGGTGTTGGCAATGGGATCCTGTGGGGAATTAGCCCAGAGATTGAAGTCTCCGAGTAGCAGGAGGTGTTTGGTGTTCAATGTATACGTGGCGATAAATTCCATTAGTGATGCGAGGAGATGCGTCGTTGGTCCGGGCGGTCTGTAGCACAGCAAGATGTGAACGGTGTCCTGGGGTTTTGTTTGTAGTTGCAGAGTAAGCGTTTCCATGAACGGCAGTGAACTCTGTAGGTCTGGTTTGATGAGCGTGAGGTGAGACTTGTATATCACTGTCAGGCCTCCTCCTCTTTGTCCCTGTCTATTTTCGGTTATGATGCCATAATTCTCTGGTATAAGTTCTCCAAGAATGGTGTTGCAATCCAATGTTGGCCAACTTTCCGTAATGAAGAGGCAGTCTAAGTTGTCCTGGATGATGAGGTTGTGGATTTCCTGTCTGTTTGACTGCGGATCTTGCGTTGATCAGGGCGCATGATAGATGCTGTAAATGCGATGGGGCCTTCCTGTTTTTCATGGTTGATGGTTTCTTGACAGTTGTTCTCTCTGTAGTATTTTTTGAATGGTATTTGGTAACGTTTCGGCCATGTTCCTTAGGCCCCGAATAGTGTTTGCTGAATACTTGAGGTTGAGCATGATCCCAACCAAACGTTGATGATGACGAGATGATTCGCGGTGAAGTCTGGCGGTTAGTGACGGTTGCCACCAGCCAGTGGCAAGCTACAGTGGTTACCGATTTAAGAACCGTGCTGCTACTGATGATCGGTGGTGGTTTGGTGGGCCCCCCAATCTAACCCTCCCGGTTGATCCAGAGGAAGGCAAAAAAAAACTGCTGAGCGAGGCCAATATACTACAGTGGGGGAGAAAAAAATCCTTCCTCCTCCCTCAACGGCGATCGGATAGACCCTGGATCAACAAACTAAGGTGACGGTGGCCTGGGTTCTTACCTGTTGTAGGCGTAAGTTGCAGCTGCTTGTTCCCACTTGGTGGTCCTCTGTCGTAAATACGTAAGGAAGCGTGGGTCAAAAGACAAGGGGTGAACAGGTGTGTAGTGTGGATTGATGAGGTGGTCTGAGTGGTGGGGGGTCTTGCTGGTTATTGTTATTGTGAGTATTAGTGGTGGTGGCCAGGGGGGTGAGTCTGGGCTGACCCTGCTTCACAGTCAGGATGTACCAAGATGGCTGCTGGGACAAAGGCAGGCCTGAGCCGTGGTCTTTCCTGCTGGGGTGGAGGACCGTCGGCTCAGGGGGCTGTGAGTGAGGCTTGGGGAGGCTGGCGAGCACCCTCAGGACGGTGGAGATCTCTGGAGGAGTGCAGTATTGGATGGCCTGGATGGTGCTCCGCTAGGCCGCGGCCTGTCCTGAAACGGACGGCTGCAAAAATGTCACGGGGTGGCGGATTGTACCGCTGGGCGGCACTTCGGTGAGACTTGGGACGGCTGGGGAGTACCCTCAGGGCGGGGAGGTCTCTGGAGGAGTGTGGTGGTTGGATGGTGCTCCACAAGGCAGCAGCCGCGGCCTATCCTGAAACGGACTGCCGCAAACTGTAACGGGGACAGATTGTACCACGGGGCGGCACTTAGGTGATGCTCAGGGTGGCTGACGAGCACCCTCAGGGCGGGGGATATCTCTGGGGGAGTGTGGTAAATAGATGGTCTGGATGGCGCTCTGCTAGGTGCTAAAAAGGACGGCCGCAAACTGCCACGGGGGGGGGGGCGGATTGTGCCGAGGTATGGCACTTATCTTATTGAGGGCTCCGGGGAGGCGATGCCTAAAAGTTCTGCGGGAGGAAAGGGTAGGAAAAGTAAGAGTGGGAGGCGGATGGATAAGGGCGCATCCGTGGTCTGTCCTCTGCGGCCAGGCTTAAGTGTGAGCCACTCGGGCGGCGCGGAATAGGTGACAGATGCGGCTGAGGTAGCTGGGGTAGGTTATTGTGGGTAGGGGAGGGCTGCAAGAAAGACTGTGTCAGGGACCATAGACCGGTGTATGCGAGGCAGAGTTTTAGAGGCTGGATGCAGGGAAGCTGGGTGAACCTGCCTGCCTGGAGCTATGAGCCACACGTCCTACTGCTAGGAGCATGCGCCGATCTGAGCTCCTGTTGCTATCCTGCTGCTGATGTTTGTGTGGGCAGCATGTCCTTAGAAGCCCAATCAGCAGATAAGAGGTAAAACGTGTAGACTTGGAGTGCCACTCAAAGCTGGTGGATAACAGGTGTCCATACCAGTATTCAGAAAGTGGGAGCAGGCATCCCACCTCTGTCCCCAAGCCCTGGTAGGCGAGGCGAAACATGTCTGGTGGCTGGAGCAGCGCTGGCTGAAGCCATACACCTCCATATTTGCATCTGAAGCACTGGGTCAGTTTTGAGTGGCATTTTACCCCATGTTTGTCCATGCTTTAAAATCTAGAGTAATAGAAAACACTTATAATAGACAGCTGGAACATTCTTGTATTGTGGCAGAAGCATTCTAATTTCCAAACTTTCCTGGGGGAAACAATCTGTTCCATTAATTATAAAAAGGTACAAAACCTACAGACCTTTTTATAGTCTTTTTAACTGAGGTTTATATTGTATACTTTATATTTGGCACTTGATTTTGTAATGCAAACAGTAAGTTGTCTAGAGCATTATCCTTCTCCCTCCAATAATGATTACACTTTTGCCTAATTTAGATGCTGCACTCATCTGTATTGGAAGTTCAGTCTCATTCTGTATCCCAGGAGGTAGTTGTTGATGTTGTGATGGAAGACATAAAGGAAAAGCAGCTGTCCATCCTTATGTTGGACCTAGTAGATACTCAGGAAGAAATAAATCAGTTAAAAGAACAACTGAAGGTGGAACAAGAGACAGATCATACTACGTTAACAGAGAATTTAGAGGAAGGCCGCAATTTGGAGGAATGCAGAGATTCTGACATCCGATCCCTGAAAGAGCAGGTGAAGGAACTAATATGCCAGTTGGAGGTTGTGACATCTGAGAAGGATGCTATAACTTTAAAGCTTCAAACTGTCATACAAGAGCAGAGACCATCAGAAAGGCTTTCTCAGTATGAGCTGGAACCTTCTGTTTTAGAAAAACAGGACGTGCCTGACTATGAAAGTCAAAATATACTGGCAGAACAAGTAAATAGTTTAGAAAATGAATCAAAGTCCAAAGATGTAAAGGTTACTGCATTACAAAAAGACCTGGATAATATGAATCTGCTGCTCTCTGAGCAGAATTCTTTATCAAGGATACTGGAAAACCAGTTGGAAGAGAGGAAGAAAAGCATTGAGAGCCTAAATGAGCTGCTAATTCTTAGCCAAAATAAAGAAGAAAGACTGTGTGAGGCACTAGCAGCTAATGAACGTGACATAGTGTCTCTTCAAGAGCAACTTTCGCAAAAGTCTGCAGAGCTAGAAATCCTACAACTTTCATCAACGGAAAAGGAACAGCAGATTGAGGAAGTCAGCCATAGTTTTTCTGATAAGATGGTTCTTCTAAATGAAGAAAAGTTTTCCATGGTTCAAGAGATAAAGTCCCTAAAAGAGCACCTGAGATCAGTTGTCCAACAAAGTGGAAAAGGGGAAGAATCACTGGAGACCCTAAAGAGAGACAACGCAGAGCTAAACCTTCAAAGAGATATACTTACTCAAGAGAAGTCTGGCCTTCAAGAGATGATGCAATCTATTCAGACAGAATTTGAGGAGGTAAAAAGTAAACTGGAAAATGTGTCCTCTAGTTACACGCACAGTCAAGAAATTCTCAAGTCTGTTCAAGGTGAAAAAGAAGTGTTACACGTCCAAATGGAAGACCAGAGAAGTGAATTCCAGAAAAAACAGAAGGAACTTGAGGAACTGCATATCCAAGTTGAAAACCAAAGGCAAAATTATGATCAGCAGTTGCAATTCTTGACTGAAAAACACCAGAGTAGCCTGAATGATGTTAATTGCTTGCAGAAAGAAAAATGTGAATTGGAACAACAGCTAAAATATTTTAAATCGGAAGATGATTGTGAGGTAGGATTAAAAGAGAAGGAGGAACTGCATATTCAAGTAGAGCATCAGAAGAAAGAGATCGAGCAGCTTAAAAGAAAGTTGCAGGCAGCACTAGTTAGCAGAAAGGAATTGACTAAAAAAGTATCAAAATTGGAACAAGATCTAGAAAAACATAAAGCTGAAAAAGTTTTGGATCCTGAAGAGATGGTCTCTTTACAAAATAGTAGCCTAAAATCTGAAGAGGAAGTGGTATGCAAACAAGACACAGAGGAGGAGCTTCTTAAACAAGTAGTCAGTCTTGAATCTGAACTAGAACATTTAAAGAAAGCGCTATCTGAAAAAGGTTTGGCTAATGAACAGCTTCAAATTTTGATTGACGAATTAAGAGGTAAATCCAAACATGTTGAACAGGTAGATAGAATGGCATCTGAAAAGCCAGATAGTCCATCCAATCAATTAAATACAGAAGAGAAAGTCAATATGGTATTACAGCTTGAAAATAGAATAACACAACTTGAGCAAGAAAAGGAAAACCTCCAAAAAAAAGTCCAAGAGGCTTTGAACTCTCGCAGGGACACCATTAAAAAGGCACAAGAGAAAGATCGGCACCACCGTGAACAGCTAAAACAACAGAAAGAAGAGTTTCATCTCTTGCAAGAAAATCTTGAAAAAATACAGAGGAACCAAAAATCAGATTCAGATTCTGCCATGATTCTTGAAGAACGAGCAATGCAAACAGAAATACCTTATCCAGTAGACCAACTGTGTAGTGACTCTTCCCATGGAGCAGAGGGCTTGATGTCTGTGTGTGCCTCACAAGACAGTTCTGAAAAGTCTAACTGGAGAGAGGAATGGGTAGACTTTTTACCAGGAAAGGTTGAAGACCTCTTAGTTCACAAATCTCCTTCTACAGATCTGACACTGGACAGCTATAAAACACAGTTGGATCTCTTTCAGTCTCAGAAAAATGAATTGGAGTTAAAAGCCTTGCAATTGGAAGAGAAACTTGATGAACGCTTTGAGGAGATTTCATATCTACACGATACCATAGACCATTTGACTACACAGCTACAACAAGAAAAAGACAAGTGTTTGGTTTTAGAAACACAATCTTCTGTTTTTAAAACAGAGCTGGAAAATAGCAAACAAGAAATATCTGATCTACAGGAATTAACAATTGAGAAAATAAAAGATGAACTAACGCATAAAAAAGAAGAGGTTGGACAACTTCACCAGGAGCTGGAAGAAAGCAATATAGCTCTTAAGAATGCTAATGACCTTGTTTCAGAAAAAGATGATACAATTTTGTCTCTAAAATCTCAGATGGAGCTTCAAGCCAAAGATCATGAGGAACATTGCAAAAAACTTGAAGTTAAAGTTCAAGAAGTACAACAAAAACAAGAAGATGAAGTTGAAGGAGAAAAAGGAAAACAGCAACTTCAGCGAAAGCTTCAGGCTGCATTGATCTCCAGAAAAGATGCACTGAAAGAAAGTAAGGCTTTGAAGTTAGAGTTGACGACTATGAGAACTCAAAAGGAAGATTTAGCGAATAGACTACAAGTTGCAGAGGGATCAGTAAGTGAACTGAACCTAGAAAAAGAAACTTTACTGAATACGTTATTTGCCCACAAAGAAGAACGAGGTAAACTGATAATGGAAATAGATAAATGCTTATTGGAAAATCAAAACCTTGAAGCTTCCTGTGAAAGCCTGAAGTTGGCATTAGTAGGAATTACAAAAGACAAAGAAGACTTGAATAAAGAGTTGGACACCTTGAAAATGTCACATGACTTAAAGGCATCTGAATGGCAAGACAAGCTGACTGACCTTCAAAAAGAGTATGAGACATTACTGCAGTCATATGAAAATGTTAGTGATGAAACTGATCGAATGAAGCGTGCAGTGGAAATGGTGAAACAAGAGAAGCAAGAATTATTTACGAAGATGAAACGTGTTGAGGTTGAAAAGAAAGATGTAGAGAGCCAACTGGAAGAATCACAACTGGAGATAGAAAATATGAAGGAAAAGATGAGAAAATTTGCCAAATCAAAACAGCAAAAAATACTTGAACTTGAAGAAGAAAATGATAGATTGAGAGTAGAATTGCAGAAGGCAACAGAGGTGCAGAAATCGAATTATTTACAAGAAAATGTGGCGGTTAAAGAAGAGCTAACAAGGGTCCAATCCGAAAACAATGTCCTAAAATCAGAACTGGAACTGGCTCAGTCTGAAAAGGAAAATTTCACTAAGGAAACCGAAACGCTGAAGCTCCAACTGCACAGTGTTGAATTAGATTTGCAAAAAGTTCTAGAAGAGCGCAGCACTGAGATACTAGAAAAGGAAGTTGTCAGCAAAACTAAAGCTATTGAACTAATGCATTCAGTTCCTGATGATAAACTGGTTGTTGATGAAAGAGTGGCTACTTTAGATTTGCTTACAGAAAATGATGAAAAACAACAAGCAACCTTGAAGAAAATGTCACAACTTGAAGAAGTTATTGAAAAGTTAGAAACCCGTATGAAGGCCAAAGAAAATGAAATTGAGAAAATGAATACAATTATAAATGAATTTCAGGAAGAAAAGCTAAGATCAGACACTCTGTTAAGCGGATCACAAGATATGAATAATAAAATGGAGAAAGACTTTTCAGATCTGAAAAATAAATATCAAGTTGCTGTTAATGACCTAGATGAAGTTAATAAGCAGAAGCAAGCCTTGGAAACTGAGAAGGATGAGTTGGAAGAGAGGTTGATGAATCAAATGGCTGAGCTCAACGGAAGCATTGGAAACTTCCAGCAAGATGCTGTGGACTTGCAGATTAAAAATGAAAGTTTGAAGCAAGAGTTGGAAAACCTTCAACTCCAACTAGAAGAGGAAAAAAGACAGATGGAGAGACAGAAAGCTGAAGCCATATCTGAGGTTCATAAAGAATTTGTGGAAAAGTTAAAATCGGTACATCAAGGTGAAAAAGGCAAGATGACCCAGTCAAAAGAGCTACAGGAATTGCTCAAGGAAAAGCAGCAGGAAGTAAGACAACTACAAAAAGACTGCATACAATATCAAGAAGCAATCAGCCGGTTAGAAAGAACTTTTAAAGCCCTGGAAATTGTGCACAGTGAGTGCGAGAACGAAAGGGTTGCCTTCAGCGATAGAGTAGCAAAAGCTGTGGCAGACACAAAGAAGGCAGAGGCTGAGCAAACATCGCTTCGTGTGTTACTTGATGACACTCAGAGTGAATCTGCAAGAATTTTGGCTGAAAATGTAAAGATCAAGAAGGAAATACGAATAATTACAGAGAACACTACACTTTTTTTTAAAAGAAAAGAAGAAGATATGGAAAAGAAACTTGAAGAGGAGAGGGTAAAACATGTTAAAGAAATGGCAAACTTGCATGCGAAGATAAGCTTGCTACAGCAAGACAAAGAACAGCTTGAAGGATCCATTAAGCGCCTACAGGGCCATTTTGAAGAGAAGAACCAAGAAATAAAAGCTATGCAAGGAAATCTGAATCAAAACATAGCAAAGCTTGCAGCGTTCACTCGTAGCATGTGTTCTTTGCAAGATGATAGAGACCGTGTTATAGAGGATTCCAAAGTGTGGAATGAGAAATTTAATGACGAATTGCAGAAAAAGGATGATGAGATACGTGATAAAGAGAAACTATGCATGGATCTTAAAAATGAGCTTCTGCAGGTCACATCTCAAATTGATGAACTCAAGGGTCACGTGAGCAGGTAAGAAGTTGTTTAACTAAAAGTTGACTAGATTTTTTTTCCATGCCTATTTTATCTAAATAACCTGTCAAAAACCTCTTATATTTCAGTCCCATTTTGTCTTTCTTTATTTCAGGCTACAGTTAGAAAATGAAGAACTGGTCACGGCTGGGCAGACCGAGGTAGAGAGTCTTGTTGAAGCAAGAGATTCTCTGCTGGAAGAAAAATCGATTCTTTCTTCCTGTCTGGAAGAAGAACAGAAGATTCATCATGCCTGCCAGGAAGAGCTAAAAATGCAAAGCCAGGAAGCAAAAGATAGGCTAAACCAATTGGAGAGTCTGAACATAGAGGTGACACAGTTTCACAACGAAAATAAGAATTTGCTGGAAACCGTACAAAGGTTAGAGGCAGAAGTTCAAGACTTGAAGCTTCAAAATGAGCAGACTCAAAGTGACCTGCAGGCTTCCAAATCTTTAACAGAACAGCTGCATGTAGAGCTGGAACAGAAAGAGCGAGATGTTGTGCGGTTGCTAGGTGCTTGTGATGAAGCAGTCAGTGTAGCTGTGGGAGAGGTAAATGAACTGCATGCAATTCAGTGCAAAGCTTTAGAAGAGAGATTAGAAGAAGCTGAAAAGGATAGGAAACACATGCAAGGAAAATTAGAAGAACTGAAAACTCAACTAAAAGCCAACCAGGAAGAGTCTGACCGAAGTAAGGCGCAGTTACAGGCATTCACTAAATCTATGTGCTCTTTACAGGAGGAGAGAGAACGGGTTTTGAGCGATTATCAGCAATTGGAGCAAAGACATCTTGATGCAATTCTTGCTAAAGATGGCCTCATTCAAGAGGCAGCAGCAGAAAGCAACAAGCTCCGCGAAGAGTTAAGATACCTTCGAAGCCGCACTGATGACCTAAATGCACAGAATGCTAAATTAAATGCTCAGCTAGCTCGCTACCGGGAAGACTTAAAAGAGGTGATCTCACTGAAGGATTCACAACTTAAGCAGTTATTGGGGGAAAAATTACAGGAGATTGAAAAGTTGCGCCTTGAACAGAATAACCAGGAGCTGCTGCTAAATCAGGAAAAGGGACAGCGGGATGCTCTGCAGCAGGAGTTAGATGAAACAAAGAAGGAAAAACACAGAAGTCTAGAACAGGTTGATAGTCTGACACGTGATATCTCACAGCTTAAAAACGAGAATGAGGCACTTAGAAATCAGCTTACACAGGAGGAACATGAAGTGCAAATCCTGAAGGAAGAGCTACTGCAAGTGAAAAAAGAATTGGAAAGCATCAAAGAAGAAGCTGTTTGCATACAAGCAAAGGCTGAGGAGCGAGTGCGCCATGCAGAGGATGACTTGAATAAGAAGCTCCAGAGCATACAGCATGATACTGGCATTATGCGTAACGAGACCGAGACAGCAGAAGAACGAGTAGCAGAACTAGCAAGGGATCTCATGGATGCAGAGCAGAGGCTGCTAGTTGCTTATGAAGAAAATGCTTCTCTTAAAGCTCAGATACAAGCATTTGGAGGATCCATGAGATCTTTGCAAGACAGTCATGATATTGCTCAAGAAGAAATTAAGAGCTTGCAGGACCAATTTAAAGAATTTCTTAACCTGAATGAAGAGCTTGGCTTAGTAAAAACAGAAAGGGATAACCTTAATTTCATGCTATCAGAAAGCAAAGAGGAACAACAACGGATACAAATTCAACTGAAAGAGCCTATGTCCAGCTTGCAGGTGCGAGAGGAAGAAATCCGTAGAGTGACCGCTGATTTTCAGGGTTCACAAATGCAGCTTCGCAATATGTCCAAAGCAATGGGAAGTCTGCAGGAGGATCGCGATAGATTGCAAAGTAGCTTGAAGACACCACCTAGGGAAATGGAGAGGACTCTGCAGAGCTCATACCAAAAAGACAACAAGGTATTTCCTTCGATAAAATTGTCTTTGGTGTCAAAAAAAGTGTCCCCTGTTTGGTTGTAAAATAGTATATTATATTATATAATCATAGTAACAAAGGGCAGTGTATCTTTCAGACCTCCAGTGATCATTCCAACCGTTTACTAATGGGAGACCTTCAGAGCACACAGGCAGAAATGCAGAACCTACACACTGAACTCTGTGACGCACTCGGTCAAGTACACCAAAAAGAACTAATGATACAACAGCTCAATGTTAAGGTTAGTGTAAAAGCACTAGGACATTAATGCGAATGTATCTGTGTTTTTTTTTTTTTTTTTTTTTTTTTTTCTGCAAAGCCTTTTCCATGATAGTTCGCTAAGGACTCAGGACTCACAGAACTAGCTGTGAAATTTTAGAGCAAGTGCTGCTCAGCTATTTCAGCACAACACAGTTCCTGACATAGAAAATAATTTGAAAACAAGGTACAGAGTAGACTGTGATCTATGTCAGGGGACTGCAGAAGATACATAGGTAAGTGTGGGTTCAGAGGATTTGTATTTGAATTCACTGGTAGTTTCCATCCTTCAAATGGCTGCAGCCAATGTGTTCAGCAGCTTCTGTGAGATAGAACAGTGTGCCCATCTATCATAAACTGTCGCAGTTGTTACTAAATTTGCAAGGGATGCTTTGTTGAATCCTTTCCCCCCCCCCCCCCCCCCAGATCAGTGCCTGTATTCCCATTCTGCAGGCAGAGAGCTTAAAGCGGAGCTCCACCCTAAAGTGGAACTCACGCTGATCGGAACCCTCCCCTCCTCCGGTGTCACATTTGACACCTTTCAGGGGGGAGGGGGGTGTAGATACCTGTCTAAAGACAGGTATTTTCACCCACTTCCGGCCACAACAGTCTCGGGCAGACTGCGGGCATGACGTCCCCTCCCGATCGACCCCCACCCCTGTTGTGTGCTGGGAACACTCGGCTCCCAGTACACAGCGGGAGCCAATCGGCAGGCGCAGCGTGACTCGCGCATGCGCCGTAGGGAACCGGGCAGTAAAGCCAGAGCGCTTCACTTCCTGGTTCCCTCCACTGTGGATGGCGGGGGAGCAGCAGAGTGACGAGCGATCGCCAGCGCTGGACTCCAGGACAGGTAAGTGTCCTAATATTAAAAGTCAGCAGCTGCAGTATTTGTAGCTGCTGGCTTTTAATATTTTTTTTTCAGCACACATCCGCTTTAACCGGAATTTTTTTTTTAGCAGCTATGAAAGCTAGTAAAAGGTTAAGCTTTAAACCTGTAAAACTAATAACACTATTACAAATATAAAAAAATATCAAATCACTTACTCTCTAGACAAAAATAGCTCCATGTAAAGGTCTGAGAACAGAGATGACCTCCCATAAGAGCACATATGGATAAATTCCAAGGTCAATCAATGCGAGGCAGTTAAAATTGAAAGAAAAAGGGAGCAAAATCTATAATATATATATATATATATATATATATATATATATATATATATATATATATATATATATATATATATATATATATATATATATATATATATATATAGTTTGGAACATACTCCTAACCCCCCCCCCCCCGTGACAGCGGGTGGGGATCCTCTTCCCACACCCGCTGTGCAGGGCTACACAAGCACAACTGCGTCATTCATTAACCGGAATCTGTGAATGAAAAAAGTCCTGTCTACCACTGGGGCAGACAGCTTGCAGTTCTCAGTACACCTTGTGCATGCTAATCATGCTCGTCGTCCATTGACACTGCCTACAGCTCTGTAACAGAAAGTCCAAAAAGATGTACGGGCAACAGAGCTGCAGGCAGTGAGTGCAGGAGCATGACATTGTACCCAGGATCCACTGAAGAACACAAATCTGTGCTTTTTTTTTTTTAAAGGTAAACTTTACATTTAATATACTCACCTGAGTCCCCCCATCCAGGTCCCTCAATTATGCTGTTTCCAATTGCTAGGACTGCTTGTCCAGCTCTGCATGTTAACCCTCACCATTCCTTCCCCTTCACTCCTCTTTTTCTCACCGTTGGATCTCTCTTGGATTTTGAAAGGCCCCCTCTGCATCCCAGCCAGCTGGAATTGTCCATATCACACAGTTAGTGAAAGGGACAATCCCAAGAAAGACCCTAGCAGTAAGTAAACAGAGGGGGGGGGGGGCAATGAGCTGGATGATCACATGACCACACCCTAAGTAAAATGAGGGTTTAGGGAGTTTTTTTTTTTTTTTTTTTTTATCCCGGCAATTAGATGGAGAGCTCTTGGAGGGGGTTTAATATTATCCCAGATTTGTGTTTTAGAATTGTTCAGAGACATGATATGGCATTCTTTAGACAGTAACAGTTCAGCTTTAACTTCATCTAATTGTATTTCTGCAGCTTTCTCAGATATTCGAAGAGAAAAGTTCTTTATCTCTCCAGCTGAATGATAACAACCAAAGTCTTAGAGATGCTATCAACCGGTGTTCATCCCTTGAGCGACAGCTGCATGAAATGCATCCCAAAAGTTCGGTAAGAATAGACGCAACTACCCAATTATTAATAAAGCTGGATTTGGCAGAAACATTACAAAAAAGACAATGTAAATAGTTTGTGTTTTGCAGTTGGCTTTTCCCTTTCCTTAATTTTTTTTCCTTTAAATTAAGATTGTGATTCTTTCTGTAGGATACTTTACTGAGTGATTCGGCACCTGGAGCCCCACAAGAAAGGAAGGAACCCCAAACTGAAGCCGATAGACAACTCGTGGAGCTTCAGCAAAGGTTAGTTATATTTCTGCCCTTTTACTCTGTGATAGCCTTAATAACCTTTACAGTTACTAATATATACCTTATTTGTGATATTGCAACTTGCCCTTTTTTATATTATTTTAGATCTGCTCCTTAAACAAAGCTCATTAAAGTAACCACCAGTTCCCGCACATACCTTTTTTAAATAGCAGCTCAAGCGCCACTTGATTGTCTTATTCAAATATTGACTCTAGTTTAGTAAATCCACACTGATCTGTATCCTGCCATACCTTTTTGTGAATAGACCTGCACATCACTGTGAGGGATGGCTGCAGGGGAGGGGAGAGGGAGCTCAACAATGGCTTGGAAAATCCGGGAGCAGTGACATCACTCATAGGCTCCTATGTCCCAGCCATTGTTGGTGCTCCCTCCTCTCCCCTGCAGCCACCGCTGACTGACTAAAAATAGGTAAGTATACCATTTTATTTATTTTTTACACAGGTTAGTTTGCATGTAGGTAACAAAAGGGGGAGGGGACATTTTTAAGACCGTGTTAGGCAGGAATTGTACTTTTAAGGTTAAAGTGGTTGTAAACCTCAGACATGAAATATGAACAAAGCACATTCCTCTATAGTGTGTACTTGTCTCAATTAGAAGCACTAAGTGTCCAATCGGCTCTCCAAGCTCTCCTTACTGAACTCTGCGGAGTGTAACTTCACCTCTCCACTCCCTTTTTTTCTAAACTCCAACAAGCTTTAAAATTCAACACTTTGAACGGATGTAGAGCGGAAAGGGCTGCAAATAAACAGGCACAACTTATGTAGAAGGATCTGTTTAATCTCTGTGTATCAACTGAGGTCAGTCACTTCACTGGATATATGTAAGGGTTTAAACCACGTTGAAGAGAACCTGCCATGAAAGAAATATGGAGATTGCCACTGCTTGACATGTCTTTCTGAAAATGCTAGCTTCTTGGCTTGTCTTGCAATCTGATGGCTTCTATACTATTAGGCTCTTACCTGGAACAAGTATAAAGACCAAGAGCACTGACTTCTCTGAGTTTTGAATCTGTTTTCTTGCTCTGAAACGTTGACTCGGAAAGTATTCAATCCAGAGATATCCATTTAGTTAGTATTTTTAGAAGGGCAGCCCTCTGATTCTTGCTGCAGGTTTTGAGGGGTGAGAGCAGGTTAAGGCTTAATAAATAAATAAATAAATATATACCGTATTTATCAGCGTATAACACACACTTTTCCCCCCTGAAAATAGGGGGAAAATCACGGGGGGGTGTTATACACCGATAGTGCACCTCAGACTCGGAGGGGAACGAGTGCCGCCGAAATTCACCGAGCCGTAATCTCCTGTTTACTCGGCTCTGACATCACGCACACAGTCCTGCCTCCAGCACCGGCATTGGACCAGTGTTCTGTCAATCACAGGAGCTGGTCCAATGCCGATGGAGGCGGGACTGTGCATGTGACTGCTGATGCCGCGTGAACAGGAGATGGCGGCTGTACGAGGAGATGGCGAGGCTGCAGATGGACACACAGGCTGCAGATGAACACTGACCATTATTTTGCTTTTTGCTTCAAAGTGGTTTATTTTTCTCCTGAAACCTCTGTTAAATCGGGGTGTGTGTTATACGCCGATAAATACGGTGTGTGTGTGTATATTTTTTTTTCTCTCTGCATTCCCAAAATTTTTACTCTTTCATTACACTTATTTTGAAAATGTAACCACTTAAGGACCAGTGCACGACGATATACGTCGGCACAATGACACGGCTGGGCAGATGGACGTACCTGTACGTCCCCTTAAAGATGCAGCATTGTGGGCACGCACGCCTGCCGCAAGCTCAGTGAGTCCAACTGCGAGTCCTGCGGACTCGATAAATACCTGCGATCATCTCACGAAGAGTAAGAACAGGGAAATTCTGATGTAAACAAGCATTTCCCCATTCTTCCTAGTGACGGGACACTGATCACAGCTCCCTGTGATTGGGACCGATGAAGCTGACTGATGGTCAGTCGTGCCTACACACCATCGGTTAAAAAAACGATTGTGTCAGAACGCGGTGACGTAAAACATGACGACGTGTTGGAAAAAAAAGTTCAATGCATCCAAGCATGCGTCGACTTCTGAGCATGTGTGGATTTTTAACAGATGGTCGTGCCTACTAACGATCGGTTTTGTTCTATCGGTTAGGAATCCATCGGTTAAATTTAAAACTAGTTGGCTTTTTTTTAACCAATGGTGCCCACACACGATCGGTTTTGACCGATGAAAACGGTCCATCAGACCATTCTCATCGGTTTAACCGATCGTGTGTACGCGGCATAAGATCTTCTCCAAGTGGGATTCAATTTATCAATATCCCAAAATATAAGGCCAGAAGCGTCTCTGTTATGTTTACGTCTAAAATGTAGGGAGACACTATGGTCTTTATATCCTATGCCAATATGTTCCGACACACATTTACCTAATGTTCTTTTAGTGCAGCTAATGTACATTAACCCAAATGGGCACTGAAGGGCATATACCACATGAGTGTAATTGCCTGAAATAAATTCTCTAATATCGAACTCTCTGCCATTCCCTGTGGATCGAAAACTGGTTAATCCCCTAACATGCGTATTAACTTGGTAAGAGTTGGCACGCTTTACATTTTCTACAGGCATAAAAGCCTGCTCTGTCTCAAAACATTTGAGGGTTAACTGGTGAGTCTAGCAACTTTTTTACCACCCTGTCTCCAAAAGAGGGCCCTTTTCTGTAAATTAAAACATGGGAAGGGACTTATTGAGTACCTTGCCCATGCTCAATATTCCCCAGTATTTAAAAAAAATACTTTCCACCTCTCTGAACTGAGAATCGTAATTACTAATAAATCCCCATTCACGTTTATCATCTCTAATTTCCCCTTTATCAATCAGACAAGATTCCTGAGAGGTTTGTCCCACCAGTTCGATCACCCCATCCAAGTGGTCAGCTCTGTAACCTTTCTCCACAAATCAATTTTTAAGATTGTGCCAAAAAAATCTGAATCCTGCGTACAATTCCTTCTAACCCACATAAATTGTCCTTTTGGAATGTTCCTTAACCATATGGGATGATGACCACTATATATAGGAAGGTAACTATTGTGGTCTGGAGGCTTAAAATAAACCTTAGTAGCCAGCTGGTTAGACTGTCTGTCTAATCACAGTCACATCTAGATAATTGACCTGATTTTTTGCTCCACTGATAATCCAATTTAATATTGTTACAGTTCATATTAATATAATTCATAAATTCAATTAACGACAGTTCGGAACCCACCCAAATTAAGAATAGGTCGTCAATGTAAAATAGAAGTTCATCTCCCCTATGGGCAAATATGAACTTCTCCTCCCACTTACCCATCAAGAGGTTGGCAAGGCTTTTGCGCCCATCGCCACTTTTTTTTTTTTTATGAATTTAAAATCTCCCATCATACCAAAAATAATTGTGCGACCACCTCTTTGTCTTCAGGGGACAACGGGGGGAGGGGGCGACTGTGAAGGGGCTGACCACCTTGTGCCTTCCAGCATCCCAGGGAGCAGGGATGGTGGAATCCCTCCAGATTGAGAAAAACCCCACACGCCATCAGCTCCTTCATTGGGTCAACCAAGGAGAAATTACATAGAGGATAAGCGTAATAACTAAAAAATAAAAAACGTACTTGGTACCTAGTTTTAGTCGTATACCAACCATATACACTCTCCCAAAGATTCATAAGGACCCTGTCAATCCACCTGCTAGACTAGGCATGTCCAAAGTCCGGCCCGAGGGCCAATTGCGGCCCCCGTTCCAGTTTAGTGTGGCCCCCCTTGTAATTTGGTTATATACTGTATTTATCGACGCTGCCTCGGAGGGGACAGGGAGAGGGGGAACGAGTGCTGTCAAATTACATACAGTAGAATCTCCTGTTTACTCAGTGACGTCTGTAATAGGAAGTCCCGTCTCCTGGGCTGCCATTGGACGACTCCTCTGTCTATCATAGGAGGCGGGAGAAATTTTATTAAAGAGGCTGCTCTGTAAATTCTCCTGTATGTAATCTGTTGGTGCTCATCCCGCCCCCCCCCCCCCCTTCCCTCTGAGGTTGCAGATGGACAATCGATCAGGCTGCATTCATGGCAATGGAGAGGCTGCATTCATGGCAATGGCAAGGCTGCAGATGGGCACTGATTAGGCTGCATTAATGGGCAATGACCCTTATTTTGCTTCACCGTTTTTTATTTACATTTTTTTTTTTTTTTTTTTGCACTTAATTAAAAAAAAAAAAAAACAACTGCAAACCTGTGTCTCAAAAGGGACCTTTACACTAACCCATAAAATTAACACATCCTGAACCCCAAAACTGGCATTATGTTAGAGGTGTTTTTTCAATGCCATACCAGTAATCCCTGAAATGCCACACTTATTTTTTGTTTAAAAAAAATTCCCTTCTTTCTGAATAGATATCTGGAACTGAAGCAACAGAGTAATGAACATGAACATGTCAGGTCAGTCCTTGAGCAACAGCTGAGGGAGGAACGTCAAAGAGCAGAGGACAAGATACAGGAATTGGAAGAAAATATAAACAGGTGAGTAAGACCGCTGGCCTAGACCATCTAAAGAGAATTTTGCTCAGGACAGGCAAGGTCAGCGTGGTCTAAAGTAGTCTTGATTATGGGGTGTTAAGCACAAAGTGTACCCTGCTTTATTGATCTAAATCTCTCTCTTTTTAAGTACTGTGTTATTTGCCTTCATGATTGTTTGATGGTCTTTCTTTTTTTTTTTCTTGTGTGTGTGTGTTGGTAAGCGATAGATGTTTTCTTTCATATCTGATAAAAACAAAGCCCAATGTTTTTGCTGTCGTGGTTTGCAGTGAGCTAAATGTAGTTGAATTAGGGGAATAACATGATTTTTTTTTCTTCCTATGTAGGTTGGGTTCACAGGATTGGTCAGTCCGTGAGGAACCTGTTGCACCACATGAGCTGTCATTGCTAATGGAGCCACATGATGTACCAAATGTTAAGGTGAACAAGCCAAATTTTGCTTTTAAACAGCTTGCCCAGATAAAGGTTTATTACAGTTTTCTGTTACCTTTTGTTTCATTTGTACTTTTTGCTATTATCAGACATTCTCCAACTCTACTGCAATGGCTGATTTCTCCTGAAAATATTATGTTTGGCTGACTTAATGGTTTAATTACTTTGGTATTGACCTGAAACAGAAATGTCAAATAACAGGGCTCCATTCTTAAAGGGGAGGATAGATACATGAGAGATGCCATTATTGCTTTTTTTCCCCCATAATGGTGCATTCTCTAGGGCTTTGTGCTGATCTAGACTTCCCTAACAAGTGAATCACTGACCTGAGCAATGTAGCCAGTCAAGACCATATTCCGGTCCTTCATACTAGTTCCGGGTCATTGACTTACTTGGTAGCAAAGCCAGAAATTAAGTAAGCAATTGATGCTCCCATATTTTGTATCTGCGCAGATTTTCTTTAAAGAAGAATTCTAGGTGTAGATATTTTGCCATAGTGACATTGGTCCAGCTTTAGGGGGGCTTGACTGTAGCCAGTGGGAGTAGAAAATGCCCTGGCTTTAGTGGTAGTAAACTTAGGCCCAGATTCACAAAGCACTTATGCCGACGTATAACAAGTTACGCCGACATAAGTGCAAATGTGCGCCGTCGTATCTGTGCGCCAGACCCACAAACAGATATGTGCCTAAAACGAAGCTACACCCCGCCGCTTGCTTACGCCGGTGTAGGGTGGGCGCACATTTAGGCTGGGTGCAAGGTGCCGCTCCCATTGATTAGCCATTCAAACATGCAAATGAGGGAAATGCAGCGATTCACGAACCTGCGTGCGCCCGACGCAGGCTACGCGAGGTGCGCGTAAGTTGTACGTCCGGCGTAAAGTTATTCCCCATAAAGGAGGTGCAACTCAGCAGCAGACATGCAAAGGTCTGCATCGGGGAACACAAGCCGGCGTATTTTACGTTGGACGTGTGTCTGGCTGGGCGTAGGTTTACGTTCACGCCGTACGCAGTGATCCAGCGTAGTTTAGGCTGTTGTTCCGACGTGGTTGTGAGCAGGCGCAGGGGGATGCGTCCACGTCACGGCGCATGCGCAGTTCGTGATGCGTATCTGTCTGGTGCTCGGCCCATCATTTGCATGGGTCACGCCCACTTCCACCTACGCTGGCGTACGCCTTCGAATCCCACGCTGGCGCAGCGTTGGGAGCACTGGCTTGCTGAATGCATTGCTTGCCTCTCTGCGCTGCGTTGGCGTAGCGTAGCGTACATTGGTTACTCTACGGCGGCGTAATGTGCGCCCACACTCTGTGAATCTGGGCCTGACTTGGTGGTCAGTGAGAGTAAAATATCTACATCATTGGCATCAGTGGGAAGAATAGTGCCCCATCTCTGGTGTCGGTGGGACAAATATTACCTCATTGTTGATGTCAGTGGGAGGACTAGTGCACCATCTTTGGTGGAATAGTGCCTTGTATCACTGAAAAATATAGTGCCCTAAGGGCTGGATGAAGGCAAGCAAAAAGCTACAGCTGGCCTGTGGACTGCATTTGGACACCCCTGTCATATGCCATACTTGGGGGGGGGGGGGGGGGGTGTCTCCCAGGAAGCTGAAAATCACTTTAGTCAGTCACCATGTCAGTGAGCAGTGGCTGCAGTGGAGAGGAGGGAGTGCCAAACAACGACTTTGATAGGGGAGCCTATGAGTGATGTCGCAGCTATTGAAATTCCCCACTGTTGTTGAGTACTCCCTCCTCTCCTCTGCAGCCACCGTTTACTGACACAGCGGATTACATGAGCAGACCAGAGCGGACTAAAAATAAATAAAAGTATACTCATCTCTTTCACAGGTTAGGAAACAGGAGAGGGGAGGGACATTAAGCATACTTTGTGTTGGGCTAAAATTCTGTTTTAAAACCAAACTAAGAGGTAATGTTTAAAGGATACAGTGCACTTGGAAGTGCAGTCGCTGTAAATCTGAGGGGTAGATCTGAAATGAGGTGAAGCTCTGCTGATTTCATTATCCAATCATATGCAAGCTAAAATGCTGTTTTTTTTTTTTTTCTTGCATGTCCCCCTCGGATCTACAACGACTGCAATTTCAAGTGCACTTTTGCACTTGTAGTTTGCACTTGTAGTGCAAAGTGGATTTGCCTTTAGTAAATGACCCCCATTGTCTCACTAAAAACTTATAGGAACATATAGGTACCCAGTACCTCTCTCCAACAATCTTGTAATCATTCAATGGCATTTTTCGTTTCAGGCAAGAAGCTCACCACTAAAAAGACTACTGCGGCTTGTGTTCTGCTCTCGCACCAAAACCCCCTTGCTGGCTTCTTTGTATCTATTACTTATTCATGCACTACTATTCTTATGCCTAACTGGGCATCTGTAAGAATATATGCTTTTACCACGAAAGTGATGACATTGGAGTTGAAGAGCACCATTCCAGCCCTCATGCTGAACATAGTTGGGAAATGAGTTGAAGCCATGACTAGCACCAAGAGATTACTATTCTTATCTTAGTTGTGTCTTCACGGAAAGTGTGGAACGGCATCATATCTTGTACTCAGGACTCCAGCACTATACATTCTGAAGATGATGTCAGCAGCATCACTGGATGCAACACACCGCTTTCTAAAAGTCAGCATGCCTTGAAAAGGTTTTCAACTTTTTTGACGGATGGCAAGCATAGACCTCTAACCCAGTTCACCTTTGTTGCCTTTTCCACAACTCTTAGGCTGGTTCAGTTCTCTCTGTGATCTCAGAAATAATGTTTATTCTATAGAAATTTTATGTCCTCACTTTGATTGTGCTAAATTGGGAGGGAGAGGTTGTGTAAACCTGTAAATATTCTGTTTAATAAGAATGTTGCATATTTATATATTACCAGTTACTGTTTTCTCTTTCTAAAATAACCTTTGGAAAGAGTTTGTATTTATTATTGCTAATGCGCGGTATTGCTTGTGTGCATTTGTAATATTTCATTCCTGTATGTTTCCCTAAAATTGCTATTTGATTTTTTTTTTTTTCCACTTGTGGGTTTTTTTCTTTTGCTTTTGTGTAATTTGCACAGAATTTTTTCATATCATCATGACTTTCTACATCAGGAACTTACAGAACCATGTAGATGTGTAATTGGCTATTATTGCCTTTTAGGGAGCCTAAAGCTGCCCTACCCTATACAAGCGGATTGTAAAATCTCTGTGCAAAAACCAACTTTGAGATATGAGGACAAACCTAAGCAATCCTTTCAATTTGTATGAAATCAGGCAGCCCCTTGCACTGCATAGTTGTAGTAGTGCAATTCGATTTGTATAGTCGGCTTTAGCTCTATGTACATCCAGGCTTCATTTTTTAAATTGGGGAACTAAAGAAATATGGAACAGCCTCTGGAATTTATTTCCCCTAATGACTCTAGAAAATGATCCAAATAAAAACTCATAACAACTAAGGCCTCCACTGGCGAAAGTGACTCAAGCCTAACTCCATGTTTCATTGAACTTTAAATAGTTGTTTTCGATCAAGCTGGTCCAAGACGTAAAGAGTGCCCCCTTGTCCTCAGTGTTGACCGTAAAGTGAATAACTCAACACCAAGTTCACTATATGGACCCCTTATATATTTGTACATGTGGATCATATCCCCCCTAATTCTCCTCTTCTCAAGAGAGAATAAATGTAGTTCTTCTAATCTTTCCTCATAGCTGAGCTCCTCCATGCCTCTTATGATGTCTCTATCTCAGCCTCAGGCGATCAGAGGAAGCTTTGTATTCATTCATACCTGTCCCACTGCTGGAATTCAGTGCTGTATGCTGAGGCTGTATACAGCACTGACAGCCGTTGCACTTATTGGTGAAAAAAATAGTTTGGACCAGCTTGGTCCAAAATAAAACTATTTAAAGTTCACTAAAACTTGGCCTTTAAAGAGAACCTATTGGGGTTTAAATTTTGAGCACTCCTTTTGCCAACTTTGTTTTTAATGTTCCATGCCCTTTACATCTCTGCCTGGTGAGTCAGTTATCCAGAACCAGTATCCATGATGAAAGTTTAGACTTCATTGCATGCGTTCAATTTCTCGATCACAGGGTAGTGGTGGTAAAAGCAGGACTGAATAACTTCCCTAGAGCTTGTATCTTGTAAAAAAACATCTAGCAATGGCATTTCATATTTCTCTCCTAGTAATGGGTTCCCTGAAAAGATTGAATGTCCATTGATATGAGTTTTTGTTGTGATTCCTTTTTTAAGTGATTTGGTATCTTTTATGATAAAGTAATTTGTTTGTTCTGTAAAAATCTTAACACTATCAGGTAGGACTGTCACACAGAAGAAGGGATATTGGGCAGGTAGCAAAGTGAAGGTGTTCATGAAGGTTTATGTTGCACCATTCTTTGTATGTACGTGTGTGTGTGTGTGTGTGTGTGTGTGTACATACACTATATTACCAAAAGTATTGTGACGCCTTTACACGCACATAACTTTAATGACATCCCAGTCTTGGTCCGTATGGTTCCTTATTAAGTTTGCCCTACCCTTTGCAGCTTCAACCCTTCTGGGAAGGCTGTCCACATGGTTTAGGAGTGTGTCAATGGGAATGTTTGACCAATATTCCAGAAGCACATTTGTGAGGTCAGGCACTGATGCGGACAAGAAAGCATGGCTCCCAATCTCCACACAAATTCATCCCAAAGGTGTGCTATCATGTTTAGGTCAGGATTCTGTGCAAGCCAGTCAAGTTCCTCCACCCCAAACTCTTGTATTCATGTCTTTATGGACTCTGCTTTGTGCACAGTCATGTTTGAACAGGAAGGGGCCATTCTCAAACACCATAACCCCCCCCCCCCCCCCCAATCACCAAAAGATTTGGACCAGTGCACAAAGCAAGGTCCATAAAGACATGGATGAGTTTGGGGTGGAGGAACATATCTGACCTCAACCCTATAGAACACCTTTTGGAATGAATTAGAGCGGAGACTGCAAGCCAGGCCTTCTGTCCAACATCAGTGCCTGACCTCACAAATGCGCTTCTGGAAGAATGGTCAAACATTCCTATAGACACACTCCTAAACCTTGTGGACAGCTATCCCAGAAGGGTTGAAGCTGTTCTAGCTGCAAAGGGTGGGCCAACTCAATATTGAACCCTACAGGCCAAGATTTGGATGCCATTAAAGTTCATGTGCGGGTAAAGGCAGGTGTCCCAATACTTTTGGTAATTTAGTGTGTGTGTGTGTGTGTGTGTGTGTGTGTGTGTAATATATATATATATATATATATATATATATATATATATATATATATATATATATATATATATATATATATATATATACATGCATTCATACACACTATATAGTTTCTGGTCTTCCTGATGTACTGAGAGAAAATGTCTCATTGTTAATTATTCTATTAATTATACATCTTGTTTAAGTGATTATTTCTGTTTGGCAAGTAATCAGTGTTATCATCTGAGTGTTTGTGAATGATTACCTTTTAAACCACTTCAGTATGATTCCCCCAGTTTATCGAAGTGATGAAAGTGTATTCCATGGTGAACATTTTTTTTTTAAAAGCTGTCACACATTTTTCCCCCAGTCTTGTTAGAAAAGATTTAAATTAAACCACCAAAATGAAGGAGGATGTAGTAAAAAGTCAGAAACGTTGCAAATTGCACTGACATCTATAACACGGATTTGAATATCCGGTCTGACACATTGAAATAAGCAGCATGAGTTAACCAAGGGGATTTTAGGTAATGTCAGGAAGATGATCTGCTAGTACCTCTTTTAATGAGTTTGCTTTCTAAAATGTGAAGTTTTGCTCTATTTTTGCTGTGCTAGTCTCCTTATTACTCTGATTCCAAAAGGTAATTACTAGCTTTTGAATGCAAACCTTCTTGAAAAAAGCCTCTTTCACTAGGTGGTGTTATGACTGTAATTCGTAATACCCATAAAATAGTATATTTTAGGCATTGGGTTACATTTGCCATGACGGCACACCAGGATAAGGATCTTTATTTTATTTTTTTTTAATTGAACTTTCTTTTCAGCCAGTTAGATGTAAAAAAAAAGTCTGATCAATATTCCTATCGCACACGTTCCTTTCAAAAATGCCACATGAAATGGTGGGTGCAGCAACATTACCAGTTGGGTTCTGGAAACCTCAAACAGCGTACATATTCGCCAGCACACCATGGATCGACAACTTCCGTCCAAAAAGTTTTTAATGAAAAAGATCACATCACAAGGGATAGTGCAACGTTTCAGAGCCACGCAGGGCCCCTTCGTCAGGCATGACTGACAAAGGGGTCCTGCGTGGCTCTGAAACGTTGCACTATCCCTTTGTGATGTGATCTTTTTAATTAAAAACTTTTTGGACGGGAGTTGTCGATCCATGGTGTGCTGGCGAATATGTATGCTTGTTAGATGTAAAAAATAGACGCATGGTTCAAATAAATCTTCTTATCTCGTGGTAAAGCTTTGCGGGTTGAGCCTTTTTTGCGTCAGTCTCTTTCTACACAGGATAAGGCGTACCGGGATATCCTAATACATTTTGCCTTGTAAGCACTACATTGTTTATAGCTATAGGACTGACAGCCATCATAACCCACAGCGATGTATAGATGTAGTTGGCTGTACGCGTAGAGTTGGGGAGGCCAAAGTGAAGCCATGGTGTTGTATTTGGGCAAGTTTTCCCGTATGCCTCGAGCATTAATGAAGGGCCAAAGCAGCACCGGTTATATACAGTTCTGGTGACTAATCCAAAATGTCTAGTGGGAATGTATGTGGTGTACCATGCCAGGAAGAGATTGTTATTCCCCTTTAATTCAGATATATACACACGCATACACATTAATCATATGTACATCTGTGGATTTGATTTATAAAACAAAAACAAGCAATTGGTAATTTTTCTTATAAGAACCAATCATTTGGGTTTAATTGGGCAGATTTTTAACTATGAATTATAAAATGATCAACCTTGCTGGTTATTGTAGGCTGTCACTCTCTTTTTCTCAGTGTTTTTTTTTTTTTTTTATAAATAAGCCAAAGTGTATGCATTTGTGTTTTTCATTCCATTATCGAAGGAACACTTGTCTTCTGTCTCATGATTAGAAACTGTAACACACCAGGGTTCTGATTACCTCTGTGATGACAGGGCAATGTTGATATACATTTTAATTACAAATAAAAGTATTTTTTTTAATAAACCAGATTGTTTGTCAAACTTTTTTTTTTTTTTGGTCAAACTAATATGTACAAATTTTATGAATGTAAAGCATTTTTGGGCTTTGCTTACTATACACTGCCTTTGGACACAATGGGGTAGATTCACGTAGATCAGCGTTTCTTTGTGCGGGCGTAACGTATCCTATTTACGTTGCGCCTCTTTTACAGGCAAGTGCTGTATTCTTAAAAGAAAGTTGCGGCGGTGTAGCGTAAATAGGCCGGCGTAAGCCCGCCTAATTCAAATAGTGAAGAGGTGGGCGTGTGTTATGTAAATTAGGCTTGACCCAACGTGATTGAAGTTTTTCCCGAACGGCGCATGCGCCGTCCGTGGAATTTCCCAGTGTGCATTGCTCCAAAGTACGCCGCAAGGACGTCTTTGGGTTCGACGTGAACGTAAATGACGTCCAGCCCCATTCACGGACGAATTACGCAAACGATGTAAAAAATTAAAAATTCGACGCGGGAACGACGGCCATACTTAACATTGGTAAGTCGCACTTACGCCACCATATAGCAGGGGTAACTATACGCTAACGTAAACGGCGTAAATGTACTGCGTCTGCCAGACGTACATTCGTGAATTTGCGTATCTTGCTGATTTACATATTTCAACGCGTAAATCGGCATACACGCCCCTAGCGGTCAGCGGAAAAATGCAGTTACGATCCGACGGCGTAAGAGACTTACACCGGTCGAATCTAATAGAAATCTATGCGTAACTGATTCTATGAATCGGGCGCATAGATACGTCCGGCCGGACTCCGAGATACGACGGCGTATCTTGTCTGTGAATCTATCCCATACTGTGTGAAAAAGCTAATATACTATTGATCAGCACTCTGAGTGTTTTTTAGCTGACTTGGCCATTCCATGAAGCATTTACTAGTGTTATCCACCAACAATGAATTTTTCAATAGCAGAGAAGCGTTAGTCTACATTCATTTCTTTAGCCCCCTCCTAACATCTCTTTCAACTCTTTGCTCAGGTACCTAAAAAGGTTTTAGCCACAGGTAACGGATGGCTTTCATTGTCCAGCCACGATCACATCAGGTAATGGCTGGGTGTGCAAATAGTCACGAATGGCTATGCTGGACGTGGACAGCCTGGCAATACCACGCACAGTCTCACAGCTAGCCACTCTCTGCTATCAAACCCAGGTGGCAAAACACCTGTGAGAATGTACCCGAATACATTTATTTCCTTTGATTGCCTGTGTCAGCCAGTGGCCATATTGCAGCATTTTCCTGATTGATATACTGTATTTCAGGAAATACTGCATTATGGCCACTAGATGGAGCTGATGATCATAGGAAATCAACTTTAACCACTTGCCGACTGGCTCACGCCGATATACGTCGGCAAAGTGGCATGGGTGCGCAAAAATACGTACCCATACATCACTCCGGCGGCGGCTAGCGGGCGGGTGCGTGCCTGCTGGTCCCACGGACTCTATGTCCGCTGGTGAGCCCATCTCTCCTACAGTTTGAACACGCTTAATGCCTCGATCGGCCCCTAGTGTTAACCCCTTCCCTGCCAGTGACATGTACACAGTAATCGGTTCATTTTTATAGCACTGATCGCTGTATAAATGTCAATGGTGCCAAAATAGTGTTAAAAGCGTCCGATCTGTTCACTGCAGTGTCGCAGTCACGATAAAAATCGCAGATCGCCACCATTACTAATAAAACTTTTTTATAAAAAATGCCATAAATCTATCCCCTATTTTGTAGATACGATAACTTTTTGCGCAAACTAATCAATATACGCTTTTTTTAAAAAAAATATGTAGAATACATGTTGGCCTAAACGGAGGAAGATTTTTGTGCGTGTGTGTATGTGTGTGATATATATATATATATATAATTGGGGATATTATAGCAAAAAGTAAAAAATATTGCTTTTTTTCAAAATTGTTGCTTTTTTTTTTTGTTTATAGCGCAAAAAATAAAAACTGCAGAGGTGATCAAATACCACCAAAAAAAAACTCCTATTTGTGGGGAAAAAAGGACGTCAATTTTGTTTGGGTACAACATCGCACAACCGCGCAATTTTTAGTTAAAGCGAGACAGTGCCGTATCGCAAAAAAGAGCTAGGTCAGGAAGGGGGTAAATCCTTCCGGGGCTGAAGTGGTTAAAGGCAAATTTCAGAAATTATTTGTGAATGCTTGAAATGTCAACACAATGTTTTATTTATTTATTTATTTTTTTTAAATTACTAGATTTGTAGTGGAGCTTGCTCCCAACAGGATTATCATTCAGTTGATATACGTGATATTGGCTGATATACGTCGGCAAAGTGGCATGGGTGCGCAAAAAGACGTACCCATACATCACTCCGGCGGCGGCTAGCGGGCGGGAGCCACGGACTCTATGTCCGCCGGTGAGCCCATCTCTCCTACAGTTTGAACACACTTAATCCCTTGATCGCCCCCTAGTGTTAACCCCTTCCCTGCCAGTGACATGTACACAGTAATCGGTTCATTTTTATAGCACGGATCGCTGTATAAATGTCAATGGTGCCAAAATAGTGTTAAAAGTGTCCGATCTGTTCACGGCAGTGTCGCAGTCACGATAAAGATCGCCACCATTACTAATAAAACTTTTTTATAAAAATGCCATAAATCTATCCCCTATTTTGTAGATACGATAACTTTTTGCGCAAACTAATCAATATACGCTTTTTTAAAAAAAATATGTAGAATACATGTTGGCCTAAACGGAGGAAGATTTTTGTGCGTGTGTGTGTAAAAAAAATTATATATATATATATATATATATATATATATATATTGGGGATATTATAGCAAAATATAAAACATATTGCTTTTTTTCAAAATTGTTGCTTTTTTTTTTTGTTTATAGCGCAAAAAATAAAAACTGCAGAGGTGATCAAATACCACAAAAAAAAAACCTCCTATTTGTGGGGAAAAAAGGACGTCAATTTTGTTTGGGTACAACATCGCACAACCACGCAATTTTCAGTTAAAGCGAGACAGTGCCGTATCGCAAAAAAGAGCTAGGTCAGGAAGGGGGTAAATCCTTCCGGGGCTGAAGTGGTTAAAGGCAAATTTCAGAAATTATTTGTGAATGCTTGAAATGTCAACACAATGTTTTATTTATTTTTTTGTTTTAAATGAATAGATTTGTAGTGGAGCTTGCTCCCAACAGGATTATCATTCAGGTATACCTAGCACAGTGCCTGCTCTTTGTGCCCTCCTAAAAAGAGGTGAAATCTGGAGACTATCTATTGAAGTTCCTGGAGACTTTTGGTGTAATTCAGGAAACCAGCTGCAGGTGTTGCAATATACAAGCATAACATAATGAACTCATTTTCCTGAAATAAACATATGTACTTCAAAAAACCCTGCCCACTTTTACATGATCTGCATGTATAAGAATCTAGCATTGCTGTTAAATTACTAAAAATGGTTTTAATTAAATATGAAAGATCTATAAAGTTACAATGAACTGTATTTTATCACAAATGTTATAACTTGGAAAAAAGGTTGCCAGTCAACAAATACGTCATTAGTATAGAAAAGAAATAAAAGATCCGTAAATGCCAAATAAGAAATATGTCCATGTGAACTATACCCACAAGAAAAAACATAAAAAGTGTAGCGCATTTAACAAATGAAATAACACCTAAATATGTTAAATATAATGTACATCAGTGAAAAACAATAACCAATTATGAAAATGGTGTGAGACACTGAATAATATAAATCGGTCACTGATGAGTGAAGATAATAATCAAAAAGTTCAATGTGAATTGAAGTGGTAGTACTCCCAATGATCTGGAATGAAACAAGTGCAATAGAGGAAACCGCCATCGACCAATGAAGAAGAGGCTTACCGGAGGCAGAGAACCCTGAAGAACATATTTTCAAAGGGTCAACTGGGCATGGTGTAAACCACTGTAAAAACTGGATCCTCAGCTGCAGTTCCCAGAAAAACGACTCCCACACCGATCCAATGAGAACAAGGGGATTAATTAATAAAAAGCTGCGCAAAAAATAGTGCTCAATATTAGTAAACTGAAAAAGATATACAAAAATCGAACACAACAAATATAAAATAAAGTGCAATAATATACTGCATAAAATGCACCGTGTATCAAATTGATGACAACAATCAATGAAATGTAAATAAAAAACAAATAGTTCATAAAGTCCCACTGTAAGAAGGAAATCAAGCAAACTTCATATTTTAAAGGATGGATGCCAATATATCTATAACATGGAGTCTTCCTAGGGATAGTCTGGTGACATCAAACCGCAAAATCACCTAAGAACAGTGTTGTTAGGATAGAAAAGGGATCCTCCACCTCCAAAACTACTGCCACTTACCAGAAACTAAGATCCAAGAGATCTATTTTCGCAAGATAGCCTGTATCACAGCCTTGGTCTCTGTATGCCGCTGACAGATGTCTGCAAACAATCCAAATATGTCCCCAGTTCCTCTCACCGGATAAGCAATGTGGTGATGACGGTATCCGAACACACGTTGGTCTCCTCTTGCAGCTTCTTGGTACGCTGTCGCCTTTTTTGAAATTCCAGTGATAGTGCATGAAATGTACCCCCTCGGCTGAATTGTAAGGGTGGCAAGCTATGAAGCAAGGACATTTTGTAGTCTTAAGGCCTGTACACACGATCGGATTTTCCGGCAACAAATGTGTGATGGCAGGGTTTTGTCGGATAATCCGACCGTTTGTATGCTCCATCGGACAATTGTTGTTGGAATGTTTTATAGCATGCTTTAAAACTGTCTGACAACAAATGTGTTTTGTCGTAATATCCGATCGTGTGTACACAAGTCCATTGGAATAAAATCCAAAGTCCAAACACGCATGCTCTGAACCATAAGACAACATTAGCAGAACCTGCCCAAAGGGTGGTGCTAAAGAGCAGAAAAACCACATAGTTTTGTGAATGTTTGCTGAAAAAGTTCTGTCGTCTGTATGCAGAACAGGTTCACGGCCAACGCCCTTCGCAGAAAAATTTCACTGATTTGTCCAATGGAAATCCGATCGTGTGTATGAGGCTTTAGTGTTGCTGCAAGGTCCACCTCCAGTATTCCCACACAATCTGACAATTTTTTAAATCTTGTTCCACCACCGGTTGTTGGAAAAAAAATAACTCAACTTCGCTGTTTCTTAGCCCCAGAGTGAACACCACCTTTGATTCAGGACATTCTGTTGGGCCCAGGTCATTAATTTGTTGAACCTCCTTCATCCCTAAGGGCCCTTTCCTTCGTAAAATCCCCGCTGAGCTGGCAGCTGACAGGGCGGTCCCCGCACACTGTGCAGGGACCGCCCTGTCTTTCCTCCGCTCTCCCCTATGGGGGATCAGATGAACACAGACCGTATGTCCGTGTTCATCCGATCCGATCCGGCAGACGGAAGAAAAATAGGATTTCTTCCGTCCGCAAATGCGGATCTTTGCGGAGGCAGACAAATTACGGGTGTCAGCGGATGTTCATCCGCTGACACCCGTAATCACATAGGGACCCATGTATGTCCCGTTTTCATCCGCAAACGGACGGATGAAAATGCGGACATACGGTCCGTACGTACATTAAACAGTTTTCTTTCCTTCAACCATGTTTTTTTTTTTATGAATCTGCCCACAGGTGCCTTGTTGTCTGTGGGTCAATGGCAGGGCCGTCTTTAATATTAATATTGATTGGACCCTGGGCAAACATTTTCTTGGGCCCTCTCAATCCACATGTTGACTATTTTCAGGCAGTGTAGGCTCAAGGGGCAGCTACTTTGGGCACCACAATGACTGGGCCTGAGGCAGCTTCCCCTTTTGCCCTGACTTAAAGACAGCCCTGGCATTGACCCAAAGAAAACAAGGCACCCGTGGGCAGATCCGTAAAAAAATGCTACACAGATGCAAACGCTGTGTTTTTTCGCCCATGTGCAAGAGGTCTTATTATGAAATTTACTGCAGGAAACAAAACAGATGCAATTCCTGACTTCATTAAATCTTACATTGCAAAGCATTGCTTTATTTTCTACCTTATCATTGCACTGCCTGTATGCTTACCTGTCACTGAACTTTACTTAACAAATAGGTAACGTATTAATGTTTCATTTTAGGCATTATATTTAACTTTCTTTTTTGTAATCCAAATATTAGCATGAGTGAACTACTTAAAACTTTTGAGAGAAAAATCTCTTCTACCAGTGTTTTCCTTCATTTGACATTAACAATGTTACTACATAAAAATAATAGCATACCAGCTGGAGTTAGATCTATATACTTGATCGTGTACACTGACACAAGAACCACAGAAGGGGAAGTCAAATTTTAGAGCCATGAAATGAAAGAGAGGAACTGTGACAACAGGAAGTCAGCAGAGACGAAATAGTCATCCAACCACATAGTATAAGAAATAGGACAACTTTGGCAGATTACTGAACACAGCATATCGAAGAGAGATAAACTCAAAAGACCAAGACATAACACAATCGGAACGGTAAGGAAAAGATGACTTTACTCCATTATTTATTTCATTATGTTTTTTACTAGAAAAAAATGATAGTCATATAAATGTTGTCATAGTTGTCAGTCTTTCTCAGATACATTGATTAAGCATGTCTGCGTATGGGAAACCTAAACTGAGAATAATACAGGGGCGGCCATTGGTGATCTTCTTATAAAAATGTTAGTTGCCGGGTTGTCTCTATTTTCTGTCAGTTACCTGGAACAAGCAGGCAGATTAGATAAACAGAATGAAATCCGGGTTCCTAATCTGTATACATGTTCCAGATCAGTGCTTCAGGAAGAATGTAAACCACTGGATCAGTGTGACAGCCAACATTGTCAGAAGCCAACAAAGGCAGCATCCACATACTGTACATTCAGTGGGGGCCCATTAACTAGGGTGACCAAATATCCCCGGTTTCCGGGGACAGTCCCCGGATTGAAGACACTGTCCCTGGACCAAGTCTGTCCCTGGTTTTGTCCCCGGATTGGATTTGAACAGGGGCTGGGGCAATTTCAAAGACAGTCAGTACAGAATTAAAAAAAAAAATATTCTGAATTAACACCCTCCCCGCTCCGCCGCTTCTACTAGCTTAGGGGGTGTTTTTTTTCCCTCATTATCTGTGCCCCTTTCTGATTATCATTTGCTGGTCGGAGTGGAGGGAATATTTCTTCCGTTTTGGGTGTATGCCCATTTAGCTCCGCTCGTATGTTCTTCTGCCTTGGCTCAAGTCCAGGCCAGCCGCCTGCCTGCTTATCTCCTTGTCTTCCCTGGCGGAGTGATCTTCCTCCGCTCCCCACCCAGTAGTAGCCAGGGCCCGGAGAGTAAGAGTTGACAGGCTGTGAGGCGGGCAGCGGCGGCGATGGGCAGAGATTCGCTGATTGCTGCCATTACTAGTAAAAAAAGAATATGTCCCGGATTTCATTTTAAAAATCTTATCACCTTACCATTAACTTGTGCATCGTGGCAATGTGCACCAAGGTGCGCATATTTCTCTATGAATTGCCACTACGCATGCCAACGCACAATGCATACTGGACTTTGTAGTGGGCTGCATTTTGAAGAAAGAGTCACGCACTTTTTTTCGTCTGTGTACAGATTATTTTATAATGAATTGGCTGCCTTAAGGCCTTGTTCACAAGGGCATACTTAAAGGGCAACACCACTTTCGTTGGGAAAAAAATTACAAATAAAAAAAATATTATTATATAGCATATACAACTGCGACACAAGTCATATTGTCATTGAATGTTATTAAAAATTACATTTCCTTTTCAATCTGCAGCTCTGTAATTTTCTGTAAAATGCAATGCAATATGGCTACCTGGAGGTGTTCTGTACACAGTGTGTGGAGGAACGACCCCCAACCCAGAAACATCATTCCATAATTGTGTGATTTGGCTCAGTGATTTCTGCACTAAGATCCAAGTCAGATATCAGGCATCCCCACAACAAAAATTTAATTTTTGGTAAGATAGTCCTAATAGGAAATCACGACTAAAGAGATGCAGACCCTGCAATTTTCCCTATTAGAGTTCTGCAGGTGCAGCAGCTGGTTGATATTTATGAAACCACTCCCATTAGATTAATTTCCCACATGGACACAGACAAACACACAGGGATTCCTTCAGTATAACAAAAGGTAGGAATCTGCAATAAAGTTTATTAAAATCCTTGTAATGTATATCGATTACCTAGAGGGTAATTTTTTTTCCTCAACAAAAGTGGAGTTACCCTTTAAGCTCACATCTGTGCAAGGGGTTGTTTTTTTTCTCACAGGATGTACATTTATTCTGTGCATCCCCATGTAATCAGTCTCATTCATGTCTATTGGAATGCAGTGGCTGCATGGACACGGCCGCTACTGCCAATTTGACATCTGTGTGGTTGCATGTTCCTGAACGCTAACAGTGTAAGTTTGGGTATGTGCACCCAAACAGATATCAAATTGGGAGCAGTTGCTGTGTCTGAGCAGCCATTGGGTCCCAATAGACACAGATTGGGATGCACATAACAGCTGTGCATCCTGGTTGGGTACACACGGATGTAACCTTAAAGTATACCCATGTGAACGAAGCCTAATGCAGAGCCAGTTAATGTGTTCCATAATGTATTGCAGTTGATTAATTTGTGTAAATGGGCCCTCCCGCCCAATGCCAGCCTTTTCTAAACATTATTGGCCAGCCGGGAAAATTCAACACAGCCAATTAGGGTCTATTCACACTTGAGACTGCAACTTTGGACATTTAAGTCGCATGACAAGTCGTCCCCAATGATTTCCATTCATATATGTGCGATTCAATATTGCAGCAACTTCAGAGTAGTTCATGCACTGCTTTGGTCTGACTTTTATGCAACTTGAGGGCAATAGACTTCAATGTTAACCCTTAAAAGTTGCATGAAAGTCGTACTTGAATGTTATACAATGCAACAGTTGTCCATTATCACTGGTCAATGCCCAACATCGTATACAAGTTGCACCCATCCAAAGTTGCATCAGAGTTGCACTGCAAAGTCGGTCCAACTTTGGAGTTGTCAAGTGTACACTGAACCTGTTTGCTGTGATCTACAAATAGTTATTGAGGGATCAAGAAAATAGGCTTGTTTTTACAGATACCCGTAGGCTGAAACTCACTGTTAGTAGCTGCCATGATTCCAATTTCATGGCATTGTATTAGTCTATTCCTCGAAGATGGCCAAAATAGTTTACGAAGACAAGGCTGATTAGACTGTGATGTTTTCCAATGAAATTGTATTGGGATTATATAAAAATGTTAGTTTAGTGCAGTTTTTAGCTGAATTATAAAATAATAATATAATTACATGGAGTATAGAAAACAAGACTAGAGCCATGGTATAGTGTAGTTCTGGCATAAGAAATGCTAGGAACAGGTAATATGACTACTATGTCAAACTATCATTGCTTTATATGCAGCCTGTGCATTTATTTAATTGTTTCCACTAAGGTTTTAGTTCATATTGTACTTTCCTCTATTTGTAGTTTACAGAAATGGCAGCTCGGTAGCAATATGACTGTGCATTTAATTAAGAGGAAGTGGCTAGCTACTGTAGAAAACCTAAAACTCTTCTGTGAAAGAAGTCTAGTGTTGTGGTGGTTGTTTTTACTTTTTCCATAAAACATGGAGAAATTTTAATTTTTGCTCCTGTGTGTGTTTAGGTGTTACCCTATAGCTGAACAGATCTTAAGAAGGAAAAAGGTCACCTTGTTTGATGCAATAGAAGCTTTCTCAGCTTTTCTGTATGTAAGCTTATTTATCATCATGAAGGACCTAGGCAAAGAATTAAAATTTTCAAGGGTTAGCATAAACATAAAGGGCCAGATCCACAAAAACGGGCGTATATTTAGGCGGGCGTAGCACATCTCATATGCGCTACGCCACCGTAAATCAGAGTGGCTCGTAGGGTATCCACAAAGAACTTGCTCCCATATGTGGGCCGGCGTAACGTAAATCTTCCGGCGTAAGCCCGCCTAATTCAAAGTAGGCTTGGAGTGGGCGTGTTGTATGGTAATCTAGTATGACCCCACGTAATTGACGCTTTTTACGAACGGCGCATGCGCCATCCGTGGACGTATCCCAGTGCGCATGGGCGAAATCACGTCGCAAATAGTCAATGCTTTCGACGTGAACGTAACTTACGCAAAGCCCTATTCGCAAGCGATTTACGCAAACAACGTAAACGACGGAAAATTCGACACTGTCCCGACGTCCATACTTAACATTGCGTACGCCTCATAGAGGCAGGGGTAACGTTACGCCGAAAAAAGCCTTACGTAAACGACGTTAAAACATTGCGCCGGGCGGACGTACGTTTGAGAATCGGCGTATCTAGCTAATTTGCATACTCTAAGCGGAAATCAACGGAAGCGCCACCTAGCGGCCAGCGTAAATATGCACCTAAGATCCGACAGCGTACTAAGACGTACGCCGGTAGGATCTAGCCCACATTCAGGCGTATCTTGTTTTGTGGATACAAAACAAAGATACGACGGCGCATCGTAGAACTTACGCGGCGTATCAATAGATACGCCACCGTAAGTTCTTTGTGGATCTGACCGAAAGTCGGATCTGGCCCAAAGTCTATAAATAAGCTGTTTGTCATGAACAGCTGGGCAAAGGGCAGAAAGGCATGGTTTGTATGGCTCTGCCTACTATCCTAAATTGAGGAACAAATCTTTAGTTTTAGAGATTTGAGATGAAAGAGAAATATAGATATCATCTGCTTTGAAAAAGCTCTACAATGCTTTGTAGAGGTAAAGAATGCTATTCGATTGTGCCTCTGAAGCAGCCGGCAGAGACTGGCGAAACCAGTCAGGTTATCCCATTGTCCACCCCTTGATTTCGACCACTTGATATTCATACTTCTATGGCACGGCAGACCCTGCAGGGAAAGATCACCCCACTCCTTTAAAGACATTGGTGAATGAATGAATGAATGAATGAATGAATGAAAACTTATATAGCGCAGCACATGCAAACTTAATCGCCTCTGGGTGCTCAATGGGACCTGATAAGTATACCTACAATACCTCTTGGATGTGGAACTGTTTCACTATCTTGTGTACTCTTACCTTGGATTATAAATTGGTCCGCAAGGGAGCGGGATTGGTAGGTTGAGTTTGTCATATGACTTATCACGGATCATCAGTACAGTGCAGTGTGAGGAAGACAATTTAGGACTTGGTATGTTTTAACAGCTGACTATGTTATAATATTCATTTAACATCATACCACACAAACCCTGGTCATTATACAGTGCCTTGAAAAAGTATTCATGCCCCTTGAAATTTTACACATTTTGTCATGTTGCAACCAAAAACGTAAATGTATTTTATTGGGAATTTATGTGATAGACCCACACAAAGTAGCACACAATTGTAAGGTAGTAGGGAAATGATAAATGGTTTTCAAAAGAAATATCTGAAAAGTGTGGTGTGCATTTGTATTCAGCCCCCTTTACTCTAATACCCCTAATTAAAATCTAGTGGAACCAATCGCCTTCAGAAGTCACCTAATTAGTAAATAGGGTCCACCTGTGTGTAATCTATTCTCAATATAAGTATAGCTGTTCTATGAAGCCCTCAGAGGTTTTTTAGAGAACTTTAGTGAACAAATAGCATCATGAAGGCCGACATTAATCAGAAAAGCAGCCAAGAGGCCCATGGTAACTCTGGAGGAGCTGCAGACAACTTTTGGTTGTGCACTCCACAAATCTGGCCTTTATGGAAGAGTGACAAGAAGAAAGCTATTGTTGAAAGAAAACCATAAGAAGTCCTGTTTGCAGTTTGGGGGGCCACAACAAACATGTGGAAGAAGGTGCTCTGGTCAGATGAGACCAGAATTTAACTTTTTGGTCTAAAAGCAAAACGCTATGTGTGGCAGGAAACTAACACTGCACACACCCTGAACACACTATCCTCATTGTGAATCATGGTGGTGGATGCTTTTCTTCAGCAGGGACAGGGAAGTTGGTCAGAGTTGAAGGGAAGATGGATGGCACCATATACAAGGCAATCTTAGAAGAAAACCTGTTAGAGTCTGCAAAACACTTAAGACTTGAGCCTGGGGCAGAGGTTCACCTTCCAGCAGGACAATGACCCTAAACATACAGCCAGAGCTACAATGGATTGGTTTAGATAAAAGCATATTCTTGTGTTAGAATGGCCCAGTCAAAGTCCAGACCTAAATCCAATTGAGAATCTGTGGCAAGACTTGAAAATTGCTGTTCACAGACCCTCTCCATCCAATCTGACGGAACTTAAAGGGGTTGTAAAGGAAAACATTTTTTTTCATAATAAGCATCCTTTACATGCAGACATTCCTCTTTTCACTTTCTCATTGTTAGTTTTTGCTCAGAAGTTGCTATATTTCTTCTCTGTTCTGTTCACTTCCTGCTTGTCAGATTTTACTGACCACCTTGAAGGGAGGCTTTACTGCGGTGGTCAGTAACATGCTCACCCCCTCCTGGGAACTACATCTGTGTGGCAGGACGCTCTCTACGAGTTAGAGACTTCAAGGAAGTGTGAATTACTGGGCGTGCCGCAATTCATACTGGGAAATTTAGTTCTTACATAAACGAGCGCCGCAAACCAGGAAGTGAATGAGAGAACAGAAACTAGAATGCCGGAGGTGATATAGATGAAGGAATTTAATAGGTATTTACTTGTTTTTTAACAGAATCATTACACTATTCTGTCTGTCTACCTTGCAGACATTAATTTTAGGCAAAACATTTTTTTCCTTTACAACTCCTTTAAGCTATTTTGCAAAGAGCAATGGGCAAAAATTTCACTCTCAAGATGTGCAAAGCTGGTAGAGACATCCCCAAAAGACTTGCTGCTGTAAATGGAGTGAAAGGTGGTTCTACAAAGTATTGACTCAGGGGGGCCGAATACAAATGCACGCCATGGTTGTAACATGACAAAATGTGGAAAATTTTAAGGGGTATGAATACTTTTCAAGGCACTGTACCTCCTCTGGACCACTGTTATTACCAAATTTTCTCAGCTACCCTACCATTATTCATCTTTGTCATCTTCCAGCACGAACTTTGGCATTTTCTTTTAGCCTTGTCAGGATACAGACCTTATTGTGAAGCAATCCAGTGAATGGGATGAATAACCTTACTGCATGATACTAGCCAAATATTTTGGTTTTGCACACAGACATATACGTGTATCCCTCTGGGGAAGCCATATGAGCCAGGGGGTGATACTATAATTATATACGGTATTTGTTACATTTGTGCTCATATCCACATGTTTATAAGAGGTGGACATGGTGTTTTACCTGTATGTATGTCATTGGTTGAATGATACTGATTTTAACGTAGATTTTTCATTTTTTCATTTGTGTTGATAACAATAAATATTTTTTGTACTTTCATGATGTGCACAGTGAGTGGTGTAAATAGTTTATTGTGATAATTGAGCACAATCAGGTTTTTTATTTTTGAGTTAAACATATAGGGCCGGATTCAGAAAGAGATACGGCGGCGTATCTCCTGATACGCCGTCGTATCTCTGAGTCCGACCGGTCGTATCTATGCGACTGATTCAGAAAATCAGTTACGCATAGATATCCCTAAGATCCGCCAGGTGTAAGTGTCTTACACCGTCAGATCTTAGGCTGCAATTTCAGGCTGGCCGCTAGGTGGCACTTCCGTATGTTTTACGCAAGGAATATGCAAATTAGGATTTACGCCGATTCAGAAACGAACGACCGCCCGGCGCTTTTTTTTTACGTCGTTTGCGTTCGGCTTTTTCCGGCGTATAGTTACCCCTACTAGATGAGGTGTAGCTAATGTTAAGTATGGCCGTCGTTCCCGCGCCGAGTTTTGAAATTTTACGTTGTTTGCGTAAGTCGTTCGCGAATACGGCTGGACGTAATTTACGTTCACGTCGAAAGCATGACAATTTGCCAACGTCATTTGGAGCATGCGCACTGGGATTCAGTCGCGGCCGGCGCATGTGCAGTTCGTTCGGCGCGGGGACGTGCTTCATTTAAATGATACACGCCCCCTACCCGCCGAATTTGAATTCCGCCGGGTGATTTACGCTACGCCGCCGCAACTTTACAGGCAAGTGCTTTGTGAATAAAGCATTTGCCTGAAAAACTTGCGGCGGCGTAACGTAAATGAGATACGTTACGCCAGCAGAAAGATCCGCTGATCTTTCTGAATCTGGCCCATAGTATTTACCAGGAGCTCCCATCCCACTCCTCCTCCCCATTTTTTAATTTTTAGAATAATATATATATATATATGGAAACTCTGTAATAGTATTTGTAAGAGGCAGCACCTTGAGGGCCCTTTCTTCTTTAGTGTATGAAGAGGTAAAGAGCTTTTTGGTTCTTTTTGGCCTTATTTAGCGCCAGCAGATTACATATATTATACATTCACATCAGTCCCTGCCCTCAGGAAGCTTACAATCTAAGGTGCCTAACTCACATTCATACATACACATACCAGAGCCAATTTAGACAGGAGACAATAAACCTACCAGCATGTCTTTGGAGTGTGGGAGGAAACCGGAGTACCCAAAAAATTCACGCAGATATCTTTAGTCTAATAAGCTCCAAAAAATTTACATTCTACACGCTGTAAATATTTTCAAATGTTATTAGGGCAACCCAGCAAGACCAGCATAACAACATCTTAAGGACCTTTCACTTATACTAGTAGACTATAAACTATTGTAATCAGTGTCCTTTTTCCTTTTGAGTCCCTGTTTGTTGCCTTTGCATTGAAAGGATTGCATGTCTATCAATTCAATTTTGGTTTAGGGTAGTCAGCAGCATTTATTAAGGCAAGCTAAGATTAAAATTTACTGGCCCACTATTAAATGCAGTTTTAACTTAGAAATGGTTTACGTACTTAAATCAGTTGCTAGTGTAGAATTAGCTTGAGTCATACACTCTATTCATTGTTTACAATAATCCAGAACAAATACTTACATAGATTTCATGCTAAATAAAGGAAACAACATTTTCTACACTTCCTCCTGTACTATAAATAGTATTTACTTTATTAGAACAAATGTAATGTGGGCTACTAAAGCAGATTAATGGAGCATATTGATGTTGATAGATACATCCAATCATATTACTGTATAAGCATGCAATCTGGTTTTTATTCACACAGCATGCTGTAGCAGAAATCGTACTCTCAAACTACTGCCTAGAAGTTATCCTTAAATAGAACTGTAAATGTAATGTAAATATGGGAGTCACATTCACACACAACCAATCTATTTATTGCCAAATGGAAGGAGAATGTGTTTTTTTTAGAATCTTATTCCTTGTTTTGTTGTCAGGAAAAGATATATTGACGATATATTTTTATCTGGGATGGAGATATAACAGTGTTAGAAGCATTAAATCATGAAGTGGTAGAATTAACCTTTGATATTGGGAAACAAAGGGTTCATATTTTGGAGATAACAATTTAAGGTTTCAGATAAGTTACATGCAACATCTTATTTTAAGCTTACTGACCATAATTTCTATATTTCCATTGTTCCAATGAGTTGTCATCACCCATCTTTGGTTAATAACTTACCCAAAGGTCAGTTTGTGAGAATTAGGCATACTTATGATCCATTAGAGCAGGGGTCTCCAAACTTTCTAAAAAAAAGGGGCCAGTTTACCATCCTTCAGATTTTAAGGGGCATCATTGTGGCCAGTGGGAGTAGAAAAAGCCCCAAAGACAGTGGGGGGAAAACAATGCCCCATCTTTAGTATCAGTGGAAGGAATTGTGCCCTATCGTTGGCGTCAGTGGGAGGAATAGTGCCCCATCAATAGTATCAGTGGGAGGAATAGTACCCCATCAATGGTATCAGTGGGAGGAATAGTACCCCATCAATGGTATCAGTGGGAGAAGGAATAGTGCCCCATCAATGGTATCAGTGGGAGGAGGAATAGTGCCCCATCATTGGTGTCATTGGGAGGAATAGTACCCCATCATCAGTGTCAGTGGGAGGAATTGTGCCCCATTATTGGTGTCAGTGGGAGGAATTCTGCCCCATCATTGGTGTTAGTGGGAGGAATAGTGCCCCATCGTTGGAGTCAGTGGGGGGGGGATTATGCACCATCATTGGTTTCAGTGTGTAAAATTGTGCCCCAACTGCCAGATAAAAGCAAGTGAAGGTCGGCATCTGGCCCCCGGGCCACAGTTTGGAGACCACTGTATTAGAGGATTGCAGTTCACAATCTGTAATAATTCTAAAAATATTTATAAAAAATGTTTTGATAGGGTTAGACTAGAACAGAATATCAAATTGGTAGGAAATATAGACAGGGGTCATTTCCTGTTGAAATGGGCAATGAAAATCATTTCAGACATGCAATTTCAGGAACGTGCCTATGCAATGAATTTTTCATCCTAATTTAAGGAGATCAGTTAAATTGTTGGGAAACATTAGACCATTTTAGGTTGAATATGTATTTATTGAGTTTCAGCAAAAATACAATAAAAGGAAAAGAGTCAAAAGTTGCAATTAACAACTCCATATTAACACTGGCCCATTTAAAAAAGGATATAGTATTAGGGCAAATTTTACCAGAAGTTCTTTCAATATAAAAAGACTTGTGCCCTATTGGAATATCTTAGCAGCTAATGGTGTTTATAAGCCCGACAGATAACTATGTTTCTACATTTATGTAGAAGAGTTTCAGTATGTACACTTAAATTGTTTAAAAAAAATAAATAAGAAAATGGTCTTCATTTCTAACAGGAACTTTACAGGAATATTTCTAACTCCAGGACGGGAAATGATTGCATTGGTGAATCTAGTAGGAATACTGAAAGAGGTTCTAACTCTCCCTCATACAAAACTAGAGTATTTAAAATATATTTTTGGCGCTTTATGAGATTTACCTGGTAATATTCAATATTCAATGTCTCCATCCTATATATGTTTTTACAACAGATGTGGAAGGCAGCTGCGGGACACAAAGTTTCAGTAACTCAGAATGATGGTGGAGATGACTGGGAAACTGATCCAGATTTTGTGGTAAGTCAAACTGCTATGAATTTGTTATTTTAGGCAATATACTGTACCTTTTTAAAAAAAAAACTATACTGTTGCAGTCTAGCAAAAAATCTGTAGTAATAGCATTTTACGTTGCTTTTAATCTATGATGATTTTGGCTAGCTCAGTTGGTTTCTATGACTAGAGACTAAACTTGTTGCTTGGATCAACGCCGTGGCGTCTCCAGCTTTCATATTTAGGGGGGGCACATGGGGGGACAGGGACAAAAGTAGGGGGGCCAACTATAAAATGCAATTATATATATATATCCTGGGGCCCTTTACTACGATCCCACTATGGGCCCTTTCACATGTTCTGCAGTGAGCTCCCTTCCTACTATACTGGGGCCCCACAGGGTGGCAGAAAACAAGAGATATATGTCACCAGCACACCAAGAAAATATAAGGGTCCAAAGCAGTGGGAGAACTATCATTGTTGCAAAGGTTGTCTTGCCACCGGGCCCTGGTGTTCTGCCGGAGTGGGGATCCCCAGCTGTCCTGTCCCTGCTATTTACAGCGCTGGTCTGGCATCTGTCTCCTTGGCAGTAGCGGCAGTCTATTAGGATCTAGTGCTGGTGACATTATGGGTGCATGTAGGGGAAGGCTGGCACTATTGGTTATAGAGAGCCGAGCCCCCAGCTGGTCATCACCTAGCAGCAGTAATGCTGTATAACCCTCTCTGTTGACATGCTGATCGGCATGTGATCCAGGTGATGCTCCCAGTCAGATCTAATAAACACAGTATTTATTAGCATCAAGAGTACAACCACATAAATATAATTAACCGTATGATCAGCAGCCATGTGGGCTCTATGCCTGTAAACTGTGGGCTTTGATCAATAAAATCACTGATATTTATGACTAGGATTTGACTAAGAGCATCACCTGGCTGCATCCCGATCAGCATGTCAGAGAAGGGTCCACTGCTGCTGAGCAACCTGCAGGGAGCTCAACTGTCTACAACCAATAGAGATGGGCTCGGGTGTGTTTGAAATCCCACATGCCCGATCACGCCAGGAAGCCGACACTCCACAGTGCTAATCAATGTATGGGCTGCCTAAGAGCTAAGACCAACCATAGACAGTTTAAATCTCAGCTGGTTCAGCAGAAACTGGCTGAGATTTGAACCATTAATGAGCAGATTCTCTTATAATTGTCACTAGTGGTTGCTGTATAGCCACTGGTGATAATCGTCGGGAGAATATAATTGCTGGGCAGGAGGGATATTCCCCTGTCACCACTGTCTGTTGATGGGGGAATCATGCAAGTTTCTTTCCTGCAATCTGTGGATGCAGGAAATAAATTTGCATCGTATATTATCTGCCTAACTGAAAGTGAAAGTAAATTGTGAATGTTTTGAAAGAACAGAAGAGGGGGAGGGAGACAGATGGGAGGGGGGAGAGAAGGGATGGAGATAATGTAGTTCAGTGATTACAGTGTACTACAGTCTGCAGTGCACACACTTAAACACGGTCCAGGCTAGAATTTCTGGTTGTGTGAGCGCTCGCATTATGCATTATGCAGTGTCGGCAAGCAGAGGGAGGGGGAGGAATCCCCCGCAGAGCTGACTGGGGACGCTCACCCTCTCTGGGGGGGCACATGGTGGGGCACAGCATGATGTTGGGGGGGGGGGGTCAGGGCCCCCTCTGGCCCCCCTAGGGACGCCTCTGGATCAACGCAATCATTGTAATCGTTTTTTAAGTGTTTTTTTGTGGGGACAGAGAGGCAGGGAGGTATACCCACAGGATTAGTTCAGTCTGTTATCTTTTTTTATTTTAATTTTTTAGACTACTGCAACCACACTTATTCTAGTTTACCCTATTATACAAATTGCAGCTACTACCACCAGGGCCGGCCTTTGGGGTGTGCGAGCTGTGCGGCCACACAGGGCGCCATGGGCAACAGGGGCGCCGTGCGGCCACCCAGAGGCGTACTATGGGGGGGGTGAGCCCCTGGGTACCACACAATGGGGGGGTGTCAGACCAGCACCCCCTGCGCGATTGTATTACACCCGGGGTGGCATTTTTTTCCTCTTTGTGTATTTTTAGGTGACCAGGGGGCGAGGGGTGAAGATGGGGGTGGGGGCGCCACAGGATTAGCTCGCACAGGGACCCTGAACACCTAAGGCCGGCCCTGACTACCACTATGCAGTAACTGTTCTATTGGTATTCCTCATCTACCTTAAATACTTTTAAGGAAGTAAGACACATTTTTCCCATACTTGGATGCCCCAGGATTTATGCGCTACAATATAATATACCGGGGGAGATAGAACCACAACCTTACTGAAATATTACTGAAGTACCAGAAGACATCAAAAGCCAAAGATCAAAACACAAAGTTGAAGTTGGCCAGGTCAGAGGTTGGTGCAAAAGTAGAATGATCAGTGTATACTTCAAGCAATAATGTCTCACTTTTCTTTGCTCTATGATAGCAATGGAGGCAGAGTTTGGTGCAGGCTGCAGAGGTCAAAGGTCAGAATCAAGCAAATGTGGCAGAAGATTAACAAACTAGAAAACGAGTCAGAATAAATCGTGAAACCAGTCATCCAGGCTAAAACCAAGAAATCTTGCGAGCTACTCAAAATTTGTAAATATGTAACACCTTTTATCAGGACAGCTGCTAGCACTGTCTACATCCCATATGACCGTGCAAATGCAATATTTATAGAGGAAATGCTGAGCTATCTGGATGTTAGCATGAGTGCCTTGATGCAATGACACTAAATAAAAAATGTGTTGACTCCAAAAAATTTATACAAAATAACTTCATGTATCAAATATAGTGGTCCAAATACATGCAAAAAATATATAATATTAAAAAATTTAAAATATGTATATTTAACCACCTCAATACAGGACACTTTTACCCCCTTCCTGCCCAAGCCATTTTTCAGCTTTCAGCACTGTCACACTTTGAATGACAATTGCGCCGTCATGCCTCATTGGACCCAAATTACATATTTATAATTTTTCCCCACAAATAGAGCTTTCTTTTGGTGGTATAAGATCACCTCTGCGTTTTTCATTTTTTTGCGTTATAAACAAAAGAAAAGTGAAAATTCCTCAGTTTTGACCGATATGTATCCTTCTACATATTTTTAGTAAAAAAATCGCAATAAGTGTATATTGATTGGTTTTTGCAAAAGTTATAGCGGCAACAAAATAGGGGATAGATTTATAGCATTTTTATTATTATTATTTTTTTACTAGTAATGGCGGCAACCTGCAATTTTTATTGTGACCGATATTGCGGCTGACACATCGGACACTTTTGACACATTTTTGGGAACATTCACATTTATACAGCGATCCATGCTATAAAAATGCATTGATTACTGTATAAATATGACTGGCAAAGAAGGGGTTAACACTAGGGGGTGATCAAGGGGTTAAATGTGTTCCCTAGGGAGTGATTCTAACTGTGGGGGGAGGTGACTGACTGGGGGAGGTGACCGATCGGTGACCCTATGTACAAGTGACACACCATCGGTCTCCTCTCCCTGAAAGGACGTAGATCTGTGTGCTTACACACACAGATCCACGGTCCTGCTCAGTTACTGGGCAACTGCGGGTGCCCAGAGGCCATCGCGGCCGCCGGGCACGCGCATCGGGTTCCCGGTGACACGGCACGCGCCCTCTAGTGGGAAGGGAAGGCGAAGACGCCATATGATGTCCGGCCAGAACGAGAGCCTCATCGTTCCGGCGGGCGGTAGGCTACTGGTTAAAGTGATGCTGTGATCAAAAGTGCTGAGTGCACATACAGTAAGTGTCAAAATTTCATATAAAAATAACATCATTAAATATTGCATTGTGATGCTGTGATCACATGCTCTGTGGTAAAAAAAAACGTTATTTGCACTTCAACACATTTTTTATTTAGTGTCATTGCATTAAGGCACTTATGCTAATATCCAGCAGCATTTCCTCTATAAACAGTCATCCAGGCTAAAGCTGGCCGTACATGTTTCTGTTTTATTTTTTTTGTTTTGCCAGTGGCTGCAAGAAACAAAAGTGAACAAATTCACTACACAGATCAGCGCTGTAGCCATTGGATGCAGCTGCTGAACATGCAGATTTCATCCAACAGGGCAGTGAAACAGAAGTTGATTTACAGATCGAATTCTCTTAAACTGAAGTGGCCAGACATGGATCAAAATTTGTCCGGTCCCTGCTAAACCAGATGAAATTTGATCCATCTATGGACACCTTATAGTGGTTGTAAACCTCTAACCACTTTGCCTTTGAAGCAACCAGCCGGTGCCTGGCAAAACCGGCCAGGCTTATCTGGTGTCCACCTTCTTTCTCTGCCCCGTTCATCCGTTGGTGCATGGCCATGCGTATCCAGGAAGCACATTCCCCTGCATGAGAACAATGGGTCTTCATTTCCACGAACCACTTGATCGATAAGTATACAAAACTTGCATGCATGCCTCTTTAAACACAGCTATTGACTTTGTGACTCTTGGGTCCTATTCAATTACTTTGTGGACTCTCTTCCAAGGCAGCCAATGGAATGGGTTATTTGAATAGGCATTGATGTGCGAGGGAGGCTATGTTCACAAAATCCACCTTGGTCTAACTACAGGACCATACAGATATATGCTCTAGAACAGGGGTCCTCAAACTACGGCCCTCCAGTTGTTCAGGAACTACAATTCCCATCATGCCTAGTCATGTCTGTGAATGTCAGAGTTTCGCAATGCCTCATGGGAGGTGTAGTTCTGCAACAGCTGGAGGGCCGTAGTTTGAAGATCCCTGCTCTAGAATCTAGAGTCTAGAGTCTAGATAGCCATTGACTTTGCTTATTTGGTGAACATTCACCCTTCTCTGGACCACATTAATTCATCTCTCCCTTACCACTATGGGAGTTCTCACAATATGAGTTAACCAGGGTTCCATGTTTCTCCACCTGTTCCTTCACCTGGCACCTTGGAGTATTGATATTTATCATCTTTTTTCACAAGGACATTATCATTGAATGGCTATTGCCTTGTCTTCCTTTTGCATCACAATGCATTGAACTCTTTGGGCCGGATTCACATAGCACTTACGCCGACGTATCTACAGATACGCCGCGTAAGTGTAAATGTGCGCCGTCGTATCTATGCGCCGTGCCCATAGAACTAGATACGCCTGAAAATAGGCTTCCTCCGACCAACGTAACTTTCCTACGCCGGCGTATCTTAGGCGCATATTTATGTTGGCCGCGAGGGGCGCTCCCATTGATTTACGCGTCGAATATGTAAATTACTGAGATACGCCGATTCACGAACGTACTTGCGCCCGTCACAGTAATATACGCAGTTTTTGTAAGGCGTACGTCCGGCGTAAAGTTATTCCACATATAGGAGGCGCATCCCATGCAAAGGCATGGACCACGGAACAGCTGTCGTATTTTACGTTGTTTACGTAGTACTACGTGAATAGGGCTGGGCGTAGGTTACGTTCAGTGATTCGACGTATCTTAGGCGTTCGTTCCAATGTGATTCTGAGCATGCGCACTGGGAAGCATCTACGGGACGGCGCATGCGCCGTTCGTTCGGCCCATCATTTGCATGGGGTCACGGTTCATTTAAATGTATCACGCCCACTTCCACCTACTTTGAATTAGGCCGGCTTACGCCTAGGAATTTACGTTACGCCGGCGCAACGTTGGGAGCAAGTGATTTGTGAATACTGTGCTTGCCTCTCTGTGTTACGTCGGCGTAGCGCATATGAGATGTGCTACGCCGGCATAAAGATGCGCTCAGGTATGTGAATCCGGGCCTTTGTCTCCATAGTTCCATTTATCTACCATGCATGGGATCACCATTACTAACTTTGATTATTTGATATTTTGATTAGTAAATCATCATGCAATGATGTTTGTAGGGGCTCATTGAGTATTTTGTATACAGTGAGAGAGGTGGATGCCTGGGGCCTAAATGAGAGAGTAGAGCAATAACACTAAAGGTTTTCATTACCTCTCAGAGATCACATTGCCCAATCACCAGGGTCTTCATCTTGCTTTGCACCATCTTTTGCATCATCCAGGGTGAACATCCGTTTCCTAGACTGAGATGGTGACTCAGAGATGACACAATGATGTAAATACTTGTGTCTGCACAGATCTTGACTGTACTAATAAATGTCTAAAATAGATCAGCCTCTGTTGCAGCATCTCACCTTACTACAAAGTTACAATGTTGCAGTCAGAGCCATCACAGGAGAACAGGAGACTGATAAAATTCTTCCTCCTGCCTGCAGCAGATTGATGACATCATTTTAGCCTAGGAAATGTCACTTGCTTGAAGTTTAAGGGTTGCTTTTTTTGATTATAAAAGGTATTTATTTTTTTAAAGCTGTTGCTGTACTCTATATTGTTACAGGCCAGAAATACATTTATTCGAGATGTGCATGACGGAAAAATGTGTTTCGTTTTGGATTTGTTCGTTAAAAGTTAATAATTTTGTTTAGTCATAATCATTATGTTAGAATGAACAGTTTTTGGAATTTGTTTAGTATATTTGTATTCGTTTTGTCTTTTTTTTTATTTTTTTTCAAATTAATTCAAAATTCGAGATTCAGAAAATAGCTATATTTGTTCTAGTTTATTCATTTTTTTTTATATTCTATTCCATGCTATTCTTGTGTTTTCTATTATATTCTTGTGTTTTCTATTATATTCTATTCTGTTTTATTATATTGTATTCTATTTTATTTTATTCTATTCTATAAAGTGGCTTAATTAGGAATCATAGACTAATTTAACTCTTATACCTTACTGTATTTTCATTTCAAATTCAAATTCATTTTCAAATCAGGACAATTCGTTTTGATATAATTTATTTTGGACTCATTGAAATTCATTACTATTGTGATTCAGAAATTTGTATGCATCCGAATTTTCAAAAAATTAAAATTTTGTCCAAATTTCGATTCATTATGAAACAAATCACATATGTCTAATATGCATGCAAAATTGTAAAGTTACTGAAAATGCCCACATTAAAATGCCTCTAGTCACCTTTAGTGTTCAAAAGCCAATATGTCCAACTTAACTACAGCTAATTAGAATTTAGTCTGTAAAGTTTTTTCACAACCATTTGAGCATTTACATACATAATCCCCTGTCTACCAGTGGCGGCTGGTGCTCAAATTTTTTGGGGGGGCGCAAACGAAAAAAAAAAAAAAAAAACAATTGCAGCCTCACTCGGCCTATCAATTATCACCACTGTGCCATCAAACGCAGCCACTGTGCCATCAAAACGCAACCACTGTGCCATCAAAACGCAACCACTGTGCCATCAAAACGCAACCACTGTGCCATGCCATCAAACACTATGCCATCATTTGTCACCACTTTGCCATGCCATCAATTGTCACCACTTTGCCATGCCATCAATTGTCACCACTTTGCCATCAATTGTCACCACTGTGCCATCAATTGTCACCACTGTGCCATGCCATCAATTGTTACCACTGTGCCATCAATTGTCACCACTGTGCCATCAATTGTCACCACTGTGCCATGCCATCAATTGTTACCACTGTGCCATCAATTGTCACCACTGTGCCATGCCATCAATTGTTACCACTGTGCCATGCCATCAATTGTTACCACTGTGCCATCAATTGTCACCACTTTGCCATGCCATCAATTGTTACCACTGTGCCATCAATTGTCACCACTGTGCCATGCCATCAATTGTTACCACTGTGCCATGCCATCAATTGTTACCACTGTGCCATCAATTGTCACCACTGTGCCATGCCATCAATTGTTACCACTGTGCCATGCCATCAATTGTTACCACTGTGCCATCAATTGTCACCACTTTGCCATGCCATCAATTGTTACCACTGTGCCATCAATTGTCACCACTGTGCCATGCCATCAATTGTTACCACTGTGCCATGCCATCAATTGTTACCACTGTGCCATCAATTGTCACCACTGTGCCATGCCATCAATTGTTACCACTGTGCCATGCCATCAATTGTTACCACTGTGCCATCAATTGTCACCACTGTGCCATGCCATCAATTGTTACCTCTGTGCCATCAATTGTCACCACTGTGCCACCAATTGTCACCACTGTGCCCATCAAATGTCACCACTGTGCCCATCAATTGTCACTGTCCAGACATCCATCCACCTTGAAGCTTTATATTATAACCTGATGGGACTTGTAGTTCTCCATCATCTCCTGGGGCTCAGGTGCATGCAATCCACCATATTTGTTCAGTTTTTCTCACTGCTGGGACTTGTAGTCCCATAGAGGGTGGATTGCATGCACCTGAGCCCCAGGAGATGATGGAGAACTACAAGTCCCAGCAGTCTAAATACAATAACAGGCTCCAAGGTGGATGGGTGGGGATCAGGCAGTGCACCGCTGTCCGCTGATGACCTAATGGGGCGATAAATCAAATCCATTTTGAACTGAGTGTGGCTTGGCTGGCTTACCTTAGCAGCGCCAGCTTCACTCCGCTCGGGCAGTGTGAACTTCAGAGAAAGTGCCGCGTGACGTCATTTCCGATTTTTGTCTGTAAGACGAATAGCCGGAAGTCACAGTAGTAATGCTCCCGGCGCTCATAGAGAGGCACGGGAAGCATATCAGCGCTTTTCAATGCGCCCATATTCAAGATAAAAGCCTGCAAATGAAGCGCCATGTCTAGATTGTAGTGACGGGGCGCTTCATAGGGAAATGGTGGCCGGCGCTCAATCCCAACCCATTAAAGAATTTTTTTTTTTTTTAAGTTTCTTTCTTAAAGGGGCCAAAAAAAAAAAATATATATATATATATATATATATATATATATATTTATTTTTTTGCCTACAGGAGGGGGGGGCGGCGCCAGGACCTACCAAGGTAAGTCCTGGCATTCAAGGGGCTAAAGCATGCTAATGGCCACTGCTGCAGCAGTAAGTTTGGTATGGACTTTTACAGCTGGCGATTTGGTTTTTATAAAGAGAACTTTTTTTTTGTAGCTCTCATTATGTGAATCGATCTTTACACAATGTGAACTCAAACAGCCTCTTAAACATCTTTAATTGATTTTTGTATTTCAAGCAGTGCGGCAATAACACCCCCAGCAAATCCCCCCACACACTGTCTGGTCATTCCTTACCCTGCATGTGGCCATCTTCCTGCCTGTCCCTGTGCTTAAGCGTGGCGTGCTCGGGGAAAGCTGATCCGGTGTCCTCTACTCTCTTCTCTCCAGTGCGTCTCCTCTCTGCTCCTCCCGGCACTAGGCATACAATACGATTGCCTGATGTTTTGACCAATCGGTCAACGGGTTTCATACCTGCTTCCCGATTGGCGGGGAGGAGAATCAGTTTTGCAACAGTGAATTTTCATTCGCTGTTGCAACACACCTGGGTGGGATCAGAGTGCATTCTCTGTTATCCAAACCCACCCTATTTTGAAGCCTATTGGAGCCTTTGGCTCTAATCAGGTGCTTAAAAAAAAACTGCTGCTGTAATTTAATGCGCCCGGTGCCCTGAAACGGGCCAGACGCATGACGAGGGGGCGGCCATGGCAGCCGTGGATAGATTCTTGCTATGCATGAATCTATCCATTGCATATAGGGAGGGTGGCCTGGAGAGAAAGAGCGGCACCTAGGCACCATAACAACATTCAAAGCACCATAACAACATTCTATTAATGAATACACTGTTTACAGGCTTCATTCACACAGAAGCCAATATCAGTGCTCCTGAATCACAGAGAGGGCCCAAGCTGGTAAACTGGCAGCCAGCTCCCACCAATTACAGCGTCAACACTTTTTGGGCACGCCTCATACACCAAAGGTTTAATTCTAATAAACAGTGACATGCTATTTTGTTATGCTGATAGAAATAAAGAATAGATGTTTATTTGTTACTTTTAGTGCTATTCATTATATTAAAATGTACCTTTCTTAGAACGACATCAGTGAAGAGGAACAAAGGTGGGGGGCCAAAACCATTGAAGGATCTGGCCGTCCTCAGCATATAAAGTAAGTTCTCTACTTTGTAAGCAAAATTTAGCAGGATGTCTTGTTTTCTTTAAAAGATACCGGTCACAAGAGAAATATGAAGGCCGCTATCGCTGCTCTCTCCTAAAATTTTAGTTACCAGGCTATCATTTTGACTCACTGACTCTGAAAAAGTATGCATAAGGACTTCTAAATTCTCTGTGACTTGTTCTAGCATGGTAACTCAGAAAGTAGTGTAGCGCCTGGTTAAAATCACTAAGGTGATCAGCACAAGGCCAATCAGCACTGTCCAGACAGAGGGTCAGGGGTCATGCAGCCTCATAGTACAGTCAGGGTAGAATGAAAACTTCTTCTACAAGTTTTAACCAGACATTGATAGAAGTCACAAGACTGAGGAGAAAAAGTATTTAGCAGTTTAGATTTACTAAAATAATTGCATTTCCATTTTGTGTGTAATGTGGGAGACCAGATATAGCGAATGAAGGGTCCTGGGTTTAGTGACACCTTAAGGCAGGGATCCTCAAACTACAGCCATCCAGCTGTTGCGGAACTACACGTCCCATGAGGCATTGTAAAACCCTGACATTCACAGACATGACTAGGCATGATGGGAACTGTAGTTGCTGAACAACTGGAGTGCCATAGTTTGAAGACCCCTGCCTTAAGGTCTCTGTTCAAGCTCCTGTAAATCCATCCAGTGTTTTCTGCAATGCTTTTAAGAGCATGGCTTTGGGTGAAGCTGGCTAAGGCTGCTTTCGCCGGGTTTATTAATGGCTTTGCTAGGTGTGCGGTGTTTAAGACGTTTATTTATGCATATCCACCATAAATATATAATTAATTACATTTCTTTACTCATTTATTATTTTTTCCAGACTTGGGCACCATTCACACAGGGGCATAATAAAGTGGATGGCCATGTTTACCCACACAGGGATGCACAGGTGTTCAATGCATGCCTTTGCAGACAGTCCCATTCATGTCAATTGGGACATAGAAGCTGCATGGAGACAGACGCTGCTCCCAATCTGACATCTGTGTGGGTGCAGGTCAACACATGTGAACGAGGCCTTAAACAAAGCCTGTACTGTAAGATATATTCATGCTTCCAATGCTGACCACATTTGAAAGCGCTAGTTGCCTGGCTAGCTCTGGCTTTGTTTTTGTTTTCTGAAGCCTCGTACACACGACCGAGGAACTCGACGGGCGAAACACATCGTTTTCCTCGTCGAGTTCCTTGTTAGGCTGTCGAGGAACTTGACAAGGCAAGTTTCTCCATTCCCGTCGAGGAAAAAGAAGACATGCTCTCTTTTTGGCTCGACGGGATCCTCGACAGTTTCCTCGTCGAAAAATGTACACACGACCGGTTTCCTCGGAAAAAAAAATCCCAGCAAGTTTCTTGCTGTTTTTTGCTGAGAAACTCGGTCTTGTGTACGAGGCTTCAGATTCTCTCCTAGGACAAAAATGCTGCAAATAAACTCAGAGAAAGTCAGAACTTTTGATCTGTATATTTGCCCAGAGCCAAGAAAGTTTTAAAACATTGGATCAGCATAATGACCAGGATTTTTTTTAGAAGAGGTCAGCTTGTCAGTCTCTATATTTTATTCAGTATGGATTTACAGAGAGCCAGTTGACAATGATCCTTGTGCATCCTGGGAAGCACATGGGTCTGGAATGTATGTTTTAGGGGTCAAGTCCTGGGAAAAAAAGTGTGGGAACTCCCACCCAAGATCCACTCCCCCACCAAAAAAAAAAAATGATACGCTCATATGCATAATTACTAAAGCGCATGTTTTTTTTTTTAAGCAAGTTCTTTCTAAATCCCGCAATAACTCGCGGCAGGCTTCCGCAATGTCTCCTTGGAACAATGACAAAAGCTCCCAGGAGGCATTGCGGCATCGAGGAAGTGACGGAATACCCGCACACTACCCGATGAATCCATATACAGGAAGCAGCCAGTAACATAAAAGATTACTAAGGTTCGCCTGCCCCTGACAGTGAGTCAAGCTGGGCATCGCCGCACAGTGAAGGATTGGCTCGGGTGGCTCAGCTGCTCTAGTCCTGCAAAGGGAACTGCGTTCCTGCTGTAAAAAAAGTGCAGGAACTCCGTTCCCACGCGTTCCCACAGGACTTGAGCCCTGGTTTTATCGCAAGACCTGGCACCTACAGCAGAGGAAAATGGAAACGTGGGCAGAACTGCTCGAGTGTAACATAAGTTGGAATAGCAGATTTAAGCTGTTTAAGGTCATGACATTAAAGGAATTAGGAAAAATTAAAAAAATGTATAGACTGTAACTTTTTTTTGATTATTTTTTCTTAAAGTATAAGTCAGTTAAGAAGCAACGTTTCTAAAGAACATGAACAACTAAAGAAGAAAGAGTTAAAGGAAGGTCCAAAAGCCTCATATGGATATGGAGGACAATTTGGAACAGAGAAAGACAGGATGGACAAGGTGAGTCTTTAAAATGTATGAAAGTTCTTAAAGTGGGACTCTAGCCCAATATATTTTTTCAATTTGGATACGGTGGGGGAGGATTATGTCCTTTGTTAGGTGCTTTTTGCTGTTTGTAAGGTTTAGAAGTTTTTCTTTACTCTTCGTGTCCCAATAACAGCTGTCCTAGTAATCTTTTTTAAAACTAAATTGTTTCCCCGCTCGATTCACACAGTGCCCGAGTGCCGTCAAGCTCCGTTCCCTGCGACGTTGCGACGCACGGGGGCGGAGATCGACGCCAAATTCAAAAAAGTAAAAACACAGTACACATACAGTATACTGTAATCTTACAGATTACAGTACTGTATACAATAATTACACACCCTCTTTGTCCCTAGTGGTCTGCCCAGTGCCCTGCATGCACTTTTATATTATAAATACATTTTTTTTCTGCCTGGAAACTAGATTGTCCATAGCAACCAAAAAGTGTCCCTGTATGTCAAAAGTGATTTTTGACCAGCTAGAAAACAGCGATAATAAATTAGAATCACAATCACAGAATTGAGCGATAGTGATTTGTTGGGAAATTCGTCATCAAACACTGAAAGTAATGACAGCAACAATTCTGCAACTGAGCAAATTTCAGTGTTTTTGATTTGATTACCTTATTGAATAATTTGTATTATTATTATATTATTATTTTTTATAATTATTTATAGTTATTTATTATATTATAATTTATGATTTTGTGTTTCAAACTTTATCATACCCGGGATGTCTACTAGACTCTTGTTTGGACAGATTTAAGTGAGTTATTCCTAAGAATTACAGGCCTATTGTACCGCTTTCAGCATCAAAAATCTGACCTAGTCATACCGCCAGGGAGGTTAAGAGGAAGTTCGATAAAAGCAGCAAAAAAAAAAATACTGAGATTTGGAGGAGGCTGAGCGTTTAACCACTTGGGATCCGCGCTATGGACGAAAGACGTCCACAGCGCGGCTCTCAAGTGCCGAGTGGACGTCTCTGGAAGTCCTCTTGTTTACATTCCCCGTGCACGCCGCTGGGGGCGCGCAGCGGGGAAACATTGTGCCCGGCACATCGCTGGGAAGCCGATGCGTGTGCCTGGCAGCCGCAATGTCCGCCCGGTACCCGCGATCGGTGGTGACAGCAGGGACGTGAACGTAAATTACGCCCAGCCCTATTCGCAAACGACTTACGCAAATGACGTAATCTACGGAAAATTTGACGCTGGCCCGACGTCCATACTTAACATTGGCTGCGCCTCATATAGCAGGGGTAACTTTACGCCGAAAAAAGACTTACGTAAACGGCGTATCTGTACTGCGACGGCCGGGCGTACGTTCGTGAATAGGTGTATCTAGCTGATTTACATATTCTAGGTGTAAATCAGCGTACAGCCCCTAGCGGCCAGCGTAAATATGCAGTTAAGATACGACGGCGTAGGAGACTCGTATCTTAGACAAATTCTGGCGTATCTGATTCTTTGAATCAGGCGCCAAGATACAACGCCTCACACTCAGAGATACGACGGCATATCTGGAGATAGGCTGTCGTATCTCCTACCTGAATCTGGCCCATTGTGGGTTTTTTTTCAAAATGTTCTGTCTTTTTATGTTTATAGCGCAAAAAATAAAAATCGCAGAGATGATCAAATACCACCAAAAGAAAGCTCTCTTTGTGGGTAAAAATGTGTAAAATTTTAATTTGGGTACAGTGTTGTGTGATCTGGGAATTGTCATTCAAAATGCGTCAGCGCTGAAAATTGGTCTGGGCACGAAGGGGGTTTAAGTGCCCAGTAATGAAGTGGTTAAGTTATAAATGCATACTTGAGTAGATTTTTTTTAAACCAGACTTTAAATTCACTTACTGTAATCTCAAATACGGTATGTACGATCTTACCGCCCCATCTCACCACTTATATAGATTGACAGAATCATAATAATCCATAATCCATAGACCTACCTATTCTCAAAATGTGACATAAAGAAGTTATTCATAATATTAGAACCTTAATTAGCATTGCCACCGAACAACCACTTTCTTCGACTGTTACCCAGGAAAAATGTACATTTTTAGCCAAAGACCCTTTCGTTTTTCTGAAAATGTTATATCACCTTGCAATTTAAAGTGGAAGTAAACTCCCTTGGTTGATGATTTATACCTATAGGTAAGCCTATAAAAAGGCTTACTTATAGGTACAGTAAATATCTTAAAAATGTGCGCCATTTAGGAGATATTTACTTGTGAAGCTGATGGTGACGTCACCAGGGGATGCACTCTGAAGGAACGTCATACCTGTGCCATTCCTACAGAGCCCTGTGCTGTGAACAGCGACTCCTACACACATATGACATCATCATGGCTCCTCCATCCAAAGGAGCCTGCAAACCCGGAAGTAAGAAGTGACAGCGCACCACTGGAGGGGTTCATTTTAATGTAGGTTTCACATAATGTGCTGGTATGCGATGCATAATAGCACATTATATCATTGCCTTGCAGGAGGAATTTTTTTTTTGTAAACAAATTTACTACTGCTTTAAAATCTATCTGAGGAAACAAACAATTACATTTAAAGTTTACTGATATCTTCTTCTTCTCTTTACAAGAGTGCCCTGGGTCACGACTACAGGTCAGAAGTGGAAAAACACTCCTCACAGACTGATGCAGCTAAAGGCTTTGGAGGCAAATATGGAGTGCAAAAGGAAAGATGTGATAAGGTGAGTTTACCTTCCGGATAACCAGCAACAGGGATAATGCGGCAGCCTTCCATGATTCCCTAGGATAAGAATTATGGATAACCCATGCAAGCCGCTTGTGAGCACAGCTGGTGCTCTACCGGTATTGTTACAATTATTATTAATCATAGACAAAAGCCAGAAATGTTCTCTTCACTGACGTGTCAAAAGTAAACTGAAATCTGATCATTTATTGTAGGCTACCGCACTTTGCAATTAATCATTGACCTTAACACTGCTTTGTTACATCATTCTAAATATGTTTAATTAAATTTATACATATACAAAATAAAATGTATACTTATTCAGCATATTTGTTCACAAAGTCAAATTTACCATAACATGTATGTATGTATATATATATATATATATATATATATATATATATATATATATATATATATATATATATATATATATATATATATAAATTATAAATACTTTATTTACATTGCCCTGTTTAAATAATTGCCTTTTTTTTTTAGTCTGCAGTAGGATTTGATTACAAAGGTGAAACTGAACAACACTCTTCTCAGCAAGGTGAGATGATTACTGTAATTTTATACATGGGCTACATCATTCAGCAGAAAGTCTATATGGGCATCTTAACCAGGAGGATCTGTCATGTAATGGTCTGTATAGGCAATACACAGGAACTTAGCACTACCAACAAGGACAGAATGGGGGCTTCATTTACATGTACACTTGGGCTTTACTAAAGTGTGAGTAACAATCGCCCTAAGCCAGATTTTCTACAGTGTGAAGTAAGGTGAAGTGAAGTGCACCTGGGTGTACCTCAAAGAGAAAAGTTTGAATTCCCTTGAACCATGGTTAGATGTGTGATGTACATGTCAATACAATAAAGCTTTAGTAAAATGATTTTTTTTTTGTAAATCATCCATGTCCCTCCCACATTACATCACACTTGTAAACAAAGGCCTATCTTCACTTCTCTTCACTTCAGATACCTCAGAGGTAAATCAGTCTAGAAAGTCCCTGTTTCATTAGCCTACATTTGCATGGGCATTTGCCATGGTGTGAATGGCAGTGGTGGGAATCTACTGATTCCTATTGCTGTGTTTTACCAGAGAGCAGCTAGCTGCAGCAGCCAACCCCATACACTTCAATAACAGGTTGTCAGCAGACGCAGCTATTGGTGGCTGTTCACAGCGGTATGTATGTATACAATGTATATACAAGTGCCATTCTATCTGTAGCAAAACACTGTGTGAATGTAGCCTCAGCCCGGGTTCGAACTGGTATGACACGACTGTTGTGTGACTGTCCATCCAACTATGCCCTACGACATCGGTACTACTTCCATCTGACTTGAATGAACAGGATACAATTTTGCTCCAAATTTGTTATAGTCTGACTTGTCCTTTGACCAATCAAAACAATCCCGATGTGACATAAATATATTTTCCTGCTTCTGTAATCACCCTGTCAGACATCACAAATCAGATGCTTAGGATCCTACATCGATCTGATATCAATGATATTAAATGGGCTGAAAACAGACCAAAGTCAGACCAAAGTAGTGCAGGAACCTTTGTCAAAGTCGGACCGACTTGTGCCTGACCAGTTAAGACACCTTCTATGAGAGCCGCCTTAACTGGTCTGACTTTAGCAAAGGTTCCTGCACTACTTTGGTCCATTTTCAGCCCATTGAATATCATTGAAGTCGGATCAAAGTCAGATCCTTGTCCTAACCATCCGACTTGTGACATCCAAGATTGTGATTACGGCAGCAGGAAAAGGAATTTATGTCACACTGGGATTGTTTTGATTGGTCAAAGGACAAGTTGGACTACCTCAAAGTTGGAGCAAAATCGTATCCTGTTCATTCAAGTCAGATGGAAGTAGGACCGATGCAGGACGGATGTAGTACCAATGTAGAACAGATGTAGGGCCGATGTAATAGGAAAAAGTAGGATGACAGTCATTGTGTCGTACCAGTGTGAACCCGGCCTCAACCTCTTGTCTATCAGTGCCATTTATAAACTGTGGCTCATGCCCGCTGCTGTTATAACAGCTTAAAGTGTGTTTACAACTGTCAAGCTGACTGTCAGCTTTCTGGTAATGGTATCACTCCCTTCGTACATGCACATGCATACATAAAAGTTCAGATGGGTGCATCTACATATGAATAAGGCAATTGCATTAAACATATTAGGTGTCGCCACTCATGCAGGGGTGAGTGCAATCATTTTAGGGATATTATTCATGGTTAACTCTAAATTAATGACCTGTGAAGTCTTTTAAAGCGTCTCCTATGGACACTTTTATGTACTGGAATTTGAAGTTAAGGTTTGACACGTTTGGTATACTTTACTTGACACAATATTATCTAAATTGAGTAAAATATTGTGTCTCTGTGCACTATAATTAACTTTAGTGTATTTTTTACCGAAAATTAGCAATTGATAAATGTGTGCTAATATCATGTGACATGCAAAATTGCAATTACCACCATTTTATTCTCCAGGGTCTTTTTTTCAGAAAGTGAAAATGATGTTTGTGGGATTTACTTATCTTCAAGCCTAAAATGTGATTTTTAACATGTTCAAAAATGCCAAAAAAGGCTTTGGCAGCAAACTGGTTAAGGCATTGTAATCCAGCATTACTGGATAGGGGGCTCCCACGCGCCCATCTGCCACCCGATCTGTGCTGTCATTCGATACAGCACAAGTCAGTCAGCAGGTCCCGGCCAATGATTTATATCTGGGACCTGCTGATCGGCTTAGCGAATCACAGTACAGAGCCCTGTGTTTACAAACAACACAGGGATCTATGCATGGAGCCACAATGTGCCTGTTTTTTTCCTCCCAGAAAAGCAGGGAGAAAAATCAGTCACATCGATTAGTAAAAGCAGCAAACATTACACATTGTTAGGCACACAGTTAACCTTTTGATCGCCTAGATGTTAACCAGCCAGTGTATTTTGCACAGTGACAGTGTATAGTATTAGCACTGATAACTGTATTAGTGTCACTGGTGATGTCAGTGGCAGTTAGTCAGTTCCCACCCAGTGTCAGTTAGTGTCGGATTGTCCACCGCAGTATCACAGTCCCACTATAAGTCACTGATCACCACTATTTCTAGTATTAAAAAAAAAATCCAGTATATACTGTATACCACCATTTGTAGATGCTATAACTTTCATGCCAATCAATATAGTAATATATAATAATATAGTATTATTGGGATTTTTTTTTTTACCAGAGACATGTAGCAGAATACATTTTGGCCTGAATTGATAAAGATTTTTTTTTATTGGATGTGTTTTTTTAGCATAAAGTAAAACATTTATATTGGGATAACAACTACTATTTGTTACATGTTCCCATTAACTTTAAAAATATTTAACAACTTCCCACCTGCCATATAGCAGAATGATGGCCTGAAAGTGGTTGTATTATCCTTAACGGGCATTATATGGCGTCCAGCAGGATAAGCCGCTAGTGTGCGACAATTGGTGGTGTGGTGTGTCAATCTAACACACCACATCTCTGATCCTGGTAAAGAGCCTATGATGTAGGCTCTTTACCATGTGATCAACTGTGTCTAATCACAGCTCATCACATGGTAACCAGAAAGTTTCCTTTATCGGCTCTTCCTCTACTGGTGCTGACATGGCACAAGTAGAGGATAGCCGATCGGCTGCTCTCCTGACAGGGGGGACCACGCTGATAATCAGCGCTTTGATTATCAGTGCAGACACATCAAGGGTACCCACTAGAGCCCACCAGGGATGCCCACTAGAGAACACCAGGGATACCCACTAGAGCCCACCAGGAATGTCAATCAGTGCCAATTAGAAATGCCAATCTGTGCCCATCACTGCTGCATGCCAGTGCCTCCTAATCAGTGCTGCCTATCAATGCCCATCAGTGTCACCTATCAGTGCTGCATATCAGTGCCACCTATTATTGCCCGTTGGTGCTGCCTATCAGTGCCCATCAGTGCTGCACATAAATGCCTCATCATCAGTGCCCGTCAGTGCAGCCTCATCAGTGCTCATCAGTGAAGGAGAAAACTTACTGTATTTATTGGCGTATAACACTCACTTTTTTACCCTGAAAATTGAGGATAAACTGTGCCTGTGTCTTATACGTAGGGGGCTGTAGAACTTTTTTTTCCCTGAAACTTCCCTCTTAAAGTTAGGGTGCGTGTTATATGCCTGTGTGTGTTATATGCCGATAAATACGGTACTTATTTACAACGTTTTATGACAGAAACAAAGAAAACTTTTTTGTTTTTCAAAATTTTTGGGGGTTTTCTATTTGTAGCGCAAAAAATTAAAAACCCAGTGGTGATCGAATACCATCAAATGAAAGCTCTATTTGTGGGGGAAAAATGATAAAAAATTTGTTTGGGTACAGTGTTGCATTACCACGCAATTGTTATTCAAATTGTGACATCGCTGAAATCTGAAAATTGGCCTGGACAATACAGACTATAAGAAAAATATTCCGTAACAGTTTGAAAATGAGTTACAAATTTTATAGTATATATTTTTAGATTTGGTAAAATTATCTCTCTGTACAGATCATTCCAAAGGTTTTGGAGGGCGTTATGGAGTTCAGAAAGACCGTGTGGACAAGGTAATATGTGTATCCAGTGCAGCAATGTTGACAGATAGGGAGGGTGATTGATTTATTATAGAGGAAGGACAGCTGTGTTGTATAAGGTCCTTAAGAAAATACATTTTATGTTATTATGAGCATTCTAAAGATAAGAAGAATAAATATAATGTAACAGAAAAGAGTATACACTTAAATACACAGTTTTTCTAAAGTAATCCCTTACAGTCTTATGTTATACATAGGTTATCTGAAGTTTTAAAAAAACAAAAAAACCTGCTGAATAATGTTCACAACTAGGTAGTTATCAGTTCTCAACCTATTCAACTACTGCAGAAAATCAACAAAATAATTGTTTAACAAGTCAATCTCTGCCTTGGCCTTTTTGCTAGCATTAAGGTAGTAAACGTCCATGTATGATTTTCGCCTCTCAGTGGTGTGTAGTTCTAGCTGTGCAGTGTGCACTACACACCACTGAGAGGCGATCCACTGCAGGTTGTAGTAACCCCAAGGCTTTTTGTAGGCATAAAGTCAGATCCTCGTGGAATCCATCCCTTTGTGGCACTCATCGGCCTTTAGGATGCCTCCTGGTTATTTTTGCCAGGTGTCACCAATACTTTTGACTAATGCAATTCCTTCCAACCAGCTGTATTTCTAAATACCTGCTATCATCGAATTCTGGCTGACACGATTGGTGGATACAGAGAGGAACGTCGCACCTGGTCTGAGAGTAGTTTTTACATGTGTATGTGCATTCATACACTGCATGGTCATTCCATTAGGGGTATCATTGACCTGCCTGAGTCTTCAACCTAATTGGGAATACTCCTTATGCCTCGTACACACGGGCAAACATGTACGATGAAAACGGTCCGCCGGACCGTTTTCAGCGGACATGCCCGCCCGGAGATTTCTGTATGATGGCTGTACACACCATCATACAGAAATCCGCGCGTACACGATACGCGGTGACGAGGCCGCGCCGTCGCCGCGACGATGACGCGGCGACGTGCACGGCCCTGGAAGTTCAATGCTTCCAAGCATGCGTCAAAGTCATTTGACGCATGCGAGGGATGGCGGCCGCTCAGACATGTACGGTAAGTCTGTACAGACGACCGTACATGTCCGACGGGCAGGATTCCAGCGGGCATGTTTCTAAGCAAGTTTAGAAACATTTGCCCACTCGAAAACGGTCTGGAATCCTGTCCGATCGGCCGTACACACGACCGAACATGTCTGCTGAAACTGGTCCGCGGACCAGTTTCAGCAGACATGTTCGGTCGTGTGTACGGGGCCTTAGACGGCGTGCTGATGCATATCTCTCTGGATCATTCTCTGTGTTACCAACACTTCCTGGTACAGGATCTGGGCTGGGTTATAGCCGCAAGCCTTAAATAGCTTGCTTGTGGTAAGCTTAAAATTTATATGGTGGTGGTGCACAAGTATACCTTGGTGGATATCCTATCATTTTGAATACCATTCGGTGCTTTGGGGGCTCTTCATTATTCCTCTCCTTCACCATCCACGGACTTTATGTATATTTTTCTGTTTACTATATTTATTTATTTATATTATTACTTATTTTCTGTATCATTTTACACTTCCGAATTTATGGTGTTTGGTGAATTAGTTTTGGTTTTGTTTCACTATCCAAATTGCTTATCAATTTATTTCTAGATGTTGGTTTAATATAACACTAATCACTTTTTCCCATTTATATAGTGGGATCTTTCTTAGCGCAGCTTTAAAGGGGTTGTAAAGGGAAGCATTTTTTTTCCTAATAAGCATCCTTTACCTGCAGACATTCCTCTTTTCACTTCCTCATTGTTCGTTTTTGCTCAGAAGTTGCTCTATTTCTTCTCTGTTCTGTTCACTTCCTGCTTGTCTGATTTTACTGACCACCGTGAAGGGAGGCTTTACTGCGGTGGTCAGTGACGTGCTCGCCCCCTCCTGGGAACTACATCTGTGTGGCAGGACGCTCTCTATGTGTTAGAGACTTCAAGTAGGTGCGAATTACTGGGCGTGCCGCAATGCATACTGGGAAATGTAGTTCTTACATGAACAAACGATGCAAACCAGGAAGTGAATGAGAGAACAGAAACTAGAATGCCGGAGGTGATATAGATGAAGGAATTTAATAGGTATTTACTCGTTTTTTAACAGAATCATTACACTATTCTGTCTGTCTACCTTGCAGACATTAATTTTAGGCAAAATTTATTTTTCCTTTACAACTCCTTTAAATGTTTGCATTTGTGTTTTGGTGTATATCTCACTGTTTAGTTGCAGCTTTTTTGCTTACCACTAGCGTGGTATCCTGTTTTGTCTATAATAAGGCTTACCTATAGGTACTGTAAATATCTCCTAAATGAGCACCGTTGAGGAGATATTTACTTTAGATGCAGCTGGTGACGTCACCGGCTCAAGCTCTCTGAAGGAATGGCATACCCGTGCCGTTCCTTCAGAGCCGTGCAGTAAACAGTGACTCCTGTGCGCATGTCATTCACATGGACGAAGCCCGCTAACCTGTAAAGAAGACCAGGTGAAGATAAAAAGCATCTTCAGTGGTGACAGAACACTGCCTCGTTTTCAGGTAAGTCTGTCATAATGTGCTAGTATGAGATGCATACTAGCACATTATGAGTTAAACTGTCCAGGGCCCGATTTTTTTATTTTTTATGCTTTTTTTTATATTTTTTAAAGCATAATTTTCTCAACGTTTTTGTGCTGAATCACAAGATTCAGTACTTTTTATATCATCTAATCCAAACAAACATGCAGATTAGTAAATCAGCTATGATACTGTTGATTTAGAGCCGGTTCACACAGGGGCAGCACGACTTTGGGAGGCAACTTGGATGCGACTTGAGTATGAATCATCAGGCAACTTACAAGGCAACTTCAAGGACAGGACAGGAGGCTTTCCAGTGGCCAATCAAACAACAATCAGCTCTGTGGGAGGGAGGGGTTTGCCTTAGAAATGTATGTTCTCTTCCTGTATTGTTGCTTCAGTTAAGACAGTGATCCGACTTCTGAGGCAACTTCCATTGAAATCAATGGGTACAAGTTGCTTACAAGTTGCCTAGAAGTCGGATTGAAGTAGTACAGGAACCTTTCCTGAAGTCGGAGCGACTGCATTAGTGTGTATTAAGGTCGGCTCCATTCACTTCCATTGATTTTCTCAACCACGCAACTTGGGGCAACTTCAAGTCGGATCCCAGGTCGCCCCTTTGTGAACCGCCTCTTATTAAATGTAATGCTCATTTAATAAAACTAACTCAGAAACACATATGCAATAAGCAAGTACTTAAAAGCTGTATCAATATTCCCAATAATTAAATGTTCACAGTTATCAATGTGCAATCATATCCTTAACGCTTTAAAAAATGACACAGACCAACACACATTTTAGTGTCTCGAAGTTAGACCTGTTCCTGGGTATATTTGACACAATGGGGTTGATTTACTAAAATTGCAGAGTGCAAAACCTGGTGCAGCTCTGCATAGGAACCAATCAGCTTCCAGGTTTTTTGTCGAAGCTTAATTGAACAAGCAGAAGTTAGAAGCTGATTGGCTACCATTGGCTGCACAAGATTTTACATGCTCCAGTTTAGTAAATCAACCACACTGATTCCAAAAATGGCGCCAATTTTTAGCTATCAGCTCTAATTTTGGAGATACAGCATATACTATATACCACCCCTCACTCTGGTCACCCATAAAAAAACTGAATATTTTAATGTAGTGTTTTTTTTAATCCATTTGTATCATAAAAGAAACACATAAAATAAAGTAGCCGTAACCTCTACGGTGCTCAATCTCTAAAAAATAAATTATATGAGTGCGCAACATATAATATAATGTGAAAAACGTGCCCAAATGTGCGCCAAAAAAAAAATTCATCCAGTTATGACCTTCACAGTTGAGCTCCCCTAAAATGAATAGACTCACAAGATATGATAGACCACTACAGCTAATGGTCAAATCACACTTGATAGAATCAGTTCACAACATTCCTCTTTTCACCTTTAGATTTTCTATTCAGATGTCCCCTCAAGTTAATAAATACATAGAAAAGGTAGAACCTCCAAAAGATTACAAAAGATGAGAAAATAGTTGACTATAATGGATTGCAGTATTATCAAAAGAGAGCTGGGTAACCTAAATAAGAATACATTGTAGTTCATAAGCTAACAAAGTTAAAGGCCCCATCATGGTTTTCTTATCTCAGCTGTTACCAAGAGGAGGATACACAGCCCTGTGTTAACTATGAGTTGGCCAGGTTTTAGCTTGACATACTTCAGACACATGATATAATGTGGTTACTATGGGGGAGCAAAAAATATTTGTAATCCTTTTTGTTCTGTAGGTGGTTGAAAAAATTGTAAATGCATGATATCCTTTTGTACATAAGGTATTTTTTTTTTTTTGCCTTCCAATATAATGGAAGTATGTAAAGGTTTTGGCAAGGACATGTATTTTTATTTCTTAAAAGTGTCCCTCTTGCCAGTCTTGTAAAAACTGACAGAAGTCATAGGATAGATGGCAAACATCTGATCTCATGATGGGATACAAAGTGAAAGACAGCTGAAAAACTAGAGTTGACCACAACAAGTCCTCTACAGCCAAATTCCAAGACTTAAAAATAATAAATACTTTTTAAAAATGCAAAATGTATTTTACTGTATGTTGCCTTAGAATTCAGTCCATTTAAAGTGTTGTTTTTTCAGTCTGCACTAGGATATGACTACAAGGCTTCTGTGGAACAACATGCATCTCAGCAAGGTAATCAGTTAACATCAATATAATACATACAGTATACAGCCAGCAGGTTAATGGGCAGTACAGACTGAATTTATATTAGCTGAGTATTGAAATTATGCTTTGGAACCTTCTTGGATACAGCAAACGGCTTTACTTTTATGAAGGAATATATTACATGCCATATATTATAGACAGGAAGAGAACAACAAACAAGTGCACAGTGAGGAAAGTAAACACTTCTTCTCATTACATGATCATAGAATACACATTATAACACTGCAGTGCCACCTGCTGCATCAAAAGGTATAATGCATATATATATATATATATATATATATATATATATATATATATATATATATAGTTTATAGTCCCATTAGAAAGTTGCTTTGCATTGCATGCTGTTGTTTTTCCAACACCCCTTTTCAACAGCATGTCTTTTGTCAAATTACATTCAGCTTCTTCTGGAAATAAGTATGACGGTCATCTCCTCTGATGGGCAATATTGAATGTCAATAACACTTTGCTCTTGATTGACTAGTGTCTCTTGATGTCTAGTAGGTAATACTAGACATTGATGTGTTTGGTCCTAGGATTGACCCTTTCTGATTGCGTAAGCTTTATACAACCTTGGTTGTCTTCAAAAATGGGAATTGGTTTTGACATGTTTACCCCAATATCCACAAAAATTTGACGAATCCATATTGCTTCTTGACATGCGTGTGCTTCTGCAATGTACTCTGCCTCAGTTGAAGATAGAGTGCCAGTTGCTTGTTGCAACAGTTTTGGATGTGATGTTGCTGGTAACCGTAACGTCATCTGAATCGTTCCTTTGAGGTACTGCATCACTCTTTTTACTGTGTTCCAGTCATGCTGACAAGGGGCTAAGACTTTCCCGCATAGTATGCCCACTGCTGCGACTATGTCTGGTCTTGTCACAGTGGCAACATATAGCAGCTTACCGGTTGCTCTGCGATACGTATTATTGTTGGGTAGCAAGATTTCTGCTTCATTGCTCGTTTGATAGCCTGGTTCCATAGGAGTTTTCATTTCCTTTGCATCTTGCACATCTTCCAAGATTTCCAAGATTTTCTGAGATTGATTGAGAAGATAACTTCCATCTTCTCCTCTCCTCTCTCTATTTGGATTCCCAGATAGTATCTAATGTTCCCTATCTCTTTGACTTCAAAATTTTCTTTCAGCTTGTGAACTATCTGATTGCAATACCCTTCTTGTTTAAAACAGGTTATAATGTAATCAACATAGATAAGGATGTATATCCATCTGTCTTCTTGATTCTTGGAGTAGAGATCTGCTTTACTTCTTGAGAATCCCTCTGTAGTAAGTACTTTATTCATTTTTCTCATTCCACATCCTTGCAGACTGCTTAAGACTGTAGATGCTCATCTGAAGTTTACACACAAGGTTGTCTCCTTGCTCAAACTCTGGCGGTTGCTCCATGTAGAGGTCTTCCTTTACCTCAATGGTGGTCTGATTATATCAATCAATATTTTTCAAAGTCAAAGTGGTACATTGTTTTGCATGGAAATTTGTTGTTTTATATTGTAGGCCTGTAATTCTTAGAAATAACTCACTTAAATCTGTCCAAACAAGTCTAGAAGACATCCTGGGTATGATAAAGTTTGAAACATAAAATCATAAATTATAATATAATAAATAATTATAAAAAAATAATAATAATATAATAATAATATATTTTATTCAATAATGTAATCAAACCAAAAACACTGAAATTTGTCCAAACAAGGGTGCAATATACTAGTTACTGTAATACTAGACACTCCATATTGGTTTGGTAAACATCCCAGGTATGAACATTTTTGAAACATGGGACTGCACAAAGTCTGACGTCACAATCAGGACAATTGAACCACATCCTTGTAGGTGCTGACTTTTTATCGGTTGGTGGTATGTAGTCCTTGAAGTGACAACCAGTCAGGTGGTCCGGGTTGACAACACAACAGCACATGTCCATATCTATTTACAGCCATTGATGGTGTTTGGTGATTCACAAAGATCCGTTCGTCAACTTTCCAAATTACGTCAAAATGGCTTCATATCTATTCACGACATCCATATCTATTCACAGCCATTGATGGTGGAATGAATAAAAGGCTTGTCACTCTTTTTTTTTTAGCAGAATGTATTCCACAAGCATTGCTCAGGAAGATGCCTAAAGATCTTCTTGTAGTACTTATTTTGCTGTTTCCTCATTGCTGGGTAGAATGTCATTGCTTGGTCAGCTCTGTCGACACCTCCCATGGCATTATTGTAGTCTATCACTACTTGTGGCTCTTTGATTTCTTTCCCAACTTTCGTGTGTACCATAACAGTGGAGATATTATGAACTGTACTCTTTAGGCACACATCTTTCTTGTCACGCCATCTCAGTACTCTCATTTTGCCTTTCTGCCAGGCAAACATTTCTCCAGTCTTCAGCTTCTTATTGCCAAACATTGCCAGCATGTCGCACTGGTCAGCCCTAACGGTTCCATAGGCATCTGTTTTGTTTTGCAGAAGAAACTCATAAAGTTCAAGAGACATATAAAAGTTGTCGGTTGTTACACAATAGCCCTGATTTAGTAATGGCTCGATCAGTGAAAGAACGGAAGATGTTGCCATTCCATAGTTGCTGTATTTTGGATTGAATATTGTTCCTTTTCCAGTGTATATGACTAATTTCCAATTGTAGCCAGTTGACGATTTGCACAGCATGTAGGATTTTACACCAAATCACGCTCTTTTTGATGCAATGTATTGTACCCAGCTGAGCCTTCCCTTTTAGGCCATTAGACTTTCACCTATGCTGATTACTTTTTCTGGCACATAGCTCTTGGAAATTCTTTAGTGTCATTTGAGATACTGTAATTCCCAAGAATTCCTCTGACATGACCGTGCCAAAGAAAGGAGTGGCAAGTAATTTATTAGTTGTCCAATACCACTTCTGCACTTCCCCACCACCCCCTGAACTATTATTAGGCCCAGAAATTTCCAATGTCATCTTAGGTCACTGGCTCCCACTTTCTGCTTCTTGGAAACTTCCAATGCATAGTAGCTAATTGTTGCTCTTTGTACCGGTTTGTCTCAGTAAAAATGTTTTCAATAACCTCATCAGTCAGAAATAATTGTAAGTATGCCAAGGGGTTGTCCTGTTCAATGTCTGCTTTTATACTAGATGCTCCAGTGAACTGAAATCTTGGGTGCGCTGCCTGATTCGTACCGCAGTCAATAGAGCACCAAGTTCGCACATCACTGAGCTCAGTCGCAGAATCGTCAATGTGGTCACTCTCAGTGTCTGATGACGAATTTCCCCACAAATCACTATCGCTCAATTCTGCAAGCAATTCTAATTCACTATCACTGTTTTCTAGCTGGTCTAAAACTGCTTTTAACCTAAAGGGATGCTTTTTGAATTGCATGGACATTCTCAAGTTTCCAGGCTGAAAGAATGGTAAAAGTGCAGGCAGTGCACGGGACAAAGCACTAGGGACTAAACTGAGGTGGAATGATTTTATACAGTAATATATTCTTAACAGATTACAATGTATCGTGTGTATTTTATGTTTTGAACTTTTTGAATTTCCTGCCCGGCTCTGCCCCCCTGTGTCGCAGCGCTAGCAGAGCAGGGAACCCAGAAGAAAAATGCATCGGCCAGAGGACACAGCCGGAGGACACAGCGGAAGGACATCAGGGAAATCATAGGGACAAGGTAAGTAACAATACAGGGATACTACAGTGTAATCCCAAGTGTGGCTCGAGGTTACCGCTTTTGGTACTGAAAATTAACCCTGAGCCACTCTCGGGATTACCGCCGGAAGGTTAATGTCTCCATATAGAAAAGCAGTTTTAACGTCTAGGTGTTTCACTTGCATACCCTTCCTGGCTGCAACGCTAACAAGGCTCTGATGGTGGAGTGTTTTATGACGGGAGCAAATGTTTTATCGTAATCTTCACTGAGATTCTGGGAGTAACTAGGTTTTGGCAACTAGGTTTTGTATTTGTGGATATTCCCTTCTGCGTCTGACTTTATTTTGAAAGTCATCTTATTTCCTATAGTTTATATAGGAGGGAGCTCTGTGAGTGTCCAGGTTTTATGTTCTTGAAGTGACTTTAGTTCTTCTGTTGTATTTCTCCATTTATTGGCTTTGCGTTTTGGCAGTTTTTCTATGTCTTCCCAGGATGTTGGTTCAAGTATGCTGTGTAATGTGACAGTGTATGACAGCTTGCAGGGTGGTATCCCTTTTGTAGCCCGAGTGGATTTTCTAACTACAGGCAGTTCAGCAGGATCTGGTGGGGGGCTTGATTTAGACATTGTGAGTTCCACCTCTTGTTCTGACTCCTGCACAGGTTTTCTTTGATCAACCTTTTCTTCTGGTTTGCTTGGCATATTCACTTCACAGCTTTTAGGGATCTATGTTTCTGGTGATGGGCTCTCATCATAATAAACACTACGGCTTATTGTCACTTTGTCAGTCTTTGGGTGTATTATTCTGTAACCCTTATTCTGCTTGTTGTAGACTACAAGCATGTCCTTTATGGCTCTGTTCTCCAGCTTGTATTGCTTTTCACTTGGAATATAGGCATATGCTTTACATCCAAACACTCTGATGTGCCCTATACTAGGCTTTGATCCATGCCACATTTTGAATGTAGTACTTTTAATGGCGCTTGAGGGTAGTCTGTTCTGTAGGTAGGTTGCAGTCATGATTGCTTCTGCCCAGTATTTGTGAGGTAGGTTGGCATTCGACAACATGCATCTGGCCATTTCTATAACAGTGTGATTTTTCCTTTCTGCTACACCATTTTGTTCAGGAGTGTATGGTGTGGTTGTCTCGTGTACTATTCCTTATCTCTTCAGGTATGAGGTACTTACTGTCTTGAAGAATTCTCTTTTTTCAGTGCCTGGGTGCTGCTGGGTGCCTGGGACCCATAACCTATTATCTGAGTATTTAAATGATGCTTTGGAAGCTTCTTGGATACAGCAAACAGCTGTACTTCTATGGAGGAATATATTACATGCTTTTTATCATGACAGGAAGAGAACAACAAACAAGTGCACAGTGAGGAAAACAAACACTTCCTCTCATTACATTACCATTGAACCATAGAATACACATTATAACACTGCAGTGCCACTTGCTAGATAGAAAAGTCAAAGGCATATATATATATAGTTTAAAGTCACATTAGAAAGCTACTTTTCATTACATGCTGTTGTTTTTCCAACAATTTAAAGGTCAGCACAGTGGATAAGTTATTAGCACTTCAGCCTAGCAGCACTAGGGTTGTCGGTTCAAATCCCAACCATGGCACTACCTGCATGGAGTTTGTATGTAATTCCTGTGCCTGTGTGAATTTCCTCCGGGTACTCTGGTTTTCTCCCACACTCAAAAGGCATGCTGGTAGGTTAATTGGCTCCTGTCTAAATTGGCCCTAGTATACACTATATTACCAAAAGTTTTGGGACACCTACCTTTACACGCACATGAAATTTAATGACATCCCAGTCTTAGTCCGTAGGGTTCAATATTAAGTTGGTCCACCCTTTGCAGCTATAAAGGCTTCAACTCTTTTGGGAAGACTGTCCACAAGGTTTAGGACTGTGTTTATGTGAGCAGAGGGGCTGGCAGTGGCTATGTGCAACCCCTTTAACTTTACTTGATATTCCTGACTACCTGATCGCTTTGCACTAATTTCATTTTCTACTAAAGAAACATTGGAAAAATCTAACAGTCTAAAAGTTCTCTGCAATCCCCTGCAGTTAGCCTTCATGTAGCTCACTGTGAATGCACTTCCTAAATTCTGAGCCCTGCAACTTTCTCTATCTCTGTTTCCTTTATTACCAAACACATTGAAATTTCCAAAGCAAGTATGAACCTGATGAGTGTAGTAAAAGTCTTAGTACTGACATTTTTTTTCTTGTTATACTTTTTGCATTGGAAAACAACAAAAACAACCCCTATGTTGTCTGACAAATGGACAAAAGACCTTGGTCCCTGCTCCATAACCAGGCGACTGGCGTAAAATGTGGGAGACCTTGTTTAAATCATCTTGTAATGTTCTGGCTCTTGAATGTTCTTTCAAAGTTATGTCTTGTTGGTATTTTACCCCAACTAGGATCGCTACAAGTCAGGCATAATACCCGTTCAACTGCTTTTGAGGTTGCCCAGATTTGGGCGAGATGAAACATATATGGTGGACCTGTCTCAAGGTCCGGAGGTTGTGGATTAGGGTAGACACATTGGTCGATATGGTCCTCTATGTGAATTTACAGAGACCCATGGTGGGCACTCTTACATAAACCTATTGCAGACGCCACCCTAATTACTCACATTTTTATGGCAACAAAGCAAACTATAGCACGGTCGTGGAAAACATCACTTCTTAGCTTTGAAGAGGTCAAAAACTGGGTTCACGGTTTGAGATTTGGCAGCTCTGGATAGACCACTAACTGCCTTCTCAAATGGCCACCTGATTCTTAGAACTGTAAAGGTTCTATGTGGTACAGCTTAAAAACCCCTGGGGTGCCTGTTCCCCCCTCTATTTCCCCTCCTTTCTTCTCTTAATTTCACTTTTCTCTCTGCTTATTGCTTTTACATGCTTCCTCCCCTTGTTGTGGAGCTCCTGTAAGCCCCAGATGAATAGTGCAGGCCGTGGCCGTCTATTTTTTTTCTTCTCTCCCTTTTTTTTTGTGCCAGACCTTTGCTTTATATCCTTTACTCATGTCACAAAATCGCTAGGACATTAATGGTCGGACACATGATATTGATTTGATTTGCCTGGATGTTGTCTCTTTTGGTATTTCTCGCAAACAAACTTTATGTCTTAGATGTTCAACTTACTCTTACAAATTGATGTTCCGCAAGTCCTGTCAGTTTATTTCACGTATTTTTACTTATGACCTTCAGATCATTCTAAAGGATTTGGAGGGAAATTTGGTGTACAAAAAGACAGACAAGATAAATCAGCTCACAGCTGGGCCCACAAGGAAGAGGTACAGCCACATCAGTCTCAAACAGGTATGTAGACCTCCCATTAAAGTAAAAAGTCCATGAACCTATGATTTATAATTGTGATTATAGAGATAATGAGGATGATTTACTAAAAAAAAGCTGAGAATCTTCATCAAAAATGTTTGAATTTGTTTATTTTTTTTTAATCTGATCATGTGAATAGAAGGGAGGAAGTGAATATTCATATAGAAAGTGAAGATTCTCAACTTCTTTTGTAAATCAGATTCAATATCTGAAATGTGAAGCCATTCACATAAACGATTAGTCTCTGCAACATCAGGAGTGTGTCTAAAACTACTGGACTGGTGTCCTGACATAATAATTAGATATTTACTTTAAGCGGAGGTCCGGTAAAAAGAAATAAAAAAATAAAAGTCAGCAGCTGCTAACACTGTAGCTGCTGACTTTTAATAAGGACACTTACCTGTCCTTGTCGTCAGCGATGTCGGCCCCCACCGAGGCCGATCCTCCATCCTGGCAGCTCCAGGCGCCGCCATCCACAGTAAGGGAAACAGGCAGTGAAGCCGTGCAGCTTCACTGCCCCTTTTTCTACTGCGCATGTGCGAGCAGCGCGACGCTTTGTGAATGGGCCGGCTGCTTTCTGGGATACACACAGTTCCCAGAATTCAGCGCGCCCCATTCACAAGAAGAAACCGAGTGTAGGAGGAGGAAGAGAATCCACCGCAGAGGATGAAGAGGCAGATTCTGGACTTCCGCATAGCAACAGCTATTTCGTGTAAGTAAAACATTTTTTTTTCTTTTTTTTTTATATATATTTTTTTTTTTTTTTTGGAGGAAATTTTTTTTTCAGGGTGGAACTCCACTTTAATACCGACTTCCACCCCAAAAAAAAGAATTAGAATCCCAGGTCAGGTTTTTACTACTAATTGAAGACAGTGAAAAAATAGCACTGGACCTGTAAGGTTATATTAATGTTATTGCAATCTCAACCCCTTCCCGCTGCTGTCTCCTGGGCCTTTTATAAGCTTCTAGATTCTGGGAAGTGGGCATTTAGGTCATGTGACCACTGTGATTGACAGTCACACGATCAGAAAGCTCTTGATCACAAGTATGCATCGGTAGCTTTCAAGTCTCTGCCGGTGACTGTGCATATATGTGGACTCTCAGCATTAAAGCCCAACCGCAGAGAGGCTGCATATATGCGTGTGGCAGGCAGGAAGAGGTTAAAGTGTTGATGTTGCTGTAAATAATGAGGTTCCTGGACAGGCAGCTTCTACACCCTCGTGGATCATTGGCTTGTAGTTGAAGGTAGCAAAAATTAAAAGTGAAGCACCACACCTCTTCTAAGTGGTCCAGATACAACTGTCAAACTAGCTGTGACAAGGCCTGTGCTTGTAATCACTCAGGAAGAAGCAACATTCAAGGTCCAATTCACGTCTAGCCTATTCACATTGTTTTCAAGCCCTGATAAAGAGAGCATCTTTGGACTGCCAAAATGCATTGGATAATTTGTAGATTGACCCTATAATTTTTATTGGAATAAAGTTGTATCTGGACCTCTTAGCAGTGGTGTGGCACGTCAGTTTCCATTTTTGTTAAGTTCTTACTGCTATCTTTGTCCCCACTGGGGAGATTTCCACTTTCTGCCATTGTAATGTTTGTCCACAAAATGGGAGGTGAGGAAAAATGTTTCCACTGGAGACACAGACAGCAAAAAATAAAGCTTTTGAGGGACTTGATCCAAAGTTGTTTTAAATTCTCAGTGTGAAGGTAAGTCACTACTGTAGAGTATGAAGTACCTTGGCTCTTTAACCCAGGAAAGTGGAATAAATACGAAAGATCCACACCAAAGCTTAAGACGTCTACGAGTATTTATTTATTCATAGAAATTCAAAGATAATAATCCAACACATTTAGAAGGCTAAACTATTCCTCTTATTAGGGCTTCAACTGCTGATTTGAATAGAGTGATGAACTTGTAAGGGCTAACAGAGTGTGATTTAAAAAATATATATATTATGTCAAAAGCTCATAATCCAATACATTAATGTTTAAGATGTATAGGCGAGAAATTTTAAAAGTTCAGATATACAAATGGCTAAAGGTAGGTAACATATATATAGTTCAATAATATAAAAGTAATCTATGTCACATTTAGTATTATTTGTCAAGGAAATTGTAAATGTAGAGAGATATCCATTGTTTCCATTTTTATAAAAAAAATATGCATTGTATCTAAAAGAACATGATGAATGCATTCAGAAAGTTAAATTTGTTCCATTCTGTTTATTACCTGGTGCCAAGTTATATGGGTAGAGCGCAAATTACACACTATTATCCAATGAATAGAGCTAAATAAGGTATGGATAAGTCTAGTACAAGATATGGAAATATCTGGTATAGGTGTGAACAAAAGACACATTTGTGGTGATAATTAGATTGTTTTACCTGTCAATTGCTTTATTTTGCTCAAGGTTAGTTGCCATGTAGGTTTAAGATGTTCACAGTTCCAAAAAAATGTGTAAAAAAACAACCATTTTAGTGGCAACTGTTCTACTTGTAAAAGAAATGTCATAAGTTGACCATAGCTTGAGCAAGGATGTTATATTGTTAAAGAGTAGTATATAATTAGCCTGAAAAAGGGTTTTATAGGAAGGAGTGAAGTGAATTCCGAAATATCTAAAGGCGCTAGAACAATGTGAATTTTTCCTTTCAAAGGGATGTCATTTGGGGTGGTATATTTATTATCATAGCAGAACATTTGGATAGATTTACGCCTAAACCAGTGAGGTTATGGAATATATTGAGTTATTTAATGAGGTTTGGTAGAGAAATTAACGGGTCAGAAACAATAGGACATCGTAACTTAATTTAAATTCTCTGGAGCCTTTAGTGTAACCTTTAATGCTTAAGTTATTTTGGATAGCACAGGCGAGGGGTTCCATGGCTAAAGAAAATAGGAGTGGAGATAATGGACACCCCTGCCTAGTGCCCCTGCCCAGTGAGAAAAAAAATCTGAATTATTACCGGGGAGCTTAATTCTTGTTTGTGGATTTTGATATAATGCTTTGAATCCATGTAAACATTCATTACATATGCCATGTTTAGGGAGTAATAGGTCTAAATAAGACAACCTGACTCTATCAAAAGCCTTATGTATATCAGGGCTAAGTATGAGCGCCTGGTGTGAGTGCAGATTAGAGTCTTGGTGCGATTTAAAATTTACACAACAAGCTGGTCAAGCACACAATCAGAGGAGAGGATCCACAAGGAAGAGGAATGTTATAGCTCCCGAACGCGTTGGATTGTAATCTTTGGACTTCTATTATGAAATAAATACTCTTAGCACTATTGTTTATGCCCCACAATCCAGCAATAAAGGGTTAAAAGATGTTTCTCTTATCGTCCATGGACGGACACAGCTCCTTAAATCTTGACAAGTGGGTTATGTTCCCTGTTTACAGGAGAGGACTAGGCAGAAACATGTTAAATAGTTAAATACATGTTACATTAACAGAGTTGAACAGCCCCGCCCAGGGGGCGGTCCCTCCAGACATAACCCTCCTCACTGCAGCTTGCAGCCTCAGTTTCGTTCTGCCTAGCAAAGGAGAAGGACGTATGGCTCCCTTTGGGCCCAGCGCCCTGAGGAGAAATTTTATTTTATTTTACTTTACTTTTTCTTGAAGAATCTTCTTTCAACTGTTGGCTGAGAGACAGGCTGGATATTATAGATCCTTGTAGTCTACTCAGTCCGACCAGCAAGCGTGGGCACACCTTTGCAAAGAGGCTTGGTCTGCCACGCCATACCTCATGACTCCTGAGGTGGCCGGTGAGCTTTGCTCCGAGGTCCACATATGACTGGGCTGTGGTGTTGTCTCACTCACAGTGGACCGGGCCAACAGCTACCTCCATTTCGGTTGTAGTTCTGTCAGGAATGCGTCAGCGAGTCCTCGCTTGGACGGGTAAGTACAGTCCCTCCTGCTTCGGTGGGTTGGTACAGCTGGGCATTCCTGGGGTTCGGGGGTCCCTTCCCCTTACTTCCCTGCTCCTTTCCCTTGCTGCATTGCTAACATTGCCGCTGTCAGGGGGGAGGGGGCCTTCCTGAGGGGACTGTGTTATCTGGCCTGTGTTTTTTCTTTTTTGTATTGGGCTTTCCTGTGAGGTAAAAAGCCCTGTGATGAGCACAGATGTTTATGATTATACTTCAGCAGACACTGACTGATTGGTGACACCTGTAATGGTTTTGCTTTTTATGCTGTATCTGTGTCTTATCCTTAAATAAAACAGCCCTATGAGGCTTTTCCTGTTTAAACACAGGTCCCTGCAAAAGTTACCTCACGGTTCTTTTCCTCACAGGCAGCGCTGTGCAGTCTCCTCCTGAGGGAGTCCCCTGGTTACCCCTGGTCAGCGCAGCAAGTGGGTGAGAGGCCCTGAATAGGGCTCTAGGAGCTTTTGTCTATTTGTATGGACAGGTGTGCATATTATAATACACACTATATGTAAATATTGGAGTCAGTATCTGGGTCCTTCCCCACATGCTGGTGGTGGCAGCAGGTGTTAGCACCTGTGATTCCCACAGAGTTTTTATTGTTAGTCCTGGACACAGTTTGTGCCAGGGTGGGGGTGGACTGCGGGCGGGCGGTAAAAGAGTGCCCCCTTCCCCCGTTATCCCCTGGGGAATGCTCTGTTATGGAGCCATGGACTAGGTACCTAGTTAAAAAAAAAAAAAAAAAAAAAAAAAGGGCAGAATAAGGCATTTATGGGTGCGCTTTTTACTGCTGCAAGGGACTCTCCTAAGCTGCATAGTGCAGCTGGGTTTCCGCTGAGGGCTCGGTCTTTTTTGGATCACACAAATCAGACCGCTGTGTAGGTTTTTTCCTTCTGTGCCCTTCTTTGATAATTTCTGAGATGCGGAATGAGAAAAGCCACTGAGGGCTTTTGTAGTCCCTCACCGCCGGGCGGGAACCCCTACTTGTATGGATCTGACTGATAGAAGATCCGAAGTACTGACCCGTTCCATGTTTACCATGCTGGGGTCTGGCTTGCGGCCTATTGTGGCCACTACACTGGGGTCTCAGTGGTCGCTGGCGCTATTTTTTGGGAGATTTTTCAATTACATTGAAAACTCCCATTGGCGCCCATTTTGTCGTAGCCACGCTATGGCGCAGCTTACATTGTGCTGGCCTTTTTCCTGTGGCCGCGTTCTGAACGCTCGGCGGCCATCTTGGAGTAGTCCTGACCCCTAGTGCTGTATACAACTCACAGAGTGAGCATTTTGCACCAGACAGTGGAGGAGCACCGACTCTCTCCTGAGGTTATTAGCCTAGCGGACCAGCTGGTCCAGGGCCTCATATAGGTCTGTGATGCTTCATTGAATGCTGCGCCCTTGTTATCCAGGGCGTCTGTTTCAGAATGGTTTTATGCACACGGTGGTGTAGTGCTTAACTCCATTACTTGGCAGCAAAAGAGTCATTGGTTCGAATCTGCACACTGACGCCAATCTGCACACTGACGCCAATCTGCCTGGAGCTTGCATTGTCGCTCCCTGTGTCTGTGTGGGTTTCCTCCGGGTACTCCGGTTTCCTCCAAAGACATGTGTGCATACACCTACATAATATACATACACACTATGTGTGTGTATTATTTAGGGGCAACCCTCCCAGGCCGTCAAAGGCCCAGCTGGGGGACTAATCTGTCCCTGGGTGCATAAGCCGATCACGCCGGCACCCAAATCCTGCCAATGTATATAGCCTTCCCTTCCTGTCTCTAGGTGGGAGGGGCGGCTTGCAGGTTCACAATTCAGTGAAACCTCCCTGCTCTCCGACTAGTGGGTCTGCGAGGTGGTCTCTTCGGAGTACTAGATAGGGTTTCCTCCTATCCACAGAACAAAGTTCTGTCCTTGTGTCTTCCCCTCCCGGCACGTCGGTCTGCCTTGGGCAGTGTGGGATTTGCTAAGCTGCAAGGTAATTTTACCTTTCCTGCAGGACGAGAGTTTTGGGGTTTTCTATGGGCCTCAGGCCCTAAATACCTTTGTGAACGTCGGGTAGTTCCGCATGGAATCCATTTGTTCGGTGGTAGCTGCGCTTCATCCGGGGGATGTCCTGACGTCCTCGGACATCAGGGACGCATACATGCATGTCCCGTTTTGCACATGTCAGTGTTTTTTTCTGTGCTTCGTGATGAGAGAAGGGTCTCTGTCAGCCTGTGGCCCTCCCTTTTGATCTGGCGTCAGCACCATGGGTTTTCAGCTAGGAGCTCGCACTTATTTGAATTTTGTTGGGACAGCGAGGCTTTGCCTCATTGGCTACTTTGACGACTTTCTTCTGAGAGCAGCTTCTGTCTCCGACCTAGTGGATGGGTTATTCCCATTCAGACCCTCCGAAGATTCGGGTGGATGTTAAACGTTTAGGCCAGAAAGTGTAGCTCAGTGGCAGCAAGCCTGCCCTACATGTGTGCGACCCAGGGTTCAAATTATGGGCATGCTAGGTTCCGACTCAGCGTTGGAGTATCTAGTGTTGATCCAGACTCCTCAGTGGCAAAGGTCCTTCTTCCCCTGGAGAAATTGCAGACTCTTCAGTCTGCGGAGAAGGTATTGGCATCACGCAATCGGTCTTCTCTCCGGGCGCCTGCTGGTTCAGGGTCTGTGGGTAGCCTCCTTCAAGGTGGTACTGTATGCCCAGTTCCACACCCTGGTTTTCCAGTGGAACTACTGTCCAGGTGGTAAAAATCTCTTGTCTCTGAAATCATTAGATTCCTGTGCGCCACCTAGTCAGAGTCTCTCTGAGTTGGTGACAGAGATTCCCGACTCTTCGGTCCGGGAAGTTGTTCCTTCCTTCCTTCCAGTGGTCGGTGTTTACGACGAATGCCAGCTCACGGGTTGTGAACCTGGAGGTTCACAAAACTGGGGGGTCCAGTCGGCCCTGAGTCGCTGGACTTGCGTGGACCTATGACCACACCTCCTTGAATGTGTCTGGTCTCGGTAGCTACCCAGGGTCGGGCCTGGCTAGTGCCTGGTGGAAGACCGCCTGGGAATACCAGGTGCTGTCTACTGTTCATTGTCCTACTATTTTAGGCGATCAGGCTATGCTTCTCCTTGTGGTCGACCAATCTGGTTTCAGCCGGACAACGCCACGGCCGTGGCTTCAGTCTACCATCAGGTATGCCGGCAGGCAGACTACTGGAGTCGCCAGATGCTGGACCAGGGCGACTGGTCTTTGTGCTTGGGGTGTTTCGGCTCCCTTGCAGGAGGTGAGCCTCACATGGCATGGATCTCCTGGCAGCTTGTCTCCGCCGCAAGGGTGTCAGTTAGTGGCCAGGTCTAGTGATCTTGTACAGACGCGTCAGTCGCGCTGGTGACCCTGTGTTGTCTGTATCGGTGATTTTTTGCCATTCCTCCATGGTAGTTGCTTCCTCGGCCGCTCCACAGAGTGGATGCTGAGGAGATCCCGATGATTCTAATCGCTCCAGATTAATCTCGGCGTCCTTGGTACGCTGATATCGGGCGCCTGGTAGCGGAGGCACCCTGGCGATTGCCAGGGCAGGAGGTTCCTGTCTCAAGGTCCCATACTTCCTCCTGTTGTACAGTCACTGACTTGCTTAACATGGTTATTGGAAGCCAGACTTTAGGTGACCAGGGTCTGTCTGACTCGGTCATCTCAACAGGGCACCGTAGTCTTCTTCCGGAGGATCTACCGTCGCACCTCTCTTGGTGCGAAGGGATGGAGTGACGTCCACGGGCGTACTTTCAATGTCCAGGGTCCTGCTGTTTTTAAAGCTTGGATTGGATCTAAAAATTGCTTAAAGCACCGTTTGGGGGCAGATTTCAGCCTTGGCTGTGTTCTTTTAGTGGCCTTTTTGCGGCCCGTTCCCTGGTGGGTCCCCTTTTTTTGTGTTCAAGGGGTTTGTCATATACTTTCCCCTCTTGGCCCATCTCTTCCCCCATGAGTTTTGACTCTGGTGCTCTCGGTTCTTCAGGAACCTTCCTTTTGGAAACATCAGAGAGATTTTCTCTTGACACTATCTCAGAAGGTGGCCCCTTTAGTGGCCTTTACCTCTGTTAGAGGGGTTTCTGAGTTGGCGGTCTTGTCTTGCAAGCCGCCATGCTTGATCCCCCATAAGGATTAGGTGATGGTGCGCCCGCGACCTTCCCTTCTTCCGAAGGAGGTTTCGGCCTTTCATACTTTAGGCGTGGTACGCGCTTTGCGGGTATACCAGCCTACTACGGCTCCATTTCGGAGCTTCTGACTCTCTTTTGTGTCGGTGTCTGGTCCACAAAAGGGCCTGGCGGTCTCGTCGACCACCATTTCTCGGTGGATCGGGCAGGCCGTCATACAGGCCTATGCTCCTAAGGGCGGGCCCCCCTTTCCGGTCACGGCACTTTCGACCAGGGCAATTGGTGCTTCCTGGGTTTTTTTTTTTTTTTTTTTTTTTTTTTTTTTTCCCGACATCATGCGTCGGTCTCACAGGTGTGCGAGGCGGCGATTTGCTCGTCCGTTCACGCTTTTTCCAGAATTTACATGGTTGCTGTGAGTGCATCTTATGATGTTTTTTTCAGCCGCTAGTTTTTGCCGGCGGCTGTTTAAAGTTGCACCTCCTCCGTTGAGGAGCTCTGCTTGTTTTGGGGTGAAGTTAAAATTGTTTTTACTGATATATTTCCCACCCCTCGTTTTTTGACACTGCTTGGGGACGTCCCACTTGTCAAGATTTAAGGAGCTGTGTCCGTCCATGGACGATAAGAGAAAATAGGATTTTTTGTACTCACCGTAAAATCCTTTTCTCTGAAGTCCATGGACGGACACAGCTCCCACCCCTCCTTTTTAGGTTTGTACTGCTTGTTACGAACTGAGGCTGCAAGCTGCAGTGAGGAGGGTTATGTCTGGAGGGACCGCCCCCTGGGCGGGGCTGTTCAACTCTGTTAATGTAACATGTATTTAACTATTTAACATGTTTCTGCCTAGTCCTCTCCTGTAAACAGGGAACATAACCCACTTGTCAAGATTTAAGGAGCTGTGTCCGTCCATGGACTTCAGAGAAAAGGATTTTACGGTGAGTACAAAAAATCCTATTTTTCACTCTTCCCTACTTTTAAAAATGAAAAAGAAGCCTTGGCTAATGCTGGGCTTTAACATTTTAGTTCTGCATAATAAAATGAATCTTTCTCTCTGAAGCAACTGAATTGACATGTGGGTGGAAATAATGTGCATGATTTGTCCAAATGAATGTTACAATGTAACATTACAATGGATATTACAATGTAACACATTTAGTGTAGTTGGGACCATTTTAAATAAACTTTATCTGAGTTGTCCATGTACAGAGCAGGTTGAAGACCTCCTGGCTCTAAAACGATTACTGCTAAAATGTCAGAGATTTAAATCTGTTGCTTTTGCACAGCTGATAAATTAGCAATGACAGCACAAATTCAAAAAGTAAAACCAGTTTCTATATTGTTTCATTCTGTTTACTGTTTCAATACTTTGTATATGAGAGGTTGAAATTAGTAAGAAATATATTCAGTTTTTTGTTTTTAAATGTTGCTACTTTTATTTTGGCCTAATTAGATCATTCTCAAGGATTCGGAGGGAAATTTGGAGTACAGAAAGACAGACAAGATAAATCTGCTCACAGCTGGAGCCATAAGGAACAACTACAGACCCATGAATCTCAGACAGGTGATATGTAGACCGAGATGTGAAAGAGGGCGCTAGAGAGATGGTTACCTCACTGTTATGGACTCCCTAGTTGGGAGGACCTCCCAGTGGGTGTGATACCTAAGAATAGATTCAAACACTCCAGTGACAAAAAACGTATTCAACACATTCCCTCACAATATGTAGACCAAACTGATCAGAATGTTGGCAAGTGGCTCTTATCTAGAAGTCATATATTTGTATGTTAGTGATTTCTAAATAAGGATGGGTCAAACACTCCCCGATTCGGTACGCACCAGAACACCTCGAACATGCAAAAAGTTCTAGCGAACATGCGAACATTATGTCCATAAAAAGTGTATGGTGACCCGGGTACTGCCCTAGGAGGCATGTATCAGTGCAAAAAAAGTTTTTCTTGTTCAATATTTTTAATAGAATTTATATGAGAAAGACATAGTAATCTGTGAGCTCATATATGGGAAATAATTAACAACAAATGTGTCAAATATCAGAACAATTATCACAATATAATTACTTATAAACGTGTATGAAAACAGGTCTTATTTGTTTATGGCAATTAGAATTGGCAATTCAAACGAGGCTTGCCACCCATCCACCCTTAATGGGCTCCAAGAATACGTTTTTAAAGCAATCGTTTTTTTGGGAGCAGTGACTTTAATAATTCCTAAAGTGAAACAATACAAATGAAATATTCCTTTAAATATCTTGCCTGGGGGGTCCCCTTAGTCTGACTGTAAAGTGGTGCATCTGTATCTTTGTAATGTGTAGAACAGTGCCACAGCAATAATGACATTTCTAAAGAAAAAATAATAATTTAAACTTGTTTGCTGCTGTAATATATTGCCAAATCTCGCCGATATAGATGAAAAATCTATGAAAAAATGGTGCAGGGTCCCCCCCATCCATCCCTGGGCTGTGGTTGGCAGGGTCTGTGGGTGGGGGGCTTTTCGGAATCTGGAACCCCCGTTTAGCAAAGGGGCCCCCAGATCCCGGCCCCCCCCTATGTGAATGGGTATCGGGTACATTGTACTACTACCCATTCATCAAAAAAAGTATCAAAACGTTAAATCCACAAGAGACAGTTTTTGACAATTCCTTTATTAAAAAAAAAAAGTGCCCAGCAATGTAAATCCATTGTCAATCACGCTGCCCGACACATCCGGAAAATAGAAAAACCTTAAACTGCTGTCTTTTTGCTTTGACAGCTCTTATATAGGCAAGGGCGGGCAACCCGCTGACGTAACCGGATGACCTCGCCCCCCTCTGATGTTATATGACATTATATGATGTCAGAAGGGGCAGGTCACTGAGTTATGTCACCAGATGGCTGTCCGTGCCTGTATAACAGCTGTCAGCTTTTTTTCTTTTTTAATGAAGGAATTGTCAAAAATTGTCTGTTGTGGTTTTTACTTTTTTCAAAAAAAATTGGTGAATGGGTAGGGGTACAATGTACCCATTGCCAATTCACATGGGGGGCGGGATCCAGGGGCCCCCTTGATAAAGTGGCTTCCAGATTATGATAAGCCCCCGCCCACAGACCCCAACAACCACATTCCAGGGTTGTCAGGAAGAGGCCCTGTCCCCTTCAATACATTGTATTATATACTCTACATTGCACTATTTGCCATGGACTGTATTATATATACTACACTGACTGCACTATATACTCTGCAATGTATTATATATACTACAATGATGGCACTATATATTCTCCACTGTATTATATACACTACACTAACTGCACTATATACTCTGAACTGTATTATATATACACTACACTGACTGCACGCTACACCACTACCTGCACAATCTTCATTCAATCACTATATACGACCACCGTGTAAGCTGCGGCCTTATATAGTGTGGGGCGTGGACTTAGCCCTTGAGCCATGATTGCCCAAAGGCACCCTGCCTTTGGCCAATCATGGCTCTCGCAGCACATTGCGCTGTGATTGGCCAAAGCATGCAGGTCAGGTGCATGCTTTGGCTAATCAGCAGCCGTCAATGCACTGAGATCTCGCAGTGTATTATGGGGCGTTTTTTTTTTTCTGCCAGATTTACTAATACTTTCCTATGGGAAACACTGCAAGGCTTTTCCGATGGAGCATACACACGGCCGGGATTCCTGGCCAAAGCTCTCTTGGCAGTTTTCCTGCCGAGTTCTTGACTTTCCCCTTGGTTTTCCCGGTGGACTTTTTCCCACCTGGAAAACTGAGCGTGTATACAGGGCTTGAATATAGCATATTTCTCTCTGCTAGGGATAGATAGCTCCATAAAAATGCAGCATAATACAACAATTCCAAATATGTGTATTAATATTTGCTCTCAATTACCCATTGCCAGGAAATGGTTACCAAAGCCATTGATGGCCAAAATTAATAAGGTGTATTTTCCAAAATGTAAAGCCTTCTTAGAAACTATCATGTGTGAAATATATGTGATCCCCATTCTCAATTCTGGTTGTCCTCCTGACCCCTAATTTAACATTAAAGGTCCAATTTTAGTCTAGCCTATTCACATTGTGAAGGTTAATGTAGTGTGATTTACAATTTTAAGGAGCTTTGCATCTTTTATACAACCAGCTGATGAAGCACACAATCAGAGAACAGGACCCCCAACGAAGGGGAATGTTATAGCTCCCAAACTAGTTTGATTGCTATATTTGGACTTCTATTATGAAATAAATACTCTTAGCACTCTTTTTTATCCGCCACCATCCAGCAATAAAAGTTTGAAAGATGTTTTCATTCTTCCCTACTATGAAAATTAAAAAAAGAAGCCTTGGCTAATGCTGGACTTTAACATTGTATTTCTGTATAATATAAGGAATCTTTCTTTCTGAAGCAATTGAATTGACATGTGGATGAAAATAATGTGCATGCATTGTCCAAATGAATGTTACAATGTAACATTACAATGGTTATTACAATGTAATAAATTTAGTGTAGTTGGGACCATTTTAAATCCATATTATCTGAGTTGTCCATGTACAGTACAGAGCAGGTTGAAGACCTTTTGGCTCTAAAAAGATTACTGCTAAAATGTCAGACTCAGAGATGTAAGTCTGTTGCTTTTTGCACAGCTGATAAACAAGCAATGACAGCACAAATTCAAAAAGTAAAACCAGTTTCTATATTGTTTCATTCTGTTCACTGTTTCAATACTTTGTATATGACAGATTGAAATTAGTAAGTATTATATTCAGTTTTTTTTATTTAAATGTAGCTTTTCCACCTATATTGCTACTTTTATTTTGGCCTAATTAGATCATTCTCAAGGATTCGGAGGGAAATTTGGAGTACAGAAAGACAGACAAGATAAATCTGCTCACAGCTGGAGCCATAAGGAACAGCTACAGCCCCATGAATCTCAGACAGGTGATATGTAGACCAAACTAATTAGAATGTTGACACATGGCTCTTATCTATAAGTCATATATTTGTATGTTAGTTATTTCTGAGTAGGGATAGGCCGAACACCCCCCAGTTTAGTTCGCACCAGAACACCTCGAACAGGCAAAAAGTTCTAGCGAACATACAAACCCTATTAAAGTCTCTTGGACACGAACATGAAAAATCAAAAGTCCTAATTTTAAAAGCTTATATGCATGTTATTAACATACAAAGTGTATGGGGACCTGGGTACTGCCCTAGGTGACATGTAACAATGCAAACAACGTTTTTTTTTAATTATTGTTTTTTTCAGGAGCAGTGATTTTAATAATGCCTAAAGTGAAACAATAAAAATGAAATATTCCTTTAAATATCGAGCCTTGGGGGTCCCCTTAGTCTGCCTGTAAAGTGGCGCATCTGTGCGATGTGTAGAACATTGCCACAGCAAGAATTACATTTCTAAAGGAAAAAATGCAATTTAAACTTGCTTGTGGCTGTAATGTATTGCCAGCTCCCAGCAATATAGATGAAAGATCAATGAAAAAAACTGTGTAGGGTTCCCCCCAGTCTATACCAGGCCCTTTGGGCCCTGGGCTGTGGTTGTTGAGGTCATGCGGGCGGGGGGCTTATCGGAATCTGGAACCCCCCTTTAAAAAGGGGCCCCCAGATCCCAGCCCCCCATGTGAATAGGTATCGGGTACATTGTACCCCTACCCAGTCACCAAAAAAGTGTCAAAAAATAAAAACCACAATAGACAGTTTTTGCTTAGACAGAATCTAGTCTGATCTTATTTCTATTTGCAGTTTACAAATAAGGTGTCAATGGCTGTGTCCCCTCTATCTACTCTGTGCTGTATTTGCCATATGCTTTGCTTCCTATTTGTATAGGGCACACCCATAATAATGTAGCCATGTTTTTGCTAGTCCATGGCCAAACATCTGATATTCTATGATAGTTACACCTTCAATAAACTGCAAAGATCTGGCAGAGGAGAAAGCAGGTATTTTTATTTATCGGTAGATATGTGAATAGATATTGTATGTGTGTGTATATACGGTATAATAAACAATATAGCACAGGTTATGTGCTTATTAAAGTGTCATGTACGCCTTGTGCTTGATATTCGAAGGATTCATTAAGATGGGCACTGGCACCCGTCCTGTATGCAGGCTGCTTTTGTTTTGGTATCTGCATCCTCTCCTAGCTTCATGAATGCAGCCTATAGAGGTGCATGCTGACACAAATTGTGTATTTTTGGGGCCAAACAGCTGCTCCTTTATGGCTGCGTCTGTATCCACCTCTTTAGGTTGCCTGCATGAGGGGGGGGGGGACATGCAGTCGCCAAAACAAAAACCGCATGCACGCAGGACAGACGCTAACATTCATCTGAACAAAGCCTAAAATCTTAAAAAAAATAATGGTGCACTATTTTAAAATGCTCCAACTGAAAATTATTTTGATGATTTAGATTATGCCAAAGGGTTTGGAGGGCGCTTTGGAGTACAGACGGACCGTGTGGACAAGGTGAGAAGTTCAGATTGCACTGTTTACTATGCAATAATGGCTGATTAGAAAAGATTGCTTTGTTTGTCAATTTGTAACAGTTGCAGTCCATTGTATCCAAACCAGTGAGTCAAAGCAATTCTAATCTCTAGTTATGCTATTTACCTAGAATCCTAATTGCACCCATAAAAAAGGCTAACTTTATATTTAAATATTGTAAAAGGGATAGAATGGCGAAGTGACATTATTTACATGTGTTGATAATAAAGCTACCAACCCTACACCTTCCAGCTAGGTGACTGTTAAGGAAATTATTTTGGAATCCACTCTTTTCCAACTGGTATGAATCAAAAGAAAAGCAGTGTCGTATATTGTTCTGGTATACTAAAGTCATAAATATGATGAGCTTTCTGCTCTTTTCTCCATTGAGTCCATATGATCACAGTGCATGACCGAAAAGTGATAGTTCTGTGTTAGACGATATATAGAATTACATATAGGCAAACAAGACATTCAAAAAGGAACATTGTCTCCACCTTAAAATAAAAAGGAAATCTGTCATGTTAGAAGAATAAATTCTGCCATTGCTGGCATTCTCCTGAATGTTACATTGACTATCTTGCTTTAGTACTTTGAGTCTCCACCCTGGAACAGGTACTGTATGCTGATTACAACTGTCCTGACCTGCATACCCTTCTATGTCAAATAAAGAATTAAAGACAATGTGCCAGGCAACTATCAGAACCTTCAGAAGGAGGTCACCAATGGCAGCCATTATTTAATAACATAATTACTTTAAGAAATATAGGATCATCTGAAACTTTGTTATAGCATACTAAAAAGATCAATAAATAAGGTCATACTATTGCAAGGTATGAATGATTATGTCCAAACATGCCATAATGTGGTGGGTTTGCAGTGATGGCTGTAGTAGAATCATCAGAACCTTGACTGGAAAAGTTGTGTCCAGTTCTCAGTTATTTCTTAATCTGTCTTAAATGGCCTGGCCTTTGACATACTGTATATAGTAAAGGGAATGTGCAATATAGCTTTAAAAAACAAAGGACTAATTGTGTATGCGTACCTCACTGTTTTTTATATGTATTTTGTCCCTATAGTCTGCCTCAGGGTTTGCTGACATTGAAGCACCAAGTTCTGTATACCAGAAAACACAGCCCCTGGAAGCCAGTAAGTTACAAGAATTTGACTATGTTTATGGAAAAAAAACAAGAGTTATGGGTAGAAATATTAGTAATTACAATAAAGCTAACAGGAATATCCACTTGCTGACCAAGCCTTTTCTGGCACTTTTTGTTTACAAGTTTAAATCAGTATTTTTTGGTAGACAATTTCTTAGAGCCCCCATTTATTAATATATATATATATATATATATATATATATATAGAGAGAGAGAGTGAGAGAGAGAGAGAGAGAGAGAGAGAGAGAGAGAGAGAGAGAGAGAGCAGAGACTCTAGAGAATAAAATGGCGATTGTTGCAATATTTTATGTCATGCAGTATTTGCACAGCAGATTTTGAAACACTTTTTCTTTTTAAAAATACACTTTCATTCATTTTAATGCAAAAAATCATAATATATAACCTAAGTGTTTGGGTAAGATATAAAATATGATGTTATGCTGAGTAAATAGATACCTAACATGTCATGCTTTAAAATTGCACACGCTCATGGAATGGCGACAAACTACGATACTTAAAAATCTCCATAGGCGACGCTTACATTTTTTTAAATAAATACGAAATAATAAAAATATGAAATTAAAATGTCATATTCGTGCATGACTTACGTATGTGTTCACTTTTACGCATTATCACGGAGGGATAGGGTGCTTTAAATTTGTTTTCCTTTTTAATCAATTTTTTATTTTGACACTGTCCCTTTAATTTTTTTTAATTACTTTTATTCCTATTACAAGGACATCCCTTGTAATATAAATAAGGGATGACAGGTCCTCTTTATGGAGAGATCTGGGGTCAATAAGACCCCAAATCTCTCCTCTACCTTTAAAAGCAAAAGGGATAAAAAATTGTTTACTTCCACCCTAGACCAGAAGTGACGTCATTACATCGCTCCGATCCTCCAAGCGATCAGAGATTCTAATAAAAACCTTCAGGAAAATAAGCAGGCAAAGATAAGAGAAAAACCTTAGATCAAAAAGGTCACATTCTTATAACAATATAACAGAATTGTCCTGTAAAGTAACGAGGCGTGGATGGAGTCTTCATGCAAGTAATTCCTACTCACTTTGTCAGTACCATTCCTGGGAGGACCAAGAATCCAAAAACCTAATGTGTATTACCACAACATTAACCCCTACAGTGAATAAGGAGGGAAGGGAGGTGAAAGTTAGGTGGGGGAGACAGGATAACACTAAGGTTACAAGAAAATGTACAGAAGTCCAGAGACCGCTAAGCCACTTGAATACTCAGGGGAAAACCAATGATGCAATGTTTCCAAGGATATTTGGCCAGAGACAGAGTTCCTTAAATATGTTATGAAAGCAGGAGGGCAAAAGTTTATGGTGCTTTAGGAGAGGCATATGTGAGCCAATCCCCAAAATGAAAGGAAGCCATTCTGAGTCTGAAAAAATAGAGACCATAAAGGCCTGCCATCTGGATGTGAAACACTTGAGATGGAAATAGTTCTGTATCTCCAAATCTAGCTTATCCCTAGTAGTTGCTTCAGTTCCTTCTTTACATTGAAGATGGTCGGCCATACAGAAGAAGTCCACTTCTTCAGTATTGCTCTCCAGGCAAACAGGAAGCATATATAAATCCATTGTGCATAATGAGAAGAAGAACACTCCCCAGGATCCTGGGTGGTGTGTCCTGATGTTGAGCCTAATCCAAACAGCAGTAGCAGAGGATCCTGTGGTATGGAGCGCTCTCCAGTTTTAGTAAATTAACCGCCATTGCCTCTTTACCTCACCCATAGTGCTCTGGAAATCATTTGTTATACATTGTGGCCCAGATTCTCGTATATGGGCGTAAAACTGTGCGGGCGTAACGTATCTGCGTTACGTTACACCGCAAGTTTTAAATGGCAAGTGCTTTCTTCACAATGAACTTGCCTGTAAACTTTACGCGGCACAAATCTAACGTAAACGTCGTAACTTCACTGCGTCGACCGTGCGTACATTCGGGAATTCGCGTATTTTGCTAATTTGTATACTCGACGGGGAAAACGACAGAGGCTACACCAAGCGGCCCAAAAAAAAATTGCATTTAAGATCCGACAGCGTAAGAGCCTTACGCCTGTCGGATCTAATGGATATCTATGCGTAACTGATTCTAAGAATCAGTTGCATAGATACGATGGCCCAGATTAGGACTTACGAGTGTCAGGAACTTAAGCTGACATTTATAGACACAAGGGCAACATATTAATCCAGTCACCACAGAATGTGTCAAGGCAGATGATTGTCAAAGAATAGAATGGGAATTGTGAAGGTTGTGAATTCACCCCGTTCGAATTACATAATCCCGTCCCTTGGTGTCAGGAAGTCTACTTATATGTTTTTCTTTTGATATACATGGCTGAAGGTGTAAATGGTGAAATTGCCATGTTAGAGATGGTAAAACAGCAATATATGTGGGAGACAGTTCCAGTTTAACATAGATGGCCTTTTTCCCACCTCTTTTGAACCAGTTGTCTTTTCTGTCAAAACATACATCTCGCTATCCTTTAAAGAATGTCCCCTTTCCTTATGGTGTAGAAAAACTATATTTTTATATTTTTCCCTCCTATGCTGGACCACCTGTGTATTGAGAGACCGTTTTGTCGCCCCGAAGTGCAGGTCCTTGCATTCCTTTGCTAGGGTTTGGATGTTAGGAAAGCACTTAGGAGAAAAAAACAACCTCTCAATGAACAGATTTTGTCTAATATAGGAGGACATAAGACAGACAGAAATTAAAGCCTATGGTAATAGGTCAAAAAATCCTGAAGAGTCCAAATTGTATTGTTCAACTGGTTACAACAAGCAAGGCAAATGACAGCCAAGACTTTTGGCACACAGACCCACTTCATCAAGACTTGGTGAAATGGCAGAATGTTAAAAGGACTCAAAATTACTCCTAAGCAGACTAATCTGCAAGAAAAGAAGGGACCTCTTATGTTGGATTGTCAGTGGAAAGCTTATGCCGCGTACACACAATCAGTCCATCCGATGAGAACGGACCGATGGACCGTTTTCATCGGTTAACCGATGAAGCTGACTGATGGTCCGTCACGCCTACACACCATCTGTTAAAAAAACGATAGTGTCAGAACGCGGTGACGTAAAACACAATGACGTGCTGAAAAAAACGAAGTTCAATGCTTCCAAGCATGCGTCGACTTGATTCTGAGCATGCGTGGATTTTTAACCGATGGTTGTGCCTACTAATGATCGTTTTTTTCCCATCGGTTAGGAATCCATCAGTTCAATTTAAAGCAAGTTGGCTTCTTTTTAACCGGTGGTTAAATAACCTATGGGGCCCACACACGATCGGTTTTGACCGATGAAAACGGTCCATCAGACTGTTGTCCTCTGTTTAACCTATCGTGTGTACGAGGCCTTAGTGGTCAATGGAATAGTGTCTCTAGCAATGGTAAGCAGAGAAGAGGCACTGGTGTCAGTGTAGTATACTCTTATATTGGTAGTCAGTGGTAAAGTCTACTTTTACACTGGTGTTCTTTACCATGGTGGTTGGTAGAAAAGTGTCCCCTTACACTAGTAGTCAGTACTGTGTCCTCCTACCACGATGTAGTGTCCCCTTTGCGATGGTGGTCAGTGAAAAATGTGTTTAAATTACACTGGTGATAAACTGAGAAGTGCCTGCTTGCATTGGTGGTCAGTAGGTGATCAGATATATTCAGAGTGTCAGTGGTTACCTACCTGAGATAGGAGAGGCTCCACCATTCCCACACTGCTAACTCCAGCTCTCCTGAGTGAGGCTGGCACTAGAATATTACAGACACTGTCAGGCTGTCCAGTGCCGGCTGTAGTTTAAATCTCTAGAGATAATAAACCAATGTATTGCTTGTTTCTTAAGCCCCATACACACCATCAGATTATCTGCAGATTTTTTTCTGCAGATTTACCAAAACCATCTAATAGGAGGTCAAACCTTAAGAGTTTCAATTTGTATGCAATCAGGCAGGCCCTTGTACTACATGGTTTTGGTAAATCTGAAGACAAAAATCTGCAGATAATCTGATGGTGTGTATGGGGCTTTAGGGAAATTGCTTCAACGAAATTGCTCTAGTCACATTAGTTCCAACCCTAATGCCGCGTAAACACGATCGGTCAAACCGATGAGAACGGTCTGATGGACCGTTTTCATCAGACCAAACCGATTGTGTGTGGGCCCCATCGGTTATTTATCCATAGCTTAAAAAAAAGCCAACTTGTTTTAAATTTAACCGATGGATTCCAAACCGATAGAAAAAAAATGATCGTTAGTAGGCACGACCATTGTTTAAAAATCCATGCATGCTCAGAATCAAGTCGACGCATGCTTGGAAGCATTGAACTTCGTTTTTTTTCAGCACGTTGTTGTGTTTTACGTCACCGCGTTCTGACACAATCGTTTTTTTAATTGATGGTGTGTAGGCACGACTGACCATCATTCAGCTTCATCGGTTTACCGATGAAAACGGTCCATCAGACCGTTCTCATCGGATGGACCGATCGTGTGTACGCGGCATTATTCAAAAACAAAAACTTTTGCCAGTGCTTTATGCAAATTTATGAGCAAGTATCTGCTTAAAGTATTATATTAGAGTGTTGAGGAGCCTATGTATTATTTTTCAGATTTTTACCATTTTCAAAGTGTATACCGGTATGTTGTGTTCGTATCACATTTATGCTTGAGGGCTGCAGAAAAAAGATAAGTAGTAGTAGTATTTTTTTTACCCTGAAAATCCTTTTTTTAAGTGACAAGTGATGCTCAGAATCTAAGATCACGATTTGAAAACATGGCCAAGACAGCAGAGAAAGAAAACCAAAAGAAAGCAGAAGAAGAGAGAGCAAGGAGAGAGCAGAGAGACAAGATTGAGCGACAAGGACAAGTAAAAAAAGAGGTAAGACATAAATAAAATAGTTGTTTAATGTATTAAAAATGATAATCTTAAAAAATATCAGTTCAGTGTAGGAATTTCCCTTTTTAACAGCAACTGGCAGAACTCCTGGGCCAAAGGTTTCTAATCTCTTCTCCTAGTACATATCCTTGGTCACAATGGCTACCTTGCATTTTGATTAGAAAACAATACAAAAACCAATGAAGGCAAAGGAGAGAAAAAAAGATGAGAAATAGTCAGAGTAACATTGTCTATGTAGCTGAAAGTTTATAGTGATGCTGCCCATATAGGGCAACTTGAAAGGTTTACTTAGACACCCCTCCCCTAGTAGCATATACTCACCTTTTCTCATTCTTTGACTGTTCTGTTTGGGTGCAATGAGCTATGTAAAATATCCAGCAGTTCCAAGTTTGGGTAGGACTGTGACTCATTCCCCCTTTGCCCTCTCCTGATTGGACAAGTTCTGTTACATGGGGCTGACAAGGTTTTCATAGCCATGTGTGAGCTCTGACAAGTCAATCTGGAGCTTACATTTAACCACCTTTCCCCTGCCTTGCATGAGTAAACAGAAAGTTCACTTTAATAATCATTCTCTTCAATGTCACTCACTAGTATAAAAAGACACACAAAAAGCAAATGTCAGTTAAAAAAATATTTGCAAAAATGTTATTACATAATATCGCGTGAGTGAGCCCCTGTGCATCAACGTGTTTTGCTGGTCTACTTTCTCAGGACACAAAAAAGGGGAAAAGGAAGAGGTTTCACTACATAAAAAGAGACATTCTATATGAGTCAATTATATTGTGTACAGAAATTAGACCTAAAATATTGGCACATCACATATACATACCTGCATATTTACAAATGTTCTTCTATTATTGTACAGGATTTATATTGCAATAACTCTACAACATTAGGACAGGCAGTACAATTATGCTGTGTACAGACGATCGGACATTCCGACAACAAAATCGTGAATACATTTCAGACGGATGTTGGCTCAAACTTGTCTTGCATACACACGGTCACACAAATGTTGTCGGAAATTCCGAACGTCAAGAACGCGTTGACGTACTACACGTATGACGGCACTAGAAAAGAGAAGTTCAATACCAGTCGTGTTAGTAGAAGTTTGGTGAGAGACGATTTGCGCTTTTCAGCCTCATGCTTTTCATTCCGTTACAGCGTGACAAATGTACTATCTCCATTACGAACGCTAATTTTACCAGACTGAGTACTTGATCCAGAGCATGTGTGTGGAATCCATCTCGTACTTGATCCAGAGCATCTGTGGAATTTTGTGCATCTGAATTGTCCACCCATGATCGGAATTTCCGAGAACGGATTTTGTTGTTGGGAAATTTGAGAACCAGCTATCAAATTTTTGTTGTTGGAAATTCCCACAGAAAATGTCCAATGGGGGGAATTTCCTACCAAAAGCTCCCATCGAACATTTGTTGTCGGAAATTCCGAGCGTGTGTATGCGGCATTACAATACAATTTAATACAGGAGTAATCAGAGGCCCCTGCTCGTTAGAGCTTACAATCTCTGAATATTGTACACAACACAAATAGTGAGTGAGCCAAACTGTTTACCAGATGGTATTGACCCTCAAAAATTTGAGTGGTCAAGGAATGCCTTTATGACATTAATCACTAGGGCTTCCTATGCTCATACACTCCACAATGCATCTTCTCCAAACAACTGCAGTGAATGTGCTCCCATCTGATGTTCAACAACGTGTTGTCCTGAACTTCAGGAGGAACATTTACTGCAATTGTTTGAAGATGCCTTTTGGAAATTGTGATGTATGAGCGTGGGAAGCCTTACTATTATTGTGATAAAGGCGCTGTTTGACCACTGAGAATTTTTAGGGTCAATACATTCTGTTTTTTTTTTTTGCATTCTCTATTGGGACTATTTGAATGAACAGCTTTTTTTTATTATATTGATATTTTATTCTTGGAATTAATGTTTATTTTATATATGAATCATTGATGTTTACTGCTACATTTATTTATGATATTTTCTAATTTCTGGCCAGCAAATTGTGTCAGCTGCTTTACACCATCTTACTAAGTCTCAGCGCAAGTATTACAACTTTGAAGATTTTTTTTTTTTTTTGGCATATCTTATTTTAGATCATTTTAGATTGAGATCATCACTTGGTCTCTGGGCTATGCAATGTAGACAGATTATGGCTAGTGGAAGGGGTCAGCTTTGTTAAACCATCACAGCACCTGTCCTGAGCCCTGATAAAAGCAGTGGGCTGACTCTTTGATGGAGTTTTGCAAAAATCAAAATGCCTTGATGGAGGGATGTCAGTGTGGAGGAGTTAAGCCGTACACACGATCAGAATATCGTACAAAAAAATACGCTTTCGACGAGATCATACGAGAATCTGATCGTTAGTACAGAGCTGTCATTCAAAATTTTCCGAAGGGACAAACACGAAAATATTTCTTGGACGATACCAGGTCGTACGATTTTAGTTTAATCAGTACAGTTTTCATCCAAAAATACAATACAAATGCACTACAACACATTACATCACTTCTGAATTTTTATTCTGTAATACAAAAATTATCGTATCGGACCATTATGCAGGTTAAGGACCTTGCCCCTTTTTGCGATTCTGCACTGCGTCGCTTTAACTGACAATTGCGACGTGGCTCCCAAACAAAATTGGCGTTCTTTTTTCCCCACAAATAGAGCTTTCTTTTGGTGGTATTTGATCACCTCTGCGGTTTTTATTTTTTGCGCTATAAACAAAAATAGAGCGACAATTTTGAAAAAAATTCAATATTTTTTACTTTTTGCTATTAATAAATATCCCCAAAAAATATATAAAAAAACATTTTTTTCCTCAGTTTAGGCCGATACGTATTCTTCTACTTTTATTCTTATTCTTATTCTTGTACTTATTTTTGGTGAAAAAAATCGCAATAAGCGTTTATTGATTAGTTTGTGCAAAAGTAATAGCATTTACAAAATAGGAGATAGTTTTATGGCATTTTTATTAATATTTTTTTTTTACTAGTAATGGCGGCGATCAGCGATTTTTTTCGTGAGTGCGACATTATGGCGGACACATCGGACACTTTTGACACATTTTTGGGACCATTGTCATTTTCACAGCGAAAAGTGCTATAAAAATGCACTGATTACTGTGAAAATGACAATGGCAGTGAAGGGGTTAACCACAAGGGGGCACTAAGGGATTAAGTGTGCCCTAGGGAGTGATTCTTACTGTGGGGGGGGGGGCGTGGCTGTAGGTGTAATGTCACTAATCGTCGTTCCCTATAACATTGAACAGACTATCAGTGACACTGCCACAGAGAAGAACAGGGAAGGTTTGTTTACACTCACCTCTCCCCGTTCTTCAGGTCCTGTGACCGATCGCGGGACACCGGCGGCGATCGGGTCCATGGGTCCTGCAGGCGTGGTCACGGAAATTCCGGACCGGGTCGTGAGTGCGCCGGGGGCGGCGCACGCGACCCGCGGCTAGGCTCTTAAAGGCGACGTACAGGTACGTACCTGTGCCCAGCCGTGCCATTCTGCCGACGTATGTTGGCGTTGGGCGGTCCTTAAGTGGTTAAAGGGGTTGTAAAGGTTTGTTTTTTATTTTCTAAATAGGTGCATTGTTGGTTCACTTACCTTTTCCTTCGATTTCCCTTCTAAATGTTTTTTTTCTTTGTCTGAATTTCTGAATGAATGACTTGTATAGCGCTGCACATGCGAACTGAATCGCCTCTGGGCGCTTTTTCCAGCCAGAGTCTGCTTGGCTGGTGCGGTCATTTTACCCCATAGGATCTCAACACGCTTCGGACACACAGTCATACACATATATACTGGGCCAATTTTTTGGACAGGATCCAATTTACCTACCAGCATGTCTTTGGAGTGTGGGAGGAAACCGGAGTACCCGGAGGAAACCCACGCAGGCACAGGGAGAACATGCAAACTCCAAGCAGATGGTGTCGTGGTCGGAATTCGAACCAGCGACCCTTTTGCTGCTAGGCGAAAGTGCTACTCACTGCACCACTGTGCTGCTCTGTTTTTTTTTCTTTGTGTGAATTTCTCACTTCCTGTTCCTCCTCAGTAAGCTTTGCCCCCATCATCCGAGCCGTTCTGGTTGGGGGTTAGTCAGCCAGAACATCTTACTGAGGAGGAACAGGTAGTGATAAATTCACACAAAAAAAAAAAAACATTAAGAAGGGAAATCGAAGGAAAAGGTTAGTGAACCAACAATGCACTAGCTTAAAGGAACCTATTTAGAAAATAAAAAACACACCTTTACAACCCCTTTAATTGGGTAGGAAAGAGGGAGAGATGACAGAGAGTATCCTCTATCCAAGAGCCAGGTCGCTGTATCTGACTTGTTGCCGCCTCTAATGCACATTATGACTAAGCCATTTCAGTAAAGGTGAGGAGCCTGAACAATTGTACAATACTAAAGGTAAAAATAGAGCTAAATATAAACTGTTCATTTTGTTGTAGGTTGAAGAGAATGTAGAACCTGAAGTGCCTCAGAGGCAAAAAGTCCAAATACCGCTTCCTACTCCAACTCCACGTGTCTCCACAGTGACTTCACAACCTACTGAAGACGATGTAAATACATTTACATAGACTTTAAAATTAGATATGGGATCTTCCACATCTTGTTATTATACCCTTCACATCTTTATTTATTACAGGATCCTAACTATGAAGCACCTCCAATGGTCCCTCCCAAAGTGCCAATGATGATGCCCCCTCCAGATGAATCAGGCTCTGAGGAAGAGACATATGAAGATATTATTGTCCCCCCACCTATCACAGAAGATGAGTATGAAGATATTCCAGATCCTCCACCGAGGGAGCAGGAAGAAGAGGACGGTGATGATTATGAATGTATCCCAGATGAACCAGTTACACAACAGGAACAGTTGTATGAAGAATTGCCAAAAGATGGTGAGTAGAATGAGAACATTCATAAATAATAAATATTAAAATAAAAACCTAAACGTTACGTTTTTGTCGAACATATTTTATTTATTAAGGTTTTCGAAGTAAATACAAAAACACAACATAAAAACCGATACAGCCAAAAACAGTTCTAAATCATTTGGAATGTAATAAGTATATGAAGTTTGTTTTGTCAATTTGTGTAATAAGAAAAATAACCCGAGGAGTTAAGGCCCTAGGGCATTCTTTCTTATACTTTAGGTGACATTGATATATGCTGGCATCTAGCCAGCAGGACCAGATACAATGCAATATGCATGGAGTCATGTAGAAAGTGAGTGTGTTTCTCAAAATCTATACACCTATTCAGTTCTTGTAACCATTCTTCTATAGCTGGGGGGGGGGGGGGGAGATGTATGGTCCTGTACGCTGCATGCAGCTCCCCATTGAAAAATGCATCAAAATCATGGTAAAATAGTTTTTCATTTTTGTTGCATTTTTGAGTCGCATCCCCAGAAATATTTCCTGCTTGTGTGATTGGCTCGCTGATTTTCTCCGACAACTTTGCAAAGATACTAGTAACATTTTGGCATTTCATTTTGGTTAACTACTTCTAAAGGGAGGCAGACATTGCAACTTTCCTCACTAGAACGCTGAAAGTGCATCAGGCAGTTATAATGAGTGCAGACCCTCCCAGCCAGCAATTAGCCTGGACTGGACTTGGTAAAACAAGCAGCTTTTTCTTCAGGACAGAAAAGGGCAGGAACCTGCTACACAGTCTGTGAAAATCCTTGCTATGTACATGGATCACCCCAAGGGGATTTTTCTTTGGAGACAAAAGTAGAGTTACACTTTAACCTCCTGGGCGGTGTTCCCGAGTCTGACTCGGGGTGAGATTTTTGGGCTAAAATCGGTAACCCCGAGTCAGACTCGGGCTTGCCTCGCTGGATGTACAGGGAGTGTTTACTTACCTTGTCCCTGGATCCAGCGATGCCACCGCGCTGTGTGAGCGAGCGGGACCTCGCTCGATTCACACAGCGTCCTCCTGTGCCGCCGATCTCCGTTCCCTGCGACGTTACGACGCACGGGGACGGAGAACGGCGCCATATTCAAAAAAGTAAACAAACACATTACATACAGTATACTGTAATCTTATAGATTACAGTACTGTATGTAAAAAAAACACACACCCTTGTCCCTAGTGGTCTGCCCAGTGCCCTACATGTCATTTTATATAATAAAAACCTTTTTTTCTCCCTGTAAACTGTAGATTGTCCATAGCAACCAAAAGTGTCCCTTTATGTCAAAAATAGTTTTAGATCAGCTAGAAAACAGCGATAATAAATTATAATCACTTGCAGAATTGTGCGATAGCGATTTGTGGGGAGATTCGTCATAAAAAAAAAAATTATGACAATGACAGTTCTGCAACTGAGCAAATTTCAGTGATTTTGAGTTGATTACATTATTGAATAATTTTTATTATAATTATATTATTATTTGTTATAATTATTTATAGTTATTTATTATATTATAATTTATAATTTTGTTTTTTAAAAAATGTCATACCCGGGATGCCTATTAGAATCTTGTTTGGTCAGATTTAAGTGAGTTATTTCTAAAAATTACAGACCTACAATATAAAACACCAAATTTCCTTGCAAATAATGGTACCGCTTTCAGCATGTTTTTTCTGAAAGAATCATACCTCCAGGGAGGTTAAGTCTCTGCCAACCCTGCTAATAATGATTATATCTACAGCTTATGATACATCATATAAATAAGCCTGGGTGAAAGAGGCTGGCATATACACTAATATGGGGAAAAAAGGTGCCATTGTCACTTGATTCCTCCTAGAAGTGCATTTGCTTTTAGAGTTTTCTTCTAAGATGCATGTAAGCTCACAGCACTCAACATTAAAGGGTCACTAAAGGATTTTTTTTTAGCTAAATAGCTTCCTTTACCTTACTGCAGTCCTGGTTTCATGTCCTCATTGTTTGTTTTTGCTCTGATGTTGCTGTAATTCTCCTCTGTTTTGGACACTTCCTGGTTGTCTGTTTCATGATCACCACAGTACTGGGAGCTTCTAGTTTCGTTTTCCAAACCATCACTTCTCTATGGCTCTATACAGCACAGAGGCAGGATAACATGCAAAAACGAAACTGAAACTACAGGTACATTATATGATTGATTTTTATCAATTTTTTATCATTTTTAAAAGGAATCAGTTAACTATTATGTCTATATACCATGTAAACAGTCATTTGAGCAAAAAAAAAATTCCTTTACAACTCCTTTAATTAAGAAGCTTTATCTTCAAAATTAACACATTCTTTTTTTTTCTGTTTTTAAACAGGCAACTCAGAACCTTCTGCTATTGCTCTGTATGATTATGAAGCAGGTAAGCTGAAAATGTATATTTTATTCCCCATTAAAATACCAATAGTGAGACAGTTTTATTGAAATGAAGCTTGTCTGATGCAGTGGTACCGTGTGGCTGATTCATTAAAACTGGAGAAAATAAATTGGGAACCAAAGTGTAGTTGCCAGTAGCAACAACTAGGCTTCATCCTAAATTTTGTGGGAAAATTAAACAATTCTTATTTAGAAACTGAGAGCAATTACTGATGATTTGTTCTCATATTCTATCGTCCCTTATATATGAATCTGTCTTGTCTGTGTGCAGTCTCAGTGTTAGAATTTCCATTGTAAAGTCAGGGTTGGGATATACAGCCTGTGAAATTCTGGGAAGTTCTCTTTGCTTAATGCAGCACCAATTTGGGGGGCAGCCAGACATGTGACTTTGGCAGGTCATGTGACCAGGCTCTTTTGCTTATACTACCATATTTTATTTAGAGTCCTGAATCTGGTGGCATATGCTAAGCACATCAATAAAGTACATTGTTGTGCTTTATAAATGTGTTGTTTTATTTATTTCATAAATATATAGATTTGTTTTATGTTATTATGTTCCAGGCTAAAAAATAAAATTACTTTTAAATGTTTTTATTCTTGCAAATATTAAATATTGCATATGCACGTTGCCTATTTTCCAGCCAACAATTGGAGCAATAAGACAAGCTTACCAGGCTAACCTTAACTGTTTTGCCCAAAAAACTGTTTACACAGCCCAGTAGCTGAAGCCCAGATTATATGCTGAATGAGCCAAAGGAGTGACCCAGCCCTTCTTCTGTCCCTCTCTCCTCCCCTGCTGTATTGGCCTCTATACAGAGTTTAAATTACACACAGACTGTCATAAAAGAAGCTATTGTTGTGCTCCTACTTTAGAAAACTCATAATACCATGCAAAACTTGTATCACAGTGGTACTCTTTTGAGAATATATGTTCTCATTTACACAGGCACTGAGATCCGTTGTTTGGGAATGGGCCATGTGTTAAGCGGCTTAAAGTGGACCTTCAGTAATTTTTCAACTTTCCATCTATTAAATCTTCTGCCCTTGTTGTTTTAACTTTGGATAGTAAAACATTTTTTTTTCTGCCAGTAAATACCTTAAACAGCCCACTTCCTGTTTTTGTCTGGTAAAAAGCCTAGGCTTATGAGATCATGCACAGCTCTCTCTAACTCTCTCCTGAGAGTTTGCCAGGAAGGAGGGGTGAGTCATACAAGGGCCAATGAGAGCTTCAGAGGTGGAGGTGTGCCTCCTGTGTGTCTGTGTAAATCCAGGAAGTGAACAGGCAGCAGCTTCAGCTGCCCACAGTTAAAATGGATGAAGCCAGACTCAGAGGAGGGCAATTTCTGCAGCATATTTGGCAAGTGCAGAATCACAGTACATATAAAATAATATGCAAAGTGGTTGGAGGGAAGCTTCAGAATGGCAAAGATGTTTTATTACAAATTATGTGAGCAGACTGCAGTTCCTCTTTAAGACACAAGGTGCTCCATGCAGGTAACACTTTTTAAGCCTATGGGGATGCAGCAGCTGCACGGAAACAGCCGCTTGTCCCAATCTGACAGTGTGGGGGAGTGGTCCCGATTGTACACAGTGTGCACAGCTGTCAAATTGACTTTAATGGGCTGTCTGCACCCAGCACTTGGTGGCTCTAGCCTCTTCAATGCATGGCCCATTCACAGACAATGGGTCTCAGGGCCTGAGGCCTAAAGGTGCATTTGTAAAATATAGATTTTATTTAAAAAAAAAAAAATCTATACAGCACAACTTTACCAACTTTTAAACGTAAACAAAAAATAAAAGTAACCTCAAATAAAAGTAACCTCAAACCATTTTTCCTTTTAAATAAGCAGCACAGCAGCCAGATGGTAAGAGAAGGTTTAGCGCAAACAAAGGATTATGATTTATTCCTAGTATTATAAACAAGGTCAGTGAGTGACTCGCTCTTTTGGCCATGAACGTAGAGCTTAGTTTCTCATACACAAAGAGTAACACAATATAGCAACTATTATTTACCAAAGATACAAATACATGAAACATTAAAAACAATAATTGCTCTGGTCTTTATTGCCACCTTTTCCAGACTATTTTTTATTGTACTTGAGTGATGCTGCTATATATAGTAGAATCAAATGTACAGAGGGTTAAGGTAATGAATTTAACCACTTCTACACATAGGACGTCATCTGGTGCTTCTCAGTGCTCTCCCGTGCCATCGGGGCCCAGAGAACGAATCGGCTGGCGCCGGCTTACGACGATAGAGATTTCCAGTCATCTCTATGACCGTCAGAGGCCCGGGCGCGAGGTTGTGACATCATGCTGTCAGCATTAGATCGGTGAATTTTTCCCCGATCTCATGCTTTCCAGCCTGGAGGAGAGATGTGGGGTCTTATTGACGCCGCCAGTTTGCCCCATCAAATGCTGCCAGTGTGCCCCCCCGCCCTGCACTTACCTGTTTTGGGTCAACGCTGTCCTCCACGCTCCCTCCGAGTCCTCAATGTCTTCTCCCGTCCTCTTCATGTCATCTCTGCTATGATTGAATGCCTGATAGGTGTCCAATCACAGTGCCTGTCGCTTCAGCCAATCAGGTGACAGGTAACCAGACCCGGCGGGTCAGTGTTAGAGAAGCCCTTTTTTCGAACGCACAGCAGTGTGCCCGCTGTTTAAAGATTTGGAAGCCTATTGGAGCCCACAAGCTCTAATCAGGAAGCCTATTATAGAGCCTAATCAGGCACTTCCAAAACACCCCCACCGCTGTAATTCAGATGCCCAGTGCCCGACAAGGGGCCGGACACGTGAATAGAGGGCGGCAGCGGCGACAATAGATAAATTCATGCAATGCATGAATCTATCTATTGTTGATTGACTTGTGCAGGAGAGAGGGGGCGGAGCTCCTGCGCCCTCTATGGACGCACCGTCACTGCTTCCAACATGACAATGACCCAAAGCACACAGCAAAAATGATCACACAGTGGTTGAAGGAGAAAAAGGTGAATGTCCTTGCATGGCCTAGTCAGAGCCCAGACTTACACCCCATTGAAAATCTACTTATGCAGGACTAATGCGTGTTTTTTGCCTTTGCGCACAAACAAGGGGAACGGGACGCTTTTTAAAGAATATATATATATATCAATAGGATAAAAAGGTGAATCTCCTTGCACGACCTAGTCAGAGCCCAGACTTACACCCCATTTAAAATCTGTGGAATGACTTAAAGATTGCAGTCCACAAATTGTAACCTTCAAATGAAACTGAAGTAGTTCTGCAAAGAAGAGTGGGCAAATATTACAAAGTCTAGATGTGCAAATCTACTAGAGACATATCCCAACAGAGTAAAGGCTACTATATATATATATTTTTTATTGTTATTATTTTTTTTATACTGTTTCTTTTTTTTTTTAAAGATCACTTTTATTGCTGTCACAAGGAATGTAAACATCCATTGTGACAACAATATGCAGTGACAGGTACGCTTTGTGGAAAGATCAGGGGTCTATTAGATGCTTTTAAGGACAGAGGAGACATCTGGGGTCTATAGACCCCAGATGTCTCCTCTGTCCTTAAAAGCATCTGATCACACCAAAACTGGTGTGAACAGATGCTTTCACAAATTACAGTTTACATCCGAGGAAACTGGAAGTGACAAAGTACTAGTCGCTTCCAGTTTCCTATACCATAGAGCTTATAAGGGACTTTCTGGTCCTAAAAAAGCTTGCTGGTAAGCCGGCGAAACTGCTGGCTTCATTCTAGTGATCACCGGTGGGTGGCAGGAGGGGAGGACCTCTCTTGCCCCCTGTAAAAGCAATCAAGATGCTAATTAGCCACTAGGATAGATTTTACATAGAACCAGCAGCCGGCAGAAAAAAAAAACATACTGGGATGATTCCCGTAGATGCAGGCATTATCCCAGCATAACACTTGAAACTGCTGACACATATGTATGTTATAATAATAAATAAATTCCATGCTTGGTGCTGATTGCAGAGCTCTAACTCTGACTTACCAAGGCGTGTCAGAACGCGAACAGAAGTTGTTATTTTTAGGCTGTGACTGTTTTGTATTAATGCACCTAGAATGTAGGTATACTGCTGATTGAAACGGAAAGTTTAGTGGGGCTTTAAATAAGGTTCTGACTGATATTTAATTCAAGCTGAAGTTTATCTTCAGGAGTGAAATGACAATTTGGGACAAAAAACAATATGTACTATATCTGTGTGCATCTACATCTTCTTGTTTTGTAATTCACAGGTGGTGATGATGAGATCTCATTTGAACCTCAGGATATCATCACAGACATTGAAATGATAGATGAGGGTTGGTGGACTGGATCCTGCAATGGGCGGCGAGGGCTCTTTCCTGCTACATATGTGGAGCTTATGCAGTGATAACCCAACCAGATTTCTGATATGTCATGCTTCCTGAAAACATTTTAATCCAGTTGTGTTTTGTAACTTGAAAGTCTTTTAGGACAGTAAAATACGTTGTAAGATGAAACATTCATAACTGTTCTTCAAACCCAACTCCAGCAAGGACTTTTTTGTTTAGTTTTGCACATAGTGGGGAAAGGATTGATGGTTTCACTTGTAATGTGTGTTCCTGTTGGGTAGGTTTTTCCAATTGAATGGGGAAATCTTTAACTTTCTCTTATTAAAGTGGTTGTTACCTTAAACATGTAGTTCACGGCCAGTCCCTCTATTATATCTAGGCATAACACACAGTAAGTGTTTTATTAAAACAAAGCTTGTAAGTACCTTTTTACAGCTATATTCAGGCCGATCACGTGACTCCCAGCTGATCTCTTACTCCGATCCAAGGCTACAGCAGGAGGAGATGAGATCTTCCTCTGACGTTAGCTGGGGAGGTCACGTGACCAATCAGCCCTCCCCACTGTAGCCCTGAATCAGAGTAGGAAACCGGATAGGAGTCATGTGAGCGGCCTGAATATAGCTGTAAAGAGGTATTTACAAGCTTTGTTTTAATAAAACACTTACCCTGTGTGTTATGCCTAGATATAATTGAGGGGCTGCCAGTGACAATTTGTAATCTTCTATTTTTTACTATTAGCGGCAAGAGGGGAGAGGCGGAGACAGAGACAAAGACACACAGAGCTTACAGGCCAGGAGGTAGGAGGTGAGGGGGGCAAAGGAGAGCTGCGGATGACAGAGAGACGCACACTGACCACTGTAGTCAGGGCTCAGCAGCCATGTTTATTATGGTGGTCAGTACACAGAGGGGGACACAGGAACTGGCAGGTTTAGCCAGATTTTCTACAGCTCAGAGAGGGGCAGATTAGACAGCACAAGCACTGTGCTATTTAATCTGCTATAAGGAAACAGGAGCTCTTTTTTATTTAGGGTTAAAAACACTTTAATCTTCCTGTTAGTATTACTGGAGTTCATTTACTAAAAATGTAGAGGGCAAAATCTGCTGCAGCTGTGCATAGAAACTAATCAGCTTTTAACTTTTTCAACTCCAGAGGCTGTCTCTCCTTGCCCCACAGATCAGTAGTTCTCAGTCTCTGTATTGTGGCTCATTAGCAGGCTGAAGCCTCCCTCCTGCTGGGCCATGTCTTTCCTAAAGTGACAGGCAAAATAGTTGGCTATCAATTATTTCCAAACCAGTGCTCCAGGCATCCTACTATTGTGACACTAGTGGTCATTTTTGTTTTGTAATTCAATTAAAATAAATCTAAATGGTGGTGGGTAGTTTGGTGTTGTAAAGCAGTGGTCATCAACCTTGTCCTGCAGGGCCCACTAACAGGCCAGGTTTGCAAGATAACTGAAATACATCACAGCTGATATCATTTGGTCCTCAGTGATTGCAGTATTCTAGACTGCATCTCCCCAAGGTAATACATAAAACCTGGCCTGTTAGTGGGCCCTGCAGGACAGGGTTGATGACCACTGTTGTAAAGAACTTGTTAGAAATTGGGGAAGGGTTGGTAGGCTGTTCGTAGAGGACTGGTGATAGATGCATTCATGGGGCTACTGAGATTCTGATAGATGAACATTAAAAAATGTTACTTTGAGGGGCTGCTGATGAATGAATGTAAGAGGGCTGGAAATTAGGGAGGCATGCTGTTGAATATAAGGGAGTTGCACATGGTAGGGTCTGCTAATGGATGAATATGAGAACAACTATTAGGATGGCATATCAGAGGGAGTCTTTTGGTGTCTTCTTAAAGCAGGAGTTCACCCGAAATTTTTTTTTTAACCTTAGATTAATGCTCATTTTGTCAAGGGGAATCGGGTAGTTTTTTTAAAATCCGAGCAGTACTTACCGTTTTAGAGAGCGATCTTCTCCGCCGCTCTCCGCCGCTTCCGGGTATGGTCTTCGGGACTGGGCGTTCCTATTTGATTGACAGTCTTCCGACAGGCTTCCGACGGTCGCATACATCGCGTCACGAGTAGCCGAAAGAAGCCGAACATCGGTGCGGCTCTATACGGCGCCTGCGCACCGACGTTCGGCTACTTTTGGAAAATCGTGACGCGATGTATGCGACCGTCGGAAGACTGTCAATCAAATAGGAACGCCCAGTCCCGCAGCCCATACCCGGAAGCGGCGGAGAAGATCTATCTCTAAAACGGTAAGTACTGCTTAGATTTTAAAAAAACTACCCGATTCCCCTTGACAAAATGAGCATCAATCTAAGGTTAAAAATTAACTTTTCGGGTGAACCTCCACTTTAAATTACAGTAACTCGTATTTGCAACTGATTACTCCCTTTTTATTAAATTTTAATACGTATTTACTATTCCCATACTTTTATTGTATGAGTTTGTTTTCACTGAAGGGTTTTGGGGTATGGCAGGTTTAAAAGAATTTACAAGGCCCTGAGGTTAAGAACCATTGCCATAGATAACCACTTCATTTATTCACCGTTGTCTGAGGGACAGGAAGTGAGGTGAAATCTCTCCAAAAGGATCAAGGGCAATAATAAATACCGTATTCTTTTCAACTGATCCAAGAACAAAAAGTCATAGCTGGAGTCGAGTTTTTGCATATACAATTTCTAAACTTGCAACAAAGTTTCTATAATTACTTTTATCTACAGTGCAATCTTCAATAATTATTCTGCATTAAACTTATGAAAAACTTACCAAGACTAAGTGCATTTTATGTGAAATTTATCAATATTTAGTAATTGATCTGATACATTTTTTTTTATCTCTTTATTTATTTATTTTTTTATCCAAATATACATTTCACAGCTTACATTTGTCCACTCACTCAGGAGCTTCCATAAAATCAAATTATTAATAATCATTTCATCACAATCACATATAAAACACTTATTTACCCTTCCTTAACTCTTTCTTCCGATGGTGTTGTTTATCCCATTTCCGTATCCCCATACCCTGAAGCCGTCATAGCATTCTCTATACAATTTGCCCATACTCTTTCATATTTCTCCTAGTTTCCTCTATTACAATATGTCTCCCTATACAGTGGTAGATTGCTATGCACTAGATTTTTCCAGGGTGCCAGCGAGGGGGCTTCAACCTTCTTCCAATTTAGAACTTTATCAATATTTAGTAATTGATCTGATAATTTAATCATATCATAACCTAACAAGCATACCATAGTTACATAGTTAGTCTAATTGAAAAAAGACAAAGGTCCATCTAGTTTAACCAATAGAAGGGGAAAAAAATCATACAATCCCATATACATAATCCTATACTCAGTTGATCCAGAGAAAGGCTCCAGCAGGGGAACAAAATCCTTCCTGATCCCCCGAGAGATATTCACAAGATCAAGTTTACCTATAAATGTTAGTACCCAGTTATATTATGTACATTTAGGAAAGAATCCAGGCCTTTTTTTTAAAGCAATCTACTGAGCTGGCCAGAACTCGCTCTTGAGGGAGTCTATTCCATATTTTCGCATCTCTTACTGTGAAGAAACTAGGGTTGCCACCTGTCTGGGATTCACCCGGACAGTTCGGATTTGGAATCATGTGTCCGGGTTTCAGACTGCCTTAAACCCAAACACATTATTCAGACTGGACTATGGCTTCCCAGCAGGGTTGCTGGTTGCAGTTGTCGAAGCTGAATTTTTTTTTTTTACACTTTCTTTTACACTGCCAGCACTAACAACCCCCCCCCCATCCCAAACCCACACACACAGATGGGAGAAGAGAGAGGGCTCGATCTGCACCTCTTCCTGCTGCCCCTACACCTCTGTGTCTGCCCACACTCCAATCCCTGGTGCTGTACCTCGTAAAAGAAATGGGGGTCTGGAAATATGAAGTCCAGCAGCCTCAGATACATCTGGATGAAAGGTAATGACTACCAGGAGGTGAGTAAGCTCAACATCCATCCCTGTCTGTGACTGAAGTCTCCCCCCTTCTCTCTCCTGCCTCTGAGTGAGTATACTAAGGTAATTTAGGGTTCTCCGAGCACCCCTTACATCAGAGTTCCCCTTTACACCAGAGGCAACAGTGTTCCCCCTTACATCAGCGTCCTCTCTGTACATCAGAGTTCTCAGCGTTCCCCCTTAAATCAGGGTTTTCAGAGAATCCCTTATGTTAGAGTCTGCAGAGTCCCCCCTTACAGTGAAAGGGAACTCTGCAAGTTTAGATGTAAAAGGAAAACTCTGTGGATTCAGATGTAAAAGGGGAACTCTGTGGACTCTGATGTAAAGGGGGACTCTTGTTATTAACTTCATATGATTAGAAATGTTATTTAATAGAAAAATCTATGTATAGTTTATACTATAAAACAACATTTCTGTGCTCCGCGAAAGTGTTCGGGTTTGACTTGAAGAAAAGGTGGCAACCCTAGTGCTGATATGGCAGTAAATAATTCAATAGGTGCAAACGCAGCAATTCCTTGGGCTGAGATGATTGTCAAAGGCTGGAGCAATTCTGAACTACGATATGTATTTACATTACAACAATTAGACTGTATTGCACCCTCCCAGGTTAGAAGTTCCGTTTATGATGAAATGAAGATCAAGCAATGCTTAGTGATTAGAATAACATGGTATCTTGCTGCCACAAAACCACATTTTGGAAAACATGTCGGTCAAGAAACCTGTAGCCAGATGAAAGAGGCAGTGCCTGAACAGCTTTGTATGCACAGTGAATTGATAAGAAATAAACAACAGACACTACTTGCTAATTAAACTGATTCCATTTCTATACATTTGGCAACAGAGCTTGCATTTATGATTCCTCCTCGTCCACCTTTTAGGGTTTTAGGCCTGCGTGCCTCTCTGACGGATATGATTACTTCATGCATTTGGAAATCCCCTACTTGAACAAAGTACCAGAGAATTGTTGCAGCGCCCCTTCTCCATAATATACTACAGTGGCACCCACAGAGTGCAGGACATTGTGATCAGCTTGTTTCAAAAACAATACAATAACCAAAACTGCTCAAAACTGAACCTCCGTGCACACTGTGGGCTTTATACTGGCACAATGCAGGCTCACATGCTCATTATGCACTTTGGGTTGCATAAACCAGCCCCAGGAATCAGATGGCCCCGCATGCAGTGCTTTTTCATTATACAATGAAAGTAGGGGAGTGCAGAGTGTAACTTGGGCACTCTAAGATGGGGTGATCTTCTGCCCGATGATGTCTGTATAGTCCCAGTACTCCCCATAAGGATTAGTGCAGGACATGGGGCTTACAGGGTAAGTGCCAATGAACACTAATGATGTAGCTACATTTCTCCCACTTAACACCAATGATAGGGCTACATTACTCAGACTGATCATCAAAGATAAGGCTACATTCCACAAACTGACCACTAGTTATGAGCATACATTTTACACACTGACAACCAATGATGGGGCTACATTCCTTCCACTGAACACCAGTGATGGAGTTACCCTTCTCTCTCTGACCACAAGTGATGGGCCTACATTTCTTCACCTTACTGCCAATGATGGGGTTACATTCCTGACACTGACCACCAATGTTGGGGTACATATTCTGACCACCAATGATAGGACACTATGGGCCAGATTCACAAAGGAGATACTCCGTCGTATCTCAGATACTCCGTCGTATCTCTCAGAGTATCTATGCGACTGATTCATAGAATCAGTTACGCATAGATAGCCCTAAAATCCGACAGGTGTAATTGAATTACACTGTTGGATCTTAGGATGCAATACCGCGGCCGCCGCTGGGGGGAGTTTGCGTCGTAAACCAGCGTCGGGTATGCAAATTAGGAGTTACGGCGATTCACGGCGGTTTTTCGCGTTCGCTACGTCGCTGCTAGTCTAGTTTCCCGTCGCAAAGTTAGTCGTCGTTTTGGGTGCCCTAACTTTACTCAGCACACGTATGTGCTGTTTAAAGTATGGCCGTCGTTCCCGCGTCGAAATTTAAAAATTCACGTTGTTTGCGCAAGACGTCCGGGAATACGGAAGTATGCTACGCACGTCGCCGTTCGAAAAAATGACGTCAGTTCGCGCAAAGCACGGCGGGAATTTCGAAACGGAGCATGCGTAGTAGGTCCGGCGCGGGAGCGCGCCTAATTTAAATGGCACACGCCCCTTTAAATTACGCGGGCTTACGCCAGAGGCCGCCAGCGTAGGTTTTCATTGCAAGTGCTTTGTGAATCAGGCACTTGCGATGAAAACTTGCGGCGGTGTAACGTATCTACGATACGTTACTCCGCCGCTAGTCTACGTGAATCTGGCCCTTAATTCTGATCACCAATGACAGGGCACTAGCACAAAGCTTTCCAGCACCCTGCAATTTACCACATGTTGAATGATCTCCTGCCCAATGGTGCCTGTATAGTCCCAGTCACGTCATCCCCACAAGGAGTGGCACTGGGACATTGAAACTGCAAGGTAAGCTTCACTGAACAACAATGAGGCTACATTTCTCGAACTGAAAATCAATGATGGGTCTACATTCCCCTCACTGACCCCCAATTACGGGGCACAATATTCTGACCAACAGTGATAGGGCACTCTTTCTTCTACTGACCACTGTTGTTGGGGCATTTATTACTCTTACTGATTTTGGCATTCATTACTTCTATCAATGACTGATGCAGGGCAGGGTGTAACTAGAAATTTCAGAGCCCCATAGCCAAATTTGTTATGCCATCCTCAACAGAAAACACACCATTGTACAACACCATAAAAACCATGGTGGGTGAGGAAAGACTGAAGAGGACATGACAATGATATTGAGGTAGGTACAAACGTGTAGGGAAGGAAGGTGAGTCTCTTTCAGTCATGGGGCACAGAGAAAAAAGTACTTTATTTACAGATACACTTATTCGTTAAAGCAACCCCAATTTAGAAAGCCACTGAATTCTTGCCATTGAGGGGAAAATGATGTCTCTGCAAAGGGGCCCCGACCCAGTTATCTTAGGCCTGGTTCACACCTATAATTATTTAGCGCGTTTTCAGTTTTCAGAAACACACTACAGTCCATTTAACATGGTCTCCTATGGATGTAGTTCACATCTGTGCATTTTATGGAAAGGGCCAGGGACTTTTTTCTGGTTTTTGGTTCCATAGACTTCAATGGATGAAAAGCATGTATTGAAAAACACAAAATGCACCTGCAATTTGCAAAGTGCAACCTGCATAAGTGTGAAGCAGGCCTTAGCCTTTCTCCCTTACTACTCCTTCCTCCTCCACAGATGATGACACAACAGACAGCACTTACAGCATCGGGGACCATGTAATCTCCTCTCCTTTGACTGTGCTCAGGTAAAAAAACCAATTGCTATGCCCAAGCCTTTTAACATGAGGGTGAGAATAACACCACAGATCCCCACAGTTGCAAATACCTCAGTTTCAATGAGGCTGCAGAGAAGAAAGGAGCCTCAAGTAATCACTGACACAGTGAAAATAAGGGGTTTAGGAGGGCCCCTTTGCATAGACATGGTCATTTAGGCCTATACTGGCAAGTATTGTCCTAAAATGTTACTGTATTGCAGATATCTAGTCACATTAGTATCCACAGACTAATTTATAAATTACTGATCTTACCCACTGTATTTCTGTCTGAGCATGCCTTAGCCTGTTTCAGCTGGCCGTATACATATATGTAGCCACTGGGGGGGGGGGGGTGCACTATAACATTGGGTGGCCATATATATATGTGTCGATGGGGAATGGGTTTTCTGTCCTGAGAGCATGCTCACTGGGCACTCTCAGTATAGTAACTAAGCTGTCACGAACAGCTCCCAATGCATGCTTCTGATTGGGAGTGTCCAACAGTCAATCACAGTGGTCACAAGATTAGATAGTTTGCCTCTGCCTCCCAGACTTTAGATCCTCCTAAATGGCTGGGGGCGGTGGTGGCAAGGGGTTTAATAAGAACTTCAAGTGTTACTAAACCCACAACTGTAAAATCAGTCTGTATGTGCAGTAAAGCATGCTTGTTATACTTACTGTGGAACCTAAGGGGTCAATCCTCTGCATTGTGTAAAAAGGCTATTTGATCCTGTAGGCACAGATCCTCCTATTCTTCCACCGACTCCAAAACAGGTCCGGATAAGACAGAGCCTTTGGAGTCAGGCTGCACATGCTCAGTTTGGTGATTATTGCTAGAGAGTTTTTTTTCTTGGGAGAGAGCATTTGATCAGCACAGGGCCAATCAGCACTGTCCAGACAGAGGGCAGTGGTCCTGGTTCCTGATAGGACAGTTCAGTGCAGTATAAAAAATACTTCTACAGGCATTTATTACTACTACAGACCACTCACACAGAAGTATATTACTTCTTTTGACTTCTGATGCCTATGCATATATGTGCATCTCACTGACCACTGATGAAGATGCATTAATCACTCCTACACACAGCCAACATAGGGGCATTTATGATGTCTATATAAAACAGAAAGTTGTATGTGCTTGGTCTACCGTAAAAGTGCACACTTTGTAAATCCAGACACAGAAATATAAACTATAAAGCCAAAACAGTGTACATGCTCCCTGTGGATGTCCTACTACAGATGAAATGCGCATAGAAGTCGGGCTTGCGACCAGTGGGGCTTGCGACCAGTGACTTTATAGTTTACCCGCCAGTGTACAATGGTGCCACGTTTGTTGTTTTTAACCTGTGATATTTGTTGAGTACCTTTTCTTATTCATTAAATAAGTGTTTTATCATTATTACCCTACTGTATATTGGGTTGCTTTTATTCCTATTATTTCTGAGATGAGTTGTCCATACTGGAGTTTTGGTTGTGTTTCAGAAGGAGAGACATGTGGAAGCACACAGCAGACCTGGTGGGGTTTAACCCCTTTTCACAAGTGTTATATAGAGATTATATATTTCTGGTAAGAAGCTGGCACTTTTGGTGGTTTGAAAAGTTGGGAGCATCGAATGTTTGACTTCAATGCACAAGTGCTATATCATGTTTTAGCGTTATTACCCTATGTTGGACTTCTTTTTCTCCCATTACATCTGAGGGGAACTGTGCATTCTATGATATTGGCCGTATTCTAGAAGGAGAAATATGTGGAAACATACAGTGTGTCCGACGGGGTTTAACCTTTTTCATAAGCGCATTTGATTTGAAGGCATATACAGTATTTCTGGTAAGAAGTTGCCATTTTTGGTGGTCTTGGAAAATTGGGAGCCTCGAATGCTTGATTTAAATACACAATCTTCACACCATGCGTTAGCAGTCCTTTGGGCTATTTGTGGACACTGGGAGTGGACTTTATTTTCATATGTTTTATGAACAATTTTATGAGTCAACTTTAGGTTATACTTTTTATTTTGTAATCAGTTAATGTTTTATTATTTTTATTGATGTAAACATAGCAAAAATATTTTGTTGTGCAAAACAAACTGTTTTTTACATGGTTTTGCCCACTGTTTTGGCATTATAACGTCTATTGACCTCTGACCTTGGGTCATTTTTTAATCCCACTTACCCTAATAATTTTGTTGCCCTTTGGTGACTTCTTCTAATTCAACAACATCTTTTTTCTGAGGAGTGGTGACCAAAACTGTGCTGCATATATAATGCCGTACACAAAGCATTTGCAGACCTTTCTGCAAGCTTTTTTGAAGCTTTTAAAGTACCATTCAACTTCAGTTTGCAAATGTGGAACACGGATCCTAATGGGAGTGCTGATTAACACTTTAAACAAGCTGCTAGCATGCTTCAGCACTTTATGAAGCTTGTTGAAAGCACACTGAAGCATGCTAGCAAATTGCCTAAAGTGTCAACACTCCCATTTGGATTTGTGCTCAGCATTTACAAACTAGAGTTAAATGGCACTTTAAAAGCTTTAATAAAGCTTGCTGAAAGCTCTGCAAATGCTTTGTCAAAGCTTTCTGTATACACTACTCATACGCAAGCTGAAGCATGTGTGAAAAAGCCCTAAGCAAGAAGACTCCTTGTGATAGAGTTGCAGAGTGCACTGGTTTTCTGGCAGGATGAACCGTTGTTTTTTTTAATTGTCAAAGAGATATGACTAAACCCTTTCCATGTTAGAGTATATTTAATAGACCAAAACAGGGAAAAGTAAGAGAGGTTAATTGTATTGTGGTTTAGATACACTTTACCTTGAACCTCTGACTTATAAGCTAACTTTAACCTAACCCCTGACCTAATATTACCTTAACCCTTGTAAATCCAAACCTACCTTGTCTTGCTCAAAAATATATCAAACCAAATAGTTGCAGAAAGTTTGAGGAGATGATTTTAAATTAAAATGTGTATAAAAGTGATGTTTTAGCCTGTAGTTTCCAAGCAGTATAATATTTCCCCCATAGATCTATGGGGCTGGAAAATATATCAAGTTGCAATTCCAGTTGACATTTATAGATTTTTTGCTTACCTGCCACAGAAGCCTGAACAGCCAGTAGAATTAGGATTGTCTAAAGCCTCGTACACACGACCGAAAAAACTCAACGGGTGAAACACATCGTTTTGCTCGTCGAGTTCCTTGTTAGGCTGTTGAGGATCTCGGTGAGCCAAATTTCCCCATTGCCATCGAGGAAAAAGAAGACATGCTCTCTTTTTGGCTCGACGAGATTATCGACAGTTTCCTCGTCGAAAAGTGTACACACAACCAGTTTCCTCGGCCAAAAAAAACCCCAGCAAGTTTCTTGCTGGTTTTTGCAGAGAAACTCGGTCGTGTGTACGAGGCCTGAGTTGTTGGTGCTCTATATTCACAGATTGTGAATTTATATCTCTCAGGAGAGTCATTCATGCCATATGGAGAGCAGGAAACAAAGATAGGAAGTAATAAGGATATGGTTATTTCACCTAATTAAAGGGGTTTTCACCATCCACCCAGATCATTAAATGGTAAAATAAAATGCAATACACCATTGATAAACAACTGCTGGTGTTGACGTCTCTGGTATGATAAATCTGTGGCACATACCGTTTCTTTGTCTGTTCATAAATTTGTGTACTTGTATCGTTCTTTCGAATGGGCACTGGGCAGTGCAGTTAGTGAGTGATGTATCTTACTTAATATTTTAGCCAATCAGCTTATCTCTTTTGTGCTGAGTCACATTGTACAGTGTAAAGCCTCGTACACGCGATCAGACTTCAAACAAACTTTTCCGTGGATTTTTGTCTGAAGGTTGTTGGCCAGACTTTTGAAACCAAAAAAGTTTGTCCGATTTTTTGGAAAACGCTCATTTTGAAGTTTGTTGGCAAAAAGTCTGACCGTGTGTACGGGGCTTAAGAGAAAGTATATCTTAATATAGATTAGCCGCGTGTTGCTATGTATTTACAAAAGTACAACATTTCGAATCCATTAAACGAAAATTATTTTCTAACAAAATTACGAATTTTGAATCAACGAAAATAAATTAGACAGAATTACGAATCATTTAGTATAAACGAAAATAAAACTGTTACGAAAATACAAACGGGTCCAAATAGGAAAACTTGCGTCTTACGAAATACAAACGGGTCCGAATGGGAAAACTTGAGTCTTACGAAATTACGAATCTTTACGAATCTACAGAGCGAGACGAAACAGAACAAAAAAATACAAACATTTTTGTTCTGCACAACCAGTCTGCCCATACATGGATGAAAATTTGACCAGTTCCTGCTGAACTAACCAAATTTCGATCCATGTATTGATGGCTTAAAATGAAACGGAAAATCACCTAGTCTCTGGTCCCATGGACATTCTTGTTTTATACCTTGGTTCTGTTGAACCTCAACCTTTTTGCTCCTTCCATAAACTTCTTATTTAATCTATGTCCTTCCTGTTTACCATATTATTGTGCTCTCTCCATCCCATTATTTTGCTATGTGCATACCTGCTGTTCCTGGGCATTGGCCATGAACTTGGTATGCATACAGGCAGCAGAACTTTTTCAGTCAACATACACAAAACTATGTGGTTTTTCAGCTCTTTAGCGCCACCCTTTGGGCAACTTCTGCTAATGTTGTCTTTTGGTTAGCATTGGTTCACAGCATGCGTGTTTGTACATTGGATTTTTTTCCAATGGACTTGTGTATACACGATTAGATAACATTTGTTGTCAGAAAATTTTAAAGCATTTCACTGTATGTAGAGCAAGCTATTACATCCCCAATGCTTCTGCATGCTTTTGAAATACACCAATTACGTAGAGGATGGGCGAAGAGTTGGTGGCAATGTGGGTGGCCAGTGAGATCTGTGGATTCTGAAAATGTTGGCAAGATTGTCACCATGCTCTCTTTACCTAACTGGGTCAAACTGGCGCACTAAATACTCCTAACAAAAGTTTAGTAGACAGAGTAATGGGTGGTGGCGCAGATTATAAAGCCTCGTACAGACGATCGGATTATCCAACGGGAATTGTGTGATGACAGGCTGTTGTCGGAAAATCTGACCATTTGTATGCTCCATCGGACAATTGTTGTCGGATTTTCCACGGACAAATGTGGGATAGCATGCTTTAAAATTGTCTGCCAACAATTGTGTGTCCATGAAATTTCTGATCGTGTGCACACAAGTCTGTCGGACAAAACTCCAACGTACAAACGCGCATGCTCAGAACCAATGCTCACCATAACACATAAGCAGAAGTTGCCCAAAGGGTGGCGCTAAAGAGCTGAAAAACCACGTAGTTTTGTATTTGTTGGCCGACAATTGTTGCCCTTTGTATGCAAGACAAGTTCCTGGCCAACGCCCTTCGGAGAAAAGTCCTACGCTTTGCCCGCAGAAAATCTGATTGTGTGTATAACTGTGAGTCTGCGTGAAGTCCGTTCACTAAGCTGATATCAATAGTTGAACATAAAATTATTTTGTTTAACACCAAAATCTGTTATGTATATAGAACGCTGGATCTGTCATTTTAAGCCATCAATACATGGATCGAAATTTGGTTAGTTCAGCAGGGACTGGTCAAATTGTCATCCATGTATGGGCAGACTGGTTGTACACTAGACATGTGCACAACAAAAATTTTCTTATTTTTTTGTTCTGTTTCGTCTCATTCCGTAGATTCGGAAAGATTCGTAATTTCGTAAGACTCAAGTTTTCCTATTCGGACCCGTTCGTATTTCGTAAGACGCAAGTTTTCCTATTTGGAACCGTTTGTATTTTCGTAACAGTTTTATTTTCGTTTATACTGAATGATTCGTAATTCTGTCTAATTTATTTTCGTTGATACGAAATTCGTAATTTTGTTAGAAAATAATTTTCGTTTAATGGATTCGAAATGTTGTACTTTTGTAAATACATAGCAACACGCGGCTAATCCATATTAAGATATACTTTCTCTTAAGCCCCGTACACACGGTCGGACTTTTTGCCAACAAACGTCAAAATTAGCGTTTTCCAAAAAATTCGACCTTGTGTACGCTCTATCGGACAAACTTTTTTGGTTTCAAAAGTCTGGCCAACTCCCTTCAGACAAAAATCCACGGAAAAGTTTGTTTGAAGTCTGATCGCGTGTACGAGGCTTTACACTGTACAATGTGACTCAGCACAAAAGAGATAAGCTGATTGGCTAAGATATCAAGTAAGATACATCACTCACTAATTGCCCTGCCCAGTGCCCATTCGAAAGAACCATACAAGTACACAAATTTATGAACAGACAAAGAAACGGATTTACAAAACACACAAATGAAAATACGAACATACGAATGAAAATACGAACAGACAAAGGATTTAAAATACAGAATGCAAATCGTTCGTTATAGATGTCATTTTCGTTCTTTTGCTTTTTCGGTGTTTCATATTTTAGTAAGATTGTCCAATCATAGGTTCGTATTTTCACTTGTTCGTTATTTTGCTTATTCACAATTCCGTAATTTTCGTATTTTGGTTCTTTTAGCTTTTCGGATGTCCGAATTGATCCGAATGTACGAATACTAACAAATATGTACGAAAATCAATTCGTTACGAACGGGAACGCACATGTCTATTGTACACAAGTTAGTTTATTGATCAACTTATGTACAACCAGCCTGTTGGGTTTTTCCTGAACTATTGTGCCGCTGGCTATAGCGGTAACACTGATAGATACTCCTAATAGTGGGGAAGTCTCCCACTGTCAGAATACAAAACCACAGTGGGAATGCGTGGATGGGGAAACCAATGCATTTTCTTTCATTCAACCCGCTGGTTGGAAATCTAACTGGGAATACTATGAAATTTCAATCATTTGTCCTGTTCTGCTCCTGTCAATTCAAAGCCTCTGAACAGCTTTCTTTACCACAGAGATCAACTGTCAGTGATGGAAATATACCCTTCATGCGTATTGTCTCTAGAAGAATATAAATCTGGAAACCTTCATCAATCTAAATTGTTAAATGACTGGTGTTAGGTTAAGTGATTCAGCTTTGCATTACATCACAGGTTAAATGAGGGAAAGGTTAAGCTATGGCAAAGCCTATTTACACACAATTATGATCATTACATTATTGGTGTAATTTTCTATATTCCCGGAGCAAACAGTATGTGCCACAGATTTATCACACCAGAGGCATCAACACCAGCAGTTGTTTATCAATGGTGTAGTGCTAATTTTATTTTACCATTTTATGATCTGGGTGGATGGTGAAAACCCCTTTAATTAGGTGAAATAACCATATCCTTATTACTTCCTATCTTTGTTTCCTGCTCTCCATATGGCACTAATGACTCTCCTGAGAGATATAAATTCACAATCTGTGAATATAGAGCACCAACAACTCAGACAATCCTAATTCTACTGGCTGTTCAGGCTTCTGTGGCAGGTAAGCAAAAAATCTATAAATGTCAACTGGAATTGCAACTTGATATATTTTCCAGCCCCATAGATCTATGGGGGATATATTATACTGCTTGGAAACTACAGGCTAAAACATCACTTTTATACGCATTTTAATTTAAAATCATCTCCTCAAACTTTCTGCAACTATTTGGTTTGATATATTTTTGAGCAAGACAAGGTAGGTTTGGATTTACCAGGGTTAAGGTAATATTAGGTCAGGGGTTAGGTTAAGGTTAGCTTATAAGTCAGAGATTCAAGGTAAAGTGTATCTAAACCACAATACAATTAACCTCTCTTACTTTCCCCTTTTTTGGTCTATTAAATATACTGTAACATGGTAAGGGTTTAGTCATATCTCTTTGACAAATAAAAAAAATAAAAATAAAAATAAACGTTTGATCCTGCCAGAAAACCAGTGCACTCTGCAATTCTATCACAAGGAGTCTTCTTGCTTAGGGCTTTTTCACACATGCTTCAGCTTGCATATGAGGAGTGTATACAGCAAGCTTTATTGAAGCATTTGAAGTGCCATTTAACTCTAGTTTGTAAACAGTGGCGGCTGGTGCTCAAAATTGTTGGGGGGCGCAAACGAAAAAAAAAACAAAAAAAACAATTGCAGCCTCACTGTGCCCATCAAATGCAGTCACTGTGCCATCAATTGTCACCACTGTGCCATGCCATCAAACGCAGCCACTGTGCCATCAATTGTCACCACTGTGACATGCCATCAAACACAGCCACTGTGCCATCAATTGTCACCACTATGCCATGCCATCAATTGTCACCACTGTGCCATCAATTGTCACCACTGTGCCTATCAATTGTCACCACTGTGCCATCAATTGTTACCACTGTGCCCATCAATTGTTACCACTGTGCCATCAATTGTTACCACTGTTTGTAAACAGTGGTGGCTGGTGCTCAAATTTTTTTGGGGGGGGGGGGGTGCAAACGGAAAAAAAAACAAAAAAAACAATTGCAGCCATCAATTGTCACCACTGTGCCATGCCATCAAACACAGCCACTGTGCCATCAATTGTCACCACTGTGCCATGCCATCAATTGTCACCACTGTGCCCATCAATTGTCGCCACTGTGCCATCAATTGTTACCACTGTGCCATCAATTGTTACCACTGTGCCATCACTTGTTACCACTGTGCCATGATTGCCATCAATTGTTACCACTGTCACTGTGCCCATCAATTGTAGCCACTGTGCCCTGCAATTGTCACCACGGTGCCCCGCAATTGTCGCCACTGTGCCCAGTAAAATGCTGCCACTGTGACCTGTATGTGCCATCAATTGTTACCACTGTGCCCAGCAGGCCAACAATTGTAGCCACTGTGCCCCGCAATTGTCGCCACTGTGCCCAGTTAAATGCTGCCACTGTGACCTGTATGTGCCATCAATTGTTACCACTGTGCCCAGCAGGCCAGCAATTGTAGCCACTGTGCCCCGCAATTGTCGCCACTGTGCCCAGTTAAATGCTGCCACTGTGACCTGTAAAATGCATCTATGTATTTCAGAGGCTGTAGAGGGGGCGGCGCTCCAGCGCCCTCTATGGACGAACCGCCACTGTTTGTAAATGCTGAACACAGATCCAAATGGGAGTGTTGAAACTTTAGGCAATTTGCTAGCAGGCTTCAGTGTGCTTTCAACAAGCTTCATAAAGTGCTGAAGCCTGCTAGCAGCTTGTTTAAAGTGTTAATCAGCACTCCCATTATGATCCGTGGTCCACATTTACAAACTGAAGTTGAATGGTACTTTAAAAGCTTCAAAAAAGCTGCAAATGCTTTGTGAACATTGCTCTTATACAAGCTGAGGTCTGTGTGAAACAGGCCTTCAGTTACCTCTGTGAACTACGGACCAACTAACTTGCTATGTTATGAAGATGGGGAAAAGGGTAGTGCCAACACACTCATCCCCAAGAGCAGGGATATGCAATTAGCGGACCTCCAGCTGTTGCAAAACTATAAGTCCCATCATGCTTCTGCCTTTGGGTGTCATGCTTGTTGAGTTGAGTTGAGAGGCATCTTAATATAGCGCGGTCTTACCCCGATGGGTCCCGACGCGCATAGCAGAGTTCCTGGGAAAAGAGGACCCAGGAACCAGAAGCAGCACAGAGCGGCAGAAAGGGTGGAAGAGAGAGGCTACGCAGGGAAGGCTTGTGTGAAAAGCCAAGTCTTCAGTAACCCGCGGAATAGTAGGGGCCTCCTGGAGCTTGACAGGGAGGCTTGTGGCTGTCAGAGTCTTGTTATGCCTCATGGGACTTGTAGTTCTGCAACAGCTGGAGGTCCACTAATTGCATATCCCTGCCCTGGAGCATAGCTCCCAACTGTCCCTGATTTCAAGGGACTGTCCCTGATTTGGAACAAAGTCACTCTGTCCCTCTTTCCCTTTCATCTATCCATCATTTTGGTCTGATCTATATAGTTCTTTATTAAATGCACTATTTATTCTTTTAAAAAGTCTTTCCTAGTGCAAATCCTTCCATCCAAATTCTAAATTGCTGCATTTGTAAATTTCAAAAGCCAGTATAAAGAAATAGTAGTGCCCAAAAAATCACTTGTGGGTTTAACTAAGCATTTTTTTTTTGATAATTTTCCTTCAAGAGGGCGTGGCAGGGGGTGTGTCCTATGCTTACATACCTTTTCTAAGAGGTGTCCCTCGTTTCCATCTCAAAAAGTTGGGAGGTATGCTAGAGTGAGTACAGCAATTGATCATCGTCACCCTGGACAGGAAGTCTGTAAGCGGCAGGTTCACCAAATAAAAATCCTATTTACGCTATGCCTCCGCAACTTAGACGGGCAAGTGCAGTATTCACAAAGCACTTGCTCCGTAAGTTGCGGCGGCGTAGCGTAAATTGGCCGGCGTAAGCCCGCCTAATTCAAATGTGGAAGAGGTGGGCGTGTTGTATGCAAATCAATCGTGACCCCACGTAAATGACGCGCTTAAAGAACGGCGCATGCTCAGTATCACGTAAATTTTTTTCCCTAAGTTACGCCGGCTCAATGCCTGTGACGTGAACGTAACCTACGCACAGCCCCATTCACGTACGACTTACGTAAACGACGTAAGAAGATACGCTTGTGCCGACGTCCACTTTGCATTGGCTGCGCCTCATATAGCAGGGGTAACTTTACGCCGGACGTAAGCCTAACGTAAACGGCGTAGCGGGCGCAAGTACGTTCGTGAATCGGCGTATCTACCTAATTTACATATTCAACGCGGAAATCAATGGAAGCGCCACCTAGCGTCCAGCGTAAATATGCATCCCAAGATACGACGGCGTAGGAGACTTATGCCGCTCGTATCTTGCCCAAATCTATGCGTATCTGATTCTATGAACAAGACGCATAGATACGACGGCTCGGATTCGGACTTACGACGGCGTACGTGAAAATACGCCGTCGTAAGTACATCGTGAATCTAGCCCATTATGTTTAGTCTAAGTGCTGTAGTTAGGTTAAGTGTTCATTTGAAGGGATGGGTTAAGTTTTAGCAGTTAGGAAAGGGTTAAAAAGTATCAAATACCATTTTTTTTACGTTTAATTTGGCGTTTGAAAGCGTTAGATTGTTACTTTTTTTGCAGTCTGGGTTGCCCTTGGGTAAATTCACCTTCTTTGTCTTGGTGACCATTGTCACTGGGAAAGAAACTGATAGAAAATGTTACCAATAGGGGCAACCTGTACGGGTGACACCTGTCTAAGGCTGGCCACACTTTATTCATTTTCCTTCGTTCAACCACCAGGTTTAAAGCCTCGCTTTAGAAAAAATAAAATAAATAACAAACATGTTATACTTACCTGCCCTGTTGCAGTGGTTTTGCACAGAGCAGCCTGGATCCTCCTCTTCTCAAGTCCCCCTTTGCAGATCCTGGCCCCTCCCTCCTGTCAAGTGCCCCCAGAGCAAGTATCTTGCTTAGGGGGTCCCCAAGCCGAGCTGCAGCTCCGTGTGTCCATTCAGACACAGAGCTTCTGTTCTGCCCACCCCCTCTCTCTCCTGATTGGCTAACTGACTTTGATTGACAGCCGCGGGAACCAATGACACCTCAGCTGTGTCTTAGGCTTAGCCAATCAGTGAGGAGAGTTTTAGACAGCCGAGGGGACTTGTGGACATCGTTGGGCAGAGATGGGAAATTACGATAAAAAAACCTTCTGCCTTTACAACTCCTTGAAGGTATCTATCTGCGTAAAAAAAGCACCATCAGGGAAATCCCTGGATTAAAGCTGATGCATAAAAAAAATTACAAAATACTGGGTTGCGTTTTAGCTCCATGCCAATCTATTATAAAATGTCTGTTAATATTTCATAAGGTTTCTTATATATTTCTTGCTGTCCTTAGGATGAGACCTTCCATTTCTCTTGCCCTTTTGGGTCTTCTGGTTATTGCTGTTTCTGTGTCAGAAGGTAAGGATGGGTCCTTTCATTAGTCATTGTAAAAATAGCTCTACAAATGGGTTATTTGTGGGTTTGGGTAAAAATAGTGCTACAAACACGTTATTGGTGGTGTTGGGAAGCTGTGCAGGAAAATTTTTACCAAATCATTGTAAAAATAGATCTACGCATAAAAATGCTTTGAATACAAAGTCAAAAAGCACAGCATAATCCTTTATTGTGTGAGAAGTTGAACTTAACATTATTTCTAAAGAATCTATCATCATGCTCATGTCATGGAAACAACAAATGAGAAATGTGCAACATATCCGAAAGGAAATTAGGTTGACAAAAGTCTATTTTTTTTAATCTATTCTTGGTCATCTTGTTATCCTGCAGTTACACCTGGCAGTTCTATACTTCATAGAAGGGATTTTGTATAGCAGTGAGAAAGTTGGCTGTTCAGCCTAAAAAGCCCTCTTATAAAAGGTTTATTTTTATTTTTTTGCCTGTGTTCCGTCAGATTAGGCGAGCCGTCAGAATTGGTAATGGAAGTGATGTTTTGTCGCCGCCATCTTGCTACACTCCGCACTCCTCCACAGTAAGGATACATCGCAAAGGGGGCAAGCGGACATCTTGTTACACCCACCGGAGTTGTGCGTTTCAGTTATTTTTAACAGGAAGTATTTAGAAATCCCTCGGACGGTTTACATGTTGAATTATGAAAACAGAGGTGTTCTGTCACATTAGCAAACCTGTGAGATCAGCAGGTTGGCCGCTGCTTTTAAAATTCAACATCTAAACAGTCCATCGGATTTCTAAATACTCTATTTCACCTTATAAGCTCTGTTTACTGTTAAAAATAACAGTAAAATGCAAAACTCCAGCAGGTGTAACAAGATGAACGCCCCCCCCCCTTCTTGGTGTATCGTTACTGTGGAGGAGTGCAGGGTGTAGCAAGATGGCGGTGACGGAACGTCACTTCCGTTGCCAATTCTGACGGGTCGCCATATATGATTGAACACCTGCAGCTAGAATACATTTTACCCTTATCATTAAATGTTGTTGTCATTATGCCTTTGCAGATCCATTAATATAAATTTTTGTCAGTTTATTTAAAATAACTGATTTATAGTTCCACGCTGCTCATGTAGTATACAGTTTAGTTTTAGCTAACTTTCCTCATAAACCCAGATTTTTTTATTTATTTTTTATACAAGTTTTAAATTATTTTTGGTTAAAAAAAAAAGTTTAAGCGGAGTTCCACCCTATTTTACAACTTCTTTGCATTCGTTTTTACACTGCCCCCTTAAATACATTTGGGATGTTTTATTTTTGTCTTTTAAAAACTCACGTTTTTATCTGTGAGTCTCTTATTCCCCCGCCGCGGCGGAATGGCCCCCCCCGCCGCATCCAGCGCTGCTATGCCTCCTGGGATATGTGTGTCTTCAATCCCAGGAGGCTGGGCTGAACATCGCAGCCGTGGATGAGCATCTCGGGGGTCGGGAGGGAGGGAGGGCAGTGCCGCCCATAGAGGTGGTGTCCTTCCTCTTCTCCCTCTCCAACTCCTCCCCCGTCCTAGTTCCTCCACCCGTCCTAGCACCGCCCCCGTCCTAGCTCCTCCACCCGTCCGTCACCGCCGTCACCGCCGCCCCCGTCCTCCTCCCTCCACCACCCGCCCACCTGCCATCTGTCTCCGGTGCACGGAGATGCAGATCATCAGGCAGAGAGAGCAAGTCTCACTCTGTCTGATAGTGAGAGCACCGAGCATAGTACAGCCCCGCCTCCCTGTACATAGAGACATCGCTCTGCACTGTGTGTTACAAGTCTAGTGCAGGGAGGCGGGGCTGTACTATGATCACTGTACTCACATACAGATCTACACAGACCGAGATGTGCTCTGTATGCCTGATCATCTGTACCTCCCCCCACTCTGCACATAATGTCACCGCACTGTCACCGCACTAACATCACCGCACTGTCACCGCACTGTCACCGCACTAACATCACCGCACTGTCACCGCACTAACATCACCGCACTGTCACCGCACTAACATCACCGCACTGTCACCGCACTGTCACCGCACTAACATCACCGCACTGTCACCGCACTAACATCACCGCACTGTCACCGCACTAACATCACCGCACTGTCACCGCACTGTCATCACCGCACTAACATCACCGCACTAACATCACCGCACTAACATCACCACCGCACTAACATCACCGCACTAATGTCACAGCACTAACATCACAGCACTAACATCACAGCACTAACATCGCAGCACTAACATCGCAGCACTAACATCGCAGCACTAACATCACAGCACTAACATCACAGCACTAACATCACAGCACTAACATCACAGCACTAATGTCACCGCACTAACATCACCGCACTAACAAAATTAATTTATTGACAGTGCACATGTCTGGTATATGTATACACACCACATATATAACAAGAGATATATATAATCTTGTTATGTAGATATATCTGCACAGGAACAAATTATTTATTATATTTACTGGTTCCTGGAAGGAGGGGGGGGGGAGAGGAGGGGAGGAGGGGAGGAGAGGTTTGCATAGATAAGGGGCGGTAACTTCCTCTGACACTCCCGTTGCTATTGAAAACTGATCTGAAACCATTACACTGCTTGTACAGCACTGAGCATGTGCGAGGCTGAAATCCAGGAAGTCATACAGTCTGGCTTCATGATGCCCACACTTAAGATGGCCCCAGTCAATTTCTGTTTTATAAAGTGTCTAAATGCTGTAACAACCTAACAAAACTGACCTTAGTTTACAGACTAACTGTAGTAGAATACATTCAGCTTGTGTATTACAGGGGTATTTATATTTAAAAAGTTTTTTTTTTTCAATTTGTGGCCGGAACTCCGCTTTAAATCTTGTTCTTTACAAAAAACCTTGTTTAAAAGACAGCTTCACCAAAGCTGTTTATTTAAATTTAGATAAACACTGTGGGATACAGGTGTAGGTACTCTCTCCACCCTGACCTACCTCTGAGCATCATCCCTTGTCTCCATCCCCTATTCACCTCTCTCCTAGTACCGCTCATTTTAAAGAGTACAGAGCAAAGTATCATTTTGTAGTGTTATAAAATTTGTATAGAATTTGTTAATAACAGACCCCCCCAGCAACAAGAAATCCTTCCCAGAAACAATAGACCTCCTCAGGAACAAAATGCATCCATTCCCAGCAACAATAAATCCCCAACAGCAAGAAAATATATTACCCAGAAACAACAGATACCCCAGCAGCCAGCAGGAATAGACTCTCCCCCCTCAACAGTGTATCCCCTCCAACAACATAAGAACCCCAAAATATCCCCTACCAGCAACAATAGACCCCCCCCCCCCAGAGGCGATTCAGTTCGCATGAGTTGTGCTATACAAGTCATTCATTCATTCATGTAACAATAGACAGCCCTCCCCAGCAACACATAAAACAAAACATGATATTCAAGCGCACTCCCTGTAGATGTCTAAGGTTCACAAAAAAAGCTAGTATTACTTGGAATGGGAATAGGGGCCAAGAAAAATGTTGAAAAACTGAACTGTAAAATAAACAAGATTGAAGCTAAAAAATGAAAATAAAAATAAAAATAAAAATAAGAATTAAAATGGAAATAAATATGAAAATAAAAATGGAGATAAAAATAAAAATAAAAATAAAATAAAGAAAAAGAAAAAATAATAATAATGAAATGAAACTAAGACTAAAGTCCAAAAGAAGCCAGTGCTATAAAATGGATATTAAAGTCCATCAATTGTCCATGGCACTGTATAACTACTTTGCTATTGCCTTGCTTTGGATGGCTGCCAGCTGACAGATGAAGTGATCTGTATAGAAGCAAAGAAAAGACAAATGCAGCGCCTTCTAAGCGTAGCAAGCTCGTTTAATAATGGTAATATGTGCAAAAAGCTGTAAAAAGCCTACTCACAAACATGAATGAATATAGGCAAGGTAGTTGTAAGAATCATCCGCATGGTGTAGCCGGTGTGCGTACGATGTCCTAATGCAGGCAGCGCGGTGATGTCGTTCTCTGAAAGGCAGCAGCTACAGGGACCAAGATGCTCTCGGAACCTTCACGCTGGAATCAGGTATCCACTGCGGACTGCAAGTGACGTCACTTCCGGATGCGGGAGGTGCACGCGTTCAAGACTTTCGAGTCTCTTCCTCACAGCTCAGCCTGAGGAAGAGACTCGAAAGTCTTGAACGCGTGCACCTCCCGCATCCGGAAGTGACGTCACTTGCAGTCCGCAGTGGATACCTGATTCCAGCGTGAAGGTTCCGAGAGCATCTTGGTCCCTGTAGCTGCTGCCTTTCAGAGAACGACATCACCGCGCTGCCTGCATTAGGACATCGTACGCACACCGGCTACACCATGCGGATGATTCTTACAACTACCTTGCCTATATTCATTCATGTTTGTGAGTAGGCTTTTTACAGCTTTTTGCACATATTACCATTATTAAACGAGCTTGCTACGCTTAGAAGGCGCTGCATTTGTCTTTTCTTTGCTCCCCAGCAACCAGGGGCGGACTGACAACTCATGGGGCCCCCGGGCAATAGAAGAGTATGGGGCCCCTCTGGCTTACAGATGGCCACCACGCCAGGAGGTAGTGCAGAGGCGGGCAGCTAAAATCTTGGGATATTCACATTAAAAGCATGTCATTTTCGGACATATGGGGGACAGATCTAAAAAAAACACAGATTTTTACATACTGTCCCTGGTTTTACTGAGCCTGGCAACCCGGATGGGGCCCCCTAGTGGCATGGGGCCCTCGGGCAGTGCCCGAGTGACTCAATGGTCAGTCCGCCCCTGCCAGCAACACTACAACCCCCAGCTAAAATAGATCTCCAGCAGTCAGCATCAATAGACACTCCAAGACACCCCAGCCCCCTTTGCCAGTACATACATTTTGCGCTGGAGGTGCTGGAACTGTGTTCTGTGTTCCCGCTAAAAAAATCCATGGTGTGATTTAATTATCTGATTAATATGTCTCAGGGACTCTGGGGGCAAGATCATTGCACCTAAAATACCCAGGTCTATTCAACTTTATGAGCATCAGATTGGATGATTTTCCCAGTCGGATTGGTTTTCAGCATGGGGAGTCAAGCAGAAGGAATGAGACACAGAATGGCTTTATCTAGGTGAAGTCAAGCCTTATCAGCAGCACTTCTTTAAATGTACTGAAACAGGACTAAGCACCCCTGGCCTAACCTTTAGTTAGAATCTGAAAAATCTCACTTATAAATACAATAATTGGAGCTAAAGACAATAATCAGGCTGTAGTTTCACTTTTTGTAGGCTATTTTACAAATATTAGACATGCACAAATATTATAAAAGTCATTTCCACACAGCTGCGCCTCGATCCTCTTGTCCACCCGGATGGTTCTTCTACAAGGCTTACTGTTATGGTTACTTCAGATTCCGCCTGACCTGGTCCGAAGCTGAGGTAATTGGCAAACAATAAGGGAACTGAAAGGGGTTGAAGACACTCAGCTGTTTATTATGTTGGTGTTCCAAATTTTTTTACTTTTTTTTGCAGTTTGAATGTGTCAGTTATGGTCATGGTGCACACTTAGCCTCCATCATGGATGATGCAGAAGCATCCATTATTGCAAGCAACGCGGGTGCTTACGGCAAAACTGTAGACATTTGGATCGGACTTCATGACCCAGAGGAGGTATGGTCAATGCACCCAATAGATACCAAGCTAGTTTTTGTTGAGACAAATGTACTCAGTCTACACAATACATCATCTAAAACTATAATCTCCCAACCTTGGTTCCTTAATAGCTCATCTTGTGTATATATGTGTAATTTTTTTTTTATAATCAGTATTTTATTTTTCCAAAATAACATATAACAGGATATGTCAAACAGTCAGTGGTAAAAGAAGAAAACACCGACCACGCAGGGTCATGTAAACTGAAATGGCATAAAAAATAAAGACAGGTTGAACAAAGAAATATGCACATAAATGACAAAAGCTATGTTGACGAGCACTTAATGGGATCCTCTGTGCGTCTACTGGGTCGGGAAGTATTATGCGAGCCCAAAGGGGGCAATCACAAAGAAAATAGCTGTGGGGGTGTGAACATTGTATATAGCATCTTGGCCTGCTCATGGACAGCCCTGTCCCTGGAGATGGGCCAGGGGGGCTGTCCCCAGAAATGTACGACATGTATGGTACCGTGGCCCGTGACCCAAACTGCCCTCTACCCTCCCCACACACCAAGGGCACCAAAAGACAACAAAGCGCACACATTCTGGACTACCAGTGCCCCCGTAAGGTCAGGGGCCTGTCCCGCGAGCACGGGGGCTCTATGCATCAACTCCTTCCAACAGCTAAACATTTGGTCTTTCAAATCGACAACAGTATATTAATAAAAACAACATAGAACTTGTAAGTAAAAATAGAAAGAAAGGAAAATAAATGAAGGTGGGGTAAGCAATCTAGTAAGGAACTGCGTTCATATCCACACCGAGCACATCACGCCAGGATTAGGCCGTCTGTGTAGCTGAATTCCAGTGTCTGCAGCCCACTGAGGGGATGTAGCTCTGTCCTCTAGGTGCTCATCAACCTGCAAGCTTTAAGAGAGGGGTCTGCCAATTCTAGTAAGGCCGTATCTAAACTGGAGGGTACATAGGTAGGGTCAGAAACATATTTAGTCCAGGGTGCCTAGACACTGGTAAACCGGTCCCGGGAATCCCAACAAGTGGCTACCTAATCCTCAGCCTCTCGGACTGCATTCACTCCGTTGATCCATTCCTTGCGAGTGGGAATTCTGGGCTTTTTCCAGTAGATTGGAAGCAGGCGCCTTGCTGCATTAAGCAGGTGGGGCAGCATGCTCTATATATATGTATGTGTCATTTAATGTGTATTTACATGTTTGTATATTATAGGGTGAAGTTATGTTTTCCAAATTTAGAAATGAGACTCTGTTCCAGTTAATTGCAGCAGGCTATTATCTGGAATAGCACCAAATAGTAGAACGATCTTAGGCTGGGTTCACGCTGGTGCGCTGTGCGGGATCGCATGTAATTTGCACCGCACTGCAGTGCAAATTGCATGCAATGTCCATGCAATGCGATTTCAGCCATACAGATAGTATGGCTGAATTTGCATCGCATTCAGACCAAACTCGCACAGGACACTTTTTTTGGTCCACGCCAAAATCATATTATGGGTGTTCACACTCATGTGATCCGATTTCTTGTCCGAACTGTCAGTTCGCAGTGCGATATGTGAACTGGAATGGGGGTATCATTAACATTGTATTGACACTCCAAGCAGTTTGCATATGGTAGTGTGAACTGCCTTCCGAGTCAGGTGCGATGCGGGAACCCGCAGTGGATTTGCAGGGTTCCCGCACCGTACAAGTGTAAACCAGGACTAAAGCCCCGTACACACGATCGGAATTTCCGACCGTGTGTATGCCCCATCGTACTATCTTCCGAGGAATTCCATCGGAGTTTAGTTGGAGAACATGTTCTCCTTTACTCCGATGGAATTCTGTTCGAATTCCGATGTTAGTTTGGCCGGGCAAAAGCCAGATCGTGTGTACGGGGCATTAGTGTATTGTTTTACAGCAGCTCTGTAGTGGTACATTGGGGTTTATTTACTACAGCTGGAGAGTGAAATAAACCAAATTGTCTAATTGTTGAGGGTGAAAGTGGAAGCTATACAATAAATGTTTGCATAATTAGATCTATATGATAAATATATGCATGAAGTACAACTATTTATTAAAGCACAAACATAGACAATTCCATAACAGAACAGAATGCCCAAACCTGTATTCCAAAAATGGTTTCACAGTATCACAGGAGAAATAGAGTACTGTATGTTGCCTTAACACATTAACACAATTGGGAAAGCACCTAGAAGCCTAGAAAATATGACCTGTATGTGGTCCTTTAGGACCAGAGTTGGCAAACAGACCTTGTGATAACGATATATTAATAGGAAAAACGTGTCCATCATCTTTCACAGCCAAGGTGATGAACCACTGCCAGGGGCTGCCAATTCAGAATACCCAGTAGAGGTCAGGCAGAACACAGTAGAGTAATGTCACACACTGTGATAAGCCTATCCCAGAATTAAGGCCACCTCTAGATGTTAGGAAATTGCAAGCTTCAACATTCCATCGGAGCTTTAGCTGTGGCAAGTAAAAATTCAGTTGGCACAAACATTTTTAATTAATACAAAATATATTAGATCCATGCTTTCAATGGAACAAAATCTTTTTGGAACAGGTGAAAGTGTTCTTTACTGTAAAAATGTCAATGCAAAAATATTCTGTAAGATAAAATGGATGGTGTCAATTTCTTCTTTGAGGAAAAGGGAAGTTCAACAAAAATATTATTTATTCAGTAATATTCATTTATATATTTTATATAATTTTTTTATTTAATTTTTCACAGAAAATCTACAGTGTAACATATGTAACTTTAAAGTCTCGATTTTATGAATCAGAAGTAATTTCACTTGATTTTATTTTGAGACAATATATTTATATACTTTATTCTGTGCACATAATTATTGACAATAGTAGATACTGTTTTTTAAGTTTACATATACAAGTGAAATACATTATGCTATTCTCTCATGGACAGCCTATATCCTAAAACAGAATATGTTTTTTATATTTCACTTTAATGTTTGATAGCCACTGACACTGGAAAGTGATACATAATATAATATAAGAATTTATTTATTACAAATAACATTTGCCACACAATATAATTTCTATTGTTCCTATGTTTTTCACATTTAAAATGGAATCCCACCACCCATATAAAAGTTAAATTAAATATTAAAATATTTTCATGCCTTACACTAAACTAAAAATGTGTGTTCCCGATCAATACAACCCCACTTGTGTTCGTCTTCTAATGCCTTGAACACACGACCGGTTTTCTCGACGAAAAAACTGCCCGCAAAAAAAATTAAACCAGCTCTTTTTTTTCTCGTCGTGTTTCCCATCAGTCTTTTTCTCGAAAAACGATTGTGTGTATGCTTTTCCGAGGGGAAAAAAACGCACATGCTCAGAATCAAGTATGAGACGGAAGCGCTCGTTCTGGTAAAACTAGCGTTCAGAATGGAGATAGCACATTCGTCACGCTGTAACGGACTTAAAAGCACAAGGCTGAAAAGTGCACATCGTCTCTCACCAAACTTTTACTAACACAAGGATCAGCAAAAGCAGCCCAAAGGATGGCGCCATTTGAAAGGAACTTTACTTTATAGTCCCGTCGTACGTGTTGTACGTCACCGTGCTTTGGTCTGACTTTTTTTGCATGAACGTGTGTATGCAAGTCAGGCTGGATAGGAATCACCTTGTGAAAAACTAAGGCTTTTTGAACGTCAGGAAAAACGATGGTGTGTATGCGGTATAAACCTTTACTGTGTAAATATGATCATTTTTATTTGCACCAGGGCAGACAATTAATACTTGTGCATATAACCTGGGACTTCATAATTCAAGTATCTACAGCCAGCTTATACACTTCTAAATATGAAATTTACTAAAACAGTATTCTAGTTACTTTATCTCTGGTATCAAATATAAACAATTTTGACGTTACTTCTAACACTAAAATCATTGACGTTGATTCAGTAAAGGAGTAAAAGGCTGTTCACTTGAAAAATAAAATATACACTGTGCAAAAGGAGTGTCAATTTTCGCTCATTTAATGTTATGAAGCTGTGCTCACTACAATCATTCAATCACGTGCATGAGAAAAGTTAAAAAATTCATAAAAATCAACAGCATTGTACATGATTGGATGATTGAAGTAAACACAGCTTCAAATTGAGCATTCTCTTTAAGTAAACACAGCTGAAAAGCAAGCATTCTCTTCACAAAGGTAAATATTCATTGTGCTAAGTGAGAAGTAAATCAGCCCCGTTACCTTAAATCACCAATATGCGATATGACATTTATTGTATTGATATATATTAACATTTTAAAGGAGTACAGTAGATTGATATGTACAATTAAAACAAGAAGTGTAGAGTAAACATATTATTATTGTTAATGTTCTTTTGGTAAATATTGTCATATATGTGGTGCTAGAATCGCCGCTGGAAGTGGGCTGATGGCTCCATGTATAATTATCGTATTTGGAAGGATGGTGAGCCCAACAATCTGCAAAATGCTGAATACTGCGGAGAGCTGACCAAGGAAACAAGTGAGTACCCAGAAAACATGGTGTTGGTGAACCATGTTGATTAATATCGCAACATACACACACTACATATTCTGTCTTTCCGTCTACAATAATCTGCATTGGTAACATATTTTAGTAATGTTCTTACTCCTCAAATTTCAAATATCTGTATGTATTATTAGTGTTTGGACCCCGCACATGTCCTCCCTTTTTACAGTGGTAGGGAAGGCTGTGCAAAATAACTGGATTTAAACTCCTACATTCAAGGTAGTGTAACCTGTAGAAAAATCGAAAGAAATGTAAAACATAAATAGCCCCCCCCCCCATTATTATTATTGTTGATAGGGTAATGGTTTTGTCAGCAGTAGGGATCTGCACCCATTCCCTCAACACTGATATGCAATGATGTAAAGGAGAGAATAGCCTGTGCAGGATAAACAAAATCTATTGCAGACATACAAGCAGAACAATTGTTTAACAATAATAAGAATGGAATTCCTAGGGATTGCTTTCCTCCTTTAATATAAATAATTTCTCATCTTCTTCCTCTGTCAGATTACCGTCAGTGGAACGACGCTCCATGTAAGGAACAAAACCACTTTGTATGCAAATATAAACCGTAAGAACATGGTCCTACTCTGGGATAAATTGGGAGTTGGGGCACATCATGTTTCCTGCATTCTGTAAACCTTAATAAATATCTTTCTCCAAATTGTTGATGTTTACTGATCAGTGCATGATAAAGGGTTTGCTGGAAAATGGTTGGGGTGAAATGACAGATGACGTAAAGAAGCAGTAAAATTGTGCCATTGGTTTACTTGCACAGATGGCATAGATAGACATTATTTACATACATTCCATACAGAACTGCTATATATATATTGCTTTAAACTTACAGCTAGCAGGCTTGTATTGTTATGGACAAATAAGAACAAAGTTTGTGAAAACACATTTCAATTCTTGCCCGGGTTCAGGAATGGAACAGTTCACTCTTCAGCGCTGGTGAAATGTATTCTGCAGCGCACTTCCAAACTCCAGCATACAATTGTTTTGGTGCGTTTTGCACTGTGTGCAGCGAGAGGCATTTTCCTACTGCACTTTGAGAGCTGTGCACAAATATGAATAAAGCCTAATAAGCAAATAACATTTTTCAAGTGAGTAGAAACTTGTACAACAAATCATGTGATGTGTCATGTGATCTCACAGAGGTGCCAATATTTTACCGTTCACCACGAGGAGGAACAGTGAGGAGCTGAGCCAGATCCCGCATAGACTGACAGATCCTTTGTCCAAAACGGTGAGAATTCTGGGGAGAAGTAAGAAGATAAGATAAGGTCTAATTGAAAATGGGTCTGTTCACAATGTGTGGTTCCATGACCCTACCATAGGACATTTTTCAAATTAACTGAATCTAGTGCAGGCAGCTCAAACTTACACACTGCTCTACAGTTATTTAAAATTAGTATATGCTGTAGTCTGCACTTAGATTTAAATGATAATATCCAAAACCTGCATTTCTGTATTTCAATACATCCATATCTAGTTGAGAGAAAAAATGTATGTAAAATATTTATAATACATATCATAATATGCTACAAAGCAGCTACGAATGAATTTAAATACCAAAATGGAATTGCATGATTGTGAACAGGCCCTTAGATTGACTTTCAATGTATAATAGATCATAAATGTTCCCACAATATAGCTCCTTTTCATTATGTACATTATGTATATAGCAAATATTACATAGATAGCAGTCAATGAATTCTATTGAGGTGAAAATAGATTTATACAGTAATTTCACCTTGTCCAAAACATATATAACCAACAATCATCCATGATGTTAGAAGTGAAATATGACCAGTAATTATGGTATTGGTTATTAAAAGTTACTAAACAAAAGCTAAAAGTAAGAAAAATTAGCACAGCATACCCTAGAAACCAACGGGAATACATATTTTACTAACTGAAATACCAATTATTTTTTCTAACACCATTTTATTAATTGAAAGACATTCATAGAAGGACTATATGTGGGAGGTATTTTGGTGGGCTACTACAAGCATTGTAAACTCGAGTAAAGACTTTAGGTTTAAAACAAACTAATCCTGTTAAGGTACACTTTGTATTTCTTGGATGAAACATCTCATGCTAAGAAAATGTTAGTGTTCATTGAGGTTCAGCAGTAGGATTAGATGAATGATGGTACAGTATTCACTATGACATCAGCCTCAAACACCAATTGAAGAAAAGGTGCTCCTTTAAAAAAGAGGTCTCTTGTCTTTCTAGATCTACAAATACTGACATATCACATGCACTGCCTCACAATGTAATCACTAGACATGTGCACACTAAAATAATTTGTTTTGGAATTTCGGTTTCATCCGAAAAAAACATTTATTTAGTTACTCTTGAAATTCTTTTTTATCTTGTTTAGTTAAAAAATGCATTCGTCCGAAAATCCGAATTAATTAAGGTTGAATCTGTCAATTGAAGGCTTATGGTATCTGTCGGATGTTCGAAGAAGACTCGACGAAACAGCTAAACTGTACGATGTCGTGATTATACATTTCCAGTCGAATGCTCCGTCCACAAGCTATAGTAGAATTCTAATGTTGTTTGACTAGTAATAATTATAATTATTTTTTATTACTAGTCAAACAGCATTAGAATTCTTCTATAGCCTATGGGCGGAGCATTTGACCGAAAAGTCTGCTTGAGGCGATCTTTTTTTGTTTTAGCTGTTCATTCGGATTTCGGATTCTGCGCGTTAGATATCGTTTCATAGAACGGACATGAAAATCCCAGAAATTTGGACGAAAATGCATTCGGACAAAAACAAATGCACATGTCTAGTAATCACCGTAACTAGTCTTTTAGTAGTACTGGCAATGTCTTGCCTCTTAGATATAGTGCCAGCCATTGGTTACTGCAGCACCCAGTCTAATATTGGTTAAATGTGCAATGAAAATGTGTCAAAAGTGATGTTTGTCCCTCTATCCGATTGCTACAGGGTACTAGAAATGTTGTATTATCAATGTTCTTTGTACTAATTTATTAAATTAGCCTTTTTGAGCCTGAATACAATTCTAAAAGAACAAAACTAGATAAGAACAAATGATTCTGCTGATTAACTAGGTGGCAAATCAATGGGACCTGAAACAGTTTTTATATACACTTATAATCTGATTTGCAATAGATTTGGTAATTGGGAAAGGCTTAGTTTGAAACATGTGGGAAATACAGGTAAGTTCCAGCCACTCATATTGTACTAGATGTTATCCAAAAGTTGTTCATAAGCATCTTACCCGCATAGTTGTGGCCCTTAAGAGCCCATTCACACCTAGGCGTTTTGTCGCCTGTAGTGTGACGCCCGCTGCCGCCCCGACACGCCAGAGGGATGATGTAACATTGCCCTCTATGGAGATGGTTCACATCTCCACGCCGAACGCCTGCCGCCTGTCGCCTGTCGCCTGAAAAAAAGTCCCGGACCTTTTTTCAGGCGTCTTTCGGCGTTCGGCATAGGAGATGTGAACCATCTCCATAGAGGGGGTGAAGGCTGCATTCACAATCGCGGCGTTTTGTCGCCGCGAATCGCGGTACAAAACGCCGCTATTTGTCGCCGCAATTCGCGGGACAAAACGCCGCGATTTAGTACGCCGAGGTGTGAATGCAGCCTAAACATCTTTCATCCCACCCAGACTATATCTGAAAAGATAGCTAATGGGCAGGTAAGTCAGCAGCCCACTGGTGACTGCCTGGCCCTAGCAGGTTTACTTAAGGCCCCATACACACGATAGAATCCATCCGCAGATAAATCCCAGCAAATGGGTTTCTGCGGATAGATTCTATGGTGTGTACACGCCAGCGGATCTCTTTCCGCGGAGAAATCTCCTCTGGAATGGATTCCAGCAGATCGAATATTTGTTGTGCTGCACAACGAATCCATCTGCTGGAATCCATTCCAACGGATGGATCCGCTCGTCTGTACAGACTTACCGGATCCATCCGTCCAAAGGGATTCCCCGCACGCGTCGTAATGATTTGACGCATGCGTGGAATTCCTTATATGACAGCGTCGCGCCCGTCGCCGCGTCATAATCGCGGCGACGGCGCGACACGTCATCGCCAGAGGATTTCCGCGCGGATTTCAATGGGATGGTGTGTACACTCCATCCCATCGAAATCAGCGGATATCTTTGAGAGGATTTATCCGTGGAAACGGTCCGCTGGACCGTATTCGCGGATAAATTCTCCCGTGTGTATGGGGCCTTAGAGTAGCAAAGACAGGGAATCTTTAGAATAATGAAACTTTAGACTGTTACATGTTAAACTGATAAAAGCTAGAGCAATATAGTGTGGCTACAGGGTAGTCAACATAATTCTGCATATGAGAGTAAAATATAGCATGTTAAAATAACGACACACTAATCATACAACTCATTATTAAAGCCCAAGTTTAGCAATATCATGTTTGTTTTTGTTGTAATCTTTTGAGAAGAGTGGGTAAGGGGTGCATTTATGCATGCCGTACTAATACTTGTGCAAATGAGTAGCAGTAGATACTTTTCCAATTGGATTGTTGAAAAAAGAGTAAAACATCTACTCTTAAAATATAGGGCTAATGGGAGAGCATATATGCATTTTTGTAGCATATATGTATTTTTTTTATATGTATTTTTTCAAAAAAGTTATAAACTTATGCCCTGTACACAGGATCGGTTCGTCTGATGAAAACGGACCGTTTTCATCGGACGAACCGATCGTGTGTGGGCCCCATCATTTTTTTTCCCATCGGTGAAAAAAAATAGAACCTGTTTTACATTTTTCGTATGGTTAAAAGAACGATAGAAAAAAACGATGGTCTGTGGGGAAATCCATCGGTCAAAAATCCACGCATGCTCAGAATCAAGTCGACGCATGCTCGGAAGCATTGAACTTAATTTTTCTCTGCACGTCGTTGTGTTTTACGTCACTGCGTTGGACACAATCGGATTTTTAACCGATGGTGTGTAGGCAAGACTGATGAAAGTCAGCTTCATCGGATATCTGATGAAAAAATCCATCGGTTCGTTTTCATCAGACTAACCGATCGTGTGTACAGGGCATTAGACATTTAAATTAGATTGTCTATAATTAGGAACATTTTAGTGTATTCTGTTTTGAGACTGGCTTTCACGTATTATTTATTGCAGCTCTCCTTTACTCCTACAAAATGATAGATATATAGTATGAAGATGGTTTGTATAAGATCCTCTGCATTATTGTAATTCATCTCTGCCTGCATTGTATAACTGAAACCAGTCCATGGTTGGAAATACATTTAATACAACAATAAGAAAAAGAAGCATAGTTCAAGACCTAGAAGCATGACAACTGCAATAACAATAATTCAATAATTTAAGCTACAATACAATTTAAGCTACAATACTTCCCTGGAACTACTTGATAATTTATTGGTCTAGATGTAATAATTTAAAGCTAAATGGTGTCTCTATTGGGAGAGAACCAATTTTTTATGCACTAAGGCTTTTGCTAGCTACTATTATTGTCATCAAATTTATAATAAAACTGACTTTGGGAGCATTAACTTTGTTTTGGATTTCTTTTATTTTAATGAAATTAGAAAAATTAACAAAAATATGATGTGATTTTTTTAGATCGGATTACAACTTTGTTTTTTTAGACTACTGTCAGTTTTACGTACATGTCAGATAGTATTTAGTATATGAATTCCTATTGTAATTCACAGCTTTACATTTTCTTCACATTCACATGCAGGCCAGCAAAATGACAGTAACAAGGGTAAAAACACTACTAGGGGTACTTCAGCATTAGCGGCAAGTGTGTGCATTTTTAGGTAGATTTGAAGCTTAGTTGTAGTCACAGATAATTAGTAAGATATACACCGTATTGACCTCCATTTTCAATATATACAATCCTATACCCACAGTTGATCCAGAGGATCGCAAAAAAAAAACCAATAAAGCATGCTCCAATTTGCTTCAGCTGGGGAAAAAATCCTTCCTGATCCCCCAAGAGGCAATCGGATATTCCCTGGATAATTTTTACCTATAAATATTAGTATCCAGTTATGTTATGTGTATCTAGAAAATAATCTAGGCCTTTCTTAAAAACAATCTACTAAACTGGCCAGAACCACCTCCTGAGGGAGTCTATTCCACATGTTCACAGCTCTTACTGTAAAGAAGCCTTTCCGTATTTGGAGATGAAATCTCTTTTATTCCAGACATAAACAGAGCCCCCCCCTTGACCTCTGTGATGACCTTAAAGTGAATAACGCTAATAAATAATAGCAATGAGTGATACTCAACTAATCAAACATAATGTTTGGATTGGGAGGGCAGGAAATGGATTTCCATTATGACTTTAAAAACATTGGGAGTAAAGGGTGATCTTTGTACACGGCCCTGGCAGTTTTTCCCCCAACCCCTGTAACTGTCAGTTTTGATTGATAGCTTGTAAATCTGGAGAAATATATATATATATATATATATATATATATATATATATACAATTTTAATCTATAAGTAAACTGAAATAAACATTATATAGGTAATTAATACAATTACAAGAAAGTTGACATTGCTAACAATAAAACAGGTAGCAGGTGGTTAGATCGTACCGTCTCAGGGCTGGAAAATTTACTGGAAATGTGTAGGGTGATGACATTTTCACCAGCAAAGATGTAAGACACACCATAACCATCATCAGCCACCTATAAGATCATAAAACAAGAATTGGAAGTAATTTCATGTATAGTAATAGAATACATATATACAGTATTTAGAAGTAGGTGTTTTAAATATACAGTGGGTATAGTATATAACAACCCCCCCCCCCCCCTCACATTTTGTTGCTTTGCAGCCCAAAATGAAGACACTAGGTTCTTTCATTCTATTAACAGGTTAGGACCCACTAAATTGGGGTACTTTGTCGCAGTAAGTGGGCTTAGCACTATATGACCATATAGTGTGACCAAACCCCCGTATTTTTGAATATGTTCAGGTGTTTTTAACTAGCCTTGCAGGATAAATGTAATTTTTGCATGTGTGCGCTATAATCTGTTTTGTTCTGTCTTTGGTCTTATAGCAGCACCATCTTAGATGTATAGCATTTTTAGGGTGTGCCCCCCCAAGTATGTTTTTGTATTTCCAAAATGAAAACAGGCACGGTTTTTGTTTTATCCAGCTGAAGTTACTCAGTGCAACTTATACCATGTGGAAGATATAACACCAACATGTCAGGAAAAAAAAAGAAAATTCCAAAACAAAATCACTGAGTTGGAAAAAGGATCACCCCTCTCCTAAAAATGATTTGTAAACACAATCAGGTGTAGCTAATCACATAAAGCCATTTGACTTTCAACTCTGAACAGCTGTGATCATTTTGATTAGCTCAGCATGAAAAGAGCTAACTTGGAGCATTTTAGTCACTGGTAGTGCAACTGAAGCAAACAATAAACTATAGGTGGCAGGGCACTGTCAAAATATTTCTGCGATAAAGTTGCTAAATACAGGCGAGATGAATACAAAAATATTTCAAAGGCTTTATCATTGCCTAGAAGCACAGTGAAGTCTATTATTTTAAAGTAGAACGCATTTGGTACAACACAGACCCTCCCTGGATCAGAACGTCACTCCTTACACATGTGGCACGTGGAACCCTCTGACGTGGCCGCAACCTCCTGCTCTGGGATGGAATAAAATAGAATACTGTTATTAAAGGTAAGTTTATTACTGAAATTACAGTGATATATGGGCATATCTGTTCTGCAGTGGTTACTGGGCTGTTTTCAAACTGATTCACAGGTGCAGAGAAGTGCAACTGTGGGTTACCTGTACTGAGCCATAGACTTCTATTACCTGGGAGTTTGGTGTGCTGAGAGTAGAGTGGGCTCTATAGAGCCAAGTGGGCTGCCATCCACCCACTCCACTCATTGTGGCCCTCGACCGGTTACCAAGTCGCTTAAGTGGCCCTTGTTCTTCAAAAGGTTGGGCACCCCAGGATGAAAGTTCTATGAGGAAATTGGTCATGGAAGCTACCAAGAGGTCTAGAGTAACTCTGAAGTAGATATGAGCGGACACCTGGATGTTCTGGTTCGACCGAACTTCGGAAAAAAGTCCAGGTTCGGGACCTGAACTTGACCCGAACCCCATTGAAGTCAATGGGGACCCAAACTTTTCAGTACTAAAATGTCTCTAAAATACTAATGGAAAGGGATAGAGGGCTGCAAATGGCAGCAAAATGTTGGTAAGAGCATGGCAAGTACTCTGTAAATAAATGTGGATAGGGAAATAACTTTAAATAACATAAAAAAAAATAAAAAAATCTTGACCTAGGAGGACGAGGTCCATATATTTTTTGGCCCTAAATTGGTGTTTTTTGAATAGAACAATAGAAGAACACTAGCTAAAGTGTTTATCTCACACGTACAGATATGGAGGAAAAACTGCAAACACTGGAGGAAACACTGCAAAATAATTTTTTTACCATAAATGGGTGTTTTTTGAATAGAACAATAGAAGAACACTAGCTAAAGTGTTTATCTCACACGTACAGATATGGAGGAAAAACTGCAAACACTGGAGGAAACACTGCAAAATATATTTTTTTGCCCTAAATGGGTGTTTTTTTAATAGAACAATAGAAGAACACTAGCTAAAGTGTTTATCTCACACGTACAGATATGGAGGAAAAACTGCAAACACTGGAGGAAACACTGCAAAAAAAAAAATTCTTGCCCTAAATGGATGTTTTTTGAATAGCACAATAGAAGAAAAGTATGTAAAGGAAAGGGTGTATCTCACAGTAACATATGCAGTGCTGGTGTAATTTGATTTCTGAAGCAGGACTGACTCGTATATATTTCTGTCCCTATAAGCAAAATCAGGAACCTTTCCCTAAAATATCTAATGCAGAGTATCTCACAGGAACATATGCAGCGCTGGTGTAATTTGATTTCTGAAGCAGGACTGACTCGTATATATTTTTGTCCCTATAAGCACAATCAGGAAACTTTCCCTAAAGTATCTAATGCAGAGTATCTCACAGGAACATATACAGCGCTGGTGTAATATGATTTCTGAAGCAGGACTTACTCCTATATATTTCTGTCCCTATAAGCACAATCCGGAACCTTTCCCTAAAGTATCTAATGCAGAGTATCTCACAGGAACATATGCAGCGCTGGTGTAATTTGATTTCTGAAGCAGGACAGTCTGACTCCTATATATTTCTCTCCCTACAAGCAGCAGCAGCAGCAGCAGCAGCAGCCTTTCCCTACCCTAACTAAAGCAGAGTGACGTACTATGCTATGTGCCTCTAGCTTATATAGAGGCTGGGTCACATGCTGCACTGGCCAATCACAGCCATGCCATTAGTAGGCATGGCTGTGATGGCTTCTAGGTCACACAATTAAAACAAATGGTGATTGGCTGCCCTGCAGCGCGCCATTACATTGCCGAACACCGAACCCGAACTTACAGCAAATTGTTCGGGTCCGGGTACCAAAAATCCAAAAGTCCGGTACGAACCCGAACTTTACAGTTTGGGTTCGCTCAACCCTACTCTGAAGCAGTTGCAGGAATTTATGACAAAGAGTGCTCATTGTGTGCATGTGACAACAATAGGTAAGAAAAAAAAAACACTCTCCACATGCAGTCACGTTTAAGCTTTGTCAAAATGCACCTTGAAGATTCTGAGGCCACATGGAAAAAGGTGTTATGGTCGGATGAGACTAAAATTTTATTATTGGGCCTCAACATCAAAAGATATGTCTGGCAGAAATCCAATACAGCTCGCCATCCAAATAACACTATTCCTACAGTAAAGCATGGAGGTGGTAATATCCTGTTATGGGGGTGTTTCTCTGTAGCAGGGACTGGAGCACTTGCCAGGATAGAAGGAGAATTGGATGGGGCAAAATACCAAATTATTGAGAAAAATCTGCTGCCCTCTGCCAGAAATTGATCAATGGGTATAAGATTTACCTTCCAACATAACAATAACCTAAAGCACACAGCAAAAATTACCACACAGTGGTTGAAAGAGAAAAAGCTGAATGTCCTTGCATGGCCTAGTGATAGCCCAGACTTAAACCACACTGAAAATCTGTGGAATGACTTAAAGACTGCAGTGCACAAACAGTCACCATCAAATTTAGCAGTCCTGCAAAGAAGAGTGGGCAAATATTGCAAAGTCTAGATGTGCAAAGTTAGTAGAGACATATCCCAACAAACTAAAGGCTGAAATTAAAGCAAAAGGTGGTTCAACAAAATATTGACACACAAAGGTGATCCTTTTTCCAACCCAGTGATTCTGTTTTAAATTTTTATATATTTATTCCTGACATGTTGTTATATTTTTCACTTGGATGTTATAAGTTGCACTAAGTAAATAAAGCTGGATAAATCAAAAACTGTGTCTGTCTTCATTTCAGGCTGCAAAGCAGGACAATAAAATTGTAAAGGGGGGGGGGGGGTGATTCTTTTCTATTCCCACTGTACAGTTTAACCACCTAGGTTTAACAGAGATTACTAAGAAAACATCGGTCAATTAAGAATAATGCACAGTATTTTCCTCCTTATGCAAGACGAACTGATGCTGATGGCTCTTTCTGAACCTAAAAAGCTGAATGCTGGTTTAGCCAACAGTGGAGTAATTACATTATAAGGAATAAAGGGATACAACTGTGAAGCAGCTAACTGATTAGTGGCCAGGGGATAATAGTGTTCTACTGACAGCGTTAAAACAAACATCCTGCATGTCAGTGATAGTCAGGCACTGCTAAAAAGAATGAAAGTGGTTTTATTCTCGTCATCTCCACCATGGTACAAAAAAGAAAATAACCACTGCTGCTTTACAATGACTGTTGAGCTACTCACTAAAAATGGCAAATCTCCAAAAAAGGCCGAACAAACTATTGTTGGTGCAGAGTGAAAATTTGCAAAATAAATGCAAAATGATCACCAAAAGTCATGAGTTTTATTATAACCCTTTAATGACTAAGCCTGTTTTCTGACATTTGGTGTTTACAAGTTAAAATCCATATTTTTTGCTAGAAAATTACCCCCAAACATTATATATATATTTTTAGCAGAGAATCTAGAGAACTGTTGCAATATTTTATGTCACACGGTATTTGTGCAGCAGGAGATCAATGAAGTTCAATAGGCAGTTTGACTTTTCTGCTTTATTCTGAGCATGCGCAGGTTTTTACGTCGTAATTGTATACAGACGATCGCGATTCCCGATAGGAATTTTTCCTGTCAGGAAATTTGAGATCCTGCTCTCAATCTTTTCTTGGCAGAAAAAGTGCGATGGAGCATACACACAGTCAGAATTTGCGACAAAAAGCTCACATCGCACTTTTCTCTTCGGGAATCACGATCGTGTGTACGCGGCATAAGGATTAGTGCTACCCATGTATTGGGATTATTTTGTATTAGATGTACACTATGATACTCAATTCTATTTTTCTATTGTAGATAAAGTATACCTGATAGCCACTTACCCCTTAATAAGAAAACAAAAAAGAAAATTTCTTGAAACACATTGGGTATTTGTCTTTATTATGTATTTATAGACAGAACTTTTTGTTTTGTTTTCATGCAATTGTGTACAAATTTGTGATGCACATCCACATTTGTCCAGTTTTAACTTGTGAAGCCCCGTACACACGGCCGAGGAACTCGACGTGCCAAACACATCGAGTTCCTCGGGAGCTCCCATAGAACAACGAGGAAATAGAGAACATGTTCTCTATTTCCTCGTCGAGCTCCTCGTCGGCTTCCTCGGCCGAAAGTGTACACACGACCAGTTTCCTCGGCAGAATTCAGCCAGAAACTCAGTCGGAAGCTGAATTCTGCCGAGGAAACTGGTCGTGTGTACGGGGCCTATATCTTTTTTAACAGTAAAGTACTTGTATATTTTTTTAATATGTACAATAAAGCTTGTTATATTTTTTCTATGCTTATTCTTTCAAGCCCCTAAAGTCCCAATTACAGGGTTTGGTTTCTGCATACTTATGATAGGAATGAGGGCATTCTTCTGTTAAACAACATATTCTTGATACGATCTATTTGACATTAGTATTTAGCTAGATAACATGAACAGCATTAAGGCCCACATACAGCACATCCATGATTTCCTTTTCTTGTGCAAATACTGCAGTACTGTAGGACCTGCATATTTGTAGATTACCAATGCCAAATACTAAAACATACTTACTGGTCCAAATCCTCCACCGGCAGATATATGGTCTGGGAATTTCTCCAAATCAAACATTTTTAGCTGCTGTTGAGGTGTTTGAGATGTAGAGAGACGCCAGGGTTCGGACAACACCTAGGAAAGGCCCAGTACACAATTAGGGTCAACAGAACAATATAATTCTCCTCAGCCCCCACCCCACCACAACACAAAATTCAAGCACTGGAACAAAATAGCAGAAAATGTATGTCATGAATCTGCAGTAAGGATTCATGCCCTGCTGTCTGCCTACCACTGGTCTGTGTATCAGCTTTAGGGACTGCACTCTCACACCTGCAGGTTTAGGTAATCTTCTCTCAGCGTGGCTCCACTCCACCCTCTAACAGGAAACACTATTTAACACTGTGCACTCCAAGCCTGCCTTGCCCGAGCAATAGTCTGTTTAGGCTCCCCTGTGTGTTTCTTACCATGTGCGTTACGCTTGTTTCTGTGTACTGACTTTGGCTTCTTTCCTGACTATCCATGTCTGCTTGTAGCCCCGACATTTGGCTTGTTCTCCTGACTATCCCTGTCTGCTTGTAGCCCCGACCCCTGGCTTGTCCTTCTGACTATTCCTTAGTGCCATGTACTGCTTTTTCCTCTCCATCCACCAGAGCCTGCCGTGGGCGTAAGCTGGGAGACCCTGGAGGCTGCGACCTGGAGTCACCTGCAGCGAAGACCATCCTCACCATCAGAGGCCCTGGTAAAAACCTGCTGGCTCTTAGACTCTGCGCCCCAGGGAATTTTATGCTCTAGCTCCCTGTTCAGTCCGTGTCGTGCTCAGGTGAAGTTGCTTTCCTGAACCATCTCAAGCTCCATCCACAGCACTTAGCCGAAGGGTCCACAAGCTTAGAAGTGCGCTCTTGACCCCAACAGTGTGAACCTGTCACCTGGACTCAGGTGACCTGACAATATATGAATGTGTATCTAACTGCATACATTTGAAATTACATTGGCCCTGTACTGATAGAGTCAAAAAATATTATTAAAATGGACAAGTGAAGGCACCGTCCACAGTCCATCAACTAGTTTGGTGTTATTTATTTTAAAATATGATGGGTTGCTATAGGCTTCCTCAAGGCTTTTTACCATAAGGGCCAATATTTTCTAAACAGAGACAGTTGCTATAACACAGGGATCCTCAAACTACGGCCCTCCAGCTGTTGTAGAACTACACATCCCATGAGGCATTGTAACACACTGACATTCAAAGACATGACTAGGCATGATGGGAATTGTAGTTCCTGAACATCTGGAGGGCCGTAGTTTGAAGACCCATGCTATAACAGCAGTGAAGAATATATAGTAGTTAGGACTGACTTCCCATTCTAATATAACATATAAGTTTACCTTCAGTTCCCCTTTATTGAAAGCCACATTAAAAAAGAAATAAAACACAGGTTATGGAGCAGATTGACATAAATAACAATAAACACGATAACTTTTCTAATGAAATACATTCTCACCTTCTGAAGGAAGGGAGACTCCGTTCCCAGATACTTAGACACAAGATAGAGACAGAAAAGGTGGCGGTCAATGCCTTTTCCTGTCATCGCTAAACGATACATGAGTTGGTGACGCTCAGCAGCTGCTCGGTAGAATGCCAGACGGTTTTCTCTCTGTGTGATGATAGTTGAGAGTTTAACTGAAAGCATTATTTTATATGACAAATTTTTCATTTAAAAAAGGACTTGGTACCCACAGTTTCATTGGGGTCCTCCATGGCCTTCACAAAATCACAGGATTCATTGGTGCAGGATCTCACGGTCTCTGTTCGACCCTCGCGGAATAAACGGGTCATAGAGGCTTCATAAGTCAAACAGAAGTGCCCTTTATCCTGTGATGTCAATAAACCAAAGGGGAAATTAAGTTTGCCTCATCACCTTACAAAATTAAATTTTAAGATGCTACAATTCATTTAAGCCTCGTTGGTATTACTGATCCTTAGTCAACTTCTTTCATAGTCCCAATAGAGCAGCGCTAAAGCTTTTTGAAAAACGGTATGTACCTACATACCTCCTTTCCATCACACATCCCAAAAACAAAGGGTTTGTTCCTTGCTGTAGGACAGATATATGCAAATTAATTTAATTGGTTACACCTTCTGGATCTGAAGAGGGTGCATCATGAAAGAAGAGTTGACGGTGCTGATGATAAAGAATCCTGAGGGTACGGGTAAATACTAAGGAAGCATGTTGTGGTAATTTGTGGCACTGGTATACACATTTTTAATGTGAGCACATACAACACTTTCCTATATCGTTTTGGAGGTTGAACATACTACACTACATGTTCTCTGTTTTTTTTTTAGAGCAGTGGTCTCCAAACTGCGGCCCGAGGGCCAGATGCAGCCCTTTGCTTGCCTTTATCCGGCCCTTGGGGCACTATCCCTCCCACTGATACGAGACACTATTCTGCCATCTGACACCGACAATGGAGCACCATTTCTCCCACTGACACAACTAATAGAGTACTATTCTTCCCTATGATACCACCAATGGGGCACTATTCCTCCCCCTAATACCAGATGCTTACTAACAATGATGCCAGGAAAATTTCTACTCCCGCTGGCCAAAGTCCGGCCCTCCAAGAGTCTGAAGGACAATAAACTGGGCGTTTGTTTAGAATGTTTGGAGACCCCTGTTTTAGAGCATTATCAGAGGAGAAAAAGATCAGCCTGCAGATTTGAATTTTACCTGTGGAATAAAGATAAAGGCCCGATTTCACAAAGCACTTACGCCGATGTATCTCGAGATACGCCGCGTAAGTGTAACTATGCGCCGTTGTATCTGTGCGCCGTGCCCACAATCTGAGATACGCCTAAAAATAGGCTTCCTACGACCGACCTAACTTGCCTACGCCGTCGTATCGTGGGCGCATATTTACGCTGGGCGCATTTTCCACTCCCATTGATTTTCTATGCACATATGCAAATGAGGGAGATACACCGATTCACAAACGTAGTTGTGACCGGCGCATAATATACGCGGTTTGCGTAAGTCGTACGTCCGGAGTAAAGTTATTCCCCATATAGGAGGCGCAACTCATGCAAAGGTATGGAACAGGGAGCACAAGCCGTCGTATCTTTTGTCATTTACGTTGTACGTGAATATGACTAGGCGTAGGTTTTGTTCACGTCGTAGGCAGTGTTTCGACGTATCTTAGGCAGTTGTTTCGACGTAATTCTGAGCATGCGCACTGGGATGCGGCCACGGGACGGCGCATGCGCCATTCATTTTAAGTACTTCTATGGCGCTTGGCCCATCATTTGCATTGGTCACGCCTCATTAGCATGGCTCACGGCCACTTCCACCTACGCTGGCTTACGTCGAGGAAACCCAGCGTATCTTTAAGAGCGAGTGGGAGCGAGTGCTTTGTGAATCCAGTGCTTGCCTCTGTGCGCTGCGTCGGCGTAGCGTATATTAGACACGCTACGCCCGCATAAATATGCGCCAAAGTATGTGAATCCGGGTCAAAGTGTTCAGGACACACTCAGACTTTTGGCAAATGCACTTTATTTCATCCAGGAATCTTAAAGAGACATATTGAGAAAACGCTATGGATTATTATTCCTGGAGCACTGGTTGTGGAACAATTCCCTTTTTCTCGCAAGGGTGTTATATCCAGCTGCTTGGGATATAACATATTTTAGATAGTTCTTTCTAGTGTACTGATATTTCATATGAATACTTGGTAGGTGCTCTGCTTTACAGGTTAATTTTAAGGCCCGTACACACGATCGGATTTTCTGACGGGAATTGTGTGATGGTAGGCTGTTGTCGGAAAATCCAACCGTTTGTATGCTCCATCGGACAATTGATTTTCTGCCAACAAATGTTGGGTAGCATGGTTTAAAATTTTATGACAACAAATGTGTGTTGTCGGGTTATCCGATCTTGTGTACAGAAGTCCATTGAAAAAAAAATCGAAAGTACAAACACGCATGCTCAGAAGCAATGCTAACCATAACACAACATTAGCAGAAGTTGCCCAAAGGGTGGCGCTAAAGAGCTGAAAAAACACGTAGTTTCGTGTTTGTTGATAATTCTTTGCCATTTGTATGCAAGACAAGTTAACGGCCAATGCCCTTCATACAAAAGTCCTACACTTTGTACACGGAAAATCCGATTGTGTGTACCATGTTTAAAACTTCAACAAGAAAGTGGAAATTCTACCACATATCTCTTGATGCCCTTTATTGCATTGATTAGTTGTGTGTCATAAAAGTGTGGTAGCTAAAAAACTTCCATTTTTAGACCCTTAAAAACAACTGATTCTGTTTAAGAACGTAGCAGGGCATCATCCACTGGCCTACACTGAAAAGAAACAAATGAATACCCTGAGGAACATAGATAATACGTAGATATTTTTCTATAGCACTTTAGGAACTCTTTACCCGGTAGTGAGCCAGCTGTAGTGCTATTTGGAAGAAAGCATCGGGGCTGCTCCGGCACTTTTTGATAAGTCCTTTTCCAAAATCTGTGAAACGAAGGCAGTTAAAGTCCACGTCATCTGCTAGTGTCTTGGCTGTGAAGTAGGAGTGTTCAATGGTCTCACGACACTAGACAAAAGGAAATTTCACTATTAAAAAGGTATTTTTGCCTGACAAAGACCTTATAATACATAAAACAAACTCCTAATGAACCAATGAGGTTGAAGAGTACAAAGGCGCTCTTACGGATAATCAGGAAACATATTACTTCATGAAACAGGATAAAATTACAATTATTAACAAATGACAATACATCTTTAATGAGTGAGGGTCTTCGTCAATATATCCATAAAGAGATGTTTAAAGTAGAACACTTATACAGCAATAAATGTTAATTAACATTCCTAGGTGCCATTGTTATTTTTCAAGCCAACAGCTCAACATTTTGGAATCTTTGCAGATGTTCGAAAACCTAACCTGGAAATAACTACTGACCGTCTAATAGAAGCCAAAAATTGCATAGAAAATGGATACCAATTAGTGGGAATTGTTCTTTTTCAGTGCAGGGTACACAAACGTGAATATTTTATTACTTCCTTCAGCCACAAGTGATCTTTTTTAACTTGTAACTGTTGCACAACCAACAGCAGAATAGCAAAATTAAAGGCCAAGTTCACCCTTTGAATAAATAAATAAATAAATGCACATTTTTTTGCAGGTAAAAAAATGTGCATCTTTTTTTTTATAGGGCATCTGCAGAGCATTGCACCAAAGATCACCAAATCGCGGGTGCAATCTAAAGCCTCGTACACAGGTCCGAGGAACTCGACGGGCGAAACACATCGTTTTGCTCGTCGAGTTCCTTGTGAAGCCTATTTTCCCATTCCCGTCAAGGAAAAAGAAGACATGCTTTCTTTTTGGCCCAGGGAGATCCTCAACGGTTTCCTCGTCGAAAAGTGTACACACGACCGTTTTTTTCGGCAAAAAAAAAAAACAGCAAGCTTCTTGCTGGTTTTTGCCAAGAAACTCGGTCGTGTGTACGAGGCCTGAGGCTCCTGCAGACTCTCAGCTTAGCTGTCTGCTTGTACCTCATACAGGGAGGCAGTTACTTGCGCCCAGGTTCACACTTGTGCGATGTCAGACATCGCATGTGATTCGCACCCGCACTGTGGTGCCGATCACATGCGATGTCTGTGCAGTTTAAGTTCAGCCATACATTGGATTCACACAAAAAAGGAGCAGGGAATTTTTTTTCTCCGCACTGGAAACAGTTTACAGATCGCAGTGCAAACTGTGAATTCGGACAGGAATCGGATCACATGGATGAGAACACTCATGCGATCCAATTCCTGTCCGAATCCACAGTTCTGATAAACCAATCTGGGGGTTTCATTAACATTGTATTGACACCCACAGCGGTTCGCAGAGGGCAGTGTGAACTGCCTGCGGGAGAGATGCGATGTAGGAACTGGTGCTGGAATCAATGGACTATGAGAGTGCTCACCAGTGACCTCATAGTGCATTGAGAACTACAAACTGTTGGCCACAATGGCTGACAGTATTTTTAAACATTCATTCACAGGAATCTGAAAGGCGTGCGGGCGGAGCCCAAACTGGTCGCACTGTTTTGAAATTGTGACAGCAGGAGCAGGGAGAGGATCCCCCATCTGCTATTACTGAGGGGGATGGGGGGTAGCTGCTTTAGACGCTGAAACATGTTACATGTTCAAATCCAATATAGGATGGAACATATAACCTGTTCCAAGGGTGAACTTATCCTTTAAGCACAAGATTCAGGACAGTAGGCTTTATTATAATAAACTCACAGAATTAACATAATGTACCCCTTTGCAGAACTTTGCATTATTGTATACATGGAAAGGGCAACTGTTGTAGCAGGGGCAATTAACTTATGCTAGTGTGCAAATACTCTGTGCTCTACTTTGAAAGATTAGAGTAGACTGAAATCTTCTGTTTTGCTGCTGCCACTTAAAATGGACTCAAAAAGTGAAGTTATGTTATGCTATAAATAGAGATCATCTTGAAACATTCATTGTGCCCAAGATGTACCCTGAAAATTTAACTTTTGACATAAATATCTCCTGAAAATGCAGTGTACTTACTGTACATTTACATTTCTATTTTCTATACTCATATAACTACTGCACCTGTAATTCTTCATCTATAAAATACTGTATTTGTGTTTAATTTGGTGATATCACTACTGTGCTGCACACCGTTTTATTAGCTGGAGGGAAAGCTGTTCCTGAGGACCTTCAGTACAAAGATTCCATTGTTTCTGCTTCATTTATCTGTATCTGTGCTTTCTAAACCTCTCCGGCTACTTCTTTTTTTTATTTTTTTATTATCTCAAGAAAGACTTTATTGAACAGAAATAAAATAAGCATTACAAATTCCAGAGCAAGACAAGTTTAGAAAGGTTTTAGAGAACAATATTTTCTCATTTGATTCAATGGACACTAGTTTGAAACATAATCTCAGTCATTGAATATGGAAGCAGGGGCGGACTGACAACTCATGGGGCCCCCAGGCAATAGGAGATTATGGGGCCCCCAGGCAATAGGAGATTATGGGGCCCCCAGGCAATAGGAGATTATGGGGCCCCCAGGCAATAGGAGATTATGGGGCCACACAATATACACACATACACACAGTATACATCAGGGCCGGACTGGGAATAAAATCCAGCCCTGGAAAAAATTTCATACCAGCCCCATAGCATTATTATACCAGCCCAACAGCAAACGTCATTATTTTCTTGTTCATGAAAGGGAAAACCATACATTTTAAAGCACATTTGAAGAATGTATTATATATATATATATATATATATATGGAAGACAGATATGAAAGTAGTAGGTATATGTAGGTATAGTGGAAAACTGGGAAGCCTATACTACATGCTGTGTACCCCTGGCGGGGAGTTGGATCTGGTGAGTGGGGACCACTGGTCCTTTTCTCACCCTTTATGGTATAAAGCGGGCATCACTAAATGGCGGCCCGCGGGCCACATGCGGCCCGCGGCACTCTGCCATTCGGACCGCTTCGGTACTGCGATGTAGGAGCCTTTTCTTCCTCCTGCCATCGCTCTGTAATCCTCACAGAGCCGACAGCGGGAGGCGGAACAATTCTGGGTGGAGGGCGGAGCTGCCCGAGGTTATCAAACAGGCGATTGGCTGCTAGGACTGTCCTTCATCCTAGCAGCCAATCACCTGTTTGTTACCTCGGCCCTCCATCCAGAACTGTCCCGCCTCCCTTCCTGCAACTCCTCTCCTGTCCCTATCCAGACATGCTGTGCCTCCCTCCGATCTGTCTGTGTAAGGTAGGACAGTGAGGGGGTGAAGTAAAGAGCTAACATCTGAATGTGGGGGGAGGATTTCAAGCCTCAGGATTGCAGTGATGTGGGGAAAGGGGCTAAGGACATCAAAGAGGGGGAGCTAAGCACTGAAGTGTGGGGGGGGGGACTGAGGACTGGAGTGTGGGGGGGGGGACTGAGGACTGGAGTGTGGGGGGGGACTGAGGACTGGAGTGTGGGGGGGGACTGAGGACTGGAGTGTGGGGGGACTGAGGACTGGAGTGTGGGGGGACTGAGGACTGGAGTGTGGGGGGGGACTGAGGACTGGAGTGTGGGGGGGGACTGAGGACTGGAGTGTGGGGGGACTGAGGACTGGAGTGTGGGGGGACTGAGGACTGGAGTGTGGGGGGGGACTGAGGACTGGAGTGTGGGGGGACTGAGGACTGGGGAGTGTGGGGGGAGCTGAGGACTGTAATGTGGGGGGGAGCTGAGGACTGTAATGTGGGGGGAGCTGAGGACTGTAATGTGGGGGGAGCCAAGGACTGTAAGGTGGGGGGGCTTGAAGAAGTTAAATTGGGGTGACCAAGGACTGTAATGTGGGGGGAGCTGAGGACAGTGATGTGGGGGGAGCTGAGGACTGTAATGTGGGGGGAGCTGAGGACTGTAATGTGGGGGGAGCTGAGGACTTTAATGTGGGGGGAGCTGAGGACTGTAATGTGGGGGGAGCTGAGGACTGTAATGTGGGGGGAGCTGAGGACTGTAATGTGGGGGGGCTTGAAGAAGTTAAATTGGGGTGACCAAGAAGGACAGTGATGTGGGGGGAGCTGAGGACAGTAATGTGGGGGGAGCTGAAGACTGTAATGTGGGCGAAGCTAAGGACTGTAATGTGGGGGGAGCCGAGGACTGTAAGGTGGGGGGAGCCGAGGACTGTAATGTGGGGGGAGCCTGAAGAAGTTAAATTGGGGTCACCAAGAACTGTCATGTGAGGGGGGCTAAGGATATTAAAGTGGAGGTTGGGAATGTAATGTAGGGGGTAGGCTGAGGACTGTGATGTGAGGGACTGAGGACAGTGATGTGGAGGGGTTGAGGACTGTAATGTGGGGTTATGATATAAATAGGGGCAGAGGACAGTACTGGTAATGGGGGTTGATGTTAAGGGAGTGTGAGAACATTACTGTGGAAAGAGTGGAGGGGGTGATGTAAAGGGGGAGCTGAGGACACTCTTTAAGAGGGGATCTTGGTGTGAAGGGGGTTAAGGACTGTGATGTGCACTGGGGACTAAGGGCGCTGATATAATAATGGGTTAAGATCTGTGCATGTGCATTAGGTGCACACGTTGTGGGTGGATTAGCCTATTTTAATGGGCTGCACTACCCACAAGAAACAGAGACAAAGAAGTCCTTGACCTTTTTAAAAAAAAAAAAATTGCACCGCACCAAGCTGCATTGTGCTGCAGCAACAGAGGTCCAACATGATATTCGGACCTCTGCTAGAAGAAAATGTTACTGACCGGACCTCGGCGAATTGTAATTCAATACCCCTGGTATAAAGGGATAAGGCACAGGCAGCGCCATCACCCCAATCCTCACACATTTTCTATCACATTCACCTACCCCTTTAAGGCCTCATTCACACGGACGGACCGTTTGGGTCCGCATGTCAGTTTTGACGGCGGACCTGAACGGCCGCTCCATGCATCTCTATGGAGCGTTGGATGTCAGTGGAGACTTGTCCGCTGACATCCGACCCTATCCGATCCGCTAAAATCAGACGTATGGGGGCCACGTCCCCATCCATCCATGCGGATCGGATCGGATCGGGTAAGATCTGATGAAAACGGACATGCTGTCCGTTTTCATCAGATCGCTCCATAGGGACACAGCGGTGCCCGACAAGCCCCTCCCCGCTCAGTGAGCAGAGAGGAGCTTGTCATCTGCGGACTGATCTCCCGCTAAACTGACGGGAGCAGGCGGACTCCGTAGCGACGGAGTCCGCCTCGTGTGAATGAGGCCTTAGGGGTTGGGTTTCCAGGGGGGCAGCAGCCCAATTCACGGTCCTAAGCGCAGGCAGATTATTGTTTTTTATTTTTTCAAATTACAGATTTTTTTTTTTTTTGCATTTAAAAGGTAGGTGCAGAGGGGGGGGGGGGGGGGGTTGACCACTGAATGGTGAGAGAGATATTATACAGTCCAGATTACAATTTGCTGGGGCAGCAAAGGTGACAGAGAGAGGGGGGTGCACCATGCAACCCCCCCCCCCCCCCTCTGTCACCTACCTTTTCTGCCCCTGCAAATTGTAATCTGTATAATCTCTCTCACACCATTGCACGGTGCACCCCCCCCCCCCCTCTCTGAGATTATTATACAGTTTACAGTTTTCAGGGGAAGCAAAGGTAGGTGACAGAGAGAGGAGGGGGGGGGCCGGGGGGTGCACCGTTATATGGTGAGAGAGAGATACATATACAGGTCAGCATTTCATTAAAATATATTTGGTCACCTTGTGCTCCAAGGGTGGCGGGCGCCGTTAATTTCTTGTCCTCTCTGCCTCCTCTGCCATGTGACCCTGCAGGAGAAATAGTGGGCGGTGCTGGCGCCGCACAGGACGATGGAACCGATCTGACGTTCGGTTCTCTTTCCCTTCGGCTCCTCCCCTCCCTCAGTCACATGATCGCTCCGCCTCCAGTCCCAGTGAGTCCACCCACACAGCGCCGGGTTAGATGCAAAGGACAGTGCGGCGGCGAGCATGGCGGCCGCAACCCGCCGCGGCCGGCCCGCCGCTGCTTTATATTTGTGACACACGCTGCACGCATGACACTGGAGTGACTGCCTGTCATAGGGCAGGCGTCCACCACCCCTGCATAATTGCAAAGTGCGGCCGCGATGGCGGCCGCAATGGCGTCCGGCGGCCGCCGCCGTGGCCAACAGCTAATACATTTTACTGGCAGCAGGCGGCCTACCGGGAATTTTCCCGCTATCCCGGTAGGCCAGTCCGGCCCTGGTATACATACACACAGAATACACATACACACACTGAAAAGGTACTGGAGAGGCAGCTGAAATCTTGGTATTATTAAAAAAACACAGATTTTTACATACTGTCCCTGGTTTTACTGAGGCTGGCAACCCTGACGGGGCCCCCTAGTGGCATGGGGCCCTCGGGCAGTGCCTGAGTGCCCGAATGGTCAGTCCATCCCTGTATGGAAGCAAGGACAGCTAAGCATCTATACAAATAAAAAAGCATACTTTCCCCTACGGATCCTCATTACTGTATAATAGACATGATAGCCTGAAGCCTCGTACACACGACCGAGGAACTCGACGGGCGGAACACATCGTTTTCCTTGTCGTGTTCCTTGTTAGGCTGTCAAGGAACTCGACAAGGCAAGTTTCTCCATTCCCATCGAGTAAAAAGAAGACATGCTCTCTTTTTGGCTCGACGGGATCCTCGACAGTTTCCTCGTCGAAAAATGTACACATGACCGGTTTCCTCGGCAAAAAAAAAATCCCAGCAAGTTTCTTGCTGGTTTTTGCAGAGAAACTCGGTCGTGTGTACGAGGCCTTACAGCTTTTACAATATACAGTCAAGATCCAACAAGATCCACCGAAAACCTAACCGGGGGGTCCAAAGTTTGTTGAATTGCACCATTACAACCTTTGTCCTGGTACTCTGGTTACTTCTTAAATATAACACAAGTTATCAACTAATTAGTCACCAGCAGGGCAGCTTCAATGTGAGGAAGCAAAGCCCTGTCTCTACCAAGATGGTCACCTCCACAGTGCTGTGGTAAGTCAGTAATTGGAAAAGATCAGCTGCAAGGAGAACATTGGAAATATTGGTGGCTGGTCATTTGCCCTCTGCCTGTCTTTTTTTAGGTACAACTTCCAGCTTGGTTTCATTATTAAAAACCCACCTTTGCTGGAATATCCCACTGTAATCTGTACGGTGGAGGTAATGAGAGTCCAGGATCTCCATTGCAATTCCCATCCTCTGTGTAACCCAGTTCAAAGCAATCAGTGGCCAGCATAAACTAAGGCAGAAACAGACACAACATAAAATGTATGATATACATGTTGAAATTGATTATAGAATATTATAAGATATGAATTAGGCAATATAAAACAGATCTGAAGGACAGGGTGAAAAAGTAGAGGTGAGAAGAATAACAAAAAAAAAATAGTATCATGAAACTGAACAAACTGGTTAGAGATGTTTATGTTGCTGAAACACTGAAAGCAATCTACAGTCACGTTCATGTAACACACACCTATGAAAGATATAAAGGTTTAAAGTAGATCCAAAGTCAAAGCTTTTTTGTTTTATATGAATTGAAGTGTTATGCCGCGTACACACGATCATTTTTCGGCATGAACAAAAATGTTGTTTTAAAAAAATGTAATTTAAAATGATCGTGTGTGGGCTTCACATCATTTTTCGGGTTCTGAAAAACGACAATTTTTTTTTTCCGAAAATGCTGCATTTTTTAACGACGTTTTAAACTATGTCGTTTTAAGGGTTGTAAAAAATTATTGTGTGTGGGCTAAAACGACTTTAAAAACCCGCGCATGCTCAGAAGCAAGTTATGAGACGGGAGCGCTCATTCTGGTAAAACTACCGTTCATAATGGAGTAAGCACATTCATCACGCTGTAACAGACAGAAGAGGGAGAATCGTCTTTTACTAACACGGAATCAGCTGAAGCAGCCCCAAGGGTGGCATCATCCGCATGGAACTTCCCCTTTATAGTGCCATCGTACGTGTTGTACGTCACCGCGCTTTGATAGAGCATTTTTTAAAAACTATGGTGTGTGGGCAACGTCGTTTTTCATGCCGAAAAATGATCGTGTGTACGCGGCATTAGAACCCTTGTCAGGTCTTTATTATTAATATGTTTTACACTGCAGGGGAGATCAAACCTCTCCCACCATAACAGAAAATGTCAGGGAGTCCACAATGTTACATTTGTAACTGACATAGGAACACACAGAAATCTTCCAATGGTCACACTTGTTTTGATGATAACTGTCTAAGAGGGGCTTTCTTCTTACTTCACTTACTGTTGTGTTGTAGACACAAGGAGAGAAGAGAAATTTCCCTAATAGGACAAAAACTGACAGGGGTTCAACAGCCCCTTCTATATTTAAAGTTGTAAAGGCACAAGATTTTTTACCTTCATGCATTCTATGCATGAAGGTAAAAGCCTTATGCGATCAGAAGCCCCCCAATACTTACCTGAGCCCCCTCCTTTTTCAGCGATGTCCACAAGAGCCTTGCATCTCCAGGGACTCGCACTCCTGATTGTTTTTTGGCAGCAGCGGGAGGCATTGGCTTCCACTGCTGTCAATCACAGCCAGTGAGCCAATCAGGAGATGGAGGGGCGGGACCAAGACGCAGCTCCATGTGTGAATGGACACACAGATACGTGGGTCAAGAGCGTACCTGCTTGGGTGCCCCCACAGCAGGAGCCAGGAGAAGAGGGGGAATCTGGGCTACTCTGTGCAAAATGACTGCACAGAGCAGGTAAGTATAACATATTTGTTATTTAAAAAAAAAAACAAGGCTTTAATATCGCTTTAAAACAAAAAAGTTTTAACAATAATATTACTGAAACACCATATCCTGCAGAAACTAGTCAAATTATTATCGTACATCTGCAGTCCTTTGGTATATGATTTGCAGCCAGGACCGGGACAAGGGGTGGGCAGAAGGAACGGCTGATCTGGGAACTGTGGTATCATGTGAGATGGGGGGGTCGCCACAAGGAGATTGGGGGAGGGGATTAGTGTTGGAAGGTGGGGATTTGGCAGCTGCAGGGGGTACGTATTGTTCTAGGAGAGGAAATTTGGGGTAGGGGAGTGCAAAGAGTGGGATTTATGGGGATTTGTGTTGGGAGATGGATTTAGGGGTAGTATGTGCTAGGAGGCAGAGATTTTAAGTGATGGGGGAAGATGTGTACTAGTAGGGAAAGTTTTAGGGGTAAGAGGATTTGTGCTAGGACGGGAGAATTTTTTTTTGGGGGGGGGGCATTTGAGCTGGGAGTATTAAGGGTATGGGGGGGGCAAAGATTTGTTTTACGAGGTGGGATTTCAGCAGGGGGGTGGATTTGTACTGGGAGGAGGGGGAATTTGTGCTTAAGAGATAAGCATGCAGATTAGTGCTCAGTGTTTTTGTGGGGAGACTTTTGCCGACACAAATGCTCATACATCTTGGGGGCTCATTTTGGCATGTTCACCCTGGGCTCTAGTTGATCTTTTCCCAGCCCTGTGTGAGGCCCTCAGACCTCAGCAGTCTATAGTGGAATTATTGATTAGGGTAATAGCATTGATCTCTACCAGCCTTATGTAACATATTTCCAGTTTTGTATTCTGTAGCCAATCACTGGCCAAAAATGTAGATGTCCACACTCTCTGGCCCTAATTTCCTCTATTAGGGTTGAAGTTTCTGACAGTCCTCTCAAGCATTGCATATATTGAATATTATGTGCAAGCCTTTGGTGATGTCAGGGGCTGCATTCGAGGTCCCCTTTAGCTCATAAGTTGACAACCACTGGTTTACATCTTAAAAAGCACAGATAACAGTGAGAAGTATACACGGCCAGTTCACATATAATATCAGCTTTGTTAATATAGACAGTATGTTAGTACCTCCCATAGGTGTCCAATGATCGGAGCGTCAGCCCAGGAATGCTCAGCGTTGAGACCCAGTCTCCCATTACTGAACACAACCAGACTAAAGGATTTATCAAACCACCTGCAATGAAGAAAAGGGGAAAGTAAGTGAGCCGTTGTATCAAGCACATACATTTTATTTACAGTCAATGCCTTGTCTCATAATCATTTGCATGTTCACTCACCGGCCACTTTGTTAGGTACACCTGTAAAATTGCTTGGTAACACAAATTACTAATCAGCCAATCATATGGCAGCAACTCAATGCATTTAGGCATCTAGATATGGTGAAGACGACTTGCTGAAGTGACTTTGAATGTAGCATGGTTGTTGGTGACAGATGGGCTGGTCTGAGTATTTCAAAAACTGTGGATCTACTGGCATTTTCACACACGACCATCTCTGGGGTTTACAGAGAATGGTCCGAAAAAGAGAAAATATCCAGTGAGCAGCAGTTCTGTTGACAAAATAGCCTTGTTGATGTCAGAGATCAGAGGAGAATGGGCAGAGTTGATAGAAAGGCAACAGTAACTCAAATAACCACTTGTTGCAACCAAGGTATGCAGAATACCATCACTGAACGTACAACACATCAAACCTTGAAGCAGATGGGCTACAGCAGAAGAAGACCACAGCGGGTGCCACTCCTGTCAGCTAAGAACAAGAAAAAAGAGGCTACAATTCGCACAGGCTCACCAAAATTGGACGATAGAAGATTGGAAGAATGTTGCCTGGTCTAATGAGACTCAATATCAGCTGTGACATTCAGAATTCAGGTTCAGACTTTGGAAAGCATGAATCCATCCTGCCCTGTATCAATGGTTCAGGCTGGTGGCGGTGGTGTAATGGTGTGGGGGATATTTTCTTGGCACACTTTAGGCCCCATAGTACCAATTGAGTATTGTTTAAACAATTGAGCCTACCTGAGTATTGTTGCTGACCATGTCCATCCCTTTACGACTACAGTGCACCCATCTTCTGGTGGCTCCTTCCAGCAGGATAATGTCACAAAGCTCAAATCATCTCACCACTGGTTTCCAGAACATGACAATGAGTTCCCTGTATTCTAATGGCCTCACCATTTACCAATATCCAATAGAGCACCCTCGGATGTGGTGGATTTGCCGTGGGTGTGCAGCAACTGCGTGATGCTATCATGTCAATATGGACCAAAATCTCTGAGGAATGTTTCCAACACCTTGTTAAATCTATGCCACAGATAATTAAGGCAGTTCTGAAGGCAAAAGGGGGTCCAACCAGGTACTAGCAAGGTGTACCTAATAAAGTGGCCGATGAGTGTATATGCACATAAGCATATCATATTCAGCACACAATTACAACTTTTATGTATAATATCCAGTTGTTAGAATGTATTCTCAGTTAACAATAGAAAGAAAATGGTTAATGTCATTAAAAAAAATTAGATCAATATAATAGTTTTCTCCAAAAGCACTTGAGATAATGGCGTACATGGAAAAAAAAGGGTAACAGCGCTCTCTGCAGGGACAACCCAATCCCTACACCAGGTCCACTTACAGGTGCCTAGACTCGATGTATCCCATCCACTCCAATGTAGCAAATAGTAAGAAGAGCCGGCAAACTGTAATCTTGAAGTGGCGTTTATTGGTACATCAGAGTGACAGTAAAACAAAGGAATGTCACGTTTCGGCAATAGCCTTAGTCGTAGCTACCACTAAGGCTTTTGCCGAAACGCATCAGCGCTATTGTTTTACTGTCACTCTGATGTACCAATAAACGCCACTTCAAGGACTACAGTTTGTCGGCTCTTCTTACTGTTTGCTATAATGGCCTACATCTTTAAATAGATTTGTTTATTTTTTAATGATGTATCAACTACAACAAAAGTTATACAGCTGATGATTGTTCTATAGCATCAGACTGAAATTCAAGTACTTACCAAGAAATAGCGTGAAATGTATAAATGCTTTTTATAATATATTGTATTGTACATAGTACAAATAGATAATAGTAATAAATATTTATTGTTAAAATATATACAGTATTTAGGACAATGGGGAGATTCTAATATAGACTGTATGGGGGTGATTCAGAAAGAGTTAGGCCGGCGTATCAGTAGATACGCCGACCTAACTCGTAATCTGCGCTGTCCTAAGTTTAAGTGTATTCTCAAACAGAGATACACTTAAACCTAGCTAAGATACGACGGCTTGCGCCGTCGTATCTTAGGGTGCAATATTTAGGCTGGCCGCTAGGTGGAGCTTCCATTGAGTTTGGCGTAGAATATGTAAATCACTAGATATGCCTATTCACGAACCTACGCCCGGCCGACGCAGAACAGATACGCCGTTTAGGCGTATAGTTATTCCATCAAATAGCTGGACTAGTAATGTTAAGTATGGCCGTCGTTCCAGCGTCGAAATTTGAAAATTTTACGTTGTTTCCGTAAGTCGTCCGTGAATAGGGCTGGACGTAATTTACGTCCACGTTCAAACCAATACGTCCTTGCAGCGTACTTTACCGCAATGCACACTGGGATATATACACGGACGGCGCATGTGCCGTTCCTAAAAAACGCCAATCACGTCAGGTCAACCCATATTAACATAAAACATGGCCCCTCAGCCTATTTTGAATTAGGCGCACTTAGGCCCGCCGCATTTACGCTACGCCGCCGTAACTTAGCAGGCAAGTACTTTGTGAATACAGTACTTGCCTTTCAAACTTACGGCGGCGTAGTGTAAATGCCATACGCTACGCCCCCGCAACTATGCGCCCGCCTACCTGAATCCAGCTATATAAGTACAAATAGGCCAGAAACTACATGCGATATATATGATATTCTGCCTTTTGTTACCTGTTGTAGCAATTCCCATGAAGTAAAGATTTGGCATATACACTGAGAGAGTTCTTATCCTCCTCTTGATATCCTAAGGCATCAGGGTCCAGGCAAACAAAGAAGACACCCTTTTCAATGCAGCTCAGTGATACCCGATTCACACCGTGATTGAAGAACTCGGAGCGAGCCTTTGCCCAAGAGACTCTGTTGCGTCATTTGAAAGCAAAAAAAGGAAAAGTTTCAACAAGTGGTAAATGTAAAAAAGCAAGGAAAGAAAGAGGGAGACAAGCAGAAAGGGAAATGTTATATTTATAATATATATCCATATTTTGCCCATGCCTACGAGTCTTCCTAGTCTTTTCCCCTTTTTCCCTGATCTCACCGGTCCCCAGCTGTGAGTGCTGCCAGTTTATCCTCGCCTGGTTGTGGTGGGCTTGGATCATCAAGAATGCGTTGAATTTGTGTTTGCAACTGGCGTGGGCTAAGCAGGGTCCTGTCATCATATAGGCATAGCCTGTAGAAGCGGCCCTTGTGGTACACACATACATGTCGACTTTCTACCAGATGCTGAAGGAAGTCTGCAAAAAAAAAAATATATATAAATTGGATTGTGTGTATGCTTATTCATATGACTAAATGATCATTCTAATAGAAATAGCTGCTGTGTAATGCTTAATACAGAGAAGGCAAGTACTGGGGTGGATTTACTAAAACTGGAGAGTGCACAACCTGGTGGAGCTCTGCATAGAAATTAATCAAGCTTAATAGAACAAGCTGAAGTTTGAATCTGATTGGATACCATGCACAGCTGCACCAGATTCTGAGTGAGTTGCGGTTTTAGTAAGGCTGGGTTCACACTGGTACGACACGACAGTCGTACTACTTTGGATCCGACTTTGCCCTGCGACTTGAAGTCCGACATGCGTCCTACTTCAATGAACAGGGATCCGACTTTGATGCCCGACAATACCAGGCACTGTGTCTGGTATGAATCTTGAGGGGGAACTCCACGCCAAATTAAAAAAAACGCCATGGGTTCCTCCTCCAAGAGCATACCAGGCACTTCGGTCTTGTATGTATTTTAAGGGGAACCCCCAATGCTAAAAAAACGGCGTGGGGGGTCCCCCCAAAATCCATACCAGACCCTTATCCGAACACGCAGCCAGGCCAGTCAGGAAAGGGTGTGGGGATGAGCGAGTGCACCCCCCTGAACCGTACCAGGCGGCATGCCCTCAACATGGGGGGGTGGGTGCTTTGGGGCAATGCGCCCCCACCCAAAAGCAGCATGTCCCCATGATGATGAGGACAAGGGCCTCTTCCCGACAACCCTGGCCGTTGGTTGTCGGGGTCTGCGGGCAGGGGGTTTATTGTTATCTGGGAGCCCCACGCTATGTGAATGATCATGGGGTACATCGTAACCCTACCCATTCACCTGGAATAAAAAGTGTCAAAAATAAAACACACTACACAGGTTTTAAAAGTAATTTATTAGGCAGCTCTGGGGGTCTCTTCTGACTTTTCCGTGCTCTCCGGTTCTTCTGCTGTCTTCTGCCGGGTTCCTCTGCTCTTTTGCTAGCTCTTGCCCAGTCTTCTCCGTTGTCCTCTTCCCTCCGCTCTTCTTCCAATGTTGACTCGACACTCTCTCCCACTGTAATGCCGTGTGAGCGGTGCGCAAGGACTTATATAGGCATGGGGCGTTGTCACGGGTGATGTCATGCGGTGACCCCGCCCCATGCCTATATAAGTCGTTACGCACACGGCATTACAGCGGGAGAGAGCATTGCGTCAACATCGGAAGAAGAGCAGAGGGAAGAAGACGACGGAAAAGACCGGGCAAGAGCTAGCAAAAGAGCAGAAGACAGCGGAGGAGACCCGGCAGAAGACACCGGACAGCGGAAGAAGAACCGAAGAGAGCAGAGAAGTCGGAAGAGACCACCGAAGCCGGTAGAGACCCCCGGAGCTGCCTAATAAGTTACTTTAAAAACCTGTGTAGTGTGTTTTGTTTTTTACACTTTTTTCCAGGTGAATGGGTAGGGGTACAATGTACCCCCATACTCATTCACATAGGGTTGGGGGTGGGATCTGGGGGCCCCCTTATTAAAGGGGCTCACAGATTTTGATAAGCCCCCCGCCTGCAGACCCCGAAAACCAATGGCCAGGGTTGTCGGGAAGAGGCCCTTGTCCTCATCAACATGCACAAGCACCCACCCCCCATGCGGCCTGGTACAGTTTAGGAGGGGGGCGCTTGCTCCACCCCCTTTCCAGTTCGGCCGGTGCTGCGTGCTCGGATATGGGTCTGGTATTGACTTTTGGGGGGGACCCCAACGCCGTTTTTTGGGCCTAGGGGAGTTCCCCTTAAAATCCATACCAGACCAAAGGGCCTAGTATGCTCTTAGAGGGGGAACCCATGCCGTTTTTTTTTTTTTTATTTGGTGTGGAGTTGCCCCTCAAGATCATCAGAGCACAAGTCGTATGCCAAAGTCAGATCATGCAAGACAGCGATCCGACTTTAATCCGACTTCAGTGATACTCAATGGGCTGAATTAGGATCAAAGTCGTAAGTAGTGCAGGGAGAATTTTCAAAGTCGGACAGACTTGTGTTGGATCAGTTAAGACTGCTCCCATAGGGAAACATTGATTTTCACACATCATGCGTCATGAGCTCCCAATGACGGAGCGTTTGTCATACCAGTTACTCATCAGTGATAATAATTATTTACTGTACACAAATTTGTATTTTAAGGTAGATATAGTATTGTGCTCTTGTAGAAATAATGAAGTACACTATTGCGCACTGTCAGAAAATTATCAAACATCTAATTGCTGACATATGAAAGTTTTTTTCTAATAATGTATAGAAGCATAACCTTACTGTATCCGACTAATCATGGAGGCAAAAACCAATATATATATAAAAAAGGGGGGGGATCTTGCTTAACCACTTCAATAACGGGCACGTTTACCCCCTTCCTGCCCACTCCAATTTCCAGCTTTCAGAGCTGTCGGATTTTGAATGACAATTGCGCAGTAATGCAACACTGTACCCAAACAAAATTTGTATCAGTTTTTTTCACACAAATAGAGCTTTCTTTTGGTGGTATTTGGTCAAAATGTTGAAAAACAATACGTTTTTCTTTGTTTCTGTTACAAAACTTTGTAAGTAAGTAAGTTTTCTCCTTCACTGACGAGGTTGCACTGACAGGCACTGATGGGGCAGTACTGATTGGCACTGATGAGGTATCACTGATGGGCACTGATAATGAGGCACTTATATGCAGCACTGATGGGCACTGATGGGGGGCACTGATAAGCAGCACTGATAGGTGGCACAGATATGCAGCACTGATGTACACTTATAGGCAGGAATGATGGGCACTGATAGGTGGCACTGATGGGCAAACATAGGTGGCACTGGTGGGCACTTATAGGCGGCACTGATGGGCACTCATGAAAGGCACTGATAGGCAGCACTAATCGGGCGGCACTGACAGGCAATCACTAATGAGCACAGAGTGCCATCCTAATGGGCACTGATTGCCACTGATTGGCATACCTGGTGGGCTCACCTGGTGGTTTCCAGTGGGCATCCCTGGAAGTCTCCAGTGGGCCTCCTCGATGGGTCTGTACTGATAATAAATGTGGTAATTATCAGCGCAGACCCCCATCAGGAGAGCAGATGATCCGATTTCCTTTACTTGTGTCTGTCAGTGTGAGTAGAGGAAAAGCCGATAAACGGCTCTTCCTGTTTACACTGTGATCAGCTGTGATTGGGCACAGCTGATCATATGGTAAAGAGCCTACATCAGAGGCTCTTTACCAGGATCGGAGATGCGGTGTGTCAGACCGACATACAGTACCACACCACCGATCACCAGGCTGCGCGCCCCGCGGGCACACACTAGCAGTTTATGACGTCCAGTCAGAATAACTTAACCACTTTGCGGCAATCATTTTGTTATATGGCAGGCGGGAAGTGGTTAAAGGATATGTTTAACTTTTCAGGCAGAATTTCACATCCTATAATGAATATAAGCATTTTCCAATGCCACTTTTGGCCCAGCCATCCCAATGTGCTTTTCTCTAATTTATCTTATAGTGAGTGAGTGAGAAACTTGTATAGCGCAACACTTGCGAACTGAATCGCCTCTGGGCGCTTGGTATCCATTTCCTACTATATTTTGCCTTCAGAATAGATGGGTTTTGAGTTTTTTTCTGAAGGCCTGGTCATTCACTTCCGTTCGGATGCTGGTTGGTAAAACGTTCTGTCTTTTACGGCAACCAATGAAGGGATCTAAGGGAGGGGAGACTGATTCCCAGTGTTTTTTTCCTGTTACAAGTCATGCCGCCGTATTATGGATGACTTGTAGACGAGCAATTTGGTACTTTGGGAGTCTGAGGTAAAGGGTGTTTGCATAGTCGAGTCTGGAGTTGATTATCGTTCCCACCACGACTGCTATGTCTTCTTTTGGGATAAAGGGAATGAGTCTACGTAGCAGGCGCAGCAGATAGTGGGATCCGCTGACTACTAAACTTATTTGTGCATCCATTGTCATGTCGGAGTCAAAAGTGATTCCGAGACTTTTGACTTTGGTGCTAGGGGTGACCGTTTGTCCAAAAATGGGCGGTGGTGTCCATGTAGTCATGGCAAGTCTCTTTCGGTTGGCGTGTTCTGTTTTTGAGCCTATGGGCCAGATTCAAAAAGACTGGCGTATTTTTAGACTGGCGGGCGTAGCGCATCTCATATACGCTACGCCGCCATAACTTAGAAAGGCGAGTACCGTATTCAGAAAGAACTTGCGCCCTAAGTTACGGCGGCGTAGCGTAAATAGGCCGGCGTAAGCCCACCTAATTCAAATTATCAAGGCAGTGGGCATGTTGTATTACAATGAGCCGTGACCCCATGCAAATTAGGGGCCGAACGAATGGTGCATGCGCTGTCCGTGGACGTATCCCAGTGGGCATGCTCAAAATCACATCAGCTAGAATCCCTAAGACATGTCGAACACTGCCTACGACGTAAACGTAACTTACGCACAGCCCTATTCACGTACGACTTACGTAAACAACGTAAATTTCGACGGGTGTTCCGACATCCATACGTTAACATGACTTACCCCTGCTTTATGAGGGGTAAAGTTACGCCGGCCGTACGCCTTACGTAAATAGCGTATAGTAATGCGCCGTTTGTGAATCAGCGTATCTTGCTCATTTGCATATTCGACGTGTAAATCAACGGAAGCGCCCCCTAGCGGCCAGCGTAAATATGCACCTAAGATACGACGGCGTAGGAGACTTACGTCGGTCGTATTAAGCCAAAATTCAGGCGTAACTTGTTTTAAGAATACCGCACATAGATACGACGGCGCATCTTTTAACTTACGCGGCGTATCAATAGATACGCCGGCGTAAAACGTTCCTGAATCTGGCCCATTGAGTTTAAGGTAACTCTCCGTCATCCAATTTTCTATCAGAGTAAGGCATTTCTCTAGTCTGAGATAATGATCATTTTTATTGCTGATGCGAAAGTAGAGTTGGGTGTCATCCGCGTAGGAATGGTAGAGTAAATTCTGGTTACTGATGATTTCGAGGAGAGGGCGGAGATAGATATTGAATAGTACGGCGACAAGGGTGACCCCTGAGGGACTCCGCATGACACGGTACGTTTTTCAGAAGTGAAAGGACCTAGTTTCACTATCTGTGATCGATTTTCCAGAAAGGAGGAGAACCAACGTAGATCAGAGTCTGCCACTCTAGCTACTTCAGCTAGGCGAGTCAGCAACAATTTGTGGTCTACTGTATCAAAAGCTGCGCTCAGGTCCAACAGTACCAGAAGACAAGATTCTCCTTCGTCTGCTGCTTCGAGAGCGTCATCCCATATTTTGAGAAGTGCTGTTTCTGTTCCGTGACCAGGACGGAAACCCGATTGAAGTGGATCCAGTAGTTTGTGGGTGTCTAAATGATGTTGTAGCTGTTGCACTACTGCTTTCTCCATTACCTTGGAGAGAATGTTTAGGCCTGTTATAGGTCGACGATGGTTAGGGTCTTTGGGGTCGAGGGTGTTTTTTTTTTAGAATGGGTTTAATTACGCCTTGTTTCAGCGGAGTCGGCACCATGCCTTCCTTAAACGATTGGTTTATGAGGTGCGTGATAGCCTGTGCCACAATATCGGCACATTCTTTCAACAGTTTAGTGGGGATGATATCTTTAGGCGCTGTGCTGTCTCGCAGGGTTCCAATGATGTTTTTGGTGGTGTCGATGGAGATGGACTTTAGTCTGAATTTAATTGATTGCGGCATATTTGTGTAAATGTTGGCTTTTTGATTTACAGGGGAGTCGGTGGAGGTTCTCTTTTGCTGAATAGTTTCACAGATTTTTTCAATTTTGTTAATGAAATAATCCGATAATTCATTGCAAAATTCTTGTGATTCAAAATTCGGAGCCTCTAGGCAGGCTGGGTTAATGGTCTGAGCGACTAAGTTAAAGAGTTTGCGGGGACGGTTACAGGCTTTAGCGAGGATATTAGAGAAGTGATCTTTTTTTGCTTTAAAGATTTCTTTAATAGTAATTAGTTTGTAAATTGTGTGGTTTTCCTCTGTTGAGCTTCTTCTCCAGGCTGCTTCTGCTCTTCTCCGTTCTTGCTTCAACAATGTGAGCTCGTTGTTGAACCAATCGGAGTTGTTTTTGTGGATGAGCGTTCTGCGTTTTGGAGCTACTATGTCTGCTGTCTGTAGTAGAGCTTTGTTGATGGAGTTGAGTGTTTCCGCTGCTGTTTGACGTTGTTCTATTGTTTTAATTTTATTTCATAATGTAGTTTTGAAGAGTTCCGAGTGGAGCTTCTTCTGGGATCATGTCCAGTGTGTTGTTAACGGGTTTGTTGGTTTCTTTAAGAGAGCGTTTATAGTAATTTTTAATTTGATTGCATGGTGATCTGTCCATGGAAGGGGCTCATTTCCCAGTATGTTACAGTAATATCCAAATCTTGTTGAAAGATAAGATCGAGCGTGTGACCTGAAACATGTGTGGGCCCGCATACCAGTTGCTGCAGACCTAATCCTTCCAAGTGGTCAATGCGGGCGTCGGGGTCCTGTGAGGAGTTTGCCCAGAGGTTTAAAATCCTGTCAGTTTATTTGAGTTTTTAAAAGGATTTTCAGATTCCATCACTTCCTGTATATTCTATCAGCATTAACTTCCTGTAGATCATCTCCCAGAAGCTTTGACTTCCTTGTTGCATTACAGAAGAGGGCGTGATAGGGTGTGTTCACCACTCTGGACCACACCTTCTTAATTACAATACTAACTTCCACCTACACCCTATACAATATGATTGTACAATCTCTTTTAGCTCTCACATCAGCTATGTAGGACAAGAACCTGTCTGATTTGATACAAACTGAATGGATTGGTCAGGTGTGTCATCCTATTCCACAGCCCCCCCCCCTTCCTTTCTACCCCCCTTTTTGCTTTCCCCCTTCCCTGCCCCCCCTCTCCCCTCTTACCCTCCCCCGGTTTTTCCCCCCTTTCCTTTTCCCCCCTTTTCTCCTCCTCCCTTCCCTTTCCTTCTTCCAATTCCCCCTTTCCCTCCCCCTTTTTTCTCTTGCTGTTCAATCACACCCTATTGGATAGGGAACCAACAAAGTGTATTTGTTATTCTGTTTGTAATGTTTTCCATCTTCAATAAAATGTATTATGGAGAAAAAAAAAAGGAAAAAAAAGAATGTGTATGAGAGGTGTGTAAGCACATGCTTGTTTGAGATCAGTGGCTCGCCAAGTTTTGGACAAAATATATGGATAACAACGACTTTTAAACAATTTCGCAATAGCAACTCCCATATTTCTATACTTACAAAATCCCTTTAAAAGATCTTCCCTTCCCCTGGATTTCAGGATGCTGGGGAAATCACACTAGGGTTGCCACCTTTTCTTCAAGCCAAACCCAAACACTTTAGCATCCTTGAACACCTTTGGGTGCCCCAAGGAGAGCAGTAACGTGGTGCACATAGCGTGCTGCAGCAAACAGTGGGTGTGGCCAAATTGATCTTGGTAAAAGCATCACCCTGCCCCCAGTGATGCCGAACCTGCCCCCAGACAGCTGCCCGTAGCTTCCGGGTGGCAACAGATTTGCGTGTGACTATCTTAGTTACTTGAGGAGCCACAGCCCAGTCTGAATAATGTGTTCGGATTTCAGTCCGCCTGAAACTCGGACACGTGATTCAAAACCTGGACTGTCCGGGTGAATCTCGAACAAGTGGCAATCCTAAATCACACTGGATTTGCCAACTGAAAACGAGTGATGCAATGAATTGAAATGTATCCTGTATGCAGTGTTATGTCCTGGATTTGCACTTTTTCAGTTGTGTGCAATGTGATCTTCTGTTATATTTAATTTGTACTGTTCTATAACACACTCACCAGTCTCCACTCCTGGAATCCGTGAAGTGTTAAACATCCTCTCAATCTGATAGGAGCACATGGGAACAATGCCAAGAGCCATGACCTGGTCACAAAGGAATCAACATTAGCATAATAAATAATACCTGTTCCTGCGCAATGGACTATAGAGGAATATGGGAGAGTGTGATTTGTGGGCAGCTGCTGTCACCAAGTAATATACACTTCAGGGTATATATACATAAGAAATTACATTGGATGAATTATGGCGTAGCTTTACCTAACCTCTCCTTCCTATTCTGTTTCCAATATGGTGGATATAAAAAAATAACAATAAAATTATGCAAAATAAGTGCCAGTACTACAATGCGGCTCCCCCTCTCTTCATGTGAATTAAAATACCATATATACAGTACTTCAAATGTTCCAATGACTGTTGAAAAGCGACCTACATCAACACTCACAAAATCCTTTAAATGGCATCATACTACAAAACATCTCTATTAAAATTCTAAAATATAAGTCAAAGAAAAAACAAAAGGCAAAAATCATAGACTGCATCAAAATGTTCTCTGTCCCTATCTATTTTTCCTCCTACCTAAGATTACTTTCTCTTTGATCTTCTTTCTCTCTTCTACATTTCCCCCCCATTCTCTCTCTTCTCTTTCAATTTACTCTTTATATAGTTCTGGTGGCAGAACTTTAATTTCCTTGGTTATTATTACACCAATGGTACATAGTTCGAATATGTAGTATAAGCTTTTAGATTCTATAATAAATTGTTTTATTTTTTTTATTTAAAAACGATACTCTTGATAATAATAAAACCTTTTTTTTATAATCTGAGATCATATTATATTAACCGGGTCTAAGTTGGTTTTATCCTTTCTTATACAATGTATGATGTAAGATCTATGCTGAAATTGTTAAACTACTTTTAGTTTATGTTGGAACTACAACTCAATATTATTACCATATTTGTGATATTTTCTTTTGCTGCCACCACATGTACTTATGTATGCTAAGTGTTAAAATTCAATAAAAAAATTTGACAAGGAAAAAAAAATATGTGTTCTGTACATAAATATAAAGTGCATGTTCAGGAACTACAAAACACCTTCCACATAAATAAATTAAAACAATATCAGTAAAGTCCTTATTAAATGAAAAAAAAATATTCCATCAGTCTTTTAATAAAAAAAAGTCCTTGATTAAAGGGGTTGTAAAGGTAAATGTTTTTTCACCTTAATGCATCCTATGCATTAAGGTGAAAAAACATCCGACTGTACCAGCCCCCCCCGAACCCCCGTTTTACTTACCTCACCCCTCGAAAGTCCCGCGTGCGTCCTTGTGATCTTCTTCGGTTCCCAGCCTGGCCGTTGATTGGCTAGGCTGGACGGATTGATAGCAGCGCAGCCATTAGCTGGCACTGCTGTCAATCACATCCGATGATGCCGCGCGCCGGGGGCGGGGCCGAGTGATACAGTCGGCGGCTATGCCCGCCGCTGTATCACGGGAGCGCTCCCGCAAAAGCTTTCCACCATGCAAGCTTGCTCCCATGAAGGTGGAAAGCTTTTGCGAGGAGGAGCCGAGACAGCCGCCGAGGGACCCCAGAAGACCGGATTCGGGGACACTCTGTGCAAAACGAGCTGCACAGTGGAGGTAAGTATAACATGTTTGTTATTTAAAGAATAAAAAAAAAATCTGCCTTTAGTGTCCCTTTAAGTGCAAAGTAAACTGTGCTCTTGTAGCAAAGTAATGGTGCCACTCATGCTCCCCCTCCAAAACTGCACTCACCGCAATTCCTTAACCCCTTGTAACTAAATGCGCTTGTAAATAAATTGTCCACCACTTCCCAGCTGTCCCCACATCTAACATACTGTGTCTATTATGCTTCAGTTTGTGAATGAGCAAGAAGACTCAGAGTGCTTCCAATTCATTAATCTGTGCAGCTGAGGCTGCATAGAAAGGGACTGATAATCTATGTCCTCAGTCACTTTCAGCCAGGAGGGAGGGGGGGTCCCTATCAGGTAGGCTGTATGGGGTCCCGTGATTTATAACAGCAGCCCTGTTTTTAGGTGTCATCTTCATGTTTCTATAAACTACATAAAATTCCTGTACCATGTCTGCAGCCTCTGACATCTCTTGTACTATATCCAGAGCCAGGTCCGGACTAGCCATAGGGCATACCAGGCAAATGCCGGTGGGCCTGCGGGCAGATCACGTCTCTGTAATGTATGGGGGGGGTCTGTATGGTCTGTATTGTAGAGGGGGGCTGTAATGTAGGGGGGATCTGTATTGTAGAGGGGGTCTGTATTGTAAAGGGAGTCTGTACTGTAGGGGGGTCTGCACTGTAGGGATTGGGTCTGTACTGTAGGGAGGTGGTCTGTACTGTAGGGAGGGGGTCTGTACTGTAGGGAGGTCTGTGTAACATGCAGGGAGTCCAGAACTGTTAGGGGGTGTCTGTGTAACAAACTGTGGGGGGCTGTGTATTGTAAAGGGGTCCAGAGGTGCGGTGCTATGTAATGTAAAGGGGTCCAGAGGTGCAGGGTGCTGTGCAATGTAAAAGGGTCCAGAGGTGCAAGGTGCTGTGTAATGTAAAGGGGTCCAGAGGTACAAGGTGCTGGAACCCCACATCCCATCATTAACCGCCGCGCCCCCCTGGGCTTCTCAGACTAAAAGGCCCGGGCCTATTTTTTGTCCCAGTCCGGGCCTGTCCCCAGCCTCTGCATCTCTTGTACCAAGTCCACAGCCTCTAACATCTCCTCCTGTACCATGTCTGCAGCCTCTGACATGTCCGCACTTTTACCTGGAATGTGCTCTTATATATATATATATATATATATATATATATATATATATATAAAGCCCCATGTGCTTTTATATCTGTCTTATCTATATATAATACACTTTTCAAATGTGCTTTAAAATGCATGATTTTCGATTTTATGAACAAGAAGTTTTTTATTCGCAGTTCGGTCCTGCCTCACTCTACTATCTATTCAACAAATCAAGGTTCTTTGCATAAGACTATATATTGTAGCTATTACAAATCTCCACGATTTTGCTTGTTAGACATGACTTAATATTATACACTTGATAGTGAATATCTCATTGTCTTACTGGACAGAGCATTATACATTACATGTTGTCGTATCACTGATGCATCGCTCACTAAATACACTCACAGGAGGTATCAGGCCCCTTTCAAGCTTTCTTCGGTATAGTAGCATTGCATGGATGGCATTTCCTGCTCTTGCTGCTTGGACAGTGGTCGGACTCACAGTTAGGAAATCCTAAAATGAAAATGTAATCATGTCAGAAGGTTAGACAAGGATGTAAAAACATTGTACTACTTAACCACTTGCTTACTGGGCACTTAAACCCCCCTCCTGCCCAGACCAATTTTCAGCTTTTAGCGCTGTCGCAATTTGAATGACAATTGCGCAGTCATACAACACTGTACCCAAAATAATTTTTTTTTCCCACAAATAGAGCTTTCTTTTGGTGGTATTTGATCACCTCTGCGGTTTTTATTTCTTGTTTAAAAAAAATGTAAAAGACCGATTAAAAAAAAAAAAAATAATAATATATTTTTATATTTTGTTATAAAATTTTGCAAACAGTTAATTTTTCTCCTTCATTGATGTACACTGATGAGGCTGCACTGATGGGCACTGATGGGCTGCACTGGTGATTGTTACTTCTGTATTTACACCACCCCTTTTACACACTGAGGCGCCAAAAAACTGCCCATAAAACGTCAGGCATTTTTGAGATGCTTTTGCTGCGCTATATTTCGCAGTTTTTGTGGCTGTTAGCAGTGCACTTTTTTTAAGGTCACGTGACATTGTGACCTTCCCATGCATTTCAATGTACAGGGGCATTTTGAAGCACTTTTTAAAGCGCTCCAAACATGCCCCAAAGATGCTGCTTGCAGAACTTTTTGCACCGCCCCAGTGTGAAAGCTTCCATTGAGATAAATGGTAAGCAATTTACAGGTGCTATTTTTAGCGCAAAAGCGCCTGAAAAGCACCCCAGTGTGAAAGGAGTCTTAAAGGGTTACTAAACCCTTGTTTTTTTTAAAACCAGCATATCACACTTACCTCCTCTGTGCAGTTGGTTTTGCAGAGTGGCCCCGATCCTCCTCTTCTGGGACACCCGTGCGGGCACGCTATTGACACAGACAGCAGGACTTGGCCCTGCCCCCCCCCCCCGACGTCATTGGGTTTTATTGACAGGGGGGGCCAATGGCTGCAATGCTATCAATCTATCCAATCTGGACATGAGACACCGGCCGGAGCTGGTGTGCTCGTTCTCATCGTGGGAATTACGGGGCTCAGGTAAGTACAGGGGGGCCTTGAGGGTTTACAACCCCCTTAAAGGGATTGTAAAGGCTCAGTTTTTTTCCATAAAAATAATAAACATGTTATACTCACCTGCTCTTTTTCAGTGGATTTGCACAGAGCAGCCCAGATTCTCCTCGTCTCAGGTCCCTCTTCTGCTCTCCTAGCCAGTGCCCCCATGGCAAGCAGCTTGCTATGGGGGGCACCAGAGCTGAGTCACTGCTCCCTGCGTCCATTCAGACAAGGAGCCCCGACCCGGCCCTGCCCCAGCCCCTCTCTCCTCTGATTGGCTATCTGATTTTGATTGACAGCAGTGGGAGCCAATGGCGCTGATGCTGTGTCTCAGCCAATCAGGAAGGAGAATCTCAGATGGCCGAGGAACTTGTGGACATCGCTAGACAGAGTGGGACCTCAGGTAAGTGTTAGGGGGGCTGAGGGGGACTGCTGCACACAGAAGGCTTTTTATTTTAATGCATAGAATGCATTAGGATAAAAAAAAAAAAAAAAAGTTTTTACAACTCCTTTAACCATGGAAAAAGGAAAAATGTTGATCTCACCATAGCATAATAGTTGCTGTTCACCATAATTGGTCCTCGACCACGCAAGTAGATGTACTCTTCCCACCAGTCGCTGACCTGAAAAATAGTTAAAAAAATGTACTATAGAATAAATGTTTTCATTATACAATAAGTTATGATATATTCCATTATAACTCAAAGGTAACCTAGGGGTTCTAACTTTTCCTCACTCTTTTTATAACCACGAATAGGTTTTGGTTGAACATACACTTTAAATCAGTTTATAACACACAACCAGTGTACCAAAAGAAATGCGCACGGGGTGTGCCGGTGTGCCCGGGCACACTCTGATTACCCTAGAGAGGCAGTGGGGTGTCGGACGCTAGAACTCTGTGTTCCAGCACAGAAAGGAGTAATGTAGCATCCAACATGCAGAGTGGCACCGCATACCACCCCCTAGCACAGGAGGGAAGACTGCACTGTGAGCTTTTTACATGTGATGTGTTCAGTACTTATTTTACTTGCTGTATATACTATATATATATATATATATATACACACACACATGCATGTGTGTTTGAGCTTTGGGGTGCATGCCCTAATGCAATAGGCTGGGCAAAGCTATGACCAAAGACCATTGGCAGTGCCATCAAATGTGTGTTCAGTATGAATAAATGCAAATATTAGACTCTGAAACCCATATTTATGCTTTGTAAAACTGACCATAAACTAAGGGCTAGATCCAGATAGCCCTGTGTAATGTTGTGCGGGCGTAGCGTATGGTATTTACGCTATGCCGCCGCAATTTAGAGAGGCAAGTGCAGTATTCACAAAGCACTTGCTCCGTAAGTTGCGGCGGCGTAGCGTAAATCTGCTGGCGTAAGCGCGCCGAATTCAAATTCTGAAGAGGTGGACGTGTTTTATGTAAATAAAACATGACCCCACGTATTTGACGTTTTTTCCGAACGGCGCATGCGCCGTTTGTGAAAGAATCCCAGTGCGCATGCTCGAAATTACGCCGCAAATCGTCAGTGCTTTAGACGTGAACGTAATTTACGTACAGCCCTTTTTGCGAACGACTTGTGCAAACGACGTAAAAATTTAAAAATTCGACGCGGGAACGACGTCTATACTTAACATTGCATACGCCTCATATAGCAGGAGTAACCTTACGCTGGAAAAAGCCTAACGTAAACGACGTAAAAAAATACGCCGGGCGTACGTACGTTTGTGAATCGACGTATCTACCTAATTAGCATATTCCTTGCGTAAATCGATGGAAGCGCCACCTAGCGGCCAGCGTAAAATTGCAACTAAGATACGACGGCGTAAGAGACTTACGCCGGTCGGATCTTAGTCAAATCTATGCATAACTGATTCTAAGAATCAGGCGCATAGATACGACGCCGCAACTCAGAGATACGACTGCATATCTGGAGATACGCCGTCGTATCTCGTACATGAATCTAGCCCTAAGAGTATACCATGAATTGCATTTACACTGTTAAGTTGCCCTTTTCTGACACATAATGCACCTGTAAAAGTTTTTCATAGTACACCTGTACCAACAGTTATCAAAAACAGCGTTCTTAATAAATGAAAAGTAATTTATAGATACTATTTTTCACATCTAAACTACGTGCGTTTCGCAGCAAGAGTTTGGTGCAAATTTTTGCCTGAATTCGGCCCTGAAATAAAAGTCAAAGACGCACAGGTCTCCTGTAAAATCCGCTCCACAGCCGCCCCGGAGGTGTGTGAACCAGCTCCATAGAGAGCCGGTCACAATCTCCTGACATGCGAATTGGATGAGTGGAAACCTACATCCAATTTGCACTAATGTGAACCCAGCCTAACTGGAAACAGAAAAATTCAAACTTAAATAAAAAATACAGCTACAAGTACTGTATAAGACATTTTTTTATATTTTAAATACAAGTAGACTAACAGTAGAGCAACTTTAAATAACAACAGTTGACTGTATTATTGATTAACACCCCTTTCACACTGGGGTGGCACTGCGTCAGCTAATGGTGTTTCCCTTTTGTTTTAGCGGTACTTTTCGGCTGCTAGCAGGGCGCTAGCGGGCGAACAAAACGTTAGAAGTACCTGTGCTGCGGTGCTGCCGAATCGCTTTTACACGGGTGAAGCTTGAAAAGCGATTTTCAGGCACTTTACAGGCGCAATTTTTAGCGCTAAAACGCCTGAAAAGCTCCTTCAGTGTGGAAGGCGTCTAATACCTAACCGCCCTTTTTTTTTTGTTATTTAACATTTACTATACATACTGTATTAATATAGTTGTGACCATACAATGTTTTAAGACACTTTCTAATACAGATATAACTAGAAAGGTATAATAACTGTTTTTGCCTAGTTTCAGGAATGATCGCTTACCTTTTTTACAAGGTTAAAAGTTTGTATCATGTGACAATGCAGCTCTTCTTTCTGATAGTGGGGGTGGGGTTACAGGACACCATGCAGACACACAATGGGCCAGATTCACAAAGGGGATACGACGGCGTTTCTCCTGATACGCCGTCGTATCTCTGTTTCTATCTATGCGACTGATTCATAGAATCAGTTACGCATAGATATCCATAAGATCCGACAGGTGTAATTGTTTTACACTGTCGGATCTTAGGATGCAGTACCGCGGCCGCCGCTGGGGGGAGTTTGCGTCGTAAACCAGCCTCGGGTATGCAAATTAGGAGTTACGGCGATCCACAACGGATTTTCGCGTTCGCTACGTCGCCGCTAGTCTAGTTTCCCGTCGCAAATTTAGTCTTCGTTTTGGGTGCCCTAACTTTAGTCAGCAATCGTATTGCTGTCTAAAGTATGGCCGTCGTTCCCGCATCGAAATTAAAAATTTAACGTCGTTTGCGTAACACGTCCGGGAATACGGAAGTACGCTACGCGCGTCGCTGTTCGAAAAAATGACGTCATGGCGCGCAAAGCACGACGGGAATTGCGAAATGGAGCATGCGCAGTAGGTCCGGCGCGGGAGCGCGCCTAATTTAAATGGCACACGCCCATTTGAATTGGCCCGCCTTGCGCCGGAGGCCGCGGGCGTAGTTTTCATCGCAAGTGCTTCGTGAATCAGGCACTTGGATGAAAACTTGCGGCGGTGTAACGTATCTACGATACGTTACGCCGCCGCGATTCTACGTGAATCTGGCCCAAAATGCCTGTGTTCCTTAGACTGTTCAGCCTGAGGCAAGATGTAGGCTCTGATTGACAGGGGAATGTGCCAGAGGCAGGCTGTGATTGGTCAGGGCCCGGTGTGATGGCTGAACAAACTACCCCATACAGGCATGCTGTGTGTTTACACAGTGACCTGTACCTCTGAATGGCTAGCCAAAGGATGCAAAACTAATCACACAAACACAGATCAGCTTCTTTATAAAATACATGCGTGAACGCACACTAAAAACAATATTTAGGGTAATATACACTTTAAATGCATTTTAAGTCATAGCTCCCAACTGTCCTTGATTTGGAGGGACATTCCATCTTTTGGAACCAAATCCCTTTTTCCTTCTAATTTGTCTTTGTTTTTTGGTCTTTTAAAAAAATGCATTATGCCAAAAACATTATGCAACAATAAATCTTTAATCCAGTCTATATTGCATATACAGCCAGTATAAAGGAAAAGGAGTGCAATACGAATTGCACGCCTGTGACCCAAACAAGCTCAGGCTGGACTTTTCCTTTAATGGTCCATGTACAGTAGGTGTGTCCTATGCCCACATACTTTCTGCTAAAAAAGGTGTCCCTCTTTATCAAAACCTAGAAAGTTGTTAAAGCCATTGAGCATGAATTAAATATGTACTGCACCTACATAATTTGTTGCCCACCAGGACTTGAGATGCAGGTATTTCTGTAACTTTCGACCAAGATCTTTCTGGAAGTCATGAGCCAAGCTTTTCATGCCACTGAACTTTTCCTCATCCATCAATGGTTGCACGGACTGCAAGTACTGCAAAAGCACCAGTCAGTAATTAGTAGCAAGGTCATGGAAAGGTAACAAAGCATAAAAAGTATATGAAAACGGGAAAATACACTAAAGCAGTATTAAACCCAAAGCCATAAATTAAATATATTGTAGTATTAGATGTCGTGGCTGCATTTGTTTTCTATTCTTAGGCTTCTTTCCCTCTGTTTTCACCTGGTGATCTGGCCAGTAACACACCTCATGTATTAGAGTGCCCCCACTCTGGATGGAGGAGAACAGGGGGCACATATGGACAGCATATATACTAGCAAATTTAGATACACTAACACATTGAAGCCAAACTCCAACTAACACTTTATAAGCAGTTACAGCAAACTTTTTTTCCTTTTGGGATATAGGTTTTACATGGATATATAAAAGCAGATCATTGTAAGCACCACTCTCAGAGGGAAATAGTTTGTCTCAACTTTCTAAGGTCCCTTTAAGACTGAGGAGTTTTTCAGGTGGTTTAGCGCTAAAAATAGCACCTAAATACCGCCTGAAAAACTCCTGCACTGCATTCTCAATGTGAAAGCCAGAGTGCTTTCACACTGAGGTGATGCGCTGGCGGGACCGCTCCAAAAGTCCTGCCAGCAGCATTTTTTGAGCGGTGTGTTTACCGCTCCTTCACCGCTCCTTCCCATTGAAAGTAATAAGAAACCGTGGTAATACCGCCGGCAATGTGCCTCTGCAGAGACGCATTGCCGGCGGTATTAACCCTTTTCCGGCCGCTAGTGGGCTAGCCACCGAATTCCGGGCTAGCGGCCGAATACCGCGGCAATTCAGATGGTATAGCACCAGTAAAAATAGTGGCGCTATACCGCCACCGCACATCCCGCCCCAGTGTAAAGGGGCCTAACTGCTACATCTGCAGGAGAGCTTGTTCTGTTGAAGAACAAAAGACTTACTGGCCAGATCACCAGGTGAAAATAAAGGTAAAAAAGCCAAAAAAAACAATGCAGCCATCACATCTAAGAATTCATAAGCTGCAATAAAATAAATGTTTGCTTTTGGGTTTAATACTGCTTTCATTGTTAACATATTGAGGCTGAAGTGCAACGATCAGAAAAAGAAAACAAATGATCAGCCTACACAGAGGAATCATTGCCATATTATAGTAAAAGGATCAGATCTAATATGTCAATTTGTTAATACAGATACTCCTCGTTTAACGACTTACCTGTTTAACGACCACTTGGACTTACAACCAGCTCTCCCCACCCTAATGACCCGCTATACATCATTGTATTGTACAGTACAGTACAGAATTTACGTTTGTGTTTTGTACTTATGCAAATTAAAACAACGTTATTGAGCTGGAGTTTTGTGCTTAGACCTTTTTTTTTACAATACAGTACAGTATTTAAGAATGCTTAAAATATTGATTACTTGTGGCTCCTGGTTTAAAAACCTGGTCATTGGAACGGAATCTGGATGTTAAGTGAGGAGAGACTATAAAGTAAATACTTTGTAGTGATTATGGCTCTGTATTTTTGTTTTCATATTACTATATCACTAGGAAGATGTGAAGTGAATGCTTGGGGAATGAAACATACACTGCTTTATAAATATACCCTTAAGTCAGTGGCGGAACTGCCAGGGTCGCAAGGTCACAATTGCGACTGGGCCCTGGCGTTCCAGCACTATTGGGGGGCCCCAGCAGGGTTTCTGGCTGCAAGGCTCTGAGCTGAGAGTGTCTCTCTCATACAGCCCAGAGCCGGCACTGACAGTTTCCCCTTCCTCCTTTCTCCTCCAGATGGGAGAGGAAAAAAGCCGGTCTGCTTCTTCTTCTCCTGCCCTTCTCATCCTGTGTGCACCATGGGAAGTGTGAAGCTAAGCAGCTGAATTTGATCCTACAGCTGCTGGAGATGCTCTAAACTCAGATTCCTGCTGAGGAGGCACAGATAGGCAGCACTGATGAGCACTGATAAGTGGCACTGGTTGGCAACATTTATAGACACTGATTGGCACATGGGGCTGCCCTGATTATCAGTGTAAACAATGTACTGTCAGCCTTGCCGGTTAACGGTTCTCCTTTCCTCACACAGACACAGCGTTGTGTGAGGCTGCGCTGGATGTGCACCCCAGGGGGCATGTGGGAGGTAGGATTCTTGGAGGATGTCCATGGATGCCCTCGTAGAACTGGAAGCCTGAGGCTCAGATGGAAGGGGGGGAGTTAGGGGGAGCCCTTCATGTTTTTTTGCACTGGGGCCCTGAAGGTTCTAGTTATGCCTCTACCTTAAGTGTTTGCTGTAACTAACTATGCTTTATGATGGTAAACTTCAAAATCAACCCTCATAGGTTATTAACATGATCTTGTGGTGTAAAACCTTCTTGTTCATCAGAGTATTGGTACCTACAGGACAGCCTGTACAGAGCTCTAATTCTTTATCAAATTAACAGCACCATCGATACCTTTTTGTAACAACATTCAAGGTTCTCTTACCCTCTCTATTGTGTCCTCTAGGCATGGCACTGGCAACCTTGGAAGAGACATCTGGAAACTGTAGAGCATGGGCTGTCGTCTGGCCATGACCTTCATACAGCCCTGTGACAGTCACAAAGTCATTTTAAAAATGTTGAACGGAAAGTAAGAGGTAGAAAGTAGTGGAAATTCAAATAGAAAAAAGTTCTGTGTCTTGAAGAGAAGCAAGATAGGTAATTAAATTAGCCTTTTGTTTAATGGTTAATTAACATTTTTTAATGATAGGCATGCTATGACATGGTGTAAATCTTGATAAAAGTTTTGGGTAGAAAGTGGAGACTGAACTGAAATCCTTGTTTAACGAAAAATATAAGACTGAATAGTAAAACAATGTGGGATACTGTTTGGTCAAATTTCTTTGTCTTCATTTTCTTAAAGCTTAACTTTTTGACCAGTTCTTTAAACATTCATAGGGTGCAATATAGAAACAATATGTATTTCTATCTACTCAAATAATTTTTCACATACAATTTATCAAATAATCGACTCACGGTATCTTTACAAAGATGATGAGAAGAAGCCTAAAAGTAAGGTGTGGTACTAAAATGGTGTAAAATCTAGTAATCCTGTGAGAATAATAGAAGACTTACTCCCCAAAGTTTTGTTTTCAAACTTCTTTTTCCATGTGGCTCAAACATCCAGCCATGGTATGAGAGGAGCATGCGCAGAACTTGGCGATACAGAAGGATTCCAGAGACCCAAACTCCAGAAGAGAAGAGAACAGCACTCACTACAGTACGGGATGCAGGTGTGATGACAGACCTGGAATCAAATGGTAAAAGAAACTGAGATATATACAGTAAATATTGGACAAAAGATTTACCATAATAAGATGAAGAATTACAGTTAAAGTGGAAATAACCCCTCCTATCCTTTACTGCCAAGGAAGCCGCCATTTAGCCTATGTTTGATCTGCAGGTGCCATGGTGCTACACATGTGATCTGTTATGACACCAGACATTTTATGGCTTGATAGTTCGATTAAGAGCAAAAGCACCCATAACAGGTATCATTAACAGCATGCCTTAAAGGGGTCGTAAAGGTTAGTTTTTCCAAAAAATAACAATGTTATTCTTACCTTCTCTGTGCAAGGGTTTTGCACAGAGTGGCCCCATTCCTCCTCTTCTGGGATCCCCCAGTGGTGCTCTTGGCTCCTCCTTGCATCGAGTGCCCCCTGGGAGACCCGCATTCCAAAGGGGCATCCATGCGGGTGTGCTCCTGAGTCCTGCTGCTGCGTCTATTGACACAGACAGCAGGACTCGGCCCCGCCCCCTGGTTTCTGTGTCACTAGATTTGATTGACAGCAGCCAATAGCTACTGCTGCTATTAAACTATACAATGAGGACCCGAGACAGCAGCTGCAGCTGCTGGGCTCAATCTTGTTGCTGGAAAGATTGGGTTCAGGTAAGTAAAAGGGGGGCTCTGGGGGGCTGCTGCACTACAGAAGGTTTTACACCTTAATGCATAGAAAAACCTTGAGGGTTTACAACCCCTTTAAATGTAACTATTGAAAAACAATTACATCAATAGGTTTTTGATTCCATATTAAGGCCTCATTCACATGACCGTAACACAGCCATAAAAGTTTTACGGATCATTAGGTAAGGACAAAAAGTTTGTGCACAAATGATCAGTAAATAGATCTTTTTTTAATACATTTTATTGGGTTTTGCAAAACATACATGCCATAGTGTCAAATAAGGAATCTCTGTATCTCTGAATCTCCCTCTATGCTATTATAGTGTCCCCCATAAATATAATTGTGTAGAAGGCAGGGCCGATCCTAGGGTCACAGAAGCCTGGGTGCAGAAATATTTCTGGTGCCCCCACATGGGCGTGGTCATCTTACTAACTCCTCCCCTTTACAGGAGACTGTTCCACGTGCACCGGACAGAATAATTAGTGGAGCCTAGTACCGGAACGTGTTCCGGTACTAGGCTCCGCTGCAGTACCCAGCCCGAATTTCGGGGACAGCGGGAGGTATGCGCTCTTGTCAGTTGCCAGCGGAGACAGCAAGCGGGATGGGGATCCACAGCACCTGCTACATGCGCTCCGCCTCTCGAGGAGGAGGGAGGGGACCACTTTGGAGCTTCGGCGCCCTCACCTCTGCGGCGCCTGGGTGCGGAGCACCCCGTGCACCCTGCCTAGGATCGGCCCTGGTAGAAGGTTAGGGGGTAGGAGCTTCACTCGGCTGTGAGAGCCTCTGGGGAATATGGATGAACCATTTCTGACTCTAGAGTGCAATTAGAATAATGTGAGGAGTGGGATACCTAATCCAGGCCTATATGTAGCAGACAGGTCAGGCTACTGTACATACCCTGACGTTAGGTAGATTCGTCCCGCCCCCTTTAATTTCTTAGAAGATATAGTTTTGACAGAGCGCTGCATGGTCTCACTTGTAATCACTTTGTTCAAGGATTGTATATCTTTGTGTTTTAGCAAGAGTGAGATGGTTTAAAGCGAGTATAATAGGTGAGCAAATCTCACTATTGTGTACAGATGACATTGTCCCAGGAGCGAGATGGGAAGGTCCATCCAGTCCTCTAGCTCACCTAGAATTTTTAAGAATAGAGGATAGTTGAGAGAATACAAGGAGGATGGAAGTTTCCCATCATCGTAAATATACCTAAATATGTAATGTGGTTTCTGGCCATAGGAAATAGGGAGATTGAGAACCATGCAGGGAAATTGGAGGCCCCTAGGGGAAGTAGGTCGGGCAAACTAAAGTTGTTGAAGTATAAATAAACAATTACAGCTTGACAGTTCTCTAACATGATTCCTATACAAAGTGCCTTCTGAGTGCCACTCGGTGCCCAGGCCCAAGGAGGTAGTCATATCTTATTTGTAGAGTAGGGGGCAGATTCACAAAGGTATTATGCCGGCGTATCTCTTGATACGCTGCGTAATTTCAAATTTTGCGTGTCGTATCTTTGTTTTGTATCTTCAAAACAAGATACGACGGCATCTCGGCTAGATCCGACAGGATCTAAGCTGCAATATTTCGGCGGCCGCTAGGTGGCGTTTCCGTCGAATTCCACGTCGAGTATGCAAATTAGCTAGTTACGGCGATCCACGAACGTACGTCCGGTCGGCGCATTGTTTTTACGTCGGTTGCGTTCGGCTTTTTACGGCGTATAGTTAAAGCTGCTAAGTATGGCCGTCGTTCCCGCGTACAATTTTAAATTTTTTACGTAGTTTGCGTAAGTCGTTCGCGAATAGGGATTTGCGTAGAATGACGTCACCGTCGTGAGCATTGGCTTGTTCCGGGTTAATTTCGAGCATGCGCACTGGGATACCCCCACGGACGGCGCATGCGCAGTTAAAAAAAAACGTTGTTTACGTCGGGTCACGACGTATTTACATAAAACACGCCCCCATTACATCCATTACATCCATTTGAATCCCGCGCCCTTACGCCGCCAAAGATACACTACGCCGCCGTAACTTACGGCGCGAATTCTTTCAGGATTCGAAAAAAAAAAAGTTACGGCGGCGTAGTGTATCTTAGATAAGCTGCGCCCGGCGCAAAGGTACGTGGATCTGCCCCAAAGTCTTTAGTGTCCTGATAAATTAGAAACATGAGTCTATGGGCCAAATCTTCAAAGGAGATACGCAGGCGGAACTGCTGTTCAGCCTGCGTATCCCTGTGGCTATCTTTGGAAACGATCCTCAGAAGGATTTTTCCAAAGATAGGCAGAAGATCCGACATCTGTAAGACACTTACACTGTCGGATCTTAGGATGCAGTACCGCATCCGCCGCTGGGGGCATTTCGAGTCGAAATGCCGGCTAGCGTATGCAAATGAGTACTTAAGCAGATCCACAAAGCTTTTAAGCTTTGTGTTTTCTGCGTAAGTTACGATTTGCACGCGTTAAATTAGGGCTGGTTTTACAATGTGTAAAGTTAGTACACCATGGAAAACCAGACCTTTTTTTCGATCGCCGCGATTTTTTTTAAAATTTGATTTTTTTTTTCCGGCGCGTATTTTTTTTTTCACCCGTCGCAACTTTATTGTCCAGTCGCAATCCACAAAGCCAAGCGTAAATTACGTTCGCGCGCTGCACGTCGGGAAAATTACGTCACACGCATGCGCAGTACGGCCGGCGCGGGAGCGCGCCTCATTTAAATTGTAATCGCCCCCCGGAGAGGAGGACCGCCTTGCGACGGAGGCACTTAAGTTACACGGCGTGTAATTTCTAGGTAAGTGCTTTGTGGATCGGGCACTTAGGTAGAAATTTAACGCCTGTGTAACTTAACTGCTGAAAGTTAAGTTAGGCGGCGTTTTTGAGAATTTGGCCCTATGTTCCTGGAACCAAGGCTAAATAGCAAATACATCCTGGCACAGCTCATGTTTCCTTCCTATGCATATGCATTGATCATACGGTTTCCTCCCTTTTTATATGTTTGCCCCAGCAGAGAGCAGTACTTCCTAAAAAGCCCAGGAAAACATGGCCAGCAGTATTAACCCTTGCTTCTTAAGACTTACCAGCTCAGTGGGGAAAATTAACTAAATAGTGCAATTAACCCACATTGCAATTTGCAGTTATACTGAGAATGAAAGCAAGGTAATCAAAACCACACAATGCAGTAGTCAAGTCATAAAAAATAGAAAACACACATAACAATAAACCCCTATGGAAGAACCTGCTTACATACGCAGCTCAATTTACATGCTGGAGAACTCTGTGCGCAGGCAGGTAGGTATTTTATTTTTTATTGCCGAGGAGACATTGCATGTTTCTTGTGCAATAAACAGTCATCCATTGCTTACTATGTCTATTGGTATGCTGATGGTTATTTTGCTGTTTTCTATTAAATTCAAATATGCTTGTGTTTCCTCTGTTATATGTCCTAATTTTTTTGAATGCTCTCTAATAGAACCTCTTATGATCTTCTATGTACATCCCCTGATGAAGAGACTTAACTTGTTCCGAAACATGTCGGGTGCATAAAAGAAAGATCCAGATTGCTAGTACAGTCGTCTTGCCTATGTTCATATATTCATGTTTTGATTGGTGATGTATACACCAGTTTTATATATTATGTAATAAAAATTTGATATATTAATCTTTTGTATTGTTACTGTTGTCTTTGCTCAAAATATTTTTTGTCTATAGGGATGTTGGCATCATTATATGGCTTACTTGGGTGGTTTTATTGTTCTTGTGCAATAAAGAGCCTGCCTGCTTACAGTAGTTGTGCATAAAATGTATGGGTTTAGTTATAGCTAATGGGGGATTTCACCTTTTCTTGACTGCTAGAAGTAGGACACAAAATAAGGAGATCATGAGTTTGTATAACTAAGGAAATGCATCCCCAAAATGTTGAATGCTGCTACACTCAAATAACAAAAGAGAACCGTGTTCCATATTCTTTTGTGAATTAAGAGCCACCCACATTCCACTATTAGAGCGCTCATGAATATGCTTAAAGAGGATTACTTTTGAGTTATCACAATAACTTTTTAAAGCAGATTTCTGTCCTACTCACAATTAAGAGCAAACAGTATAATTCTACTACTTACTGTCCAGGTAAGAGGCTGCTTATCTTCGTTATGAGTCCGAATGACACATCCACTTTTCCATATAGGGAGCCAAGAGTTACAGCTACCACAGCAAACCATGTAGAAGGGCTGGCAGGGTACACTCCACTCAGCACTGAGCTCTAAATAGGAGAAAATAAAGTTTTAAGCTTTCATCAACTAAGAAAATTTGGAATGTGCTATGTTATCACCTAAATGATCTCTCTTCCCATTTCATGTGTACCGCTGGCCACCATGAGCACAAATGATCACTAATTTCTATCAGAATAAGAATTAATGTAAGTAGTATTGCTAGTGTCTGTATAATAAGCATGTTTTATACAATTTTGCCACTCTTGTATGCTATATGGAGTGAAGAAAAAAACTTTCACAATATGTAAAAAGGTTCTTTCTCTTCATTTTTAAGGGGGCCATACATGGATTTAAATTTGTCTAGTTCAGCAGGGACCAGCCAAATTTCAATCCATATATGGGGACTCTGAATCTATATTGAACCATCGATTGACTTGTGTACAATTAGCCTGTCTGGGTTTTTCCGAAATGATTAGTGCCACTGGCTACACTAATTATTGTGTTCTGTCGGCAGGGCCTGCATAACGCAATAGCACTGGGGAATCAAGCAATAATGTATGAAAATGTAAGAAAGTTGCATAATGTATGGCCTGGTTCAAGAAAAGCTTTTTCATTGGCTGTTTTCCTGACCCACTGTCTTCTGTACTTTCTAAATTACTGATCTATAGCACATATGTAAATCAGGAAAGTTAGAGAAAGTCCTAAGTACCCATCTGCATATATGTTTGTGGCTGGTGACTTAAAGGAACACTAAAGAGAAAAATTATATATGTTTTTAAATAACAAACATGTTATACTTACCTCCACTGTGCAGCTCGTTTTGCATAGAGTGGCCCCGATCCTTGTCTTCTGGGGTCCCTCAGCGGCTGTCTCGGCCCCCCGCCGCAAGAACTTTCTACCTTCATGCAAGGTGGAAAGTTATTGTAGGCGCGCTCCCGTGATACAGCCGGCGGCTATAGCCACTCACTGTATCACTCGGCCCCGCCCCTGGCGCGCGGCATCATTGGATATGATTGACGGCAGCGCAAGCCAATGGCTGCGCTGCTATCAATATCCAATGACGAGCCGACTCAAGCTGGGGGAAACTGTCGCGGGAACGAGCCCACGGAGTTTCGGGGCTTAGGTAGGTAAAGTTGGGGGGCTGGGGGGCCGTCATTGCCAGGTTTTTTTTTCACCTTAATGCATAGAATGCATTAAGCTGAAAAAAAATGAACCTTTACAATCCCTTTAAAGTACAACTAAAGACAAAACTTTTATTTTCATTTTGGATAGAGTAGGAGGGTTGTAACCTTTCCTTTTTTTTTTTTTTTTTTTGTCAATCTGTGTCCCATTAGGGAGATTTCCATACATTTCTTGTCCCAATGCCAAAACAGGAAACTGAGAGGAAATCCCTACAAAGTGAGGGAATCTGTGGTTGTCACAGAACTAGTGTCCCCATTGGAAGAGTTCCCCTCTATTCCTGTTCCTGTGAGGACAACCCAATATTTGGAATTAGTAGAAAGGGTGGCAGACAGCAATAAAAACCTGGCAGGTAATTTAATCCCTTCTCCATCCTATCCAAAACTTGAAAGAAAATATGCAATTTTTTGGAAATGTTTTATAGCAGAAAGTAAAAAAAAATATATTTTTATTTTTATATTGATGCTCTTTTTTGTTTATAGCGCAAAAAAAAAAACTGCAGAGGTGATCAAATACCACTAAAAGAAAGCTCTATTTGTGGAGAAAAAAAAATCATTAATTTTGTATAGGCACAGAGTCGCACGACCGCGCAAGTGTCAGTTAAAGCGACGCAGTGCCTTATCGCAAAAAATGGCCTGGTCAGGAAGCATGTAAATCCTTCCGAGGCTGAAGTGTTTAATGATAGTCTTTAGAGTCTCTCTCTCAAATCCTAAAGAAATCAGTGTAGCTAAATACACTGGGGCAGATCCACATACCTGCGCGTAAGAATCCGCCGGGCGCAGCGTATCTAAGATACTCTACGCCGCCGCAACTTATTTTTTTTTTTAGAATCCACAAATAATTTGCGCCGTAAGTTACGGCGGCGTAGTGTATCTTTGGCGGCGTAAGGGCGCGGAATTCAAATGGATGTAATAGGGGCTTGTTTTATGTTAATACGTCGTGACCCGACGTAAACAACGTTTTTTTTGCACTGCGCATGCGCCGTCCGTGGGGGTATCCCAGTGTGCATGCTCGAAATTAACCCGGAACAATCCAATGCTCACGACGGTGACGTCATTCTACGCAAATCCCTATACGCGAACGACTTACGCAAACAACGTAAAAAATTCAAAATTCAAAAATGCGCCGGCCGGACGTACGTTCGTGGATCACCGTAAATAGCTAATTTGCATACTTGATGCGGAATTCTACGGAAACGCCACCTAGCGGCCGCTGAAATATTGCACCTTAAGATCCGACGGCGTACTAAGACGTACGCCTGTCGGATCCCTCCGAGATGCCGTTGTATCTGGTTTTGTAGATACAAAACAAAGATACGACGCAGCAATTTTAAAATTACGCCGGCATTTCAATAGATACGCCGGCGTAATCCTTTTGTGGATCTGCCCCACTATGTACTGGATGCAAAACTGCCACAAAAACAATAAAGTGTTGTGGTAATGCAACAGTTTTGCATGCATGGCTTGTCCATCCCCCTGAATAAATTTGGAGATTTTACATCCAGAATTGCAGCATATACCTATTTTAGCTACTTACTTACGTTTGCTTTATCACATTTCCAGATATATATGACATAGAATAGATCACTCACCTTCAGAGTGATGAGTCGTTTCCTACAGGCAATCAGTCCAGACAGGTAGAGGTGTCGGAGAGCATCACGTCCCAGCTGTAGATCTATACCATCAGGAGTCACAGTAAACTGGAAGGCCACAGCCTGGTGAGCTTCTGCCATCTTGTCTTCTTCAGAGAAAGAGTTGCATGAGTTACTTTAGCAAATGTGTTTCTGAATGGTTATCATGATCAGATACATCTGTCACACATCCCAGCCTATGGCAATGATTTCCCAGTTAAACAGCAGAGCTAAAGTATAACTAAAGACAAAACTTTTTTTTTTCTTTTCAGTTTTGGATACAGTACAGAGGGATTAGAACGCGTGCCCGTTTTTATTGCTGTCTATGCCCCAGTTAGGGAGATTCACCCTCTCTAGTTATCCTGTTTACCATTATCATTGAAAGTGAAAGTAAAAGAAAATCCCAAATTTTGGGTTGTCCCCAGAAAAGTAATGGAGGGGAAATCTTTCAATGGGGACGCTAGTTCTTGTGACCTGGGGGTCCTCAAATGTATTTCCTCCTACTTCCTGTTCGGTTATGGGAAAGGAAGTAAGGGTAAATCTCCCCAATGGAACACAGATGGTGAAAAAATAATCTGATAGGTTATAACCCTCCCTTAAGTCTCGTACACACGATCAGTCCATCCGATGAGAACGGTCTGATGGACCGTTGTCATCGGTTAACCGATGAAGCTGACTGATGGTCCATCGCGCCTACACACCATCAGTTAAAAAAACTATCGCGTCAGAACGCGGTGACGTAAAACACAACGACGTGCTGAAAAAAATTAAGTTCAATGCTTCCAAGCATGCGTCGACTTGATTCTGAGCATGCATGGATTTTTAACCGATGGTTGTGCCTACTAACGATCGTTTTTTTTCCATCGGTTAGGAATCCATTGGTTAAATTTAAAGCAAGTTGGCTTTTTTTAAACCGATTGTTAAATAACCTATGGTGCCCACACATGATCGGTTTTGACCGATGAAAACGGTCCATCAGACCGTTGTCCTCTGGTTAACCTATCGTGTGTACGAGGCCTTACTCTATCCAAAATGAAAAATAAAGTTTTGCCTATAGTTCTACTTCAAATCTATTGTCTCCCTTCACTGCCATTAGGAATGAGGAAATATAGAGTATAATGACCCTGAAACGTAATTGTTAACCACTAACAATGATTACAGAATATTTAAATGTAAGCATGTCACCAGCTAACCTGGCAATGTAACACATGACTACGTTTTTCATGCAGATGATAACATCAAGGTTGAAGTGTCCTATTTTACACCTTATTAAACATGAAAAATGTCAGATTGGCATGAGGGAACCTGGATCTTAAAAGAGACTTATCTGCTGGAGCACACAAATATACAGTGTGTGTGAGTATATCATATCCTTCATATTATATGTGTCTAATATTTTTTACGCTAAATCATCATTCCAGAAAAGCACTTTTCACCTTTGCCGGATTTGTTTGTTAATGTAATTTATAAAGCAGAATGCCAGATTGTAACGGAAGTCCCTTTTGGGCACAGGGTGACTGAGAAAATATATCTTGGATCACTTAAAATGGGACAGTAATATTTATCCACAATATATACCAGGATATATGTAAAGACTATTCTTGGTTTGTTTGATTCTGAACTCAACATGTTGATTGAAAGAGCTGACCACATTGGCCTGTGTACAATGTAGGAGATTGACGGACTCCTACTGAAGCCCCTGCTATTGTGAGAATAGGTCCTTTGTTTAAACTTATGATAATGTATCATCTACTGTGTGAAGCTCGGTGACAAGTCTGACCTGTAGTGAAATCCTGATTTATCATAACAATGACCAGGCTGCTTAACCACTTAAGGACCGCCTTACGCCGATATACGTCGGCAGAATGGCACGGCTGGGCACAATCACGTACCTGTACGTGATTGTTAAATGCCCAGCCGTGGGTCGTGGGCGCGCGCCCGCGACCCAGTCCGAAGCTCTGTGACCGCGGCTGCGGGACCCGCAGCCCCGATCGCCGCCGGAGTCCCGCGATCGGTCCCCGGAGCTGAAGAACGTGGAGAGGTGAGTGTAAACACACCTTCCCCGTTCTTCACAGTGGCGCGGTCATTGATCGTCTGTTCCCTGATATAGGGAAAGGCGATCAATGATGTCAGGCGTCCAGCCCCGCCCCCTACAGTTAGAAACACATATGAGGTCACACTTAACCCCTTCAGCGACCCCTAGTGGTTAACTCCCAAACTGCAATTGTCATTTTCACAGTAAATAATGCATTTTTATAGCACTTTTTGCTGTGAAAATGACAATGGTCCCAAAAATGTGTCAAAATTGTCCGATGTGTCCGCCATAATGTCGCAGTCACGAAAAAAAACGCTTATCGCCACCATTAGTAGTAAAAAAAAAAGTTTAAAAAAAAAAAACGATCCCCTATTTTGGAAACGCTATAAATTTTGCGCAAACCAATCGATAAATGCTTATTGTGATTTTTTTTTACCAAAAATATGTAGAAGAATACGTATCGGCCTAAACTGAGGGATATTTATTATAGCAAAAAGTAAAAAAATATTGAATTTTTTTCAAAATTGTCCTTCTATTTTTGTTTATAGCGCAAAAAATAAAAACCGCAGAGGTGATCAAATACCACCAAAAGAAAGCTCTATTTATGGGAAAAAAAGGACGGCAATTTTGTTTGGGAGCCACGTCGCACGACCACGCAATTGTCAGTTAAAGCGACGCAGTGCCGAATCGCAAAATGGGGTCTGGTTCTTTACCTGCATTTTGGTCCGGGTCTTAAGTGGTTAAAGGGATTAGTTAATTAGCTCATGTTAATTAGGTTTCTGGTCACAGGTGTATTTTCAGAGTAATATGAGCAGGAGGTATACGCCCCCTCTTCTACTGTTTTTAAGACTTGTAGTCTGGTCCTAATAATATCCGATTCCTGCTTGACCCTCAACACAGAGCCTTGTCTAGTACTTGGGGGAGAATTATTCGTATGGGTCTCTTGTTCGGCTGATTGGAATGTTCGGTAGCTGCCTTTGTGTTCGGGAATGAAATGTCCTAAACTACTTTAACCCCTTTCATACTCGTGGTGTCATTACACAGATTAATTCCCAACATTTTTCAGGAGCAGCACCACTAGCTGATAGCTTGGGTAAAATAGAACATCATGGCCAGTCAGCTGTTTTAACCACTCAACTCTAGTAGCTATACAAATCATACTGTTCTGCTTGACCTGCCTACCAAGCATCATACAGTAACAATATTAAGGGTGGAGTGGGAGCTCAGGAACAGTTAATGACAACATGAAAGCCTGAATCCAGCAGGAAGTGGCACCTTTACCTATTAATTATCAAGACAGTCACAGGTAAACTAGATCAATCTAGAACTAGACTAGAAAACCTCAGTGTAATTATTATTTCATAGTACAGAAATAAATGTTTACAGGCCAATAACTAAATTCATAAATATGCACGGTGGCTTAGTTGTTAGCACTTTTACCTTGCAGCAGTCAGGTCCTTGATTTAAAGTATAACTAAAGGCAAAACCTTTTTTTAGTTTTAGACAGAGTGGAGAGGGGTTAGAATCCCTGTCAGATTTTATTGCTGTCCGTGCCCCTGTTAGGGAGATTGCCCCTCTATATTTGTCCTGTTTATCAATATCATTAAAAGTGTAGGTAAAAGAAAATTCCAAATTTTGGGTTGTCTCTTAAACAGTAATAGAGTAAAAATTTCTCCAATGGGAACACTCGCTCTGGCGACCTGGGTGGCCCCAATGGACTCCCTTAATTTGCAGGGATTTCCTCTTACTTCCTGTTTTGGCTATGGGACAGAAAGTGAAAGTAAAGCTTCCCAAAAGGACATAGATGGCACACAAATAAACACTTGACAGCTATTATAAATAACCCTTCCCTAAGCTATCCAAAATGAAAAAAAAAATTGACTATAGTTCTAACTTAAATCCCAGCCAGGACATGATCTGCATGATGTGTGCATGTTCTCTCCGTGCTTCTGTGGGTTTTCTCTGGGTACACTCCAAAGACATATTGGTAGTGTGACAGACTCACCCGGGACAGAGGATTTTAGAGGGGACTGAATGCTAGCCTCTTGCCTACTAACTATGGGCCCTGGCATTTGAGGAAGCTGAAAACATTTAGAAAGATGTTCTGTTATATAATGCAAAAGGATATAATTACATTTAACAATCAGGCTGCTTTCACACTGAGGCACTTTGCAGGTGCTATTGCGCTAAGAATAGCGCCTGCAATGCGCCCGGAAAGAGCCGCTCCTTTCTATCCAGTGTGAAAGCCTGGATAGAAATGGCTCTTTGAGGCACGGTAGGAGCGGTAAAAATACCGCCCCTATAGTGCCCCTGCCCATTGAAAACAATGGGGGAGCGCCTCCAAAAAGAGGCGTTTTTGCAGGCGGTTTTAACCCTTTTCCGCCCGCTAGAGGGAAATAGCGGCAAACAAAACAGTAAAACGCTGCTAAAAATAGCGGCGTTTTACCGCCAGCGCACCCAGTACGATGGTCTCTGCCAACCTGAAACTCAGTTAACAGATGTATGTAAAACGAAAGCTGATTAATGAGATCTGGAAAGCCCTGGGACTTCTGTTGTCTACTAGTCTGAGGTGGGGTGAGATCAGTTTGCATTGTTAATTAGGCTAATTAACTCACCTATTGCCTGCTAGCAAACTACTGTGGGGATGTTGAACTTATGATAATGTGTAGTGTACTTTGTGAGCCCGGTGCCAGCAAGTCTGACTGTTAGGATTAAGTTCATCTCCTGGTGGCACTATCCTGCTCTGGGCTGTCTGCTGCAGTTCCAGTGTCCACCAGCAGGTGTCTCCCAGAAGCCAGCAGGATCAGCCACACCTGGCTCCAGCTGCCAGGTGGATATTTAAGGCTGCTCCTCCCTTCCCCCAGTGCGTCACGATTCTGGTCCTTTCCTGTCTGCCTGCTACCAGCGTGTGCCTGATTACCTGCCTTTGTCCTGATCCATCCTGCACCCTTGTTCTATGCTCTTGTCCCCAGCCGTGTCCCTTTCCTTGCATCCCTGTTGCCTTTTCCCTTATGTTGTACATAGATAGCTGTTAGGTTTATTAGTTATTCTTGTTCTTGTTTGCTAGAGTGGTTTATGTTTTCACTGGTTGCTGTATATGTTTATTGGTGTATGTTCACTGTAAATAAATATCACTTTAATGATAAATGCTTGTTTGGTCTCAGTTTCTCTGTGTAGCTACGTGTCTGGTGGTCTTAGACGCTGAACCTGACATAATCGTGACGCCCACTAACGACCAGATCTGCTACACTTGGGGACTGAGAGCCGGTTACTTGAGTTTTTTGCCTTTGTCAGAATGCTTAGAGTGAAGGTTATTTGCAGTGTGCAGCTTGCAGGGGGGGATAAGGATTTGTGTCACTCACTGTGGCAGGATCTAACTGAGGAGGAGCTTCTTGGAAGCATTCTGACTGCACATGCCTTAGCCGTGGAGGGAAGATTTTCATTTGGTCAAGTACAACCTTTCATTCAGGTCTGTTCTGAGCTACTATTTCAGGTTACCTCTCAGGGCCATGATGTTTTCACTCCTCCATTTACTTTGTACCAGGCTGGATTTTTGGGATGGTTGCTGAAAAGTTGTACAGGTTCATTTCTCCAGCAGTATGCAGCCTATTCACAGCAGGTGGTGTTGGAATGTATTGCTTCTGTGCACTGTTTAATTGAGCAATGTGAGCAAGGGAGAGACAGACTGACTTTAGTTCAACCTCTGCTACAAACTTGGTCAGAGATCATATGCCCAGTGCTAGATGAGTCACATAAGTACCCTGCCACCAGAGGGCACACTTCCCCTGTATGCAATCAATTGAAAGCTCCCCCTGCAGTGCCGTTACCCATGGCAACATCTCAGGCCTTTTCCAGTATTTCTGATTCTATTCCCCCTAGTACTGTTACTACCTTCCCACCATCAGCAGTACAGCCTGGTCAGCACAAGGCAACTACATGCAGTAATGCAATATCTAAGCCTAAGAAAAAGAAACAAAGTTCATCTCCTGCTCGTATATCTGTGCCACTATCCATGTTGCCTGTTGATCCTGTTCCCACCGATCCGATGCCTGATGCGATCCAGTCCCACTCCATGTTGCCGCCTGCTGATGCGATCCAGTCCTCCCCCATGCAGCCGCCTGTCGATGCAATCCAGTCCTCCTCCATGTTGCCGCCTGCTGATGCGATCCAGTCCTCCTCCATGTTGCCTCTTGCTGATGCTATCCAGTCCTCCTCCATGTTGCTGCCTGCTGATGCGATCCAGTCCTCCTCGATGTTGCCGCCTGCTGATGTGATCCATGCCTCCTCCATGTTGCCGCCTGCTGATGTGATCCATGCCTCCTCCATGTTGCCGCCTGCTGATGCGATCCATGCCTCCTCCATGTTGCCACCTGATGATGCGATCCATGCCTCCTCCATGTTGCCACCTGATGATGCGATCCATGCCTCCTCCATGTTGCCACCTGATGATGCGATCCATGCCTCCTCCATGTTGCCACCTGATGATGCGATCCATGCCTCCTCCATGTTGCCACCTGATGATGCGATCCATTCCTCCTCCATGTTGCCACCTGATGATGCGATCCATTCCTCCTCCATGTTGGCACCTGATGATGCGATCCATGCCTTCTCCATGCTGCCGTCTGTTGCAAAGCCTGCTGCGGGTGATCTGCCATCTGTTGCCAAGCTTGCCACAGCGGATTCCCGGGATGCCACTGACCAGCTTGACTATGCTGGTTCCTGGGCTGCTACCCAGTCTGATGTGCCCGCTGCCCAGCCTGTTGATCTGGTATCTGCCGCCCCTCTGGACTATGCTGATTCTGGGGCTGCCGCCCCTCTGGACTATGCTGATTCCGGGGCTGCCGCCCCTCTGGACTATGCTGATTCCGGGGCTGCCGCCCCTCTGGACTATGCTGATTCCGGGGCTGCCGCCCCTCTGGACTATGCTGATTCCTGGGCTGCGGCCCCTCTGGACTATGCTGATTCCTGGGCTGCCGCCCCTCTGGACTATGCTGATTCCGGGGCTGCCGCCCCTCTGGACTATGCTGATTCCGGGGCTGCCGCCCCTCTGGACTATGCTGATTCCGGGGCTGCCGCCCCTCTGGACTATGCTGATTCCGGGGCTGCCGCCCCTCTGGACTATGCTGATTCCGGGGCTGCCGCCCCTCTGGACTATGCCAAATCTCTGCTTGCTGTTAAGCTGGCCTCTGATTGGGTTAAACTTCCACCTATTGATGTGTCTGAGGCTTCTAAAAATCCAGTGTTATGTGGCCTAAAGGGGTTGTCTGGGTGGGTCAAGATCCCTACATTTGCTCATCCCGAGTTCTTATTCCAGCCAGAGGATCCTGTTGTGCCAAGGCCAGATGGTCCAGATCTCCCCTTTAAACTTGAGAGTCAAATCTGCTGTTACAGCCCCTGTAGTAGAGATCCCATGGGAAAGGACAGTGTTCCATTTGAGCTTTGTCCTGACCCAGAGGTCATCTCTGCGATCCCTGGTGCATTTGGGGACCCAGGTGGGGTAACCTATGTGCTAGGTAGACCCGAGGGACAGGTACAGTACAGAGTGGCCTCTAGTAACAGAGGGAGAGAAGGTCCAGTTGTGAAGGAATGCCCTGGCATCAGGGTACCTGCACGGACCAGGGACTTTGGAATTGGGTGGTCGGGTGTCCTTTGGTGTCCCAGCATTGGGACACAGGCTGCTTTTAAGAATATACCTTTGCTGTTGTGCCTCATTAGGGATCTGACCAGCAGAGAACCCAGACAGTTTTGGGACCCCGGCGGCGGGGTTCTCACCAGGCCTTCAGACATGGACAGTGGAGTGCTCAGTCAGCTTGCAGATCCTGGTGGTAGGGCCCTATGGATCGTCCAGAGGCCGCTCCTTAAGGTGGGGAATCTGTTAGGATTAAGTTCATCTCCTGGTGGCACTATCCTGCTCTGGGCTGTCTGCTGCAGTTCCAGTGTCCACCAGCAGGTGTCTCCCAGAAGCCAGCAGGATCAGCCACACCTGGCTCCAGCTGCCAGGTGGATATTTAAGGCTGCTCCTCCCTTCCCCCAGTGCGTCACGATTCTGGTCCTTTCCTGTCTGCCTGCTACCAGCGTGTGCCTGATTACCTGCCTTTGTCCTGATCCATCCTGCACCCTTGTTCTATGCTCTTGTCCCCAGCCGTGTCCCTTTCCTTGCATCCCTGTTGCCTTTTCCCTTATGTTGTACATAGATAGCTGTTAGGTTTATTAGTTATTCTTGTTCTTGTTTGCTAGATTGGTTTATGTTTTCACTGGTTGCTGTATATGTTTATTGGTGTATGTTCACTGTAAATAAATATCACTTTAATGATAAATGCTTGTTTGGTCTCAGTTCCTCTGTGTAGCTACGTGTCTGGTGGTCTTAGACGCTGAACCTAACACTGACCTTAAGTGGGGATATCTGATTAATCACAACATTGTCTGGGTGGGCATTGAGTCACCTAGGCTGGTTTAGGTGACTAGTTAATTAGCACATGCTAACTATGGGCCAGATTCACAGCAGACTTACGAATGTGAGCCGTCGTATCTATGCGCCTGATTCTTAGAATCAGTTACGTATAGATTTGGCCAAGATACAAGCGGCGTAAGTCTCCTACGCCGTCGTATCTTGGGTGCAATATTTACGCTGGCCGCAAGGGGCGCTTCCGTAGATTTACGCGTCGAATATGTAAATTAGGTAGATACGCCGATTCACGAACGTACTTGCGGCCACTACGCCGTTTACGTAAGGCTTACGTCCGGCGTAAAGTTACCCCTGCTATATGAGGCGTAGGTAATGCAAAGTATGGACGTCGGCAAGCGTATCTTTTTACGTTGTTTACGTAAGTCGTACGTGAATAGGGCTGTCCGTAGGTTACGTTCACGTCACAGGCAATGGGCCTGGCGTATCTTTTGGAGTAAATTCGACGTGATACTGAGCATGCGCGCGCATGCGCCGTTCGTTAGGCGCGTCATTTACGTGGGGTCACGATTGATTTACATACAACACGCCCACCTCTTCCACATTTAAATTACGCGGGCTTACGCCGGCCCATTTACACTACGCCGCCGCAACTTACGGAGCAAGTGCTTTGTGAATACTGCACTTGCCCGTCCAAGTTGTGGAGGCATAGCGTAAATAGGATACGCTACGCCCGCACAAAGTTACGCGCTCGTACGTGAATCTGGCCCTATGTTTCTGGTTACAGTTTGTATGGTTAGGGTACAGTGGCGGCTGGTGACATTTTAGAATGGGGGGGGCGCAAGACCCCGCCCCTCCACATTTGGTCCCTCCCACTTCTCATAAGCCACACCCCCTATAGAATACACTCACTCCGTCCCCTGTATTCCACTTGCTTCCACTCATAGTGTCAGGAGTATACAGCTCAGCATCACAGCACAGAGTATATAGCCCCAGCATCACAAATCATGGTATATAGCGCAGGCTTACAGATTGGCGCAAACAAACTAAAAAATTACACTGTTAGTTATGAAGGACTCTAAATGGGCATGAGATTATCAGAGACTGCGGACATACTGCACGAGATTACCAGAGACTGCGGACATACTGCACAAGATTACCAGAGACTGCGGACATACTGCACAAGATGACCAGAGACTGCGGACATACTGCACAAGATGACCAGAGACTGTGCACATACTGCACAAGATGACCAGAGACTGCACACATACTGCACGAGATTACCAGAGACTGCGGACATACTGCACAAGATTACCAGATACTTCGCACATACTGCACAAGATTACCAGAGACTGCGGACATACTGCACAAGATTACCAGAGACTGCAGACATACTGCATTACTTGTCCTGCGACTTGGGACTTCAACGTTGCATGACAAGTCGTACCCCATGATTTCCAATGAGAACCGTTCATATCTGTGCGACTTCAAGTCACAGCGACTTCAAAGTAGTCCCTGCATTACTTTGGTCGCACTTTGATGCAACTTGAGGTCCATAGACCTCCAGAATACACAGACATTGCATCAGGTCCGACTTATCCTGCAACTTTCCAGTCCCAAGACCCTCCCACTTCTCATAAGCCACACCCCCTATAGAATACACTCACTCCGTCCCCTGTATTCCACTTGCTTCCACTCATAGTGTCAGGAGTATACAGCTCAGCATCACAGCACAGAGTATATAGCCCCAGCATCACAAATCATGGTATATAGCGCAGGCTTACAGATTGGCGCAAACATTACACTGTTAGTTATGAAGGACTCTAAATGGGCATGAGATTATCAGAGACTGCGGACATACTGCACGAGATTACCAGAGACTGCGGACATACTGCACAAGATTACCAGAGACTGCGGACATACTGCACAAGATGACCAGAGACTGCGGACATACTGCACAAGATGACCAGAGACTGCGCACATACTGCACAAGATGACCAGAGACTGTGCACATACTGCACAAGATGACCAGAGACTGCGCACATACTGCACGAGATTACCAGAGACTGCGGACATACTGCACGAGATTACCAGAGACTGCAGACATACTGTACAAGATTACCAGATACTTCGCACATACTGCACAAGATTACCAGAGACTGCGGACATACTGCACAAGATTACCAGAGACTGCAGACATACTGCATTACTTGTCCTGCGACTTGGGACTTCAACGTTGCATGACAAGTCGTACCCCATGATTTCCAATGAGAACCGTTCATATCTGTGTGACTTCAAGTCACAGCGACTTCAAAGTAGTCCCTGCATTACTTTGGTCGCACTTTGATGCAACTTGAGGTCCATAGACCTCCAGAATACACAGGCATTGCATCAGGTCCGACTTATCCTGCAACTTTCCAGTCCCAAGACGCTATTTCCACCAATAAAATTTAAAAACCAATTAAATAAAAAAAATACATTTAACAAGCCTGGGGGGGGGGGGGGAGGCGGTAGTTGGAGGGAATTGGATGGGCTCCAAAAAAAATGAAAAGGCGGGGCGGGGGGGGGGGGGGGTGGGAGTTTTGGGTTGGGGCTGGTTTGGGTGCCGTTACGGCTGCTATTTCCACCAATTAAATAAAAAAAAAAACAATGTTAAATATTTTTTTTTTTTAAGCAGCCCGGGGGGGGGGGGTCCCAAAAAAATTAATAAGCGGGGGGAGGGGGGCTTTGGGTGCCGTTGCGGCTGCTATTTCCACCAGTTAAATAAAAAAAAAACAATGTTAAATACTTTAACGGCCGGTATTTTCGTCCAATGTTTTTTTTTTTTATAAGCCGGGTGAAGGAAGGGGTCCGTTTGCCCGCTATTACATACATGCCCGCTATTTGCAATACTTTGATTAGGCAGGGAGGGGGTTCATACCTGTTACTGCAGGCATGCTGGCAGACAGCATAGCTCAGCTTCCAGGCGCACTGAGCTCGAGAGTCCCGACGTCACTTCCGGTTCTTCCTGAGACGTCGGGACTAGCACAGAGACGTGCGGGTGCACACAGAAAGTGTGCACCCGAGTCATAACAACACAGTCCATCACGCCGGAAGCAAGTGGCGCGATGGAGAACACCACAAAGGCATCTTTTTTCTGCCAATGTAGCGCCTCGTCTGCAATCCCGTGATTGCACAGACGTGGTGCTACCCACACCTCACTGTGCCCGGCGCTCGGACACAGTGCACCTAAGGACCTTTTTTGGAAACAAAAATTTCCTTAAAGGGACATGTTTAAATAAACTTTTTTTTTTTTTTAGATTTTTTTTTACTGATTGGGGAGGGGGGGCGGCGCCCGAGCGCCCTCTATGGACGGGCCACCACTGTTAGGGTAATATGATCAGGAGGGGACTGTTCTCCTCGGGGTAAATATTCTGTGTGATTATGTTTAATAAAAGTTCCTGTTTTGCAACTGAGCTAGTACCGTCTAGTTCTTGGTTGCAATATGAGGCTATAATATCTTACTGGAGGAGCAGTATACTAACAGAAGCACTCAAGCGGAGTGTGGGAGGGTTTCGTCACAGGTAGGCTTACCGGCTCCTGTCTAAATCAGCCCTAAAATGTATGTGTGAATGTAAGATATGGACCTTAGATTGTAAGCTTCTAAGGGGGGAGACTGATGTTAATGAATAGTATGTAAAGATTTGCATAAACTGACAATGCTGTATACCTGTCATAAATACATGGTTGCAAAGTTTACTGTTGGTGCTGTCTGAATGAAGCAGTGTGGGGAAATATAGCATATTGGGCCCTCACACCTTGGCCCCACAGCAGCTGCATGATGGCAGTTTCACCGCTGAGAGAAAAATACAAAATATAGTGCCGATTTGTACAAGGCATCACAAAATTCGGCAGACCCTCAGGAGCAGCAGTGTAGGCTTTTAAGGGGTAAAACAGGTAGTGAGGAGGTGATATATTACTTCCTTGCTGCCTGTTAAATTCCCTCTGAAAATGGGCATTTAAGGAGGCAACGCTAGTGTAAATGAGCCCTAAAAGTGTCCATTCATGGCCTGCAGTAAAGAGGCATCATCACACCATTGGACAAAACAGTTTGGGATCATCCTCATAATACCTTTTTGCCAGGAGACATATTTGTTTGTGATCACATTATGTCACAAGTATAGAATTGTGTCACAAACAAACAAAAATTGTGAACAGAAACTTAAAACACAAACATGTCCTCAAGTTAGGTTATGAAAAAAAAAAAAAGAATGGCTTCCACTATGCCCACAGCAATATGATTGATATGATCTAATTATGACGGGATACATTTTTTTTACTGCATTTGTTGAATACAGACGAGTTTAAAAATAACCTTGGGCTTTAACCAAGTGAACTATGTCTATTTAAGTTACAAGCTCTTGAATAAATGTCTCCTCTGGTTAACATGCTCCCTATGCACTTCCCTTCTCCTCAAACATTCCCTTGCAGCAGCAACACAACTTGTAAGTTTATATCCACGTAGGAGAGTTGGATATAGCCCAAGTGTGTGAAAGGTTAGGGAACAGCAAGAGAGAAGAGCTAGGGACTTCAAGCGCAACAAAAAAACAGGTGTAGAAAAAATGGTAGGGTGGAGAACTGGGCGTTAAGAAATTAGGAATATACAGGTGCATCTAAAAAAAAAATTGAATATCATCACAAAGATAATTTATTTTAGTAAATGAAATTCAAAAAGCAAAACTCATATTTTATATAGATGCGTTACACACAGAGTGATATATTTCAAGCATTTCTTTTTTGGAATTTTGATGATTATGACTTACAGCTAGTAAAAACTCAAAATTCTGTATCTCAGAAAATTTGAATATTAAATAAAACCAATAAATAAATAAAAAAAAAAGGATTTTAAATACAGAAATGTTGACTTACTGAAAAGTATGTAAATCTACAGTACAGCATGCACAATACCAATACTCAGTGGGGGCTCTTTTTGCATGAATTACAGTGCATCCAGAACGTAGTCACAGTGCTTTCCTTTTTCCACATTTTGGGGTTGATTTACTAAAGGTAAATCCACTTTGCACTGCAAGTGCACTTGAAAGTGTACTTGGAAGTGCAGTTGCTGTAGATCTGAGGGTAAGATCTATAATGAGGGGAAGCTCTGCTGATTTTATAATCCAATCATTTACAAGCAAAAATGCTGTTTTGTATTTTCCTTGCATATCCCCCTCAGATCTACAGCGACTGAACACCCAAGTTCACTTGCAATGCCTTATTCCAAAATGGATTAAATTCATTATTTTCCTCAAAATTCTACAAACAATATCCCATCACGACAACGTGAAATAAGTTTGTTTGAAATCTTTGCAAATTTATAAAAAAAAAAATCCCATGTACATACAGTAAGTACCGTATTTATCGGGGTATTGCGCGCTCCGGCGTATAGCGCGCACCCCTAATGTGGACCCGCATTCCTGTAAAAAAAACATTTTAGTACTTACAGTTTTGGTGTCTTGCGCGGCGTCCATCGGCGGCCTCGTCGGGTCCGGCGTCCGTCTGCGGCTTCAGTGGTGTCCTCCTCGTCGGGTCCGTCTGCGGCTTCGGTGGTGTCCTCCTCGTCGGGTCTGTCTGCGGCTTCGGTGGTGTCCTCCTCGTCGGGTCCGGCGTCCATCTGTGGCTTCGGTGGTGTCCTCCCAGCTTATCCCGCGCTGTCTCCCCGTCGAATCGCCGCTTCCCGCGCTCAGTTTGAACGCCTCCGCCGACGTATACCTAGTGCAGTACCCTCGGCTAAAATTCGGCCAGGCTCGGCTTCACTCGTGCTCAAGCTCTGTGACGTTTATGCCTGAGCACAAGCAAAGCCGAGCCTGGCCGAATGTAGCCGAGTGTACTGCACTTGGTATATGTTGGCGCAGGCATTCAAACTGAGCGCGGGAAGCGGGTATCGACGTATATCGCGCACCCACGATTTGAGATGTTTCTACAAGTTGATTGGAGTCCAACTGTGGTAAATCCAGTTGATTGGACATAATTGGAAAAGGCATGTTGGAAAGGCACATCTGTCTATAAGGTCCCACCGTTAACAAGTGCATGTCAGAGCACAAACCAAGCCATGAAGTCCAAGGAATTGTCTGTAGATCTCAGAGACAGGATTGTTTCAAGGTACAGTTCTGGGGAAGGGTGCAGAAAAATGGCTGCAGCATTGAAGGTCCCAATGAGTACAGTGGCCTCCATCATCCGTTAATAGAAGAAGAAGTTTGGAACCACCAGGACTCTTCTGGAGTGGGCTGCCTGGCCAAACTGAGTGATCAGGGGAGATGGGTCTTAGTCAGGAAGGTGACTAGGAACCTGATGGTTATTCTGACAGAGCTTCAGCGTTTCTCTGTGTTGAGGGGAGAAAACCATCTCCCTTCATCATCTCTGCAGCACTCCACCAATCAGGCCTGTATGATAGAGTTGCCAGACGGAAGCCACTTCTCAGTAATAGGCACATGACAGCCTGCCTGGAGTTTGCCAAAATACACTCTTAGACCATGAGAAATACAATTCTCTGGTCTGATGAAACAAAGATTGAACTCCTTGGCCTTAATGGCAAGGGTCACATCTGGAGGAAACCTGGCTAATACCATGCCTACAGTGAAGCATGGTGGTGGCAGCATCATGCTGTGGGGATGTTTTTCAGCGGTAGGAAATGGGAGACTAGTCAGAATCGAGGAAAAGCTGAATGCAGCAATCTACAGAGACATCCTTGATGAAAACCTGCTCCAGAGCGCTCTAGACCTCAGACTGGGGTGGAGGTACATCTTCCAACTCGACAATGACCCTAAGAACCCAGCCAAGATAACAAAGGAGTGGCTATGGGACAACTCTGTAAATGTCCTTGAGTGGCCCAGCCAAAGCCTAGACTTGAACACGATTGAACATCTCTGGAGAGATCTAAAAATGGCTGTGCACAGACACTTCCCATCCAACTTGATGGAGCTTGGGAGATCCTGTAAAGAAGAATAGGAGAAACTGCACAATAATAGGTGTGCCAAGCTCATAGCATCATACTCAAAAAGTCTTAAGGCTGTAATTTTTGGCCAAAGGTGCTTCAACAAAGTATTGAGCAAAGGCTATGTACAGGCTATGTATAGGCTATGTACATGCTGTATAGGCTTATGTACAGGTGATTTTATTTGTTTGTTTTTTTTATAATTTTGCAAAGGTTTCTAACAAACTTATTTTACGTTGTCATTATGGGGTATTGTTTTTGACAAAAATAATGAATTTAATGCATTTTGGAATAAGGCTGTAACATAACAAGATGTGGAAAAAGTGAAGCGATGTGAATACTTTACGGATGCACAGTACTGCATCAATGCAGCCTGGCAATGAAAACGATCAGCCTGTGGCACTGCTGAGGTGTTATGGAAGCCCAGGTTGCTTTGATAGCGGTCTTCAGCTCGTCTGCAGTTAGTGGTGTCAGAATTAGTGGGATAGGTAGTGGACACCGGATGCTTTTGCATATGTCCTGGTTGATAATACAATGGAACACAGTGACACCATGATCATTAAACCAAGTATTGTTACTTTTGGCAGTGTGGGCAGGTGCCAAGTCCTGCTGGAAAATGAAATAAGCATCTCAATAAATCTGGTCAGCAAAGGGACGCATGAAATTCTCTAAAAATTCTGGTAGAAGGCTGTGCTGACTTTGGACCTGATTCCCAAATGAAATGCAAAATTTTCCACAGTCCGTGATGATTTGGGGAGCCATGTCATCTTCTAGTGTTGGTCCACTGTGTTTTATCAAGTCCACAGTCAGCGCAGTCCTCTAGCAGGGAATTATAGAGTACTTCAGATCAGGTCAGGTCAGGTCAGATGCAGGCTCAAGGTCAGGATTATGGGCAGCGAGGTCATGGCGCAAGAGAGAGAAACCGAGGCAAGCATGTGAGGGCTTGCCGGGTATTTATGGGACTGTCAGTAATTATCCTCACGTAACACCTGAGCGCAGGAGGTGCTGCCTGCCCCACACTGTAGGAATACACTCGCTGGTAGACACCGGTACTATGGCCCATGGATTGACAGTGCCCCCAGCAGGTGAAATCCTTTAAAGGCTCACTAAAGGTATTTTTTTAAATAACAAACATGTTATACTTACCACTGCTGTGCTGCCCGTTTTGCACAGAGTGGCCCTGAACCTGGTCTTCTGAGGTCCCTCGGCGGCTGTCTCGGCTCCCCCCCGCAAGGACTCAACACCTTAATGCGAGCGAGCTTGCATGGTGTTGAGTGGTTGCGGGCATGCTCCCGTGATACAGCCGGCGGTCATAGCCGCTCGCTGTATCACTCGGCACCACCCCCGGCGCGCCACGTCATTGGATGTGATTGACAGCAGCACAAGCCAATGGCTGCGCTACTTTCAATCAACCAATAAATGAGCCGGGAAGACGGCCCAGAGGCCTGTGCGTTCACAGCGTGGGACTACAACAATGCAAGTTCTGCCAGACACACAACTCTGGCTGAATGGAAAAAACAGGACCTGCACATTTTCTGATCTAACCTGACCTGCACATTGTCTGATCACACTGATAAGATCTCTGGAAGAAGCTGAAGCAGCATTTAAGAGACCAGGGACACATGGCTGTTAACCATTTCAGCTGATAATCAGCTATTTAGCCAGAGCTCTGTGTGTGCTGCACAGATTGTTTAATTGGAGTTTTTTTGTTGGAGGATTTACTGTTGGATCAGGCCAAAAGCTTTACAGACCCATTAACTGGTTGCTGTCCTCTGCTAATCTTGAGCACTTCAGTGTTTGCAAGAAAAATTTTATTTTGCAAATTGGATGTGATGCTTTCTTCTGTCACTTGGTTGTACTTTCAAAGGAAAATTACTGACTTGATCTTGCAGAGATGGTTTAACCACTTGGCGCCCGCGCCATAGCCGAATGACAGCTACAGCGGCGGGCGTCAATAGACGTCCTCCCCTTCGCACGCTCCCTGCCCGCACTGTGATCACCCGAGTCACTGAGACTCGGGTGATCACGAATCCGAGTAAGGGGCCGGTCCTGGCCCCTTACCATGTGATCAGCTGTCAGCCAATGACAGCTGATCACATTATGTAAACAAAAGGTGGCAATCGTTTTTTTTCTCCTCACGCTGTCAGTGTGAGGAGAAAAAAAAGCTGATCACTGGCTTATGTGAAAGGGACATCAGTCCCAAGAGGAAGGAGGCACATCTGCCTCGTGTGCCGCCAGTAACCCCAGCTAGTGCCACCTGCAATTGCCCACAGTGCCACCTATCAATGCCCAAGAGTGCCACCTATCAATGCCCACCAGTGCCACCTATCAATGCCTATCAGTGCCTATCAGTGCAGCCCATTGGTGCCCACCAGTGCCGCCCATCAGTGCAGCCTCATCAGCCTACATCAATGAAGGAGAAAAATTACCCGTTTGCAAAATTTTATAAAAAAAAATATAATTAAAAAAAAATCTGTATTTTTATTTTTTTTAACAAAAAATAAAAACCACAGAGGTGATCAAATACCACCAAAAGAAAGCTCTATTTGTAGGGAAAAAATTATAAAAATTGCATTTGGGTACAGTGTTGTATGACTGCGCAATTGTCATTCAAAATGCATCAGCACTGAAAGCTGAAAATTGGTCTGGGCAGGAGGGGGGTTTAAGTGCCCAGTAAGCAAGTGGTTAAATAGAGTGGAGCAACCCTGCAATACTATATACCTGTACACTGAGTTCAGCTTTAAATGCAGTCACAGACCATCTCCTGAATCAATCATGTCTGCAATCCCTAACCGTTCCTTGTATTATGTCTGCAGTCTCTGACCATCTCCTGTACTATATCTACAGTCTCTGACCATTTCCTGTACTATATCTGCAGTCTATGACCATTTTCTTGTACTATGTCTGCAGTCTCTGGCCATCTCCTGTACTATATCTGCAGTCTCTGACCATCTCCTGTACTATATCTGCAGTCTCTGACCATCTCCTGAATCAATCATGTCTGCAATCCCTAACCATCCCCTGTACTATGTCTGCAGTCTGACCATCTCCTGTACTATGTCTTCAGTCTCCAACCATCTCCTGTACTATGTCTTCAGTCTCCAACCATCTCCTGTGCTATATCTGCAGTCTCTGACCATCTCCTGTGCTATATCTGCAGTCTCTGACCATTTCCTGTACTATATCTGCCGTCTGGAATTCTGCTTCCTTTGTGTGAAATCCCTGGAGTTCCTTCAAGTCTCTGCTTTCCTATTAAAAACTGACAACACTAGGCAGGAGCACACACCGTGGTCAGTTCTCTAGCTGTACTGGGAATATGCTCTCCCCCACTAATCAGACTTGTTCTGACCCCCCCCCCCAACCTCTGCACTGTCATTCACTGGTAAGTTCAGTGTGCTGCTGTGTCTCCTCCCCAGCTCTTATGCAGCTGAAAACAGAGGATCACTTATGAAAAAAGGGGAAAAAATATATTTATAATGTTGTTTTTTAATATATACACAAATGTTTTACTTTTCATTTCTATTTTAAACTGAATACGTTGTTTTACAAGGTGTTCATTTACAATCACTTTAACTGTAGTACAGAAAAGTGACCAACCTGGTGATGCAGTCTGGCAGGAAAAAGTTAGAAATTTTTTAGCAGGGAATAGAGTTCACATACTGTATATTGTATGTTTTTAGCTGTGCATTTAGCCATTTGCATGGCCTTCAATATATATTAAAAAATAAAATAAAATACATTAAAATTCTGCACTATGGCTCCAGATAATTTCTTTCCTAAAGGTCAGCTGAAAGACAATGCACAGGCCAAGGACACAACCGTCACAAAATGTATTCTACGTTCACAAGACAAACTGAAGTCACCAATATACTCCTAAGCAGGTGCAATAAAATAAAAAGCTATGTATAACAACAGGTACTCCACAGTGTTTGCATACATAAACTGCTGTTCAAAGTAATGTCACCACATAGCATATTAAGTGATTTTAAACAAAGCAACAAAAAGAACAAGTGCTCTCCTTAAGATTATTGAAACTTTACCTGTTTTCTAAGTTTTTTGTTCCAAAGATCTTCCAGTTCTACCCACAAGCATACAGAACTGCAGCTGCTGCCTTCTGTCCTCTCTATGTCCTTCAAGCACCCTGTGTGTATGAGTGTATGTGTGTGAGTGTGTGTATGTGAGTGTGTGTATGTCATTTTCTAGGTTGCAGCCAAAACCCAGTCCGTGTAACCTGAGACCCAACAACACAGAGCTGAGATGTTCCTGCTGAGATTACGCACATACATACTCACTGTTACTAAAGGAAGAAACGAGGCAGCTACATTATAAAACACAGATTGTTTATGGTATACATTTCTGAAATGTTTTATCTGATAACCATTTATAGACTCTCTTACGGGAAGGACGTTTGTGGATTTAGAGCTCATAACACAAAACAAGATTGGGAAAAATACGTATTATTGTTACCTTAAAATGGTAGCTTTGACTAAAAAACTTTAACCACTTCCATACCAAACACTTTGGCCCGGATTCACAAAGCACTTGCGCCGACGTATCTCCACATACGTTGCGTAAGTGCAAATATGCGTCGTCGTATCTGTGCGCCGTACCCACAAACTAAGATACGCCTAAAAACAGGCTTAATCCCGCCGACGTAACTTGCCTACACCGGCGTAGGGTGGGCGCACATTTACGCTGGCCGCATGGTGGCGCTGCCATTGATTAGCCATTCAAATATGCAAATGAGGAAAATACGGCGATTCACGAACCCTCGCCGGCCCGACGCAGGCTACGAGAGGTGCGTGTAAGTTGTACGTCCGGCGTAAAGTTCAGCTGAACTCACATGAATTCAACCCGGCAATGCAGTCTGACTTCGGGGGCGATTTGACAGACATCTGTGCAGGTTCCTGCACAGATCTCTATACAAATCGCCTCCCGAAGTCGCCAAAAGTAGTACAGGAGTAACTTTTGAAAATCAGATTCAGATGGTGCCATTGCCAGCAATAGCTGCCGATTTGACAATTACTCAGTCATGCAACTTTGTACTCACATGATATCTATATATATATTTTTTTTTACATAAATAGAGCTTTCTTTTGGTGGTATTTAATCACCACTAGGGATGAGTCGAAAATCCCCCGTTTCGGTTCGCAGCAGAACATGCAAACAGTCAAAAAATGTGTTCGAACACGCGAACACCATTAAAGTCTATGGCCCCGTACACACGTCCGAGAAACTCGACGGGCAAAACACATCGTTTTGCTCGTCGAGTTCCTTGTGAAGTCGCCGAGGATCTCGGCGAGCCAACTTTTCCCATTGACTAACGAGGAAATAGAGAACATGTTCTCTTTTTGGCCCGACGAGACCCTTGTCGGTTTCCTCGGCGAAAAGTGTACACACGACCGGTTTTCTCGGCAGAATACGTCTCCCATCGAGTTTCTGGCTCAATTCTGCCGAGAAACTCGGTCGTGTGTACGGGGCCTATGGGACACGAACATGAAAAATCAAAAGTGCTCAAGGCAAAGGCTGTAAATGGTGTATGTACATGTGAGTTCTTTTTTAAAGTGCAAAGATTTCAAACAAACTTCTTTCACATCATTATGGGGTATTGTTTGTAGAATTTTAAGGAAAAGAATGAATTTAATCCATTTTGGAAAAAGGCCACAAAATGTGTAAAAAGTGAAGCGATGTGAACACTTTCCGGATGCACTGTTTACTGTATGCTCCATCAGTAAACGTTCTTATATTTTCAGAGGTCTTACAGTGGGTATAGAAAAGAATCACCCCCTTTAAAACAATCCCATGTTTTTTCTTTGCGGCCCGAAATATAGACAGACAGCATTTTGTTTTTTCTCCCTGGACCTGGTTCCCTTCTTTTTGGATATACAGGTCCCACCTTAAGGATTCTCTATTTTTTTTAATCTCCTCTACCAATACATGGTAAGTCCTCTTGGATATATAGAGGAGAGTTTGTTCCTCCTCCGTTGGTGGTTCATATTTATTTAGTAATCCTCTTTTTTTGGCTTTTGTTTTTGTCCCCCTATTATAGTGATATGAGGAAGGAATTTTAAACACCATTCTACTTGAATATCTTTTATTCCGCCCCCCTATGGGTTGTAGGGATTGAGAGCTCTTTGAACGGTTGGCGCAAAAAGTGAATATTTTCACCTGGAATATAGTGAGGGGCACGGCCTGAGACACTGGGTATATATATATATATATTTGTTTAAAGGAAAAGTGAGTCATCATTATATCTACATCTGGGGATGTGGGATGGTGACGGTTATTTTTCTGGAATATTTGAGATGTATTTATTTGTTTCTCTCATTTTAGATTTTGATACTGTAAATCACCCTGAAGAAGAATGTTATACGTTCGAAACGCGTCGGATCATCCGTCTTACGTGCCACCAGCCCTGTGGTGACGGGCATTGTTTGACGGACAGTATCATTTGATATACAATTTCCCTTATACATGTTATTATCATTGAGATTGTTTCTATTTATATACAGTGTGATACATTTTGTATTTTTTATAAAGTTTTGAGTTGAATATTTGTTGCCTTAAAAATCCCACCACTTTTGAGGTCTTTTCAGTTTTTTGACAGCATTTGTTTTATCCAGCTGTATTTACTCAATTTAACCACTTAACGACCACCCACTGTAAATATACGTCGGCTTTTTAAAGATGGATATCTCGGTAACGGCAGCAGCTGCTGCCACAACCGAGATATCCATCTCTTCAGTGAGCGGTCCTGTCAACGATAACGGCGGTCTCCGCGGCGAATTCGCCGCGAGATCGCCGTTCTCGGTGGCGGGAGAGGGGCCCTCCGCCGCTTACCGAAGCCATCGGTAGCAGCGGAGGTGATCGGGTCCTGCTGCCTGCTGTGTGGGGATGCGAGTGAGGGCAAGATGGCCCCCACCCGTCCCCATAGCATTGCTGGGCGGAAGTGACGTCAAAACGTCAGTCCCGCCCATGCGTCTTAAAGAGACATTTTTTTGTTGTCATTTTTTTAAATGACAACATTTCCTTTTTTTTTTTTTTTTTTTTGCATTTAAGTCTAAATATGAGATCTGAGGTCTTTTTGACCCCAGATCTCATATTTAAGAGGACCTGTCATGCTTTTTTCTATTACAATGGATGTTTACATTCCTTGTAATAGGAATAAAAGTGATACATTTTTTTCAAGGTAAAAAATTATAAAATAAATAAAAATAAATAGGAAAACAAAAAATTTTTTTTTAAAGCGCCCCGTCCCGACGAGCTCGCGCGCAGAAGCAAACGCATACGCGAGTAGCGCCCGCATATGAAAACGGTGTTCAAACCACACAAGTGAGGTACCGCCGCGATCGTTAGAGCGAGAGCAATAATTCTAGCCCTAGACCTCTTCTGTAGCTCAAAAAATGCAACCTATAGAATTTTTTAAACGTTGCATATCGAGATTTTTAAGGGTAAAAGTTTGACGCCATGCCACGAGCGGGCGCAATTTTTAAGCGTGACATGTTGGGTATCATTTTACTCGGCGTAACATTATCTTTCACAATATATACAAAAATTGGGCCAAATTTATTGTTGTCTTATTTTTTAATTCAAAAAAGTGATTTTTTTCCCAAAAAAGTGCGATTGTAAGACCACTGCGCAAATATGGTGTGACCAAAAGTATTGCAATGACCGCCATTTTATTCTCTAGGGTGTTAGAAAAAAAATATATATATAATGTTTGGGGGTTTTAAATAATTTTCTAGCAAAAACAACTGTTTTAGTCTTGTAAACACCAAATCTGAAAAACACCTTCTGTCCTTAAGTGGTTAACTTGTAACATCCAAGTGAAACACCAACATGTCAGAAAAAAATAAATAATTCATAAGCAGAATCACTGAGTTGGAAAAAGGATCACCCCCTTATGTCAGTATTTTGTTGGACCACATTTTTCTTTAATTACAGCCTTTAGTTTGTTGGGATATGTCTCTACTATCTTTGCACATCTAGGGCCAGATTCACAAAGAGATACGACGGTGTATCTACAGATACACCATCGTATCTCTGACTTACACTGGTCCTATCTATGCGCCTGATTCATAGAATCAGTTATGCATAGATAGGGCTTAGATCCGACAGTGTTACAATGTGTTACACTGTCGGATCTTATTTTCGATTTAAAAATGGCGCCGGGGGCGTTCCCGCTGATTTACCTTGAATAATATGTAAATCAGCGAGATACGCAAATTCACGAACGTATGCGGACCCGACGCAGTCTTCTTACGACGTTTCCGTAGCGGCGTTCCCGTCGTATACTTACGCCTGCTTTTATCAGGCGCAGCCAATGTTAAGTATAGCCGGCGTTCCTGCGTCGAATTTGAATTTTCTAACGTCGTTTGCGTACGCCGATTCACAAACACGCGCGTCGCAAGTCACGCTCACGTCGAAACCACTGACGTCCTAGTGACGTCAGTGGGAGCAATGCACGCCGGGAAATTCCCCGGACGGCGCATGCGCATTTAAATAGGCGCGGGGAACGCGCCTGATTTAAATAGTACACTCCCCCTAGCCGCGGAATTTGAATTCCGCCGGGGGATTTAGGATCCGCCGCCGCAAGTTTGGAGGTAAGTGGTTTGTGAATTAGCCACTTGCCTCTCAAACTTGCGGGAGCGGATCTTAAATCACGTAGATCGAGCGGATCTATAGATCCGCTGATCTACATGAATCTGGCCCCTAGACTTTGCAATATTTGCCCACTCTTCTTTGCAGAACTGCTCAAGTTTAGTTTGGTTTGATGGTAACAGTTTGTGGACTGAAATCAAGTCATTCCGCAGATTTTCAATGGGGTTTAAGTCTGGGCTCTGAATAGGCCATGCAAGGACATTCACCTTTTTCTCCTTCAACCACTGTGTGGTCATTGTCGCAGTTTGGGTCATTGTCATGTTGAAAAGTAAACCTTCTTATTGACAACTTTCTGGCAGGGGGCAGCAGATTTTCCTCAAGAATTTGATAGTATTTTGCCTCATCCATTCTTCCGTCTATCCTGACAAGTGCTCCAGTCCCTGCTACAGAGAAACACCCCCATAACACGATATTACCACCTCCATGCTTTACTGTAGGAATAGTGTTATTTGGATGGTGAGCTGTGTTAGATTTCCGCCAGACATATTGTTTGGTGTTGAGGCCCAATAATTCAAATCTTAGTCTCATCTGACCATTAAACCTTTTTCCATCTGGCCTCAGAATCTTCAAGGTGGGTTTAGGCAAGGTTCAGTGGTGACTGCATGTGGCCTTACTTGAGGAGTGCCTTTTTTTTGCAACCCTCCCATACAAGCCACATTTGTGGACAATTTGTGATATTTTTTTTCACATACACACAATGACCACCTCTTTGTCAAATTCCTGTAACTTCTTCAGAGTTGCTGTAGCTCTAGTGGTAGCCTCTCTGACCAGTTTCCTCTTGGCTCTTTCATCCAGTTTGGAGTGACATCCTGATCCAGGGAGGGTCTGTGTTGTACCAAATACCTTCCACGTTCTAAAAAAAAGGAAAGCTCTTTTCACGCTGAGCTTATCAAAATGACCACAGCTGATCACCGTTGAAAGTCAAATGGCTTTGTGTGCCATTGAGAAGGTGATTAGATAATTCTGATTGAGTTTACAAGTCATTTTTAGGAGGGGTGATCCTTTTTCCAACTCAGTGATTCTGTTTTTAAATGTTTTTCTGACATGTTGGTGTTATAACTTTCACTTGGATGTTATAAGTTGCACTGAGTAAATACAGCTGGATAAAAACAAAAACTGTGCCTGTCTTAATTTCAGGCTGCAAAGCAACAAAATGTGATTTGAAAGGGGGCGATTCTTTTCTACACCCACTGCATTCCTTAAAATCGCTACTCTTACAGAATGAATCTCCTACACGTACCATTTCCCAGTTGTACTCTATCCTCCTTTGTATGCTATCATGGGAAAAAGAACTCCAGACCACTCTTGCCCGGACTGGGAAAAATGTTTTATCCTGACCCATAAATTGTCAACTGTGACTAAGGTGCAGGAAAAAGGGTTCAAACTCACCCCCAGGTGTTACAGATATCCCTCAAACCTACATCAGCTTGACCACACAGTTCCAGATATCTGTAAAAGGGGTGCCATACTTCTGAAGGCATCATGCTCCACATTTGGTGGTAATGCTTAATCTTTATGGTAAGCTCATGGCAACCAAAATTCCATTCTCTCATACCATTGCACACCTCTCCGTGATTTTGGGAATGATTAAAGCGGTTGTATACCCAATAATTTTTTTTTTCACCTGAAAGGCAAAAGGCATAATGAGCTAGTATGCACCGCATACTAGCTCATTATGAAATATTTACCTTGGAACAAGGTGTAGAGAACTTACCTGGTCCATGCCGAGCGAGATGTCATCTTGCCTCGGCGTGTCTTTCGGGTATCGCCGCTCCATGCGCGCGGGAGACTTTATTCCGGCAAGGTCCGGCGGCTGCCGGCCCTTTAGCCGAGGATCCCCGCTGCGCATGCGCCACTGCAATCAGCGGCGCATTGCAAGGGGAATATCTCCTAAACCGTACAGGTTTAGGAGATATTCTTTATACCTACAGGTAAGCCTTATTATAGGCTTACCTGTAGGTAAAAGTGGTAGTAAAGACTTTACTACCACTTTGAGTCTGCCAAAAAGGACACCCTAAAGCAGAGATCCTCAAACTACGGCCCTCCAGCTGTTGTAGAACTACACATCCCATGAGGCATTGTAACACACTGACATGACTAGGCATGATGGGAATTGTAGTTCCTAAACAACTGGAGGGCCGTAGTTTAAAGACCCATGCCCTAAAGCCTCATACACACAATCAGACGTCTCCGTGGATTTTTTTTCCGAAGGGCGTTGGCTGTGAACTTGTTCTGCATACACGCGGCAGGACTTTTTCAGCAAACTTTCACCAAATCACGTGTTTTTTCAGCTTTTTGGTGCCACCCTGTGGGCAATTTCTGCTTTTGTTGTTTGATCTTTAGCATTGGTTCTGAGCATGCGTATTTTTACTTTGGACTTTAGTTCGATGTACACACGATCGGATTAGCCGACGTAGGACATTTGTTGCCGGAAAGTTTGTCTGTTTGCACAGCGAACATTTGTCAGATGAAAAAACACAAAAACTTTGTTAGAGCTTACACATGGTCGGATTGTTCGATCAAACAGGTCCGTTGGACATTTGTTGTCAAAAAGTCTGATCGTGTGTATGGGCCTTAAGATATTTCCTGGCAGACATCAGGATGGTTATTCCCAGCCAGTGGAAAACTACCACCATACCTTCCCTTGCTGAATGTGGGCGAGTGACACTATCAGGAACCTAGATAGTCTGTTGTTGCAGGAAAACGACAAAACAATAAAAAAAAACAAAAAAAAAACTGGACCTCCAGGTACCGTATTTGCCAGTGTATAAGGCAACCGGGCGTATAAGACGACCCCCTAATTTTCAATTTTTTTTAAGATTTTTTGCCTGTACTCACTGTATAAGACGAACCCCCTTCCGAGGCTTCATATTTCTTCCTTCTGGAGCCATATTCTTTTTCATTCTTGCTGGAGCCGGAGCCATATTCTTCTTCCTTCTTGCTGGAGCCGGAAGCCATATTCTTCTTCCTTCTTGCTGGAGTTGGAGCCAATCACAGCGAGCAATGTATTCTATTAATGAATACAAAGCCTGCTTGGATTGGCAGAGGCTGTAACATCATCAGCCCATGCCTCTCTGACTCTCAAAGCCAATCCTAGCAGGCTACTGTATGTAGCCTGCTCGGATTGGCAGAGGTTGTTACTCCAATCCGAGGAGGCTCTGTATTCATTTTAATACATCGCTCACAGGGATTGGCTAAACGGTATATACTTTATGTAGCCAAAGCTACATACAGTATTACTGCATATCCAGCAGGCATCCGAGCAGCTGACCCGGCGTATAAGACGACCCTTGCTTTTTGGCCAGTTTTTTTAAGTGTAAAAGGTAGTCTTATACGCCAGAAAATACAGTATATGCTTTGACATTCATCAGCATTCCAGGATTAATTTATGAAGGAAGAACGCCCTGAACAAAGTCAGCCATGATGGAATGATCCTATATCGCCCTTCTCCCGCTCTATCCACTTATACCCATTTCTGTTTTCTTTCATCTTTATGGCTTTCCCTTCTCTTTTCTACTTTGACACTTGCTCTTGTATGTTTTTACATCACGGCTGGGTACGTATGCCAGTATTTTCTTATACCCTCCATTTGTTAGCTTTAATGGTCACACTCTGGATGACCTACGCCAGGGGTGTCCAAACTTTTTTCAAAGAGGGCCAGATTTGATGAAGTGAACATGTGTGAGGGCCGACCATTTTTCCTGACATTCTTTAAACCATTAAAATGAAATGCAAATTAACAAAAATACGCTGCCCAAAAAGAATTCTCTTGCTTTTGTGGCTGGCTGTGTGTGGTGAAATTAAAAAAACTGAAGCAAAATAAGGGTCACCGCCCATAAGTGCAGCCTCCCCAGTGCCATGAGTGCAGCCTCCCCAGTGCCACGAGTGCAGCCTCCCCAGTGCCACGAGTGCAGCCTCACCAGTGCCATGAGTGCAGCCTCACCAGTGCCATGAATGCAGCCTCACCATTTCCATCAGTGCAGCCTGATCCATGCCCATCTGCAGCCTTGGAGGAAACAGGGAAGGGGGCGGGTCGAGCGCAAACAGATTACATACGGGAGAATCTCCTGTTTGCTCGGCAGCCTCTTTAATACAAAGTCTTGCCTCCTATGATAGACAGAACAGTCGTCCAATGCCAGCCCAGGAGACGGGACTTCCTATTACAAATGCCGCCGAGTAAATAGGAGATTCTTCTCTATGTAATCTGACAGGACTCGTCCGGCCCCCTCCATGTCCCCTCCGAGGCTGTCAGAACAATAAATACAGTATATCCACAGGAGCGCTCAGGGATTCATTGGGGGCTACACAAAGGAGATATATATATATATATATATATATCCAAATTACCAGTGGGGCCGCATTAAACTGGAACGAGGGCCGCAATTGGCCCGCAGGCCGGACTTTGGACATGCCTGACCTAAGCCCATGGTACTTATTTCTATTTGGTCCTTCTTATTGTCTCTCAATCAGACACAAAGGGGGTTATTTACGAAAGGCAAATCCACTTTGCACTACAAGTGCACTTGGAAGTGCAGTTGCTGTAAATCAGAGGGGTAGATCTGAAATGAGGGGAAGCACTACTGATTTTATTATCCAATCATGTGCAAGCTAAAATGCTGTTTTTATTTTCCTTGCATGTCTCCCTCGGCTCTACAGCGACTGCAGTTCCAATTGCACTTTCAGATTTGCCTTTAGTAAATAACCCCCGATATGCTATGTTGTCCCGCCAATGTGAGTGATTTAACAATATTGAAAGACTTGAATGTTACCTCTGTACTCAATCTGTATTGTATACATGCAAGTATTTGCTTTTTTGCTAAATAATTAGATTGAACTAAAAGAAGAGAGGATGCTAAACCATGGTAAACATGGCCCTGTGCCAAACTTTTTTTGAGAAGTGTTGCTGCAATCAATCTCAAAATTACCTTTTTTTTTTAAGGTACATTTTCTTAGTTTAAACATCTCTCTATTTTCTATTGTGAATAAAATATGGGTTTATGAGATTTGCAAATCATTGAATTCTTTCATCGAATTTTGGGCTGAATTCAGACTCCGAAACAGCCTAAAGGCGCACAGGACCCGTGAAAATTCACAGCCGAGATGTGTGATCCGGCTCCATAGAGATCCGGTCACAATTTTCTACCATGAACCCAGCCTGAGGTGTAAAAAGCATTTTAACATAAAAATACAGCTCTTACACAAAATATGCATCCAATATATCTGCTTAATCAGAAATAAATGTTTAATAAATAGGGTAAATGGAATAGCCATTCTATCAAAGTTAAAGGAATCCAAGAAAAAAAAAAGGGTGGGGAGTTAAGGCAGGGGATTGGACAAAAAGATAAATGAGAGTGAAGAGGGAGAAGGCTTATTAGACATATCAGAGGTAGGTCTAGCAAGGGGAAGGAAGAGTCATATAGTCAGAAAAATGCAGTTATAAAACACCATTTGGTGGCAAGAAAGGAACGGTGGAGGACTTAGCACAGTGTGCATAGGAGGCTAAAACTTGGGTTGGTATTAGCGAGTCTCTGTAGGGTATAGTAAGCTTAATGAAGACATTTCAGATGAATCTGTCTTTAGCAGAGCTCATGTATGTGATATAGCTACAAGTACAGTCATCCTCCGTGATGTTAATTTGAACATTTTCTAAAATGTTCAAATTAATTGAGACACTCACTCACTTATTCTAAGAAAGAAGATTGCAAAGATTTTTTACCAAACTCTGTTACAGATTCCTATAGGTTTCTGCTCTGAAAAAAAAAGCTGTTAATTTTGTTATGTCTACTGTATGTGCAGAGTTAATCTAAATGGGAGTGACTTTTTCAATATTAACTACTTCAATACTGGGCACTTTCGCACCTTCCTGCCTAGGCCTAGGCCAATTTTCAGCTTTCAGTGCTGTCACATTTTAATAGGCAATTGCGCGGTCATGCTATACACTGTACCCAAACTACAGTACATTTTTATCATTTTGTTCCCACAAATAGATTTCTTTTGGTGGTATTTGATCACCTCTGCAGTTTTCTCCTTCATTGATAGGCACTGATAAGGTGGCACCAATGATTTCCATTGATAGGCTGCACTGATGGGTACTTATGGGTAGCACTGATGGACATTGATGGCTGTTATTGATAGTGTTCACTGATAGGCATCACTGGTGGCACTGGCACACATTTTGCATTGGCACTGATTGGCATTTCCCTGGAGGTCTAGGGTGGCATACCTGGTGGTCCAGTGTGGTGGCCATCCCTGGTGGTCCTGACCGCAACCAGGTGGTCCTGGGCAGGCATCAGAGAGGGGGGGGGGGCTGCGCTGATAAACAATCAGCACAGACCCCCCGTCAGGAGAGGAGCCGATTGGTTCTCCTCTACTCGTATCTGTCAGACACAAGTGTTTACATCGTGATCAGCCGTGATTGGACACACATAACTATTGCATAAAGTAGAAATGTAAACCAAATATTCACTAACAAGATCCTTCAATGGATTTCAGTAATCTGTTCTTACAGAGTTTATGTTGTCTTTTTGCCAACTGTTATATGAATAATCTGGATAAATCTCCTGTCAATGTGGAGCCAATGAAAGAAATTAAATTCTAATCGTCAGCTACGTACTTTTACAATTCTAGGCTTAGCAACAGACAAAGAGTTCTACGCCATATGCTACGATGAACTGGGAAGCTAGATCTCTAATCAGTAAAAGAGCTACTGCTTCGCAATAATTCGGCTTAACCTTTCAATAATCCCAGAACCTATACCAACTGATTTGACTTTAGTGATTTTTGTTACAGCATATTATTTTATTTCCTAGAACGGTTACTGTAAAACTAATTGAAAAAGCTGTGATGGGCAAATTTGGCCATTTTAAGAGCACAAGGCAAACATCCACTTAGTAACAATTTGTAAAAGTATGAACCAGACCAGGTAGCAGCCTTACAAACTTAAGCTACTAAAACCTGAGGACGAATAGCTCAGGAAGTACCAACACTTCTGGTAGAATAAGCCATCGCCGAAGATGGAGAAACGTTTTCCTTCAGACCATAAGCTTGATAAATAAGCCAACAAATTAATTGAGAAATGGTAGATTTGGAAGATGTGCGACCCTTCTTTTGGCCTCCGGAAGTACAAACAGGGAATCTGACTGCTGAGTTGCAGCAGTTGATTTAAGCTAGCAACTGACAGCATGAACCACATCCAAGGTATGGGAGGGGGTACCTAGTTTTGACAGGTACCCAGCTCCCACTTCCACTCTCGCCTCCTTAGGAACTCCCTCCTCTTCTGGGACACGTCACAGGTTGCAGAAAATTGCCCTGCCACTAAAAAGGCGCATCGCGACTGTCGCTTGCACAGTGAACATCCAGCGTGAAGCCACAATGCCCACACTTGCAATGCCAGCACTGCAGAGAGGAATGGGAGCGAGGTTTCGGGCGGCCGCATAGCTGGATCGTGGGACAGGTGAGTGTGTTTATTAAAAGTCAGAAGCTACAAAAAGTGTTGCTGCTGACTTTTATTAAACTTAAAAATGACTGGAACTCCGCTTTAACCAGTGGAACAATACGCATGATGCCTTGCACAAAAGGCACAAACCAAGGAATGTGAAGCAATTAGTCTATAGAAAAGACCCTCCAAGGCCAAAATTTGACCCTTGATCATACTCAAGGTCAGTCCCACATCAACTCCAGATTGGAGAAAAGCCAGGATGCGACTCACGACATACTTGCAACGATTCACATCTGGGGTTCCCTGTCATTGGCAGAACTCCTCAAACACTTCTGGATGAAGAGCCCACTACCCCAGAGACAGTTGTTGACAGCTGAGAAAATCCACCCGCCAAATTGCTATGCCTGGAATGTGGAAGGTAAAACAGAACAGGAAGTTCTGCCCAAGGCAGGAGGAGATTCACTTAATCGTCGGCCACTTGACTTTTGATGTCTCTTTGAGGCATTTCACCACCGTGGCTTTGTGAGACTGAACCCTTACAGGGAGGACCTTCAAGTGCACTGACAAACGTAGCAGGCCTAGGCAAATCGCTATCAATTTCATCAATAGCCAGGACTTACCTCGGAATAGGAGAAACGATCTTCCATCTCCAGCATACATGAGGAGATAGGCAAGTTTAATTTTGGTTTAATGGCATTGGGGAATCCAACGTCTGTGTCCTACTATCCCCCGCCTCAGAGAGTGCTCAGAGCAAGACATTTGACTGGAAGGAGGAGGACTCACCTGGAAAATATCCAGGGTCAGGCCTAAATATTCCAACTTCTGGCTTGGGATTAAAGGCAGACTTCTGTAAATTTAGAACCCATTCAACCTTCTCCAGAGGGTGCACAATGTAACCCTCTCCAGAGGGTGCACAATGTGAAACGCAGTGTTCACCAGTAGCAAAGGGCTTGCTCTTTCAGAAGCAAGTTCTCCAGGAACCCCAGAAAGGAAGCCAGGACCTTGGTGAACACTCAGGGAGCTGTGGACATGCTGAACGGCCCTCCACGGCAAAAATCTTTTGGCAAGGTGGAAAGATAAAAAAATATGCAGGTAAGCTGCTTTGATATCCACTGATGCCAGGAAATCTTTCTGCTGGAGAGGAGTCGCCACCAATTCCATCTGAAACTTATGCACTTGTAGAGTCTCTTGAAATCCAAGATGGGACCATTTGCCCTCTGGAACTGAAATGAGATGGAAGATGATCGAGAGATTGTAAAAGAGCTAATCTTTTGTGGATGCAAAGAAACATTTGAAAGCATAAAATGCAGAAGGGGAAGGGCTCAAATCCCAGCAGGAAGCCACTACGTTGCAGACCCACATGTCCACAATCTTCCCCTACCAAACCTCCACAAGGGTCTTCAAATGTTCCCATACTAGAGTGAGTGGGAGTTCCTTTTCATTATGAAAAGGACTTGCCCCTGGCTTAGATGGCTTTTGGCAGAACTGGGACTGAGGTTTCAGCTGTGGGTAACAGAGTGCGCTTACCCACAGTCCCCTTCTGTGAGTAATAATCCAAAGCAGGGTAATTGCACGTTTGTATGAATAAGACTCCTAGATGAGAACTGGATGGAGTCATTCAAGGCATTCACTGGGAAGCCAAGAGTACATGGGAAATCCTCCACACTTCTTCCCACAACAGTAGTCATTTCGCTGCAACTTGCAGTAGAAAAACACTTGCGCTGCTGTGATCTGCTGTCCCAGTAAAGAAAATTCTGTTGCGACCTGTAGCCCCCCAGACAGCCTGTTCTGCCGCTCACATTGGGAAGCCAAGATAGTCACTGCCAGGGCGCTCTGACCCCACTTGTCATGCACATGTGTATGCATGGTCCCGCCACTTGTGAATGCAGGGCCAGAAAAAAATCTCCTCACCTCCATAATTCTGGTGCCCCGAGCCTTTAGAATAGCCGCTATTCTCCATTACTGCTAGGTAGCACTCAAGGTGGTCCTGGAGGTCAGAGAAAAAAATCACACAATCAGTTTAAAGAAAAAAAAAAAAATCTGTGCCACCAATAAAAAGAATGGGGAAGGGCAGCACAGATAGGATAGGGGTACCAGCAGGGACTACCCCAGGGCACTCACAATTATAATCAGCAAGACCATCCTAGGAAGTCTAATTTTTACACATCACTACAGGCACAGCCAGAAGGGCCTTTAGGAACTCAACTTTCCAGCTGGGGATCACTGCCCTGGACCTTTGACTCTTCCATTTCTCAAGGTAATATATCATTGCGCAGGATCCAGTGGTGACCAGTAACAATACAGGCCATCCCTGCATATCCAGGTACCATTCCTCTAAACATAGAAAAGCTGCAAGTAAAAGTATCAGGGAGGAAATGCCAGCCTCCTAGTCCCATATGGAACCATCGAGAAGCTTTTTTTTCGTGCAGAGACTGCAGACACGACCTTCACCTAAGCTTTTCTAGTTGGAGGAGTTATGTCTGTTTATTTGTGTCCAATCATCTGAAGGTGGCAGCATAACCCTATTGTATTGGAGATGAAGATAAACTGTGTCCTGGGATGTATGATAAAGAAATACAGTACAGCAGGCATAGGGTCATTAAATGTGGCAACATTGGAAAGATCCAATTTTTTTAAATAAGCATATTTGGTGGATGCTTTAAAATTGTAAGTCACATTACAGAACAGTATAATTTTTACTGACAGTCTCAGCGACAGTGTACACGGGCAGCTCATATAAGGCTGTGAAATTTATATTGAGAATATACATATTTAATATACAGTTTGGCTCACATACAGCAGAAGGACCCCAATCTGATAAATAAAAAAGGCCTTTTTTCAGCTAGTCAGGAATGTCATAGTTTTTCATCAAGTGGTAATAGGCACACTGACTGGCAGAAAGAAAGCGGCCAGTAGTTGTCTGTAGCTGTCCTTGTTGATGCAAAACTATCACTGACCAGTTTCCATTTAACTTTTCTTCTAATTTAAAATTAAGTGACTGAAAAAGATACAGCAGTGTAAAATTAGCCAGTGTTAATTATTTTTCATTAAAAATGTCCTAACTACATTTAAATGAGTAAATTCTAATGCCCTGGGGGGCATGGCCAATGACCGGGATGCGAGGAAGTGCTTAGCCTGAGCTCCGTCCGTGCCGCACACATCCTACCTCAATCCTGCTGACCCGATCGCCATCCGAGGATCCCACCGGTCCCCACAGCCTCCAGGGAGCCTTGTGCCCATCGGGAGATGGTCAAATACGGCCCGCCGATGGAGGAAGCCTCAGGATTTGTCCCGCCGCCATGCAAAACGGGGCAAGATGGCGCCGGTCACCATGCTGCAGACACACGCAGCCAGCCATCCTCCTCCTTGTCTGCATCGAGGCAAAAAACTGCAGGGAAGGGTGAGTCACACTGTTCCCCCCCTGTCCTGAGCCCAGAAGACCCCCTCCTCAAATCACCAACTGGCGACTCTGACCATAATGATGCCGATATGGATGCTGCTGATGCGGACTCCTCGGAGCAATTCCTATCTCAGATCATGGCAGCCATCCAACATAGCCATGCATCCCTGACCACTCAAATGGACTCTATAAAACTGACCTATCCTTTTTGAAGCAGGATGTTCACAACCTCCGCCATAAAGTGTCTAATGCTGAGCAGCGCATTGGTGCACTAGAGCATGGGTCTTCAAACTACGGCCCTCCAGTTGTTCAGGAACTACAATTCCCATCATGCCTAGTCATGTCTATGAATGTCAGTGTGTTACAATGCCTCATGGGATGTGTAGTTCTACAACAGCTGGAGGGCCGTAGTTTGAGGATCCCTGCACTATAGGATGAGACCCGTCCACTGCAGGGCTCTGTCAGGGAGCTGCGCCAGGCCCAGGAATACACGACAGATAGGCTCACTGACATGGAAGACCATTTACGGAGGAGCAACCTTTGCTGGGGTTCCCAGAAGGGTCTGAGGGTAAGACCCCAGAAATGTTTATGGAAAGATGGCTGATCTCCACATTTGGCGCACCCACCTTCTCGCCATTATTCGCCATTGAACGGGCCCACAGAGTTCCCATGCGCCCCCTACCCCCTGGGGCCCCGCCGCATGCCATGATTATCAGGCTGCTTCATTTCAGGGACAGGGAGGCTGTTCTCAGAGCTGCCAAAGAAAAGGGAAAGGTGTCCTTTAATGGAAGCGGAATAACCATTTTTCCCGATTTCTAGGTAGCCACACAAAAGCGGGCCACTTTCATCGCCATTAAACGCAGGCTCGGTGAGCTTCATCTTCAGTACGGCATGCTGTTCTCTGCTCGTCTGAGGATCATTTACCAGGGCAAGGCCTCCTTCTTTACAGATCCTAAGGAGGCATCCCATTGGGTGGATACCCTGGGACGTCCGGAACGCAGGAACCAGGACCGAAGGCCACCTCCGCACTGAAAAGGAACATGCGGAGTGTACTTTGCTTGACAACCCTTCTCTCAAATATCTTGGGGTGGTGGGGTACTATCCTGTGCCATTGTTTGCACTCCATCTGCTCAACCTGAGGGGCTGTGGGTATCCTGTTTGTGATGCTGCATCCATTATAAAAAAAAAAAAAAATTCTACCTATTTTTTGACCACCTCACCTTTTGCTTTCCCCTTTTTGAATTCTCCTTCCTGACTCGGGGTCACCTGATATATTTGTTCTGTGCGGTCGTGGAAGGCGGCCAGTGGCTGAGGACTTCTACCACTTCTCAGGGATTATTGTTGGGGGGTTTGAGTCATGGCCACCCCGCCTTGCAATTTTGGTTTAGGGAACAAAGCGCTCATATGTTTAGGTTTGGGACCCGGGAGGGTTAGGGTGGGTCGGTCTGTTAAGGGACTTTTGTTCGGGACTGTTTTTGTATTCTTTTTGAAATGCTGGTACTTGTTGATGCATGTCTATCTATTTATTTATTACTATTTGTTTTTTTTAAGCGCGCATATACCACCGGTCGGTGGTGCCAAAGCGCTTTGTGACAAAATAGCCCGGATGTTCTGGCGAGGGGAGCATAAATAAAAGAGGAGGGAGAAAAAGACAAGAAATCAGTGAGTAGATGAACGAAGAAAAATTGGCCTAGGATTGAAATGCTTGGCAGAATAGCCAGGTCTTCAGCTTCTTCCTGAACGTATATAGGCTTGGGGAGATGCGAATGTTAAGCGGGATTTGGTTCCAGAGAGTCGCCCCCGCGGAGCTTGTTGATGCATGTCTATGGGTTGGACTAGCCGGCCTTGCTATTTTGCACCCGATATTTTGCATTGCTGGAACACTGTCATATGTTCCTAACTTGCTCCTTCGTGTGCGCATCTCTCGTGGTTCGCTGGGCGCCAAGTTCTGGCTACTTCTGGCGTGCGACGGGGAATGGGTTCCTCCAGCCATACGCTTTACAGAGCGCCTCAGTTCCGGTGGTGTGGGACGCCTTTAAGGCCACCACACGTGGCTCTTTTGCTGCGGCCATTGGTCAAACACGCAAGGCCTCTCTGTCAAGACTGACGGAGGCAGAGGGGTCTCTCAGAGAGGCAGAGACCGCATATTCTACGACCCCCCTCTCCTGAGACACATGCCGGCTGGAAGCATGGGGCCAGGGAACAGGACCTGGTGCTTTTGGAGCGTACTCAGAAGAAGCTGCTGTATCAGAATCAGCATTTTTTTGAGTTTGGGGATAAAAACAGCCGCCTCCAGGCGTATCTCTCCAGACCGGACTACCAGCCTTGTAACATACCTAGGATTAAGGATTGAGGGGGAATTGTAGTAGAACAGAATAAGGAGATCATGGATGCCTTTGTCACATTTTATTCCTCCCTCTATGCTACTAGAGCACATTACACGATTGTGGAATTGGATGACTATCTCTCTGAAATCTCATTGCCTAGGCTTCAGACCCAACAGGCGACACTCCTTGACGGCTGAGGAAATTGGGGAGGCTATCCAATCCTTTGCCAGAAACAAAACACCGGGATTGGATGGTTTCCCTAATCGAATAGTATATGCAATACAAGGATCTGCTTGTGCCTCATCTGAGTAGGGTGTATGATTTTGCTATCAGGACAGGGGCAACTGCCGCCTTCTATGTCAGAGGCGCTGATTGTCCTCATTCCTAAGCCACATAAGGACCACCTCCTTTGTGAATCTTACAGGCCAATCTCGCTCATCAATTCAGACGTAAACATTTTGGCGAAGGTGCTCGTCCGGCGACTGAATACGGTCATTACTACCATTATCGGCGCAGACCAAACTGGGTTCATCCCGGGGCGATCGGCCTCCATCAATCTACGTAGTCTATTTACCAATCTGCAGGCCACCCATGAAGAGATGGGATCCAGGGCCGTTCTGTCCTTAGATGCACATAAGGCATTCGACTCAGTCAAATGGCCCTACCTGCTGGAGGTCCTGGCAAAGTTTGGATTCGGCGGTACCTTTATCAGGTGGGTGCAACTGCTGTACTCGAAGCCTGCTGCTAGACTTAGAGTGAATGCAGCCATATCTGATCCCTTTCCGATAAAGAGAGGCACCAGACAGGGGTGTCCTCTGTCGCCGCTGCTCTTTGCGCTGGCGATAGAACCTCTGGCAGCGCTGGTGAGGTCTTGTGGGGTGGTCGCGGGACTGACGATTGGGGGTCTAGGGGAGAAGGTATCTCTCTATGCTGATGACATGTTGATATACTTGTCGTCCCTCCCGGCCCTGCTGGAGCTCATTGGGAGGTTTGGTCACTTTTCTGGATTCCAGGATAACCATTTTGTTTATGATTGACCAGGCGACATTGGTCCGGTTGCCACCCTATTGCCCACTGCAGATAGTCAGCTCCTTCCGATATTTGGGAGTTATGGTACAACACCCCATGGCCTCCTACATTAAAACTAATTTGGATCCCCTTCAAAACCTGGGCTAATCTTCCACTTACAATACTGGGTAGAATAAATATCTTTAAGATGATTTTCTTGCCACGAAGCCTGTATGTTTTGGGTAATTCGCCAGTGTATGTCACCAAAAATAAACTTAAAGAGATTGACTCCATCCTCACCTCTTTTTTGTGGGGGGGTCAGGATTGAACTAGGCCCAACTGGTGTATGCCTAACTTATTTTACGAATTAGGATAGGGGGATGCAGCAAGTGATACAATATGTGACAGTTTAGGTGCACAGTCTCCTCCCCCCCAAACAATGCAGTGAACAAAGGGCAATGGCAATAATACATAGACAGTAACAAGTAGTGTATAAACATTTAATAAAAAGGTCCCATCAACGTAATAAAACCTCAAAAGGAGTAAAAAAAATACCACCCATGAAACCAAAAGCACCATTTTCCCTTTAAAGGGAAGCCTTGCTATGAATGGAATACCAGCTGAAAGGAACCACTGACTGTAAAACAACTGCAAAATAAAATGAAGGAAAACAAGTCTACAGATATAAATAAATAAAAACACACAAAGGCAGAAAAGAGGCTGATTTCCCCAAGAGTCAGCATCAGAAATAAATTATAGTTCCTGAACGGACCCCAATCTTCTCCTATATGTTAAAGTGTAGATAAACTGTCTGTTTAAAATCAGCCAAATACATTCCAGGTGCATCAAAATAACAAAATAAAAGTATGCAAAATCTCACAAATAATTTTCTTTTAAAAGCAGCCACAGCTTGAGTAGAAAATCTTGTCCCCTGCAAAAAGACATCATAGAAGGACCCTCGCTGGGAGGTAGCAGAAATCTGAGCAAAAGCTTTCCAATTAGCAGGGAGTGTGAGCTTTGTTGATTGCAGAGCTGTATGCCAGACTTAGCAGTGCGCATGTTGGGCCTCTGTAGTCTTCCGATTCAAGATGGTGAGCAAAAGTCCATTCCTGCAGCATGTTGGCCGGAAACAGGACTTTTTTTATTTATTTTTTTGTCAAACTGTGGCTGCTTTATAAAGAAAACAAACCATTGGACTTTTGACACCTTAAACTAAAGGATTACCTGGGCTTTAAAATTGTACTTGTAAAATGATCAACCACCATGTTATAAGTGGACCATTATAGGAAATGTATTCTCCTGAATTACACATAGGGTTATTGGTAAAACTGGATTCAAACTGTCTGTACATGGACAGATTGACTCAAACTAACAGCTGTATATATAGAGCTGTGTGGGTCACATGCAGAAAATCAAGCAGTATGCAGATCATAAAGCTTCGAAATGAATATAAAAAGAAAAAAATACAACCTGGAAATTAGGTTCATACATACTTTAATTAAAAGAATAAAAGTTTATACTGTAGGAACTGTTAAATTAAGTCACAATACTGGCTTTTGAAGATAAATAGAATTATGAATACAAAACATACAGATGTTCTTAAATGAAAGGAATTTAATATAATAAAAACAGGGTTAAACATTAACTTTCCAGCCATGTTAACAGGCATTGATCGGCATCCATTAAGCAACATTTACGCGTGTAAATTACTATTAAAACAAGAATGTAAATTATTTAACCATTAGAATTGTTTAAAATGTTCTCAATAAAACTTATTATAGACTGTAGTGTATATAAATGTTAGCTGGACGAGAGCATGTAATCTTTGTAATTGGTCAAGATGGAGAAAATAGAAAATCTCTGGTTAACCACATTACTTAATTACATTCTTAATATCATCAGGATACAGAGCTAAGCTTATCAGGATATGTGCTATGGCTGCAGCACGGCTTTGGTTTTGAGCAATTTTCCATGGTTAACCCTCAACGGTGCAGTTTACTTTAAAGTCACAAAATTAAACCTAAAACAAGAAAATAATAAATTTACACAAAACATGAAAGTCTGTTGAAGATATTGTAGGGGACAATGAATAGCATTGTGATAAGAGAAATTATAGATTTATCTTTTGTTGAATTTGCACTCTCTCTCATTAATACTGAATGGAATGTTTAACCCTTTTGTTACCAGAGTCGTTTTTGCACAGGTTTAAAAAATTATTTTAGGCCTGAAGATTACATAAAACCCCCAAAACATGCATTTTCTAAAAGCAGGCATCCTAGAGAATAAAAAAGTGGTAGTTCCAATTTTTTATGTCACTTGATATTACTGCGAAGGTATAGGAAATGCAAAATGTTGGTAAAAAAAATAAAAAAAACAACACATTAAAATTTATTTTAGTGCAAACAAACAAAATAAAGTACCCAAATTTGAAATATAAAAGACAAAAGTTGCAATGAGTATATAGATACCCAACATATCAAACCTTAAATTTGTGTGCGCCGTGAAACAACGACAAACCTCAGTACCCTATATTTTCTATAGGCAATGCTTCAAAAGCCCCCTATAGGTCAGTTTAGTGTTACGGAGGTCTTGTGCTAGAATTATTGCTCTCATTCTGGTGAGAGCGGCAATATGCAACATATGTATTGCAATCAACGTTTTCACACGTAGGTGCCCCTGATGCCTACTTTTACATTCATACGTGTGTGTATTAATGGGGGGGCGCCTTCAACATTTATGGGAATTTTTATGTGCTTGGGTGTAAACTATTTATGTGCAAAAATATATATAATTTTTTTTTTGCTTAGCCTTTATTTTTTTCATCGCATTAAGCGACAGGTTCTCTTTGATGAGACATGTAGGGTCTAAAAAGACCCTGCGTGTCTTCTCTGGGCTCCACAGGATGTATATTAATGCCGAGCGTCAAGCGGAGCCTGGAATACATTGTAGGGGGCATGCACGAGTGGGGGGCACCTGTACCAGGGGTGTGTGGAGGAAAATCGGGCGTCAGCGCAGCTGCCTGTTCGTTTTACACACAATCCGTGTTGCTGCAGTGAAAAGGGTTAAAGGTCACACTTTTTGGCAGAGGCAGGTGTGGTGAATCATCCACTTGCATCTCTAAGGGACACGGAGGGCCTATAAGTTGTACTTTAATTTACGCAACAAGCTCTTTCTAGCGCAATCGTACCAACAGATACGCTAACCGTTAAATCACTCAAAGTTTGATCACCACACAGATGGAAAAAAATAGCTCGCCTTGGTGTCAGCTTGCCCAGGAGCATATAGTACAAAATAAAGTGCACATTATTGCTACATGTATATCTTACACCATGGGAAACAATACAGAGGAATACTCTTAGCAATTATTTGCTAATAATTTTTCAGGCGAATTGCTAGTAAATTTTAGTAGCACGACTGCACTACAGGCATACCCCACTTTTAAGTACACAAATGGGGTTTATTTACTAAAGCTGGAAAGCGCAAAATCAGGCTCACTTCTGCATAGAAACCAGAGAGCTTCTAACCCCAGCTTGTTCAATTAAGCCTGGCAATAAAACCTGGAAGATCATTGTTTTTATGCAGAAGTGAGCCTGATTTTGCGCTTTCCAGCTTTAGTAAATAAACCCCATTGTGTACTGAGGAGTGGGGTATGCCTGTACTTAAATCCACCTATATGATTCATATCCACTCCTTGAAGTATTCTTTGTAATATATATAAAAAACTAATAATAATATGGAATATGGGACTCCAATATCACAGCCAATGACTGTAATCTAACACGTTAAAGAAAACTGGCAGTACAGTACATTTTGTTAAGATAGATCTTGAATACACCTGCCTATTGTTGGAACATTTTCAACATGCTCCTCCGACAGAAATTTTTAAAATATGAATATCAAATCAGTGTAGACCGTTTTAGGAAGAATGCCAAATGCAAACTCGGAGCATTCTTTCCCATGAATCCATGGAGCTGGGACATTCGCTCTCGTCAGACTAATCTTGACCCTGGAACCGTGTTTCAGTTACTGAAGTAATAAGATTAATTCTGACAATTTAAAAACAGCAAAACAAAGATGCCTAGATAAAAAAAAAAAAAAAATACAGCCCTGAACAGTTTGGCTTTCTCCTTGTAGCTTTGCCATGGGTTAATTATTCATTAAACTCAAAAGTACCCTTTTAAAGATGAAACCCTATCCACACGCCCCCGGCTGTTAATTAGCAGGGGTATCCCTAGACATAACCAAAGCGTTTTTCATTTTTACAACTCGACAGTCTGCTACCAAGATAGATATTTGCCAGCACACTAAGGATTGGCACAATGTGGCGTCCAAACGGGTAGTTTATTGCAAGATCACAACACAAGAAAAGTGCAACGTTTCGGAGTCACGCAGGACCCCTTCGTCAGGCATGTCATTACATACCTGACGAAGGGGTCCCGCGCGACTCCGACGCTTGTGTTATGATCATGCAATAAACTACCCGTTTGGAATACACTTTGTGCCGATCCTTGGTGTGCTGGCAAATATATACCTTGTGACTTGAACCAGTATCCAGCTGGTTATTGCTAAAGCCCCCTAATTTTGAGAGCTTATACCAGGAACGTGTGTGATGGGAATATGAAACATCACAGTCTCTGCTCTGGGACGCACAGACTTTTTTTTCTACTGCCCCTAAAAGTGTGTGTGTATGGACACATAGGCCAACATGGAGTGTCTTTTAGAGGCAGTAAAAAAAAAACAGCAGACACTCCTAACAGCAGCTGTAAAAACGTCCTGTGGTCATGAGCCCTAAAAGTGCAAAAGTGCAGCCTTAAGACCCTGCCTCCAGCTGATTGGTTCTCTCTAGTACAACCCAACTATGCTTGCATTGAAAAACATGCAACACTTCTGTAGGCGGGCTGTCCTGTACTAAAGAAAGCCAAGCAGCAGGTTCTAACAGAGGGGACACCCATTGGGTGGATGTAAAAAAGATCTCCACTCCAAACACGGAATAATTTATTTAGGCATAGGCATGGCTGCGTAATAAAATGTATCCAAGTAAGAACAAGGGTATGTGTACACAAAAGTTCTGTCTGCTTCATGTGAACTTCATACAGCTGGATGGTTTTGGATAAGCAAGTATTGCCATATTTCAAACCACCAAAATATTCAATACTTAATTATGATACTGGCATATTCATATGGACGGTATTGTACTACAAGGTTTTATATCCCATCTACTTAATGTTAATGTATGAGGCTAGCCAAATAAATACATTTGACATAATTTTTTTCAACGTACATTACACTGATGACCAACAGCTTTGGTTTTGTGGTTGACAGACTAAAACAAGGCAATACAGAGCCCTTTTTAGTAAAAATAAATAAATATGAAAAACTTGAATGGAGGTCAAAAGTCTGATTGTGACGATCACCCAATCACGTTTCCATGCAGAGCTGAAAACAATGCATACAGATCACTGAAACTGGGCGGATAAGTGGCCAACACGTACTTGCAAGTGTTTAGTTGCAGTAGGGGAAAATGGTAAGATGGAGGTTCATTTGAAATTTAGGACCAGAGGTTTTTATGTTGAAAATAGGCATCAAACCGTGAGATAGCGTAATCCTGAAAAAAAAAAAAAAAAAAAGAAGGATACGTGTTAAAATGAACAAGAATGTTACCTGCCTCACTCGCCCACCATTCTGTTTAGTTCTGCAGAAAAACGTTGTCATTTGCTCTGTTAAAACCAAATTATTGTGTGCAAGACCCCTTTCACACTGATGCACTATAATGCTAAAAATAGCCCCTGCAAAGTGCCCCGAAAGAGCAGCTCCGAGGGCTTTCACACTGGAGCGGTGCGCTGGCAGGACGTTCTAAAAAGTCCTGCTAGCAGCATCTTTGGAGCGGTGTGTATGTCGCCCCTCCCCATTGAAATGAATGGGCACCGCGGCTATACCGCCGGCAAAGCGATGATTTGCGGGCGGTTTTAACCCTTTTTCAGCCGCTAGTGGAGGTTAAAAGTGCCCTGCTAGCGGCCGAATAGCGCCGCAAAATTGACGGTATAGTGCCGCTTTAGTGCCGATGCACCCACCACCCCAGTGTGAAAGGGGCCTTAATTACAGTGTTGCAAGTACTCCGTTTAAAGGGTAGTTCCACTTTTGCAGTCACATTTGAGACACCCCCCCACAATCTTTTTCTGTTCCCATATAGCGTGCCTAAAATATATTTTTAAAAGGGTATTTTTTTTTTTTTTTGTTTAACTACTTCCAGTAGGGACTGTTTCACCCCCATTTAGTCATGGCCATTTTTCAGCGCTGTCAAACTTTGAATGGCAGTTACTCAGTCATGCAACACTGTACCCAAATTAATTTATATCTAATTTTTTTTTTGAGTTTTTGGTATACATTTTTGTAAATAAATTTGGGCCAAAATGTAATCTGCTACATAGCTTTGTTAAAAAATAACCCAAATCAGTGCATATTAGTCTGTGTGAAAGTTATAGAGTCTACAAACTATGGTGTATAGATACACAGTACTGTGCAAAAGTTTTAGGCAGGTGTAAATAGTAGGGTTAGAAAATGGAAAGTGGTGTGACCGCCCTTTGTCATCAAAACAGCATCAATTCTTCTAGGTACACCGTCGTACAATTTAAGGAACTCAGCGGGAAGGTTGTTTCAAACATCTTGGAGAACTAACCACATATCTTCTGTGGATATAGGCTGCCTCAAATCCTTCTGTCTCTTCATGTGATCTCACTTCCAGGACACTCTGTTCTTCTTTACACTGAAGATGGTTTCTAATGACATTGGCTGTATGTTTGGGGCTGTTGTCTGGCTGCAGAATAAATTTAGAGCCAACCACATGCCTCCCTGATGGTATGGCATGATCTGCCTGTATTTCTCAGCACTGAGGACACCATTGATCCTGACCAAATCTCCAATTTCTTTTGCAGAAAAAACAGCCCCCAACTTAAAAAAGGCACATCCACCATGTTTAACTGTTGTCTGCAGATGCTCTTATCGTACTACTCTCCAGTCTGGCAGTGAACAAACTGCCTCCTGCTTCAGCCATAAATGTAAAATTTTGACTTAGAGGACCAGCTGCCATTTTTCTGCACTCCAGTTCTTATGTTTCTGTGCATAGTTGAGTCACTTAGCACTGCTTCCAGGTCAGAGGTATGGCTTTTTGGCTGCAATCTTTTAAGACCACGAAGGCCACTTCTGGCCATAGTTCTCCAGATAGTAGATGGGTGCACCTAGGTCCCACTGGTTTACAGCAGTTCTGTGCTAAGGGCACAGCTAGACATCTGACGTGGAAGGGAAGCAAGATGGGAAATAAGCATGATGTCTCATCTGCTGCATTAAGTTTCCTTGGCCGACTACTGCATCTATAGTCCTCAATATTGCCCGATCAATATTGTCCTTAATGCTGAGAAATACAGGCAGATACTTATCCATCATCTCATACCATCAGGGAGATGTGCGATTGGCCCCAAATTTATTCTGCAATAGGACAATCACCCCAAACATGCAGCCAATGTCATTAAGAATCATCTTCAGGATAGAGGACGACAAGTCCTGGAAGTGAGGGTTTGGCCCCCACAGTTCCCTGATCTGAACAGGGTTTGTCTGGGATTACATGAATAGATAGGATTTGAGGCAGCCTACATCCACAGAAGATCTGTGGCAAGTTCTCAAAGTTGTTTGGAACAAACTACTTGTGGCATTCCTTCAAAAACTGTGTGCAATTGTACCGAGAAGAATTGATGCTGCTTTGAAGCCAAAAGGGGAGTCAATTTAAATTAAAAAAGGTCTTCTGTTTACTCACTTTGTAGTTTGTAAATTTATAATAGTAAACAAATAAAATATTTTTGAAAGCACTTACTTTACAGCATTTCTTTGCACCTGCCTTAAAGTTTGCCTAGTACTGTAGATGCTGCCCTGTAAGACTTGAGAAAAATGTGAGCACACACACAGTATTCTCTGTTGTAAAGTATTTAATAAAAGATGTTTATAGATGCATTTAAATTTTGAAATTCTATTATGATGTAGTGCAATACTAAATTACTGCCCCATCCTGACCAAGCAGCACCTGCCACGAAACACGTTGATGGTGGACCCAGAAAAGATACCCGGGTGTCTAATCCCGGGTGCTTAGGTGGCGATTTATGTACTCATCTTTTATATGAATTTTAAGTGTCTTTTGGTATATCATGTTAATAGATATAATCAATTGTATACTTTTATAAATCTTGTCAGCCTCATTGTGTATCTCTAAAAGTCTGATTTGCGCAACATTTGTTTCTCTTTTCTTTTTTGGGTATGGAAATGATGTGGCACAGTGGCAGTATAAATTGGTCAATAGTTGTGAATGAATAAATCTGTCACTCCGACAGATGGACTTGTAGCTTGCATGAACAGTGGGTGCACGGATTAGCATAACCCTCATTAAATTCACACTGCCTACAGCGCTGCAAATGACAGCCTCTAGCAGGAGCCTGACACTGCACCAGTGATCAGCTGATCACTGGTGCAAAACTTTGCAGGCTCTGGCTTTAAAAAATAATAAATGCACATTTTTTTACCTGCAAAATGTGTAGCCTTTACGATTGAAAAAAAAACGAAACAGAAGATTCACCCACTTTACTGTATTAAAATTAATTGATGCATTTAAAACACATACTTACTAGGTAACCAAATTCAATAGTTGACATTTTTGCCTGCAGGATAGACCAGAGACCCCAGAAGAAATGTGAAGCTAAAGCAAACCTAAAGCAGTCAAAATATAATTACTGGTGAGTAGAACTATTAACATATCAAACATACCTTTCATAACATACACTGAACATTTAGTGATCACATTATTTTAAATACACCTGTTCATTAATGCAAACAACCACAAACTAGATTATGTGTCTATACACACACACAAAGCAAACATATAATTAGACTCATTTGTTTGATTAAACATCACAATGGAAGGATTTGTGAGCTAAATGGCTGACAAGAGTACAATTTCCTCCTAGACAAGAAATTGTTAAAAAAAAAAAAAAAAAAAAAAAAAAATCTGATCTCCCGTGAGTCTTACATACTACAGGCTCTGGAATTTACAGCAATGCTGTGAAAGGCGATAAACATTCAGAATGACAGATCAGCAGGTGAAAACACCTTGTTAATGAGGAGAATGGTAATGGTCAGCTAGAAGTCCACAACTGCTGAAACATCTATGCCCTACAACGGTGGAGTGTGCAAATAAAGGGGATGTTGGACAAAGCCACAGTGGGAGGGCAGGCATCTGACCAATCCAGAAGTGTTTTGATCTGAGGATTGTTTAGCCACCATAGCTCCTGAAAACACTGATGAACACGTGGTACAAAAGTTCATCTCGCGCAAAGGACTTTGAAACAATTCATTGTTAAAGCCTCAAATGCATCTGTGTTTTGGGGGGAAAAGCCTCCACCCTCTTCAGGGCAGCCCGCTGACTTTAGGGGTCATCACAAGGCACTAGTCATCCTCAAGCCTGAACAAAGGCCTCCTAGTGCAGTCGGTCACGATTTTAACAACTACTTTTTGACTACGCTATAGCCAAAAGACAGCAACAGCGCAGTCCTCCAGTTTTGGCAGAGTGTCCATCGACATCCTCCCAGAACCCCGCCTCCAGCACGCTACCTGGGGCGTGCTCTGTGAAAGCTGTGTCTGTTGGACACAGCTGATCGCAGTAAAGGACCAATCACTCCAAGCCTTTACTGTGTGATTAGCTGTGTCCAAACACAGCTGATTACATGTAAAACAGACTTTCCAGTTATAAGCAGTCATTTGCTCACATGCTACATGGTACAGCAGGCACACATCAGGCATATGAAATGTTGGGGTAACAAATGCTTTAAGTGACAAAGGCATGTAAAAATCTGTTGAATATACCAGGTGCATCTCAAAAAATTAGATCATCAAAAAGTTATTTTATTTCAGTAATTCAATTCAAAAAGTGAAACTTGTATTATATATATTCATTACACACAGAGTGATATATTTCAAGCATTTATTTATTTTAAATGTTGATGATTATGGCTTATAGCTAGTAAAAACACAAGATTCAGTATCTCAGAAAATGTAAATATTGTGAAAAAGTTCATTATTGTAGTCTCATGGTGTCACACTAATCAGCTAATTAACTTCCAGCTGGTTTCCTAAACCATTACCACTTTCATACTGGGCCTATTCTGGCACTCTTCTCCTACATCATTTTTTTTGCTAGAAAATTACTCCCAAACCTATATGTTTTTTAGCAGAGACCCTAGGGAATAAAATGGTGGTTGTTTGTTATTTTTTATGTCACACATTCATGAATTAAAAACAAACAAACAAACAAACAAACAAACAAACAACACACACTAAAGTCAGCCCAATTTTTTTGTATAATGTGAAAGATGATGTTAGGCGGAGTAAATATATACCCAACATGTCACGCTCTAAAGTTACACACACTCGTGGAATGGTGCTAAACTTCGGTACTAAAAATCTCCATAGGCGACACTTTAAAAAAGTTTACAAGTTAACAGTTTAGAGATACAGAGGAGGTATTGGGCTAGAACTGTTGCTCTCGCACCAACGTTCCTGTCGATACCTCACATGTGTGGTTTGAACGCCGTTTACAAATGTGGGTACAACGTACATATGTGAGCACACAGGGACACAAATGTATACATTCCTTGTAATAGGAATAGGGCATGACAGGTCCTCTTTATAGAGAGATCTGGGGTCTTTAAGTCCCCACATCTGTCCTCTAGGCAGAAAAGACAGATCAAAAAAAAAAACTTCTCTGCCTTTTCAGCCAAGTACACAGCAGTATTTACGTCTCCCAGGCAGGACTTGACGTCATAATGTTGCGCCTGGGCTTCCAAAAGGTCAGAGAAACTGCCTGCGGCAATCTGGTCTGGTTAACTTCCACTGCGGATTTTTTTTTGGCTTGCCAATCGCACAGGCGAGCTGGTAGAAGCACCAGAGGGATTGGGAGGGGACGCAAATGCAGGCACCCTTCAGATATCTACACTCAAAGTCCAAGACGTCATACGATGGGGTTGGGAAGGAAGTGATTAAATAGCCTCTCAGTCTGGTTCAGTAGGTTACACCATCACTGGGAAGACTGCCGACTTGACAGTTGTCCAGAAGACAGTCATCGACACCCTCCACAAGGAAGGTAAGTAACAAAATGTCATTGCTAATAAAGATGGCTGTTCACAGTGTGCTGTATCCAAGCATATTAATGGAAAGTTGAGTGTAAGGAAAAAAAAAAAATGGGTGGTAGAAAAGGCAGGGATAACTGCAGCCTTGAGAGGATTGTGAAGCAAAGGCCATTCAGAAATGTGGGGGAGAGTCACAAGGAGTGGACTGCGGCTGGTGTCAGTGCTTCAAGAGCCACCACACAGACATATCTAGGACATGGGCTTCAACTGTGGCATTCCTTGTGTCAAGCCACTTCTGAACCAGAGACAAATGTCAGAAGAGTCTAACCTGGGCTAAGAAAAAAAAAAAAGGGGCTGGACTGTTGCTCAGTGGTCCAAAGTCCTCTTTTCAGATGAAATTAAACTTTGCATTTAATTTGCAAAGAATATAAGTTACACAAGGTCCAGTGTGAAGTTTCCAGTCAGTAATTATTTGGGGAGTCATGTCATCTGCTGGTGTTGGTCCACTGTGTTATATCAAGTACAAAGTCAGCGCAGCCCTCTACCAGGAAATTCTAGAGCACTTCATGCTTTCCTCTGCTGACCAGCTTTATGGAGATGGTGATTTAATTTTCCATCAGGACTTAGCACCTGCCCACACTGACAAAAGTACCAATACCTGGTTTAACGATCATGGCATCACTGTACGTAATTGGCCAAGAAACTCGCCTGACCTAAACTTCATAGAGAATTTGTGGTGTATTGTCAAGAGGAAGAGGAGAGACACCAGACCCAACAATGCAGACAAGCTAAAGGCTGTTATCCAAGCAACCTGGGCTTCCATAACACCTTAGCAGTGCCACAGGCTGATCGCCTCCATGCCACACCACATTGATGCAGCAATTCATGCAAAAGAAGCCACGACCAAGTATTGAGTGCATACTATACTGGACATGCTTTTTAGTAAGCCAACATTTCTGTATTAAAAAAATAATCTTTTTTTTTATTGGTCTTGTGTAATATAATTTTCAAAGATACTGAATTTTGGGTTTTCACTATCTGTAAGCCATAATCATCAAAATTAAAAAGAAAAAATGCTTGAAATATATCACCAAGTATTGATTCTATACAATATAGGAGTTAGATTTTTTGAATTGAATTACTGAAAAAAAAATTTACTTTTGGATGATATTCAAATTTTTTGAGATGCACATGTATATTCCTTGCTAAAGAACATGATTTTTTTTTTTTTATCAAGTTATGAGTAAAATTCTGCTGTAACCTGTCTGAGGTTAAAAAGTTATGGTTGATCTATATTACATATTTAGCATAGATAACCATACTTATAGAAGCTCTGCTTTCTACTTACAGGGCTCAAAGTGGTTGCGATTTACTGTCTCAGGAGTCATTCAACTCCGTTATGAAATGTGTGTTTTTTTCAGTCAGGTAAACCTGAACCATCACATTGCCTTTGTTTCTTATTCCAGCAGGTGGAGCTTTAGGAATTGTTTTCACATATTCAGGCTCCATCTTTGCTGAAATTCCTGTTTACAAAACTATGGCTCAGTCTGAAGTTACATTAACCACTTGCCGACCGCGCACCGCAGTTATACGTCCACAAGGTGGCTCTGCTGGGCGAGAGCACGTAATATGACGTCCTCTCTTCCAGCCGCCACTAGGGGGCGCGCGCGCGCCGCCGGGGGCGCTCGCCCCCGACTCCCGTACGTGTGCCCGGCGGGCGCGATCGCCGCCGGGCACACGCGATCGCTCGGTACAGAGCGGGGACCGGGAGCTGTGTGTGTAAACACACAGCTCCCGGTCCTGTCAGCAGGGGAAATGCTGAACTTCGGTTCATACAATGTATGAACCGAGGATCAGTGTTTCCCCTAGTGAGCCCCCCCCCCCCCCCCCCACAGTAAGAACACACCCAGGGAACATACTTAACCCCTTCCCCGCCCCCTAGTGTTAACCCCTTCACTGCCAGTGGCATTTTTATAGTAATCCAATGCATTTTTATAGCACTGATCGCTATAAAAATGCCAATGGTCCCAAAAATGTGTCAAAAGTGTCCGAAGTGTCCGCCATAATGTCGCAGTACCGAAAAAAAAAAAAAAAATCGCTGATCGCTGCCATTACTAGTAAAAAAAATATAATAAAAATGACATAAAAATACCCCCTATTTTGTAAACGCTATAACTTTTGCGCAAACCAATCAATAAACGCTTATTGCGATTTTTTTTACGAAAAATATGTAGAAGAAAACGTATCGGCCTAAACTGAGGGAAAAAAATGTTTTTTTATATATTTTTGGGGGATATTTATTATAGCAAAATGTAAAAAATATTCATTTTTTTCAAAATTGTTGCTCTATTTTTGTTTATAGCGCAAAAACTAAAAAACCGCAGAGGTGATCAAATACCACCAAAAGAAAGCTCTATTTGTGAGAAAAAAAGGATGCCAATTTTGTTTGGGAGCCACGTCGCACGACCGCGCAATTGTCTGTTAAAGCGACGCAGTCCCGAATCGCAAAAAGTACTCTGGTTTTTGGGCAGCGATATGGTCCGGGGGGTAAGTGGTTAAATGGAAGAGGTAGGGAGAGGGAATTTGTGATTTTTTTTTTTTACTTTAAAGGGGCTGTAAAGGTAAAAAAAAAATCCCCCCTAAATAGCTTCCTTTACCTTAGTGCAGTCCTCCTTCACTTACCTCATCCTTCCATTTTGCTTTTAAATGTCCTTATTTCTGAGAAATCCTTCCTTCTTGTTCTTCTGTCTGTAACTCCACACAGTAATGTGAGGCTTTCTCCCTGGTGTGGAGTGACGTGTTCGCCCCCTCCCTTGGACTACAGGAGAGTCAGGACGCCCATTAACACACAGCTCCTTTCTCTATCTGCAATGTAGAGAGCGTCCTGACTCTCCTGTAGACCAAGGGAGGGGGCAAGCACGACACGCCACACCAGGGAGAAAGCCTGGTGTGGAGTTACAGACAGAAGAACAGAAAGTGAGTATTTCTCTGAAGAAAAAAGGAAAATTGAAGGATGAGGTAAGTGAAGGAGCACTGTGGAGAAAAGAGAAAAAAGGAAAAAAAAAGCAAAGAAGAAAAAAGGAAAAAAAAAAAGCAAAGAAGAAAAAGAAAAGAAAAGAAAAGAAAAGAAAAGAAAAGAAAGAAAGAAAGAAAGAAAGAAAGAAAGAAAGAAAAGAAAGAAAAGAAAGAAAAGAAAGAAAAGAAAAGGAAAGAAAAAGGTTTTAAACAGGCAACGAAAATGGCCAACTAAAATTATGCACTATTGATGTTTAAAATAAAGAGTGGGGAGATACTGATCCCCCGACCACAATTAATGCATTTTCTTACCGGTTCACTTCAATAATCATTGCCTCCGCCTGAACATGCCGATCCTCCTCGCTGAGCGCTGGATTATTTTCCATCAGGTATGAGTGGAAAAAGTGAAGCTACCATATCAAAGAGTAAAATAGAAGAACAAAAGTTAAAGTGCAGCACACTAATCACCATACCAATTCAAACTAAGCGGCTTTTTTTTTTTTCCTAGTGACATTTCCCTGGAGACCCAATTGCTCAAGTTGTTCTTGGGTTTTCTACAGAGTGCTCCCTCACTGCCTAAACCACAGAAATGACACTGTCACTACTGACTTGCTACCATTGAGCAGCAATTTGGCAATAAAAGAGTGACTTTCACGACTAATAATATATATGTTTAACCACTTAAGACCCGCACCAAAATGCAGGTAAAAGACCAGGCCACTTTTTGCGATTCGGCACTGCGTCGCTTTAACTGACAATTGCGCGGTCGTGCGACGTGGCTCCCAAACAAAATTGACGTCCTTTTTTTCCCACAAATAGAACTTTCTTTTGGTGGTATTTGATCACCTCTGCGGTTTTTATTTTTTGAGCTATAAACAGAAATAGAGCAACAATTTTGAAAAAAATGCAATATTTTTTACTTTTTGCTATAATAAATATCCCCCAAAAACATATATAAAATATTTTTTTTTTTACTCAGTTTAGGCCGATATGTATTCTTCTACCTATTTTTGGTAGAAAAAAAAATCTCAATAAGCGTTTATCGATTGGTTTGCGCAAAATTTATAGCGTTTACAAAAATAGGGGATAGTTTTATTGCATTTTTATAATTTTTTTTTTTTTTTACTACCAATGGCGGCAATCAGCGATTTTTTTCGTGACTGCGACATTATGGCGGACACTTCTGACAATTTTTACACATTTTTGGGACCATTGTCATTTTCACAGCAAAAAAATGCATTGTTTATTGTGAAAAGGACAATTGCAGTTTGGGAGTTAACCACAAGGGGGCGCCGAAGGGGTTATGTGTTCCCTAAAGAGTGTTTACAACTGTAGGGGGGTGTGGCTGACGTCATTGATTGTGTGTTCCCTAAAAATAGGGACGCACAATCGATGACAGCGCCACAGTGAAGAACGGGGAAGCCGTGTTTACACGCGGCTCTCCTCGTTCTTCAGCTCCGGGGACCGATCGCGGGACTGTAGCGGCGATCGGGTCCGCGAGTCCCGCGGCCATGGAGCTTCGGACCGGGTTGCGGAAGCGCACCTGCGACCCACTGCTGGGCTTTACACAATCACGTACAGGTACGTGATTGTGCCCAGCGGTGCAATTCTGCCTACATAAATCATCATTAGGCGGTCCTTAAAGCGGGAGTTCACCCATTTAAAAAAAAAAAAAAAAATCTCCCCTTAGCTTCCTGCTCGTTCGGTCTAGGGGAATCGGCTATTTATATTAAAATATGTGCAGTACTTACCCGTTTTCGAGCTGCATCTTCTTCCGTCGCTTCCGGGTATGGGTCTTCGGGAGCGGGCGTTCCTTCTTGATTGACATTCTTCCGAGAGGCTTCCGACGGTCGCATCCATCGCGTCACTCGTAGCCGAAAGAAGCCGAACGTCGGTGCGGCTCTATACTGCGCCTGCGCACCGACGTTCGGCTTCTTTCGGAAATTCGTGACGCGATGGATGCGACCGTCGGAAGCCTCTCGGAAACCTGTCAATCAAGAAGGACCGCCCATTCCCGAAGCCCATACCCGGAAGCGACGGAGAGGATGCGTCTCGTAAACGGGTAAGTACTGCACATATTTTAAAATAAATAGCCGATTCCCCTAGTAATAACGAGCAGGAATCTAAGGGGGAAAAGTGCCCTCTAAGGGTGAACCCCCGCTTTAAGTGGTTAATTTAAGCAATATTTTTTGGTATTTTGGCGCAAGCAACAAATCATCCCTTTGACCCAATTTTGACTTCAACAAGCTTTGTGATCTTTCACAGCATACCCAAAATCCACAACATTGTTCCAAACCTCCACCTTTTAACATTCACAGGTCATCCAGGTGCTGGCTCCAGAGTCGCACTCAACAATTAGCTTGTCTTGATACTTTATGCCATTACCAATAAAGTAGCAATCTGTAATTAGCTTTTCTTAATACTTTATATTATTACCAAAAAAAGCAGCGGCATACATGTAGTCTCCACCCAGACTACACATATGCAGCTACTTTATTAGTAAAAAAATAAAGTGTCAAGAAAAGCCAATGAGTGCCACTTTATTGTTAATAGTATGAAGTATCAAGACAAGCTAATTGTTGAGTGCGACTCATCTTATATTTTTGATATCATGTTATATAAGCTAAGGTTTGTATTGTTTTTTAAGCATCCATTCACACCGGTGTGACTTGTCATGCAATTTGAAAAGTTTAAAAATCGCATGACAAGTTGCACCCCGTTTGTGCCTATGGAACTGTTAAAATCGGTGCAACTCCAACTTTTACTGGTTTGAAAAAAGGTTCCTGCACCATTTTTGGAAATTTCATGATCAACTTGCATAGACATGAAGTTGCAGATGTCAGCAAGCTGCACATGAAATCAAACTGACCGTCATCTTTGAAATAATGCTGAAGTAGTGAGATTTCAAAGCCGCATTCAGTGTGAATGGGGTGTCACGCAAACAGCAAACAACTTTAATTATCATGGATATGTACCTGCTGCTGTCGGTTTGGGTAGTTGCTCAATTCTGCTTTGTAAAATGGCCACTCATCATGTTGATAATTGTATACCCATTCACAAAAGTGATTCCCAAAGTCAAATCCTCTGTAGGGGTTGAAAAAAGAAGATAACTTTGTCATGCACAGCATAAACATGGTGAGCGCTCTCCATTTTTGATATAAAATACAACATTAGTTGCCTTTATGGGCACCAATACTGCTAGCATTGAAACATCCTCCTGTTCATTATTGTGGTTAAGAAAAGCTTATTGATTTTGTGCCAGCATTGCGGCTCGTGACAACCTTGTATTCCTGCCAGGCCTCCAATATATACACAAGTCTGGATATGTTAGGAAGACAAATACCAATGTGGAATTTTCCAAGCAAACCAAATAGTCGTATAGCTAAAGAGAATACACAGGCCGGAGAGTCTCAATTTCTGGTTTTAACAAACGTTCTCAGCATAGGTTAAGTCTTCCAACAGCTGTTTATGGGGGTTTATACATATTGGGGTATTCATAAAGAAACCCTAAACCATGGGAGTCTGACTATTCTAATATAAAATATGTTGATATAGAAATGAGCACTTGTTTGTATAGTTAATAATGCAAAGTGCAATAACCCAATGTGATCTTTCACTAGTTTAGGCGCACTACAAGTACATACATTCCTTAAACAGTGCATCTCCTTCCTGCTTAATCATATTGGTTAGTGTTACCATAAAGGTAGTTCTTATAAACTGAAATAGCTATAAAATAAATAGCAGCCAATTTCTGAAACGCAGCAATCTATTGAGTATACACATATCAAAATGCAGCCGTTTCAGCAGGAACCAGCCAAATTGCGGTGTGTGTTTGTTCAACAGAAGGCAGTCTAAGGCTGTAAGAACAATAGGACAGCGGAGGAGGGGATTCCCACATTCACAACATTTTACGGATACAGAAATCTCCTTTTTCGTTCAACCTCCTAGCCGAGCGAAAAATAAATCTTGCTTATGTCTCTGTGCCAATGTAAATGTAGTGACAAACCGCTAATATCCAAACTATGTGATTGAAGGAGCTCCTTCTCTCTCTTCTTAGAAAATCTCTCTTTTTGAGTCCTGCATGTTTAATACCGATGCACACAGAATCTGGTGCAGCTGTGCATAGTAACCAATCATTTTTATTGTCAAAGCTTTATTGAACACACTGAAGTTAGAGGCGGATTGGTTACTATGCACAGTTGCTCCAGATTCTGTGTGAACCAAGTTTAGCAAATCTCCCCCAAAACAAAGCAAATGCACAAGTTAAAAAAACTAAAAAGTGAGAAACCCACATACAGAATGCTTTGTTTATGAACAAGTTGTTCACACATTGGAAAATGTTAAAACAGAACAGTGTATTTTAAAAAATGGAGCAAAGCTATACCCTACAGGTACATGGAGCGGTTATTAAATATCAATTTTTTTTATTAAAAAATGTTTGGACTAATGTAGAACTATTGGCAATTTTTGTTTAATTTTGGATAGACACTTCCTGTCCCATAGCCAAATCGAAACAAGAGGAAATGTCTTGGGGTCCCCCAGGTCCCCATAGGAAGATTTCCCCTTTATTACTTTTAAAGGTCCTGTTCACACTAACGTGCATTAAAATGGAGAGGAGAGAGAAAGAGAAAGAGGGAGGGAGAGAGAGAGGAAGAGAGAAAGAGGGAGAGGGAGAGGGAGAGAGATTCTTGTAAGGCTGGCCAGTATAGCGACTGCTATCAAACAGGACTGGCCACAGATGGACCGAAATTTGCTGAACTGGCCGAATTTTAATCAATTTGTGGCTAGCTTAAAGAGGAACTTTAGACCTGAGTTTTAAAATGGTCGGACAGACACAAATTTGAATGTAGAAGAAACAGGTTTGGTCTCTTCTGCATTAAAGTTACTTACCTGCCTGACTTCCCTTGTACAGCGAAAAAAAATACAAAAAGTAAAAAAAAAAATTCTACTTAATAGACTTGAATTCGCGCTTACATGTCTCGATATGGGTTGTTAAAATGCATACATTTAGCATTTTAATGCAACACATTGCACATGACACCAGCATTGTGGTGTGAACAATTGTTTTCGAGGTGTCCAAGCAGTGTCCACCACTGTTCTTTCAGTGCAGTAAAACGCAGGTCAAAGCATGTGTGTGAACCGGACAGAATATTACTGCACTGATAAAGCAAAGGGGTAGTACTAGATGGAGCTAATGTGGGAAATACCTATGCAGGAGAAGAGAATTTAGCTCACCTGTAATTGTAGCTGCTGTATTCAAAGTCAATGAGCATGAGCTTATCTGATGGGTGGGTCGAACGAGCTGACAATAGCAGAATATTTCCTGAGAAAGATACTTGCTGTTAAAGGTTGAAAATAAATACACACTAACGTCTACAATCAGATCCAACCAATTTCACAACTTTCTAAAAATGACACATGCCGGCAAATTTCAAGTCACCCATATAGTGTAAATGTATGCTTGGTATAAAAAATAAAAAAAAATGTACACTGTTATACAAGCTGTACACTCACTACTTTACCTATAATAAAATATTTGAAAAAATGTGGTGGAGTATACTCACCTTTGAGGCAATTGTTGTTATGGTGCGAAACGCAGTATGATGGCAAGAAAGAGGGGGTGTTGTGTATGCTTAGTGTCAAGTGGGACTTCCTGTCCCGCTTTCGCCTAGGCGATGCCTCCTCTCTGCAATCTTCTGGGACACGCGACAGGTACCAGAAGATTTGCGCATTCGCAGTGCGCGCCCGGCCGTGAAGCCGCAAGGTTTCACGTCCAGTTACCCACAGTTCCAATGGAGGCGTTGAGGAGAGGACATAGCAAGATGGCAGCAAAGGTGTTGCATTGCCTGACCTATATAATCAAATACAAACAAGTGTCTACTGCCCCTATCTATAACTGGTCTGTTGCAGCAAGGAGCTCTGGGAGGGCGACGTATGCCAAATGCAAAGAGATTTACAAATGTGTGCAGACTAAACTCCTGTTTTTAACGCATATTGTTAGACAGGTCAATTTGGTTGGTAAGTTTGAGCTTGAAAATCTATTTGCATTTGTTTGACATATTATGTCACCCTTCTAGTGCTCCTTGCTGCAACTGGCCAGTTAAAGGTGGGGGCAGTGGTCACTTGTTTGCATATATATTTTATAACCCCTGTATTATGCTCTATAATCAGGGGTGCCCAACCTTTTGAAGAGCGAGGGCCACTTAAGTGACTTGGTAACCGGTCGCAGACCACAATGAGCGGAGCGGACGGATGACAGATCTGTGTCCACTCCGCATATGCAGAGCAGACAGGGACACAGCCCACTATACTCTATGGGCCCTCCTATCCGATCAGACAGAAGTGGATGGATCCCCTTCTGTTTTTTTTGTGGATTGGAGGTAGGTGGGTGTAAATTAACACAAGTCCATTTACATCTGCCGTTCCATAAAGGTGAATGGAGGGTCCAACCAATCGTGTGAAAGAGGCCAAAGGCTGCTTTCACAACAATGCACTGCAGTTTACACACACCGCGGATGCAGAGCAGTGCACTTGTGTCTTTGCTGCACTTTGCCATAAACCTCTATTATTTCCTGCAGATGTGGCGCACTTTCTGAAACCGCACCAAACACACAGGTAATAACAGAAGCCTATGGCAAAGTGCCACTAACCCTGCAGATCTGTTCGAAAGCAGCCCAATAACCACTGCAGAACAGATATTCCCAGATATACATGGATTTTAGTAATAAGCTTACCGTCAAATAACATTCTTCCATTCAGTTATCGCCGGCTATTGCTGTCACAGGCAGAGTGCATTTGGTATCACTCTGCTTGTGACATGAGTTGGTGCCATACAGGAAGCATTGGCTTATGGGGCTCTGCTCCACAGCCGCTTGCTTCCTCTACTGCAGGCTTCATTCACAACATTTATGCTCTGGGATGGCGGGTCGACAACCTGTGTTCTGAGCAGGAGGTCGCGGGCACCCCTGCTCTATATTATGCGCCTTACTGCGCATAAATCTATCTTTTTTGGCTTGTATAGATACAGTGTATCCCATGGGCCGGTAGGTTTATTCCCACTTGGAGATCTTTTTTCTTGCTGGCATTAGTTGTGGTGTCTATTATCTACCATTTCAGATATTATGTTTAAATCATTGTTTAATAAATGGTGGGGTTTTTTTGTGGCTTTGTGAACCATCTTACCAAAATGTTATTTATTTACAAATGTGAATGTCATCATCTATGATATATTTCTTTTTGTCATATATTTTTTAGTCCGAGCTATATAGTACCCAATTTATGTGGTCCTGAAGAAGCAGGGGGATCCTGCGAAACATGTAGACCAGCATACTATCAAATTACTGACCAATTTAATTCAAACAATGTATCAGCTTCATATTTTTACTCTGTACTGTATGGTACACACTATGCTGTTTTAATGTGATTTTTAAACATGTAATCTAATAAAATTTGTTAAGTTGTTACACAAATCCAGTGTGGACTCCGTTCTCAAAGGCATATTTAAAGTCCTGTTCTGTCCTTCTGTTGAGTTTTTGGTAATGTTTAAATTTGGAATGATGCCAATGAAAATTTGAATAATAATATCTATAAATAGCATCCCACCCCAGGATTGGAATTTAATCATTTAAAAAAACAAAGCACACTTATGCCTAGTACACACAATTGTTTTTTCCTTCGGGAAAACTGCCATGTTTTCCTTTGGCCGGGAAAACCGGTTTAAAAAATTAGAAACTCTTTTTCTCGCCACGAATCGCAGCGTTTTTCCCCCCGCAGTTTTCCTATGAGAAACACTGCGAGGGAGCATACACACGGCCGGTTTTCCCGACCAAAGTTATCCTGGCAGTTTTCCTGTCGGGAAAACCGGCCGTGTGTACAGGGGAAAAGGGATCGAGCCGGTTCCCGGTTTTCCCGGTGGTCTTTTGACCGTCAGGAAAACCGATCGTGTGTACTAGGCATTAAGCTTATTTTTGTGGAAAACCGGTACAAATCAGTAATAGATAATAGTGATTCAAAGAGGCTTTGTTACCTTCCTGAACATCATTGTGGCAGAACACTACAGGAGACGGCGTGGATTCCAAAAGGAGCCTATACAGACAGATTGGTGTAAACCATTGTTAAATGAGAAATTAACAACATTAGTGAACCACGTGTAAATTACTGACTTTTGCTGCCAATAAGCACTGATGAACCATAAAAAGTTCAGATTCAGAATACTTTATTAATCCCAAAAGGAAAAAATTACTAAAATACAATAACATTCAACCATGCACAACAAAGATCACAATAAGAAGACACAACAACAAGTACCAACAACAGCAATACCACATAAAACTAAATTAATACTGTAATCAACTATACCATCGCATTAAAAAACACAACATAGAATAAAAAACAGAAGATCAAAAACGACAAACATGCAAATGACACCACTTTCTCCAACATTACTCAAAAATCATTACATCAACAAATTACAAAAACATAAAAATCTGGATCATAAACCAGCATTCAATGGACTACACAGGCTGTTTACTGATGAGGTCCTGGCAACTTAAAGTAGAACTACCCTGTAAATGCAACCCCCCCCCCCCCCATTTTGGAGTAAAAGACGGTTATAACCCCTGTTGGTTTATTTTTTTGCCATCTATGCTCAATTGAGGAGATCTTCCTTAATTTCCTGTCCCATAGCCAAAACATAAAGTGAGAGGAAATCCCTGCAAATTATTGGAAACATTTGGGGACCCCAAGTCATCAGAACTAGTCCCTCATTGGAAGATTTCCCCTAGATTAGTTTACTTTTCTGGGGACAACCCAAAATTTGGGATTTTCTTTTACTTTCAATGATAAATGGTAAACAGGACAAATAGAGAGGGGAAATCTCCCTAATGGGGGCACAGACAGCAATAAAAACCTGACAGATGTCCTTATCCCTCTACACTATCCAAAACAAAAGAAAACGTGTTGCCTTTACTTATACTCTAATATGCTGGGTTCAGTCAGCAATACTAGGAAGGCAAGCTAGGTCTAGACACAATAGTACTTATTGTATTTGCAAAGCGGCCGCGGACCCGAATTGCCGCCGGAGTCCCGCTATCGGTCCCCGGAGCTGAAGAACGGGGAGAGCTGTGTGTAAACACACCTTCTCTGTTCTTCACTGTGGCGCGGTCATGGATCGTGTGTTCCCTGATATAGGGAAAGGCGATCAATGACGTCACACGTCCAGCCCCGCCCCCCCTACAGTTAGAAACACATATGAGGTCACACTTAACTCCCAAACTGCAATTGTCATTTTCACAGTAAACAATGCATTATTATAGCATTTTTTGCTGTGAAAATGACAATGGTCCCAAAAATGTGTCAAAATTGTCTGATGTGTCCACCATAATGTTGCAGTCACGAAAAAAAAATAAAAAATAAAAACCGCTGATCGCCGCCATTAGTAGTAAATTTTTTTTTTATAAAAATGCAATAAAACGATCCCGTATTTTGTAAACGCTATAAATTTTGCGCAAACCAATCGATAAACGCTTATTGCGATTTTTTAACAAAAATAGGTAGAAGAATACGTATCGGCCTAAACTGAGGAAAAAACTATTTTTTTTATATATATTTTTGGGGGATATTTATTATAGCAAAAAGTAAAAAATATTGAATTATTTTCAAAATTGTCGCTCTATTTTTGTTTATAGCGCAAAAAAAAATAAAAACGCAGAGGTGATCAAATACCACCAAAAGAAAGCTTTATTTGTTGGAAAAAAAAAAAAACGCCAATTTTGTTTGGGAGCCACGTCGCACGACCGCGCAATTGTCAGTTAAAGCGGCGCAGTGCCGAAATCGCAAAAACTGGCCAGGTCCTTTACCTGCATTTTGGTCCGGGTTAAAAACATAAAACGTGTACCACAAATAATTTGCACTTCCTTTTAAATATACTATATCTGTTGTCTACAGAGCCAAGAAACACTCTGTACCAAATCAATAAAATAAAAAGGACATTACAAAATTAAATGCATTCTAGCATAAAAAATAAAATAAAAAAAAGATACAATCTGTAAATAATTTCCATAGATTTGCTAGTGCCACAGTCTGGTTTCAGACGAATCCAATATTCTCTGTGGAGGAGTGTATAATAAAGCTACCATTTTTAATTAGCTGACACTGTATAAAGATAACCTCTTTATTCCTCCATCCCACAGTCTTTGAAGTCTTGTGAGACTTCACACACAAATCTCAGTGCAGCTGTGACTAAAGAGGAGAGAGATTGCTGATATTACAAGGCCAGCATACTGAAACTCAGCACTGTTTAACAGATCAGCCTTGAGCTTTGTCAAGGGGCAACAGTGGTATGTAGCAAGTAAAGCCAGCTCTTATAACAAAAGTAATATTTCACACATATTGTGTTCTCTGCACAGCTAATAAATCAATGCAGCTTTGGAGCGATTGCATTTTTTCATACAGTGTCCCCTCCTAAATTTTACAAATATGACTGGAACATGAACTAAAAAAAAAAAAAAAAATGTGCAGAGATTAGAAAAGTAAAGATCCATTAAATTCAAGTGAGGTATGTTGCAATCTTACTTCAGTCTCTTAATTTCTTCCTCTAAATGTAAGCTCTTCAGCTTGTTGAACTTCTCCACAAGATGGGCTCTCGTAAAGGAGAGAGAAGAAATCTGAGACATGTACCTAAAAAGGAACACAAAACATAAGAGATACATTGGATCTATGCTTAACAGTAGAAGCCATTTTGGAGGGCAAACATGACCCGATTTTTGTGCTGTGCCAATTAAATTTTTTAGTATGTTTATGCTGTGCCATCAAAAAAAAAAAAAAAAAAAAAAAAAATGGCCTTTAATTGGGCTATTTGCATACAGCATTTTACTTGCAAATGTGACTTAAAAGCGGAGGTCCGGTTAGAAAAAAAAATAAAAAATTAAAAGTCAGCAGCTACTAACACTGTAGCTGCTGATTTTTATAAGGAGACTTACCTGTCCAGGGTGCCCGCGATAAAGGCAGCCGAAGCCGAGCAAACGCTCAGGTCTCGGCAGCCCTGCCGCCATCCTCAGTGAGGGAATCAGGAAGTTAAAGGAGTTGTAAAAGAACATTTTTTTTGCCTAAAATTAATTTCTGCAAGGCAGACAGAATGGTGTAATGATTCTGTTAAAAAACGAGTAAAATACCTATTAAATTCCTTCATCTATATCACCTCCGGCGTTCTAGTTACTGTTCTCTCATTCACTTTCTGGTTTGCGTTCATGTAAGAACTACATTTCCCAGTATGCATTGCGGCACGCCCAGTAATTCACACCTCCTTAAAGTCTCTAACATGTAGAGAGCGTCCTGCCGCACTGATGAAGTTCCCAGGAGGGGGCGAGCACGTCACTGACCACCGCAGTAAAGCCTCCCTTCACGGTGGTGAGTAACAATCAGAAAAGCAGGAAATGAACAGAACAGAGAAGAAATAGAGCAACTTCTGAGCAAAAACGAACAATGAGGAAGTGAAAATAGGAATGTCACCACCCGATTCTCTACTGCGCATGCGCGAGCCGGGCTGCGCGACGTGAATGGAGGATGTCTCCTGGGACACACACACACACACACACACACACACACAAAGGTTCCAGAAGACACTGCTCCACCATTCCACAGGAGGCAGCCGAGAAACAGAAGAAAGAAGACGGACCGCCTAGCAACAGGCACTTCAGGTATGTATACATTTTTTTTTTTGCAGCATTAAAAAAAAAAAAAATTCTTGGTGGAGCTCCGCTTTAATCCATCAATAGGCTAGGTTACAATTTTTTTCCTGAAGGCTGCGTACACATGACCATTTTTTCACGACGAGAAAAATGCTATTTTTTAAATTGGTAATTAAAAACGATTGTGTGTAGGCTCCAGAGCATTTTTCTCGACGTGAAAAATGGCCATTAAAAATGTAAAACCTTTTTTTTTTGCCAATTTTTTTTATTGCTGGCAATTCTTGTTTTTACATTCAGCTGTCTGATGAGTCATCAGCGATACACATTAAAAGACAGAAAAAAAAAAACAAAAAAACCTCATGAAAAACGCATGCAAAAACGCATAAAGAACTGCACTCACTAGTTTTAGTAAATCAACCCCAGTTTCTACCAACAGGCAACCATACCTGATGCCAATATAATAAATTATACATTAGAGGATGACAGTACATACGAGAACTTACTTCTCCATAGTCTTAAACAACCATACTGGCTTCTTGTTAAATGGCATCACCATCTTGTGGAACCTGGAGAGCTTGGCTGCAATCTCACTTGAGATCTCTGGATCACGGAGCTCTGCGGTCACCAGTCGTCGACTCTAAATATTAGAAAAAACATAAATACAAAATAGTTGAACATAGATTTTGCAGATACTTCAGGAAAAAAAAAACAACTAAGGCACGCATTCACTGGGATAGGACTTCTTTTCGATGGCTCCTAAATGGCCATGTTGGAACCCGTCCGTCCCAGAACTAGCTTCTAAAAGTCAGTTACTGGAAAGGCTGTGGGAATCCAAATGACATATCTCCTTAAATTAATCATTTCCAAGGATGCCAAATTAGCATTGCTTTATTTTCCGATCCCCGGCCCGTTTTTCTACCTGCAGAAATTTGCCACATACCTATTCATTGCAGCCAAACATGCAATAGCTAGGGCCTGGAAAAAAACAAGTTAGACTTACCGATAACGGTATTACTACGAACCTTCCAGGACAGCACACCTGAGAGATGAGGGCTCCTCCCCACAGGAAACACAATCAATTGACAGCTTGTTAGAAATTCCCCACCATTCCCCTTGATCCCCAGTATGTAATAAAGTAATCCTGAACTGGTTCACAAAGGACATCTTTCCACCTAGCGTTTAGCTTATCTTTCCCCCCACATAGGGCGGGAAGTAGGCCTGCCGTCCTGGAAGGTTCATAGAAATACCGTTACCGCTAAGTCTAACGTAGGTTCTCTCCTATCACCTTCCAGGACGGCACACCTAAGAGGATAATAAAAGGAAACAACAGGCCTACTTTAGGGTGGGACCCCCCCTGCCTGCCAGGCCTTTCTGCTAAATGTCAGATTTTGACTTGAATTTTTTTACCTCCACTCCCTAGTGTGTGATGAAGGTATCCTAGCTGGATCATGTAACTACCCTGCAGGTCTGCTCCACCTATGCCCCTGCCTTCTCTTCGGATGCAGGATCTAGGTGGCATGGGCTCTTAAAGATAAAATCTGAGAGCCCGTGAATTTTTTTAAGATAGAAAGATTGACTGTGTCAACATTCTAGCAATCGTGGTCAATATTGTCTGTAACTGCTGCATAGGACCACCAAAAAGACTAATCAGAGATTTGTTCTGTGAAACAAGGAACTACTTTGGTCAACAAAAAACATCTGGTTTTAAACCACTAGAGTTCAGGAGAATTTTTTTTTTTTTTTTTTTTTTTTATATTGAAAACCCTGTGGCGTGCATAACACAGCCCAAAAACTTCACCCGGTGCAGGAAAAAATGTGCACACACAAAGAGTGAAACACAAAAAAAACTGACGGGTGCATCGTCAAATGGTCCTCCGAAGAGGACCCGACCCTGATCCCCCGGGGCGTTAAGCTCCTGGCAGGGACTGAGGTAATCCGTGGTCCGTGCAGCCGAAGCCGACACAAACCCAACTTCCTTGGAGGGTCTGCCGAAAAAGAACCCTCCTCGGTGAGGCTCCCCTGTAGGGAGACCCCATGAGAGCAGGCGAACTAAGCCAGAAGGCCATGTCCACCTACTCCCAAGACGTTCAGGGCAGGCCCGAAGACCAGCACCCTACTAATCACACACAAGGTGTACAAAAGGGCAAAAAAAAAAAAAAAAGACAAAGTGACACACACGGGGTAAAATAAAAAAGAAAGTGGGGGAGAAGGAAGGTGGGAGAGGTGAATAGAAAGTGACCATAGTGCAATACGATGGCCGGCCCTCCGGCCAGGAAACAAAAAATCCCCATGTTCTAGCCAAAAGGCTCGGCCCTAGAGGCAGGTGTTAAAAAGTGTGTTGTGGAGATCGTGACCAAAGTGCCATAAGGCAAGTGCCCCTCAAACACTTGTGTAATGTATGGCACCCCTGGACTGCCACTCCAGAGGCACTCTCTCCACAGGCTTTTCAACGGACCCTGACCTCTGGCCCGGATCAGCAGCACCCTTCCCAGCCAGGAAGGTAGGAGTTCAGAGAGATTGGGGAGAGCCCACCTCAGCAGGCTACTCCCACAACCCCCATCTCTCCCACCTAATCACGTTCGGGAAATACTAACCGCTCCCCCGACAAAAAGAGGAGCAAGGGTTTTCTCCCGAACAACTGACTGGGGCAGGCACCACCAAATCCAGGCCAAAGACCAGGGGGCCCAGCCCTCCAGCTTCGACCTCATGCCTCTTCTTCCAAATCAGAAGGCTTTCACCTCCACGCCAGCAGGTTTAGCGTCCGCCGACCGCCATCCCTTTCCACCTCGCCGTGTACTGGGGACGGTCAACATAGCACCACCTACTGGCAACTGATAAGAACAGATACTACACTTGATCTTAGCCAAAATGCCGGGAATGGTTTAGAAAAAGGCCTCCTGACAGACAATCCTTGTGGGTCCCCATTTTGTTTGCCATAGCCATGGTGAAAAAGGAAAGAAACCCACTTAGGGATAATAGATTAAGGGAAGCTTATTCCCTGGGCTCAAAGGACTGGACAGGTATGTAACCAAGCAGGGTGTTTGGTGTGCTCCTGCAACTTCAAGGAGGTGTGGCTCCCCTTCAGTCCACCTGCCCCCACCCATCAGAATGCATGTGCCTCCATTGTGGGGACACTCATTGTTCAGTGCCAGGACCACAGATTACAGGGTGCCTTGGCGCGGCGCCCGCAAACAAAACCCCTGTCTTCAACGCACACTGTTAGACAGGTCAACCGGCTGCTCTGCAAGCTGGTCGGCAAGTAGGCCGGTCTCCCCCTGGGCATTCCCCAGGCTCTGTTATGTAACCAAGCATACCAAACTTCTGTTTTTCTTCCCATCTGAATGCTGACATGTCAGATGTGAACGTGTTCTATATCCCCAGGTTCCTTATAACCCTGCGGGTAGATGCATTAAAACTACACAGAAAGGAGCTTGGTAAGAACTGAGAGTAACTACCGCATTTATCTGCGTATAACACGCACAGGTGTATAACACGCACCCTAACTTTAAGAGGAAAGTTTCGGGGAAAAAGACTCTCCACAGCCCTCTGCGTATAACACGCAGGCACAGTTTACCCTCTATTTTCAGGGTAAAAAAGTGAGTGTTATACGCCAATAAATACAGTATTTCATAAATATCCGGTGTTTGAGACCATAATCCACTCAAAGCACCAATGAGCACCTCTTGGTACCAATGAGCGTTAAGTTAAGAAGATTCCTACTACAGGGAATTAATTCTATAGTAGGAGTAAAAGACGAATATTAGTTAGTCATATCCAGTTCGTCCAAGGGGGGTGACATGAAGGATACATACCGAGCTGTACATTTTTTTAGGATTGGGTGAACCAGTCAGATAAGCTCTGATGCTGCATCTTCAAGCAAAAAACTCCTATGAGCATAACCCCTTAGTTCGGACTAAAAAAAAATCATGAAAGGTGATTTTATGACCTCCTTCCGGTGTCCTATAACCCTACTGGGTTCAGGTCTAGGGAATGTCTCTGGCATGCCTGAATGTAAAGGACTGAATCTTTTGCAGTCAGAAATCCTGTTCCTTCCATGTGCATGGAAAATAAGGTCTGAAATAAAAGTGACAAATATATAATTATTATCACAGATATACAGGTCATAAACTCCCCGGTGTTTAAAACAAAACAAACATGTCGCTGTGTTCGGGAGAAACACAATCAATACTGGGGATCAAGGGGAAGGGTGGGGACTTATAACAAGCTGTCAATTGATTGTGTTTCCTGTGGGGAGGAGCCCTCATCTCTCAGGTGTGCCGTCCTGGAAGGTGATAGGAGAAAGTCGGTTGTTTCGCTTGCAGAGGTGAAGAGCATTCCAACGACTCTTTTGATCAATGAAAAGACGACCAGTATCCTCCACAACTCCCATGCTGTTTCCCAAGGGGTGGGCCCTAAGACTGTGGTCTTACGCTCTTCCAACCTTGCACCTGAGCAGCCTATGCCTCTCTACCTTATTTCTTCCACCTCCTAGTCTTGGGAATCTTTCCCTCCTTTCTTCCTTGCTTTTCTCCCCTTTTCTTCTCATGCCATGCTTCCTCTCTTCCTTTACTTCTCATCTCCCTGCCACTGCTCCTTTTCTCTCATCCATTTCCTAATATATCTTTTTGTTTATCTCAATTTTAAGTGGACTGGCCCACTCCCCTTACCCATCCCAGACCCTGAACCCTTATGGTTTAGGCACCTTGTGTTGACCCACCACCTTGGTCCGAGGGTTATTGTTGTTTGATAGTTTACACCTTATGACACATCCTGTGTTGCTCTATATTGTGTCGATCGCTCATAACCCCTGCATGAGATTACTACAACTGTTATTTTTCTCATATTTCAATAAATTGTTCCAGAAAAAAAAAATAAAAAAAAGTCACGTCCACTGTTCGGGGAAGATTTTAATTTCATAGATTTTTATTCTAATACATGCAGTATATTATCCCAAGGTGTCCATAGGTCAGCAATGACCATTTCAACTGCTATATATTTAAACCCAATCTGACCTGCATATAGCTTGCTAAAGCACTGTGCATCACAAATGACCGTCATGTTTTTTTGTTATCAGGGCAGGAAGTGACAAAAAATCTAAATTATATAACAAAATAAACTACAGAAGCACCATGTAGACTTCTGCTCGTTGAGGCTGCAATAAAAATTTGCTACCAAAAATAGATGAACATTATCATATACAAGAATCAACTAAAGATCATGCATACTTTGGGAGAAAGAAAAATAGAAAGAAAGAAGAAAAAAATAAAAATAAATAAAAAGGAGAAAAAAAAGAGAAAGAACGAAAGCAAGGAGAATTTTAGGAAGTAAATATAAAAACAAATGTCTTACTTTATGCTTTTTTGGACCATAAAACTACTAATGCCCAACACATGCTGTAATTTTTCTAATATTTTTCCCATTGGCAGAAAGTTCACTCCCCAACCATATATCCAAAAAAACTATTTTTGTAAAAGTCTAATAGTGGTGTCTGAAAAATGACTATCATCTTTAGAAAAAATAAAGAAATAAAATAAAATTCAGTTTGAGCAGCTTACCGGAATGTACTCTTCCAGGCGACCTTGTGGGAACACACCGTACAAATGAGGACCCAGGGATCGCTCGGCAAGTATTGCAAACATGACACTCTCCAGAACAAGAGACTCCACACCCTACATATATAAAAAGATCAAGAGTTGAAACTTCTTTATGAAGCCAAGGTGCACATTAGGTCAAGGGGGTAGCAATTTTACAGCAAGAGATTAATATGGTCATTAATCTTACCCATCAACACATATTTACTGTAAAGGCACAGTAAAGCAAAATAGGCTGGGTCAATGTGACAAGGCAAAAGAAGATGGGTGGGCTACAGCTAACATGCACCTACAATGGATATAAAAAGTCTACACACCCCTGTTAAAATGTCAGGTTTCTGTCATTTTAAAAAAGGAGACAAAGATAAATCATTTCAGAACCTTTCATATGACCTATAAGCTGTACAACTCAATTGGAAAACAAACTGAAATATGTTGGAGGGGGGCACACACCTCCAAAGGCATACATCCAACGATCCAAATCAACAAAAGAATGGCTTCACCAGAAGAAGTATAAAACGTTTTGGCATGGCTCAGCCAGAGCCCAGACCTAAATCTGATTGAAAATCTGTGGAGTGATCTGAAGAGGGCTGTACACAGGAGATGCCCTGGCAATATGACAGATTTGGAGTGTTTCTGCAAAGAAGAGTGGGCAAATATTGCCCAGAAAAGATGTGCCATGCTGATAGACTCGTACCCAAAAAGACAGAGTACTGTAATAAAAGCAAAAGGTGCTTCAACACAAGTATTAGTGTAAGGCTGTGCACACTTATGCAATCGTATTATTTTTTATTTTTACTTACCTCCACCTAAAAGATTTTAGTTTGTTGTTCAACAGAGTTGTACAGTTTATAGGTCATATTAAAAAGGTGGAAACAGTTCTGAAATGATTTATATTTCTTTGTCTCGTTTTTGTACATCACAGAAACCTGAAATTTTATGTTTAGACTTTTTATATCCATTGTAGATCGCCTGTTGGCAGTAGCCCACCTACCTCCTTTTGCCTTGTCACATTGACCTAGCCCAGTGATGGTGAACCTTGGCCCCCCAGATGTTTTGTAACTACATTTCCCATGATGCTCATGCACTGTGGTTGAGCATCATGGGAAATGTATTTTCAAAACATCTGGGGTGCCAAGGTTCACAATCACTGACCTAGCCTACAGTATTTTGCTTCTACCACGGCTTAAAGTGGAACCCACTTCCTCCTTCCGCCGAGGGGCCGCTAAGGCGATACGTCACATCGCCTTTTGGCGGCCCCTCCCTGTAGGCGATCGCCTGGGACACGTGACAGGTTCCATGCGATCGCCTTACCAATCAGACAGCGCAGTGCCGCTCACGCATGCGCAGTGAGTGCCCGGCCGTGAAGCCGAAAGCTGTCACGGCCGGGTGCCCACAATAGAAATGAGGACGCCGGCCGGAGAGAAGGGGGGGGGGGGAGCGGAGCTCTGGCCGGCGAGTCGCTGGAACATGGAGCAGGCGAGTGCATGTTTATTAAAAGCCAGCAGCTACACTTTTTGTAGCTGTTGACTTTTAATAAAACATGAAAAATGCCTGGAACTCCCCTTTAACAATAAATAGGTAACATGCGCTGTAGAACATCGGGTACTGAGCCTTTAAAGCTGATCTCCAGGATAAACAAATATCTAAAAATACAAGGTGGCATTTGTGTTCCATCTTGAATCTTGGTGTTCTTTTAGTATGTTGGTTACTGTTGCTCGCTCTCCTTGTAAAGGGTGACTGGTCTTGCATTGCCCCTCCTACATAGTTTACTGCAGGCAGCCTGCAGTGAGGGAAGCCCGCTGGGTCCCTATCACAGCTCTACTCAGGCTATGTACAGACTGGTGACCATATCACTGTTACATTTACAAGATAGTATCTGGAATTACAGATGTATATTCCTTGTAATTATAAAGGAATATATTATAATATTTTTGTCCCTAACATTCAGCTTTAACTGCTAAGAAACAATTGCAAAATGTGTGTCATGTATAAAAGAGTACCTGCATATCCCTTAGCAAATCACTGATATTTTTTTCATAATCCATGCAACTGCCTTTCACTGGCCTTAAATTTAACTAAATTTTTTTCCTACACAAAGCCAATAACAAAAAAAAAAGGCTTGGAAAAAAAAAGAAAAAAAAAAAAGAAGATGAAAGCAGTGCCTAAAAAGTGTCTTTTTATAAACAGTTTTTTTTAGAAAGTGACATAATGTAACCAATAAAACACATTACCTGCAGGATAGCCCCATACAGCCGTAAAAGAACTTGTCGTGGTTCATTGGACTGGGTCTGAACAGTGTCTACGAGACTGCACTTATACAACAGGTTACTGAGACCGCCACTGAAAATCAATCATACAAAACTAACTTAGTATAGAGAACAGTCATAAGCATTGAAATGAGAATTATGTTAGTGAGATGATGGGCAAGTGAACACCTATCACCGTACTCTCCCACCTGTGCAGCAAATAAGACATTTAACTTAGTATACTGGTCGGATAGAAATCCATATTACCAATGTCCAGCCTGTTCATGTCCGGAACCCCATGGGCCCCATACTGCTTATTGTAATGAAGCACATGTGTAGGACTGAAGACAGTAGCTGTACAGATTGGCCATCATTCTCTCTGGCTAGACCCCAATCTGCTTTATCTCTTGTTATGTGCGTATCTCAGATTCGGAGTATCAGCAGCCTCGGCCTTGTGGAATGGTAATACAGATTTCTTCATGACCAAGGTCACACAGTTTTGCTTTTCATGCACTTGTGATTAAAAGAAAACCAGAAACAAACACCCAAGAACCACTGCCAAAAGGAGTGGAGGCTGCCAGTCAGCTTATTTGCCCTGAGGCCTATGGAGAAACTCTGACTCTGTCAATAAGATGCAAATCTGCCAAATTAAAAGGTATTTTAAAGGAAAATAAAATAATAATTGAAAAAATGGTTTTGTACAGAGCAGCCTCAATCTTCCTCATTTCGAGTTACCCACCAGCGTTCTGGGTGCCAACCCCCCCCCCCCCCCGGCCGAGTGTCCCCATAGAAAGCCGCTTGCTATTGGGGCCCTCATGCATGTTTCCTACCAAGCCCTGCTGTGTGTGTCCATTGACACACCGACTGGGGCTCAGCTCCTCCCCCTGCTCTCTCCTCACTGGCTGTGATTGACCAAGCCAATAAGAAGGGGTAGAGCAGCTGCTCCAATGCATATCACTGGATCGAGATGGGGCACAAAAGGTAAAAAAAAAACTCATCTTAAGAACCTCTTTAAATTAAATCTGAGCTCCACCCAAAAGAGGAAGTTCTAGAGCTGGGCGATTTTGGGCCCCAAAAAAAATCTGAATAAAAAAAAAAAAAAAAAATTGATTCACGATTCAAATCAAGTTTTTATTCCTGGTGGACACCGCACCAGTCCTACGTTTTTAGGCGAGGCCGCGGCTTCGGCCTAGTTCACCGCGATCCTGGGAAAAGGCCACGGACTAGGCTGAAGCCATGGCCTCGCCTAAAAAATTGAAACTGATGCTCCGCGGACTAGGCCAAAGCTGCGCCCTCGCCTAAAACATCCTGCCCACAGCTCGCCGCAATCCTGGGAAAAGGCCGCGAGTGGCGTCCGGCCTCTCGGCCTTTTCCCAGGATCGCGGCGAGCAGGATTTTTTTTCGGCAAAGCTGTGGCTTCGGCCTAGTCTGCGGAGCATCGGTTCTATGGCGAAACAAAAAAAAAAACGATTTGGTCAAAACCTGAATCGATTTGCCCTCGCAACTCGATTCAAATCGGATTATTTCCCCAGCCCTAGGAAGTTCCCCTTTCTGCCTCCCCCCCCCACTCTGCTGCCACATTTAGCACCTTTGGGGGGGGGGGGGGGGTCAAAACCAGGTACCAGCTCCCACAAACTGAGCCTGGCGTTTGGCCCCCTCCTCCTTCCCCTGCAACTAGCGCATTCAGATTCGTGCATGCACAGTAGGAAACTGCCTGTGAAACCGCAAGGCTGCACTGACGGTTTCCCATAGTCAAGATGGTGGTGCGAGCAAGGACACTGCTGGATTCCTGGACATGTAAATGCCCCAATATTAAAAGTCAGCAGCTACAGTACTTATAGCTGCTGACTTCATTTTTTTCTGAAGGAGCCTGGAGCTCCTCTAACTTTTTTGCAGACTACTACAAGACCTACAACTAACCAGCCATTTATCTAATGCAGGTTATGCATTGGTAGCTGTCTTTTCATTTAACCAGTGCGCTAAACAAAAAGATATTTGGCAGATCCCCACAAGCAATGTGAATGCAGAGATTTTTCCCACTGCGCTAACATATTCTGGCTGCTTGGACTCCCCTGTCAAATAAACTGATCAGCGCTGCGGCCATTGATCGAATACTGGTTTTCCAGCAGGACCATACTTCTGTTGAACTGACAGATCAAAATTCAGCTGCTACCTGCTAAACCTAATAGGACTTCACAACACCAACATTTAAATAAACTACTCTTAAATAAACATTTGACAAATGACACTTCAGAACACATTCTAAAATTAAAAGGGAATTTCCCTGCTGCTTGACTGGGATACCTCAAATGAAAAATGCCACAAGTGCAAGAAGTGTTAGAACTGCAAGCTGGAGAATGGAAAGGAGCTTAAACGAAGAAGGTGACCGCTTTGTTAGCCAAAGTGCACAGACCTGAGCAAAGCTTTATTGTAATGACACAATCCTGACAATACTTTATACCACGTTATGTGGTGAAGGGATTTGTAAGGACACATGGACGGCTGACCTTACATGTCACTGGGAAATAGGCTGCATATTTCTAACTAAAAATAGAACTCTTGCAAGGCTTTGATCCCAAGTCTTGGGTTGTATGTGCATTACATTCAAAGTCGCTTAGGTCTTTGGTTTTTCACCCAGAAATTACTATAAAGACCCGTCCACCACACTCCATATTGTCAGTGATGAGGTGCCCTGTGAACCCAGTTTTCTTACCTGTTTGTAATGCAGCAGAGCCATTTCCAAGCACGACTGCGGGCTCCTTTATACAGAAAATCTGATTATTAAAGTGCCCATAAAAACAATGTTATTATCTGCCCTGGGAAGGTTGTATTGGTGAAAGAACACGCAGAGGGAGAGGAAATTACAAATCAGGTGAGGAAGCACCCTCTCACAGTCTATGTCTAGGCGATGCAGCGAAGAGTGGGCATGGTTAAATGACAGGAGACAATCCTCCTCAGCATCAAAGGCATTATTTGGACTGTAAAAAAAAAAAAAAAAAAAAAAAAAAACCCAGTTGGGTACCCCAGAGAGAGTAGTAATGCAGTGTGTGCGCACCACACAGTGGCAAACAGTTGGTCTGGACAAATTGTTAACAGTGGGAGGGGCTTAAGGGGCATGAATAAACAAAACAGGCTTTCTTGTACCTATAAAATATGATTTGATTGCTGTGTAAGCCTCAGCACAATCAGTATATAAAAAAAGAAAACACACACACACACGTCTAAAAAAAATCTAGGGCAGGGCAACAAAAAGCTGGCAAAGTAAGTGGTACCAACAAGGAAGAATTGAAAAGCATTTTGGAATTACATTATGCAAATGTGAGATAATGAGGCTGTTGTGACCATTTTTAGTGGATTGGGAGCAGTTTAACCACTTCCATACAGGGCTTTTATACACACCTCCATACCGGGCCTATTCTGGCACTTCTCTCCTACATGTACAAATCATATTTTTTTTGCTAGAAAATTATGCAGAACCCCCAAACATTATATATGTTTTTTTAGCGGACACCCTAGGGAATAAAACGACTGTCATTGAAACGTTTTATCTTGCACGCTATTTGCGCAATAATTTTTCAAACGCCTTTTTTTAAAAAAAAAATGGTTTCATGAATTAAAAAAAATAACAAAACAGTAAAGTTAGCCCAATTTTTTTGTAAAATATGAAAGATGATGTTACACCGAGTAAATAGATACCTAACATGTCACGCTTTAAAATTGCGCACACTCATGGAATGGCGCCAAACTTCGGTACTTAAAAATCTCCATAGGCAACGCTTTGAACATTTTTACAGGTTACCAGTTTAGATTTACAGAGGAGATCTAGTGCTAGAATTGTTGCTGGCACTCTAACGCACGCGGCGATACCTCACATATGTGGTTTAAACAGTGTTAACATATGTTGGCGGGACTTGCGTGTGCGTTCGCTTCTGCGCGCAAGCTACTGGGGACAGGGCGTTAAAAAAAATGTTTTTTTTTTTTTTTTTTTTTTTTTTACATATTTCTTTTTTTATTTTATTATCACTTTTATTCCTATTACAAGGAATGTAAACATCCCTTGTAATAGGAATGTGTGTGACAGGTACTCTTTATGGAGAGATGCGGGGTCAATAAGACCCCGCATCTATCCTCCAGGCTGGAAAGCATGAAATCGGTGAAAAAAAATTACGTCATCACAACGCGCCCGGGTCCTCCGACGGTCATAGAGATGACTAGTGACCACTTTTGACACATTTTTGGCACCATTCACATTTATACTGCTATAAATATGCACTAATTACTGTATAAATGTGACTGGCAGGGAAGGGGTTAACACTAGGGGGTGAGGGACGGGTTAAATGTGTACCCTGCATAGTGTTTCTAACTGTGGGGGAAGGGGACTGATTGGGGGAGGGGACTGATCTGTGTCCCTTTGTACAAGGGACACAGATCGGTCTCCTCTCTCCCTGACAGGACGTGGATCTGTGTGTTTACACACACAGATCCACGTCCTTGTCTGTGTAACCGCCGATCGCGGATGCCTGGCGGACATCGCGGCCGCCAGGCACGCGCATCGGCATCTCAGTGATGCGGCGGGCACGCGCGCTCCCCAGTGGCCGGAGGCCGTATATAGACGGCCTCCCGGCAATTGGCAACCACACTGCGCCCGTATATAGTCGTACATTAGGCAGGAAGTGGTTAAAATAACAAACATGTCATACTTACCGGGTCTGTGCAATGGTTTAGCACAGAGCAGCCCTAATGCTCCTTTTCTCGGGTCTCCCGCCGATGCTTCTGGCCCCTCCCCCCTGATAAGTTCCCCATAGCAAGCTGCTTGACAATGGCTCCAGCTGCTGTGTCTGAGCCAATGAGAAGAGAGAAACTCAGGCAAGCTTCTGCACTCATGCACATAACTGGATCAGGTGCGTATAAGGAGTATAAAGAAAGGGCTGGGGGGCTGTTGAAGGTGGTCGCTGCACACTGAAGTTTTTTTCCCCTTTATACATAGAATGCATGAAGGGAAAAAACCTTGAAACTTTACAACCACTTTAATTTATTTATTTCTGCTGTGTGTGTCCATTGACACACCGACTGGGGCTCAGCTCCTCCCCCTGCTCTCTCCTCACTGGCTGTGATTGACCAAGCCAATAAGAAGGGGTAGAGCAGCTGCTCCAATGCATATCACTGGATCGAGATGGGGCACAAAAGGTAAAAAAAAAACTCATCTTAAGAACCTCTTTAAATTAAATCTGAGCTCCACCCAAAAGAGGAAGTTCTAGAGCTGGGCGATTTTGGGCCCCAAAAAAAATCTGAATAAAAAAAAAAAAAAAAAATTGATTCACGATTCAAATCAAGTTTTTATTCCTGGTGGACACCGCACCAGTCCTACGTTTTTAGGCGAGGCCGCGGCTTCGGCCTAGTTCACCGCGATCCTGGGAAAAGGCCACGGACTAGGCTGAAGCCATGGCCTCGCCTAAAAAATTGAAACTGATGCTCCGCGGACTAGGCCAAAGCTGCGCCCTCGCCTAAAACATCCTGCCCACAGCTCGCCGCAATCCTGGGAAAAGGCCGCGAGTGGCGTCCGGCCTCTCGGCCTTTTCCCAGGATCGCGGCGAGCAGGATTTTTTTTCGGCAAAGCTGTGGCTTCGGCCTAGTCTGCGGAGCATCGGTTCTATGGCGAAACAAAAAAAAAACGATTTGGTCAAAACCTGAATCGATTTGCCCTCGCAACTCGATTCAAATCGGATTATTTCCCCAGCCCTAGGAAGTTCCCCTTTCTGCCTCCCCCCCCCACTCTGCTGCCACATTTAGCACCTTTGGGGGGGGGGGGGGGTCAAAACCAGGTACCAGCTCCCACAAACTGAGCCTGGCGTTTGGCCCCCTCCTCCTTCCCCTGCAACTAGCGCATTCAGATTCGTGCATGCACAGTAGGAAACTGCCTGTGAAACCGCAAGGCTGCACTGACGGTTTCCCATAGTCAAGATGGTGGTGCGAGCAAGGACACTGCTGGATTCCTGGACATGTAAATGCCCCAATATTAAAAGTCAGCAGCTACAGTACTTATAGCTGCTGACTTCATTTTTTTCTGAAGGAGCCTGGAGCTCCTCTAACTTTTTTGCAGACTACTACAAGACCTACAACTAACCAGCCATTTATCTAATGCAGGTTATGCATTGGTAGCTGTCTTTTCATTTAACCAGTGCGCTAAACAAAAAGATATTTGGCAGATCCCCACAAGCAATGTGAATGCAGAGATTTTTCCCACTGCGCTAACATATTCTGGCTGCTTGGACTCCCCTGTCAAATAAACTGATCAGCGCTGCGGCCATTGATCGAATACTGGTTTTCCAGCAGGACCATACTTCTGTTGAACTGACAGATCAAAATTCAGCTGCTACCTGCTAAACCTAATAGGACTTCACAACACCAACATTTAAATAAACTACTCTTAAATAAACATTTGACAAATGACACTTCAGAACACATTCTAAAATTAAAAGGGAATTTCCCTGCTGCTTGACTGGGATACCTCAAATGAAAAATGCCACAAGTGCAAGAAGTGTTAGAACTGCAAGCTGGAGAATGGAAAGGAGCTTAAACGAAGAAGGTGACCGCTTTGTTAGCCAAAGTGCACAGACCTGAGCAAAGCTTTATTGTAATGACACAATCCTGACAATACTTTATACCACGTTATGTGGTGAAGGGATTTGTAAGGACACATGGACGGCTGACCTTACATGTCACTGGGAAATAGGCTGCATATTTCTAACTAAAAATAGAACTCTTGCAAGGCTTTGATCCCAAGTCTTGGGTTGTATGTGCATTACATTCAAAGTCGCTTAGGTCTTTGGTTTTTCACCCAGAAATTACTATAAAGACCCGTCCACCACACTCCATATTGTCAGTGATGAGGTGCCCTGTGAACCCAGTTTTCTTACCTGTTTGTAATGCAGCAGAGCCATTTCCAAGCACGACTGCGGGCTCCTTTATACAGAAAATCTGATTATTAAAGTGCCCATAAAAACAATGTTATTATCTGCCCTGGGAAGGTTGTATTGGTGAAAGAACACGCAGAGGGAGAGGAAATTACAAATCAGGTGAGGAAGCACCCTCTCACAGTCTATGTCTAGGCGATGCAGCGAAGAGTGGGCATGGTTAAATGACAGGAGACAATCCTCCTCAGCATCAAAGGCATTATTTGGACTGTAAAAAAAAAAAAAAAAAAAAAAAAAAAAACCCAGTTGGGTACCCCAGAGAGAGTAGTAATGCAGTGTGTGCGCACCACACAGTGGCAAACAGTTGGTCTGGACAAATTGTTAACAGTGGGAGGGGCTTAAGGGGCATGAATAAACAAAACAGGCTTTCTTGTACCTATAAAATATGATTTGATTGCTGTGTAAGCCTCAGCACAATCAGTATATAAAAAAAGAAAACACACACACACACGTCTAAAAAAAATCTAGGGCAGGGCAACAAAAAGCTGGCAAAGTAAGTGGTACCAACAAGGAAGAATTGAAAAGCATTTTGGAATTACATTATGCAAATGTGAGATAATGAGGCTGTTGTGACCATTTTTAGTGGATTGGGAGCAGTTTAACCACTTCCATACAGGGCTTTTATACACACCTCCATACCGGGCCTATTCTGGCACTTCTCTCCTACATGTACAAATCATATTTTTTTTGCTAGAAAATTATGCAGAACCCCCAAACATTATATATGTTTTTTTAGCGGACACCCTAGGGAATAAAACGACTGTCATTGAAACGTTTTATCTTGCACGCTATTTGCGCAATAATTTTTCAAACGCCTTTTTTTAAAAAAAAAATGGTTTCATGAATTAAAAAAAATAACAAAACAGTAAAGTTAGCCCAATTTTTTTGTAAAATATGAAAGATGATGTTACACCGAGTAAATAGATACCTAACATGTCACGCTTTAAAATTGCGCACACTCATGGAATGGCGCCAAACTTCGGTACTTAAAAATCTCCATAGGCAACGCTTTGAACATTTTTACAGGTTACCAGTTTAGATTTACAGAGGAGATCTAGTGCTAGAATTGTTGCTGGCACTCTAACGCACGCGGCGATACCTCACATATGTGGTTTAAACAGTGTTAACATATGTTGGCGGGACTTGCGTGTGCGTTCGCTTCTGCGCGCAAGCTACTGGGGACAGGGCGTTAAAAAAAATGTTATTTTTTTTTTTTTTTTTTTTTTTACATATTTCTTTTTTTATTTTATTATCACTTTTATTCCTATTACAAGGAATGTAAACATCCCTTGTAATAGGAATGTGTGTGACAGGTACTCTTTATGGAGAGATGCGGGGTCAATAAGACCCCGCATCTATCCTCCAGGCTGGAAAGCATGAAATCGGTGAAAAAAAATTACGTCATCACAACGCGCCCGGGTCCTCCGACGGTCATAGAGATGACTAGTGACCACTTTTGACACATTTTTGGCACCATTCACATTTATACTGCTATAAATATGCACTAATTACTGTATAAATGTGACTGGCAGGGAAGGGGTTAACACTAGGGGGTGAGGGACGGGTTAAATGTGTACCCTGCATAGTGTTTCTAACTGTGGGGGAAGGGGACTGATTGGGGGAGGGGACTGATCTGTGTCCCTTTGTACAAGGGACACAGATCGGTCTCCTCTCTCCCTGACAGGACGTGGATCTGTGTGTTTACACACACAGATCCACGTCCTTGTCTGTGTAACCGCCGATCGCGGATGCCTGGCGGACATCGCGGCCGCCAGGCACGCGCATCGGCATCTCAGTGATGCGGCGGGCACGCGCGCTCCCCAGTGGCCGGAGGCCGTATATAGACGGCCTCCCGGCAATTGGCAACCACACTGCGCCCGTATATAGTCGTACATTAGGCAGGAAGTGGTTAAAATAACAAACATGTCATACTTACCGGGTCTGTGCAATGGTTTAGCACAGAGCAGCCCTAATGCTCCTTTTCTCGGGTCTCCCGCCGATGCTTCTGGCCCCTCCCCCCTGATAAGTTCCCCATAGCAAGCTGCTTGACAATGGCTCCAGCTGCTGTGTCTGAGCCAATGAGAAGAGAGAAACTCAGGCAAGCTTCTGCACTCATGCACATAACTGGATCAGGTGCGTATAAGGAGTATAAAGAAAGGGCTGGGGGGCTGTTGAAGGTGGTCGCTGCACACTGAAGTTTTTTTCCCCTTTATACATAGAATGCATGAAGGGAAAAAACCTTGAAACTTTACAACCACTTTAATTTATTTTGAGGAATAGAGCAAGCTTACTCTTTATGCTATTTTACTGTGATGGGGCGATAGAAATGTTTTTCAGCAGGGGTTCCTTGAGACCTTAAAGAGGAAGTAAACCCTGTTGTCCAAAAAAAAAAAAAAAAAAAAAAAAAAAAAGACAACCTGCAAGACAAAGGCATAATAAGCTAGTATGCATAGCATACTAGCTCATTATAAATTACTTACCTGAGATTAAAGCCCCCCGCAGCGGCCCTTGTTCGCCTCCTACGACGCCACCATGATACCCGGAGTGACTTCCGGTTATCGCTGCTCTTGCGTTGTGACTGGCCGGAGCAGCGGTGCCACCACTAACGGCATGATCGGCATTAGAAGTGGCATGTTCAGTGTGCCATAGACATCGGTGCCGCTATTTTTGCGAATATCTCCTAAACCTTTTAGGTTTGGTAGATATTTCTTGCACCTACAGGTAAAGCCTTAATCTAGGCTTACATGTAGGTTAAAGTTGTTGTAATGGGTTTACAACCACTTTAAAAATTCTAAAGGAGGACAAAAAGGTTGAGAAAGGCTGGTATGATGAAGGCAACTGGCACAACCTCCTCACATATTTCCAATTTCAAATATATATTACATCTTGGCTGAGTACCGAGCACACATGACAAAATTAAAGTTACTTTTGTGTTATTTACCCTATATTAGCAATAAACCATTGTCTACAGCAGGGTTTGACAAATTTGCTTGGAATCTAGGAGCCAGCTAAAAAAGTTAGGAGCCAGAAAACGCGCCCATCCCGACGAGCTTGCACGCAGAAGCGAACACATACGTGAGCAGCGCCCGCATATGTAAACGGTGTTCAAAGCACACATGTGAGGTATCGCCGCGATTGGTAGAGCGAGAGCAATAATTCTAGCCCTAGACCTCCTCTGTAACTCAAAACATGCGACCTGTAGCCTATGAAGATTTTAAAGGGTAAAAGTTTGTCGGCATTCCACGAGCGGACGCAATTTTGAAGCGTGACATGTTGGGTATGAATTTACTCGGCGTAACATTATCTTTCATAATATTAGAAAAAATGGGGATAACTTTACTGTTGTCTTCTTTTTTAATTAAAAAAAGTGTAATTTTTTCCCAAAAAAGTGCGCTTGTAATACTGCTGCGCAAATACGGCATGACAGAAAGTATTGCAACGATCGCCATTTTATTCTCTAGGGTGTTAGGATAAAAAATATATATAATGTTTGGGGGTTCTAATTAGAGGGAAGAAGATGGCAGTGAAAATAGTGAAAAATTTTGAAAAATGACATTAGAAATAAAAACTTGCCCACCTTCCAAGCCAAGTCGCCAGGACACTATTTCTAGTCGCCATGGCGACCAGGATTTGTCGAGCCCTGGTCTACAGGTTACCGTATTTAACGCGGTATAACGCGCTCCCGCGTATACCGCGCACCCCTAAAGTTGACCCGAATCCTGTGGGAAAAAAAGTTTTTTTTGTACTTACAATTTTGGTGTCTTGCGCGGAGGCCTCGTCGGGTTCGGGTGTGCTCTTCGGCGGGTCCGGCTTCCTCGCGGCATCCTCCCCGCTCGTTTCCCGTGCCAAGTTTGAATACTGCGCCGACATAAACAGAGCGCAGTACACTCGTGTATTGTCGGCAATGCTCGGCTACCCGCGCTGACGTCCTGTACGTCCAGGACGTGAGCGCGGAAGGAGCCGAGACTGCCCGACTATACCCGAGTGTACTGCGCTCGGTATATGTCGGCGCAGTATTCAAAACTCGGCGCGGGAAAGCGGGTATCGGCGTATACCGCGCACCCACGATTTTGCCCCGATTTTCAGGGCAAAAAAGTGCGCGGTATACGCCGATAAATACGGTAATTATCCTATACTGCAACACTAATGCCGCGTACACACGATCGGTTAAACCGATGAGAATGGTCCGATGGACCATTTTCATCGGACCAAACCGATCGTGTGTAGGCCCCATTGGTTATTTATCCATAGGTTAAAAAAAAGCCAACTTGTTTTAAATTTAAACATTTTTAAATCCACGCATTCTCAGAATCAAGTCGACGCATGCTTGGAAGCATTGAACTTCATTTTTTTCAACACGTCGTTGTTTTACGTCACCGCGTTCTGACACGATCGGTTTTTTAACTGATGCTGTGTAGCCACGACTGACCATCAGTCAGCTTCATCGGTTAACCGATGAAACGGGTCCATCAGTCCGTTCTCATCGGATGGACCGATCGTGTGTACGCGGCATAAGGCTTCATGTACACTGCTGGTAAATGGACGTTTAGAAGTAGTTAAAGCGGGGGTTCACCCTAAAAAAAAAAAAAAAAAATTCTCTACCATGCCATCCAGCATACTAGCGTGAGCTACAGTATGCCTTTATTTTAATTTTTTTAGCGTTAGTTAAGTTTCAGACTCCCAGCGGGGAGTAGGCGTTCCTATGAAGAGGGGAACATGATTGACGGCTGGCTATGGCGCATCACACTTCCCGAAAATAGCCGAAATAGGACTTGGCTTTTCACGGCGCCTGCGCAGTCAGTGCAGGAGCCGTATAGCGCCGTGAAGAGCCGAGTCATACTCCGGCTATTTTCGGGAAGTGTGACGCGCCATAGCCAGCCGTCAATCATGTTCCCCTCTTCATAGGAACGCCTACTCCCCGCGGGGAGTCTGAAACGAAACTAATCGATTAAACTGTGAGTACGGCGCAAAGAAAATAAATAAAGGCATACTGTAGCTCACGCTAGTATGCTGAATGGCATGGTAGAAACTTGTATTTTAGGGTGAACCCCCGCTTTAAGCATTTTTTACAGCTGACCCTGAACTCTTCAATATGTTATTTTATCAGTACATGTACACGGGTCGTTTATAGTCCTTTCTAGACAGTTGAGTTTAGAAGCATTTTTTGGAAGGCAAAAAAAAAAAAAAAAAAAACACACACCTTTCAGGACGGATGTTCAGAGGCATTTGAAACGCCAAATGCCTGTAAGGCCCCATGCACACGAGACGCAAATGCAAACACATCTAAACACACGTTTTCAAAGGCAAAAACCGTCATTTAAAACGCCCGTTTTTGCCGCGAATTTCGCTGCGTTTTACCGAGTTTGTGTTTATAAGCGTTTAGTTAAGAGACATCATAAGACCCTCCCTAAGCTCAAAAAACAATATTATTTAACCATTTCAGCCATTTTGTGAGACCAAAGTGAGTAGCAGCTGAAAGAGCAGCAGTAAACTTGTATTTAGCGTGTCACTTGCCACATCAACTGCCACAAGCTGTGGATTGTCCACTTGCCATGTCACCTGGCCACGTCACCTGGTCACAAGTTGTGGATTGTCCACTGGCCACTTCACCTGCCACAAATTGTGGATTGTCCACGTCAACTGGCCACGTCACCTGCCACAAGTTGTGGATTGTCCACGTCAACTGGCCACAAGTTGTGGATTGTCCACTTGCCACGTCAACAGGCGACGTTACCTGTCCACTTGCCACATGACCTGGCCACAAGTCGTGGAATGTCCACTGGCCACGTCACCTGTCACTTCAACTGGCCACTTCACCTGCCACAAGTTGTGGATTGTCCACTTGCCACGTCACCAGACCACGTCACCTGCCACATGTTGTGGATTGTCCACGTCAACTGGCCACTTCACCTGCCACAAGTCGTGGATTGTTCACATCACCTGGCCACGTTATTTGCCACGTCACCTGCCACAAGTTGTGGATTGTCCACTTGCCACATCACCTGCCACAAGTTGTGGATTGTCCACTTGCCACATGACCTGGCCATGTCACCTGCCACAAGTTGCGGATTGTCCACTTGCCACGTCACCTGGCCCAAGTTGTGGATTGTCCACTGGCCACGTCAGCTGCCATGTCACCTGCCACAAGTTGTGGATTTTCCACTTGCCATGTCACCTGGCCACGTCACCTGCCACAAGTTGTGGATTGTCCACTGGCCACGTCACCTGGCCACAAGTTGTGGATTGTCCACGTCACCTGTCACTTCAACTGGCCACTTCACCTGCCACGTCACCTGCCACAAGTTGTGGATTGTCCACTTGCCACGTCACCTGGCCATGTCACCTGCCACAAGTTGTGGATTGTCCACTGGCCATGTCACCTGCCACAAGTTGTGGATTGTCCACTGGCCACGTCACAAGTTGTGGATTTTCCACTTGCCATGTCACCAGGCCACGTCACCTGCCACAAGTTGTGGATTGTCCACTGGCCACGTCACCTGCCACGTCAATTGGCCATGTCACCTGCCACAAGTTGTGGATTGTCCACTGGCCATGTCACCTGGCCACATCACCTGCCACAAGTTGTGGATTGTCCACTTGCCATGTCACCTGCCACAAGTTGTGGATTGTCCACTTGCCACGTCACCTGGCCACTTCACCTGCCACAAGTTGTGGATTGTTCACTTGCCACATCACCTGGCCACGTTACTTGCCACGTCACCTGCTGCAAGTTGTGGATTGTCCACTGGCCACGTCACCTGCCACAAGTTGTGGATTGTCCACTTGCCACATGACCTGGCCACGTCACCTGCCACAAGTTGTGGATTGTCCACGTCACCTGGCCACAAGCTGTGGATTGTCCACTTGCCACATCACCTGGCCATGTCACCTGCCACAATTTGTGGATTGTCCACATCACCTGCCACACGTTGTGGATTGTCCACAATACAATGCAAGCAATTACAGTTGTTTTATGTTTTTTTAATGTTTTTTCATAATTTGCCATCATTTTTGAGATTTCTAATGTAAAAAAATAGGTCACCTTTAAAAACGAAATCGCGGCAAAACGCCGGTACCGCGTTTTGTGTCTGAAATAGGGGTGCAACGGATCAAAAAACTCACGGATCGGATCGATCCTCGGATCAGGAGTCACGGATCGAATCATTTTCGGATCAGCAACATTGCCCCACATTAGTAATAATAGCCACTAGCCAGTAGTTTAACATTGCCCCCACATAGTAATAATAGCCAGTAGTTTAACATTGCCCCCACATTAGCCTTCAGAAGACAGATCAAAACTCTGCTTTTTTGATGCCCTGGAAAGACAGCAACAACTAGCGCCCAGAGGCGATTCAGTTGGCATGCGCCGCGCTATATACATTTTTCATTCATTCATTAGTAATAATAATAAATTCAAGGTACATCTATAGCCACTCAGTAGTATAACATTGCCCCCACATATTAGTAATAATAGCCAGTAGTTTTTGCATTGCCCAACAATCATGATTCAACTCACTGTACTTGCAGTCTTGCAGATGCATTCAAAATAGATCGCGGCGCGCGCTCTGGTAGGAATAGCAGAGGAGTGATGACGTCAGCGCGCACCGCCGCCGGGTGTACCAAAATGGCCGACCGCTCCGGAGCTAGGCCGAAGCTGCGGTCTTTCCTAAGGCCACGGCGGGGGTGAGCTCCGCGGATCACAGTCTGTGCCGATCCGAAGAGGTCGACCTGTTCGGATCGGGCACGATCCGTTGCATCCCTAGTCTGAAATGCAAAAACGTTTGCGTCTGAACCCAAAATGTTGCTTCTGAAAAAATGAGCCTAAACCCAACTGCTTTAAAACGCAAAAAAACGTGAATGTGTACATGGACACATAGGATAACATTAAATGTGTTCAGGGGCAGTTGAAAAAAATGCCCAAATGCCTCTGAACTCGAGTTTACCAGCGTCTCGTGTGCATGGGGCCTTACAGTTGCGTTTCGTTTACAGGCGTTTATGGAGATACATGTTTGACTGTTTGAAAAACAAGTAAATAAAACACGCTTCTAAAATGCAAACGCGGCTGAAAGCGACATGTAAACCCCGCAAAACGGACATTTTTAAACATCGGTTACTATCTGTCAAGTTAAAATGTTCAGGAGAGGTTTCAAAACGTCCCGTGTACATGAAGCCTACATTTATAAATAAAGCAAACATTGTGCAAACCCACAGGAGACGGCTTGTGATCGATGTGTAATCTTTGTACCTGCCATGTGGACACTTCATACAGCCATGAGTCAGGGTGCACAGAATACAACGGATGACTCATATCAGCATAAAAACAAAAAAAAAAGCAGCAATCAGCGCACAAACAATACAATTAAAAGTCTCACACATGTGGTATCGCCATACTCGGGAGGAATAGCAGAATGTGTTTTGGGGTGTAATTTGTGGTATGCATATGCTGCGTGTGAGAAATAACCTGCTAATATGAAAATGTTGCGGAAAAACGTGTCAAACTAAAATAAATAAAAGTAAAATGAACAATAAAATATATATTTTTTTAAAGCGCCCCCGTCCCCGTGTGCTCGCACGCAGAAGCGAACGCATACGCAAGTCCCGCCCACATATGAAAACGGTGTTCAAACCACACATGTGAGGTGTCTCTGCGAACGTTAGAGCGAGAGCAATAATTTTGGCCCTAGACCTTCTCTGTAACTAAAAACATATAACCAGTAAAAATATTTAAAGCGTCGCCTATGGAGATTTTTAAGTAGCGAAGTTTGGCACCATTCTACGAGCGTGTGCAATTTTGAAGGGTGACATGTTAGGTATTTATCAGCGTAACTTCATCATTCACATTATGCAAAAACATTGGGCTAACTTTACCGATTTGTTTATTTTTTTAAGCACAAAACTTTTTTTTTGTAAAAAATACGTTAGAAAAATTGCTGCGCAAATACAGTGCGAGATAAAAAGTTGCAATGACTACCATTGTATTCTCTAAGGTCTTTGCTAAAAAAAAAATATATAATGTTTTGGGGTTCCATGTAATTTTCTAGCAAATAAATGATGATTTTTACATGTAGGAGAGAAATGTCAGAATTGGTCTGGGTGCTCCAGAACGCCTGAAGGTGCTCCCTGCATGTTGGGCCTCTCTATGTGGCCACGCTGTGTAAAAGTCTCACACATGTGGTATCGCCATACTCAGGAGGAATAGCAGAATGTGTTTTGGGGTGTAATTTGTGGTATGCATATGCTGTGTGTGAGAAATAACCTGCCAATATGAAAATTTTGTGAAAAAAAAAAATATTGATTTTTCAAAGAATTGTGGGAAAAAATTACAACTTCAAATAACTCAGCATGCCTCTTTCTAAATACCTTGGAATGTCTTCTTTACAAAAAGGGGTCATTTGGGGGGTATTTGTACTTTTCTGGCATGTTAGGCCCCTTTCAGACTGGGGCGGGAGCTGCGGTGGCGGTATAACGCCGCTAAAAATAGCGGCGCTATACCGCCGGAATTGCCGCGGGTATCAGCCGCTAGCGGTGCGGTATTAACCCCCGCTAGCGGCCGATAAAGGGTTAATACCGCCCGCAATGCGCCTCTATAGAGGCGCATTGCGGGCGGTATTGCCGCGGTTCCCATTGTTTTCAATGGGAAGGAGCGGTGAAGGAGCTCCTCTCACCGCTCCAAAGATGCTGCTGACAGGAGATTTTTTTGTCTCCCGCCAGCGCATCGCCTCAGTGTGAAAGCCCTCGGGCTTTCACATTGAGTCTGCAGTGCAGGAGTTTTTCAGGCGCGATAGCAGCGCTATTTTTAGCGCTGTACCGCCTGAAAAACTCCTCAATGTGAAAGGGGCCTTAGGGTCTCAAGAAATGAGATAGGCCATCAGTACTTCAGGTGTGATCAATTTTCAGATATTGACACCATAGCTTGTGGACTCTATAACGTTCACAAAGACCAAATAATATACACCAATTTGTACTTATTTTCACCAAATATATGTAGCAGTATACATTTTGGCCAAAATGTATGAAGAAAAAATACTAATTTGCTAAATTTTATAACAGAAACAAAGAAAAATTCATATTTTTTATTACAGAATTTTCAGTCTTTTTTCTTTTATAGCGCAAAAAATAAAAAACCCAACGGTGATTAAATACTACCAAAAGAAAGCTCCATTTGTGTGAAAAAAAGGACGAAAATTTCATTTGGGTACAGTGTTGTATGACTGAGTAATTGTCATTCAAATTGTGAGAACCGAAAGCTGAAAATTGGTCTGGTTATTAAGGGGGTTTAACTACTTCAGTCCGGGGCCGTAGTAAAAAGACGGCCTCCAGGCTCTATAAATCCGGGAGGCAGTCTTTTTACGGCCTCGGGTCCTCCGGCCACTGGGGGGCGCGCGATGTCCACCAGGTACCCACGATTTGCAGTTTTAGAGCAGGGAAGTGGAGCTCTGTGTGTAAAAGTGGTCCCTCACTCCTCCTGAAGCCCCCCCCCCCCCCCCCCTGAGAAAATTACATGCCAAATGTGGAAGTAAGGGGGTGGAAGTTCCACTTTTGGGTGTAACTCCGCTTTAAACTTCAGCAGCTGGACTTGCTAAAATGCTTCTGTAATAGAAGTCAATGCAAGTTGCCTGAGAAGTTTCCTGTGGAAGGGACTTCTCCCTCCTGGCCAGCCTGGAGATAAGAGATACAATGTTTTAACTTCAAAAGGAATTAACTCTGTGTGTAGGAGTTCTCTGTTTAACCATTTAAAGACTAAATATTTTTTGACACTTGTTGCTTACAAGTAAAAATCCTGTATTTTCTGCTAGAAAATCACTTAGAACCCCCAAACATTATTTATATATTTTTAGCAGAGACCCTAGGAAATAAAATAGCGATTGTTGCAATATTTTATGTCACACGGTATTTGCGCAGCGGTCTTTCAAAAGCATTTTTTTTTTAAAAATGCGCTTTAATGAATAAAATAAAAAAAAATAAACAGTAAAGTTAGCCCATATTTTTTTTTTCAGCCAAAGGTTTTGGTTACCTGTTTTTGTGTATTTAAGATTATATATATATATATATATTTTTTTTTAATCTAAATTATACATACAAGTGCACCGTATCACTTATTACTTAGCAGAGTAACAATGGAACTTCCGCTTTTTGGAATCCCCCCACCCCCCTCCCTCCGGTGTCACATTTGGTACCTTTCAGGGGGAGGAGGGAGCAGATACCTGTGTAATACCGGTATTTGCTCCCTCTTTCGGGCATAGATCGCGGTGACTGTGGTGACCTACGCCACATCTGGCGCCTACTCCCCCTCCGCTGTTTTCTGGGAGACGCACAGGTCCCAGAAGACAGCAGGGACCAGTGGGATCGCGACTCGCGCATGCACAGTAGGGAACCAGGAAGTGAAGCCAGATGAAGATGCCGACATTGTGAGCACCCAGGACAGGTAAGTGTCCATATATTAAAAGTCAACAGCTGCAGTATTTGTAGCTGCTGACTTAATTATTTTTTTCCCCGCAGAACTCCGCTGCTTTCACACTGGACCATCATTCTAGCGGCGCTATTTGGCTGCTAGCGGGGCACTTATATCCCAGCTAGTGGCCGATGAAGGGGTTAAATTCTCCCGTGTAGCGTCACTGCAGAAGCGCTTCGGCAGCGGTGCCCGTTCATTTCAATGGGCAGGAGTGGTGGAGGAGCGGTATACACCGCTCCAAAGATGCTGCTTACAGGACTTTTATTTTATTTTTTTAACGTCCTGCCAGCGCACCGCCTCAGTGTGAAAGCACTCGGGCTTTCACACTGAGACTGCAGGGGAGCAGTTTTGCAGGTACGTTAAAGGCGCTATTTTTAGCCCAAAAGCGCCTGAAAAACGCCCGGTGTGAAAGGGGTCTAACTGTTAGATTTTATGACATGAAGGAAAAAAAAAAAAAAAAAAAAAAAAAAAACGGCATCATATATCGGCCGCCGCGATTTCTAAATATCGGCATCAGCCAGAGAAAAACCCATATCGGTCGACCACTAAACACGACTAATGAAAAGAGATGTTTATTTTGTTTGTTTTTTCCCATATTCATACTTACCTAGGTGGAGGCAACATTGGTCTGATCTGTCCCCCGGCGCTTCTGCACTGAGAGCCGCGTGATCAAACATCGCCGATGGGTCAGTTTTCACTCCTCCCTGAGCAGAGAGCTGCTGCCTGTCAATCAGCTGCTCTCAGCTCCCCCCCCCCCCCCCCGCCGGCGCTCATTGGAGGGGGTTGGGAGCTGCCGCTTAAGGCTCTCAGCGACTGTCGGGACGACGTGGTGCCTGGACCGATTCCTGGGACGTCCAGGCACTTCAGTCCACTCTCTGCTGAAAACGGGTCACAGGAGTGCAAAACGAATTACACTCCTGTGAAAAAGCCCAGCCAATTGAGCTCCTTCAAATATGTCCACCTTGACACCAGGAGAAGACTTTTGTCATATAAAGCAGTGCCACAGCCACTTTTTATCTACCTCTCTGTAAAAAAAAAAAAAAATGTTTTTTTTCAGGGTACATTCTGCTCTGTACTGCGACGCAGCGCATAAATACACTACATATCAATACAGTTCCAAGCATACAATTAAATTACATTCATTCAACCCATTCTGCGGTATGATGCCCGATGTGTTGCGCAGAGTTGTGAAACCCCGAAACATCACATCATGCATGACGCCGCATTACCCTGAAAACAGTAGTTAAAAAAAATAAAAAATACATGACACTTACCTGTCCAGAGATCCAGCGCTGTCCTCACTGGGACCGGATCTTCACTGTTCTTCCTGTCCCTGGCATGTTTACCAAAGGGAAGTCGGCTGTGGCTGCACTTAGCGATTGGTCCCGCAGACTCCTGAGACTTGCGGCGTGTCCCAGAATGCTGCGGGACAACAATGGGGGGGGGGGGGGCAACTTCTGCTTAGATCGTCTGGGTGAGTAAAAGTGGGAGCAAATACCTACCAACCCCCCCCGAATAAAAAAAAGGGTGCAAGACTCAAAGAGAAGGCAGAAGTGCCCCTTTGGATGAAGTTGCACTTTAGAGTAACATCCAGTAATCATCATGTTGGATGTTCCATCTTTCTTACCTGCCTGATGAAGGGATCCTGTGTGACCCCGAAACGTTGCGTTCTTCTGCTGATTGATTAGTGGGGTGACAGATAGAATAGGACCCCATAGCGCTAGCAATGACAGATGAGAGGGTGGGGCAGACATTACCTGACCACAGAGACCCGGATGTGTTGGGGTTGGATGCTCCTCCAGGACCCCCCCAGGTACTCCCTGCACAGGGTGAGGGCTCTCAGGCGAAGCTCATCGCTCAGCTCCATTCTTCGTCCTCCCGGGGAGAGAGGCTCCACTGAGGATGGAGGACAGGCGGCTCCCCCCGGGGGTTCAGTCACTGGCAGCACCGCTTGTTCTCCATCCGGACTGACATGAGGCTCCTCGCTCTTCTCCTCATCCCCTGTCCGGGTATCGGCGCCTCCTACACACTGCATTCTGACGGCTACCACTCCACCATGGCCGGTGTCCCAGTCACCTCATGTGGACACATGCCAACTCGGCCGTCTGCCAGCCAATCAAAACGAGGGATACTCCCCGCTGGACCCAATCGCACACCCCCTAGACTGCAGAACAACTGTCCGCAGCACAGGGTGGATGCTTTCTATTGGTTGTAGGCTTACCATACGACACACATTTCTCGCAATACCCCCAATGCACAGTATACTGTGAGAGACGTGTCCCTAATAGGGCTGTACACGGTGTCTAATCATGGCTACGGATCCACCATAAGCGCCCCTGTCTAGTACACTAAACCCGGAAGTGGAGACATCTGAGCTACAGGAGGTATGGAGCTCTAGTGACAGCCAGATTACCGCTCTGTGATTGGTCAGTCTAAAAATATCGTGATTGCGTGGGACTGGCGGGAGTTTTTTTTTGTACCACGAGGAGGTGAGTATGATTGTAGGTGACCTTAGGGCACAATGTAGGTGACCTTTCTCACTTTACTTTAATCGTCGTGTTTGTTGCTCTGTCCATCTGAATGGGGGAGGTGTCCCATTACTCCCAGGCAGCAGTAAAAAACCTCAACATGGGCACACACTGAGCAATCTACATTCCATGTACAAAGACCTGAGGACAGACCTCATTCACTTACATTATTATTATTATTCATTTACACAGGCCATGCCCTACAATTCATAGTTGATATTATAATTTACACACACACACCTTTGAAAACATATCTGATCTCAATGGGCAAAGATCTTATGCTGGATATCTATACTGATATGGACTGGGTAATGTGTTGGCAATGAAAGGGTGGCACATCATTTGATGGAAATAAAAATTATCCACCTACAGAGGGCTGAATTCAAAGACACCCCGAAAAATTATGCAGCAAGTTAGTCCATTTTGCTGAAACTTCATTGCAACAACTGAAAATGGTCCTCAGTAGTTTGTATGGCCCCCAAGTGCTTGTATGCATGCCTGACAACATCAGGGCATGCTCCTAATGAGACGACGGATGGTGTCCTGGGGTATTTCCTCCCAGGTCTGGACCAGAGCATCACTGAGGTGTTCTTTTGGATTTAGGTCAGGTAAGCGTGGGGGCCATTCAATGGTATCAATTTCTTCATCCTCCAGGAACTGGCTGCATGCTCTCGCCACATGAGGCTGGGCATTGCCATGCACCAGGAGGAACCCAGGACCCACTGCACCAGCGTAGGGTCTGACAATGGGTCCAAGGATTTCATCCTGATGGCAGTCAGGGTGCCATTGTGTAGCCTGTAGCGGTCTGTGCGTCCCTCCATGGATATGATTTTACAAACAGATTGTACTGTATAGTGTAAGCTCAGCCTAATAGTGGCCATACATGGAACAATTTTATATACAATCATATTGCCGAAAGGCTGAAAAGATTGTTTGATACGCTCAGTGACCATAGTGATCCATCTACTTTTTAATTGATTGGAAAATGTCCTGGCCGAAGCAACTTGATAAAACTGATCAGCATTAATGACACAGTATGGGGGTTATTTAACCACTTCCTATCTTGGCCATCGACAATTGACGGCCACAAGGTGGCTCTACAATCCCGGGAGGCCGTCAATTTACGGCCGCTGGGGGGGGGGGGCGCGCCCGCCGCATCACTTAGGTGTCAATAAGCGTGCCTGGCGGCCACGATCAGCAGTCACAGAGCCAGGGACGTGGATCTCTGTGTGTAAACACAGAGATCCACGTCCTGTCAGGGAGAGGAGACCGATGGTGTGTCCCTTGTACATAGGGACAACCATCAGTCCCCTCCCCCCACAGTAAGAATCGCCTAGCAGGGAACACATTTAACCCCTTGATCACCCCCTAGTGTTAACCCCCTTCCCTGCCAGTCACATTTACACAGTGCATATTTATAGCACTGTTCGCTGTATAAATGTGAATGGTCCCAAAAATGTGTCAAAAGTCTCCACCGTAATATTGCAGTCCTGACAAAAATCGCAGATCACCGCCATTACTAGTAAAAAAAAAGTCATAATTTTATCCCCTATCTTGTAGGCACTATAACGTTTGCGCAAACTATACGCTTATTGTGATTTTTTTTTTTTTTTAACCAAAAATATGTAGAAGAATACATATTGGCCTAAACTGAGAAAATCTATATTAAAAAAAAAAAATGGGATATTTATTATAGCAATAAGTAAAAAATATTTAATTTTTTTTCAAAATTGTCGGTCTTTTTTGTTTATAGCGCAAAAAATAAAAACCGCAGAGATGATCAAATACCACCAAAAGAAAGCTCTCACGACTGCGCAATTGTCATTCAAACCGTGACAGAGCTGAAAGCTGAAATTTAGCCTGGGCAGGAACGGGGTATATGTGCACCGTAAGCAAGTGGTTAATAAAAATAATAATGTGGACAGACTAAACAGGCATCCACACAAATTCTGACTGGATTCTGCTTTTGTCATTTTACATTTTTTAAATGTTCTAACTGTGAATTAGCTCCTGAGGAAGTGGTCAACATCACAAAACATGTTGAGCATGCCAATATAACTGATCTAGGGTGAACTAGTACCGCTATTCTTTGAGTTGTACCCCCCTTGATTGAATGAATATATATAAATATTATTTCACAAATCTTATTTTACAACGCGGCTGGGTGCTCATGTGCCTTGCCAGCACTCTCCTTCCTTGGTCCGAGCACTACAGTGGGAGGGGCTGTGTTTCCCCGCTGACATCAGCAGGGAGGAGAGCGGGGGAGGCCATGTGAGCCACCCGCGCCGCTGTAATTAAGGTATGTTGCTTAATTATTTAAAAAAAACGGACAGACTGCACATTATATCTTCATATAAGAGAGGGGATTACAGGATTTGTCACTAGTAATTTTATCAGCTATAGCGGCCCGGAGGTGTGGGGAAGACATGGATAACACAGACTCCCGACCTGACAGGCGGGGGGGGGGAGAGGAGAGACAAAGGGATGACGTAGGCACGTAAACTTACCACAGTGATCTGGGCTCAGCAGCCATGATTACTGTGGTCCGCACGGGGGGGAGGGAAGACACAGGAACAGGCAGGATCAACCAGGATTTTTAGAACATAGATGGGGACAAATGACACAGTACAAGCACTATGCTGTGTATCCTGCTGTAAAGGATCATCATCCTTCTTTTTTTTTTTTTTGGGTCACAATAACGTTAAAGCATTAAGGTAATAAACCTATTGTCAGGCTAAAAGTAATATATATTAAAAAAAACACAAAAAAAACACAAACAATATTTATTAAAAACCCCACCCCCATGTACATGCACATATGTACACAAAGGAACTCCAGAGGTAGTTTCTTTCATGATCACACCCTGGTTTTTGCTTTTCAGTACAAGATGCCTCGAAATGTGGAAGTGAAAGCCAAAATCAATAACTGGGAACATACTCTTCAAGTGTGTCAAGAGCTAAGCAAGAGCAGTGGGGAAAAGATCTCCCAAAGAGACATTTTCTTCAACACCCCACAGGGACGCCTCAAGCTAAGGGATTTCCAGGTTTGACATTTTTTCTAAAGTATTCTTTCTTCATATAATGACCAGACGCTGGCCTGTCTATTTAGGTTCAAAACTTGACTTCCACTTTGCTTTCCTTTAAACTTAAAAATTGAAAAAAGAAGCATTTAATACATATCAAAGTTCACAGAGCAAACAAACAGCCAAGAAAAAGTGTCTCTCTTCCAGCCTGCCCATCTGATTAAAATTGTGGACTGAGGTGTCAAATGAGGGATGACTCCATTCTGTGTGTAATATTCATCTTAAAGTGAAACAATACACACCTCCCCTCCAGCGATGTGATGTCTGCAAGCTACCTGGCCATGTCAAAGTCTTTGTTCAGTCTTGTTCTGGATTTTCAGCGGTCTCAATTACCTAGAGTATACCAAATTGTACACTTAGCTGATGATGTCATCGGCGCAAGTGCTGTGAAGAAACGGCCATCCGTGCGGTTTCCTCACTAGTGAGTGCCGTGACTGGCAGCTCCTGTGACCAGAAGGAAGAGGGGAGAACGTGGATGCGGCCTCCAACAGGGTTTACTTCCTCTTTAAGTTCCAGCTAGAACTGATGGCCAATCTCCACGGAAAAAATTAGGTGCCACTCACTATTATTGAGTATTTGATAACATAACTTCATATTGTTGCGCCTCCATCAGGACTATACTTCCACCTTTGTCGGAGAGTTTTATTATAATCCCTTCGTTGCTATGAAGATGGGCTTTTTCCTGACATTTACTTAGATTGAAGATTCCTTTCTGCCAGGCAGAAAGACTTAAAATGGATCTTCACTCTCTCCATCAACATTGACTATATTTCATTTTTGTACTGATAGCATTCATAAAAAGGTAGGAAAGGATATAACATTTACGTGTTTTAAACTTTTATTTACATTTCTACAGTTACTTCCTGGTTTCCAGGCCTAGGTAAATGATGTCATGGAGTTTTCAGGAGGGGAGGAGGGGTTTTCTCGGCAAAGCACACCCTCCTGCATGCATGACCGAGCTAAGGAATGATGGAATCCAGGAAGTAAATGCTACAAGAATTATCTGTCCTTACTCAAGGTGGCCATTGTCAGAAATGCTAGGGGGGTTGTGAAGGATGCTTCAGTTTAAATTCTCCCTGCTTGGTTAATGCTGTGTTAGAAGGTGATTTCAGGTGTGACTCCCTCTGCTAACAGGCTGTTGAAATGTTAATTGATCTAGTGTGTTGTGTGAAGAAGCCCTGTGGTTACTGCTTACTGTGATTAGAAGGGGCTCAGGTTAATTATTCTGATTGCTTCATTGTGGTCAGGCTGTCTAGATAATGTATTCTGTTACACCTAGTAATTAACTCCACTGATGTCATTATCTAAAGAAAATGTGTTTTCAGAATCGGCTCCGAAATGTCTGCCCATGATCTGTATGGAAGCCCCAGTGTGAGGGGGGCGGAGATTTGTCATTGTAACAGTTTTGGAAATTACATATAAGCTGTGTGTTATACTATTAAAGTCTGTCTGGTTCCAGCATTCAGCCTTGGCTCATGTGTGGATGACTCTGTGATGTTCTGTTATGGGAAGAAGGGACTGTTTGACGGGGATATCATACCAATACCGTCACAGGGGTATTTTTTAAAGTGATTTATTAGCAAAATAAAGCATGGAGACATGGATGGATGACATTTTTCTTTGAATATTAAAAATGAAATAGTGTTTGTGGTGCCCAGATGCAATGTCGTTTTGCTGAATGACTCTGGTGGAAGGGGGAAGTCTTCAGGCCCGTACACACGATCAGATTTTACGACAATAATTGTCTGATGCACATGTTGTGTCGGATAATCCAACCGTGTGTATGCTCCATCAGACAATTGTTGGCGGATTTAACGACGACAAATGTTGGCTGTTCACGCTCACCAACTGTCTGACAATAAATGTGTTATGTCGGATTATCCGATTGGGTGTACACAAGTCCGTCAGACTAAAATCCAAAGTACAAACGCGCATGCTCCGAACCAATGCTAACCATAAGACAACATTAGTAGAAGTTGCCCAAAGGGTGGCGGTAAAGAGCTGAAAAACCACGTAGTACGTTTATTTCGTCACTAAGTTCGTTATTGTTGGATGAAAATGTTGGGCCGTCTGTATGCATACCAAGTTCACGGCCAACGCCCTTCGGACAAAAATCCATGGCTTTCTCTGATGGAAGTCCGATCGTGTGTACGAGGCTTTCAAATTATTTTTGAATTGAATCTTAAAGTGAGCTCTATATTGATCTGAAGTTTGTCCCCCACATCGTCCATCATGGTACTATTTTTATTCAAGTTGAATTAATCTCTAAAAGGCTCGAAAATTTGTTTTCCTGTGTTCCTGTACTTGTGTGGATGATTATCTGGTTTAATTTGTTTCTCATAAAGAAATGTTAGGGTTGATTTTCTGGCATGGTTTTCTTTTTAGAATCCTTCTTTTGTGTTACCCTTAAGAAATTGTGACCCTCAGCGCCTACGATTGTGTTTTTTTTTTTTTTTTGTTCAGTCTAATGTTAACACTTGTTTATTGATTACAGTTGTGACTTGTGTAGCTCCATTCTGCAATAAAGAAACTGTATCATTAATGGCCACGTGTTTTATTAATGGCCACAGGGACATACCACTGCTTACAGGGTAATCTGTGAGTTGTGCCTTGTCTATACCCATAGCACCTGCCAGTGCCACCATATTCTTGTGACTTGTACATAATTTCTGCACCAATTATCCAACATACCTCCTTTTCTTCTGTCCACCACGTGTGCCACCATGTGATTGATGGCGACCATTCTGTGCCCCCTGGGAAGAAGAATTTTAAGAAACATCAGATTCTAAATTGTCCTCCAGACTGAGATCGTGATTGAGCATTTCTTGAAAAACGTTGTTTCTTTCCTCCACTTTTATGCTCTGATCTCAGAGACTGCTGTTTTATCCTTCAATAATTCATTTTCTTTCCTATTAATGATATCTTTTATTATTTCTCCAATTACTTTTATACAAGGAAGATGAAAAACATAGTAAGAAATGATTAATGAAAGATAGATTAGATGGCCATTAAAGGGGAGTTCCAGGCATTTTTCATGTTTATTAAAAGTCAGCAGCTACAAAAAGTGTAGCTGCTGGCTTGTAATAAACATGCACTCCCCTGCTCCACGTTCCAGCGACGTGCTGGCCGGAGCTCCGCTCCTCTCCTCCCCTCTCCGGCCGTCGTCCTCATTGCTACTGTGGGCACCCGGCCGTGACAGCTTTCGGCTTCACGGCCGGGCACTCACTGCGCATGCGCGAGCGGCGCTGCGCTGTCTGATTGGAAAGGCGATCGCCTGGGACCTGTCACATGTCCCAGGCAATCGCCTACAGGGAGGGGCCGCCAAAAGGCTATATGACGTATCGCCTTAGCGGCCCCTCTGCAGAAGGAGGAAGTGGGACAGGATGTCCCACTCCTCCTGAAGCCCCCACTCCCCCCCAAAACAATTGCATGCCAAATGTGGAATGTAAGGGGGCGAGGAGTGGATTAAGCGGAAGTTTCACTTTTGGGTGGAACTCCACTTTAAGTAGTGGATGTGTATGGATTATTTTTGGACAACAAGGATATTATTTAGTGTCACTCTAAGAGCAGCAGAGCTGCTCCAGAGTCTGTCTGCTCCAGTCTTAATAAATTCCCCCCTATGTCTCTTCTACAATAAAAGACCTGCCTGGTTGCCCCTTTTTAAATGTTACCTAAGTTCCACATACACTTAGAACTCTGTAAACAACATGGGGAGGGATTATATATAATATGTATGTGTTTTTACAGTACTGTGCAGACATTGTAGGCAGACTTAAAGTAGATGTAAACCTGTAAAAAAATTGTAGAGGATGTCAAGTCATCTGAGCAATTTTCTTTTTTGTGTGAGATATATATATATATGTGTGTGTATGTACAGTATCTCACAAAAGTGAGTGCACCCCCTCGCATTTTTGTAAATTTTTTATTTTATCTTTTCATGTGTTAACACTGAAGAAATTACACTTTGCGACAATGTAAAGTAGTGAGTGTACAGCTTGTATAACAGTGTAAATTTGCTGTCCTCTCAAAATAACTCAACACAGCCATTAATGTCTAAACCGCTGGCAACAAAAGTGAGTACACCCCTAAGTGAAAATGTCCAAATTAGCCCAATTAGCCATTTTTTCCTCCCCAGTGTCATGTGACTAATTAGTGTTGCAAGGTCTCAAGTGTGAATGGGAAGCAGGTGTGGTAAATTTGGTGTTATCGCTCTCTCTCTCATACTGGTGACCGGAAGTTCAACATGGCACCTCATGGCTAAGAACTTTCTGAACATCTAAAAAAATAATTGTTGCTCTACATAAAGTTGGCCTAGGCCAGTGATGGCGAACCTTTGCACCCCAGATGTTTTGAAACTACATTTCCCATTATGCTCAACTTCACTGCAGAGTGCATGAGCATCATGGGAAATGTAGTTCTAAAACATCTGGAGTGCCAGGGTTCACCATCACTGGCCTAGGCTATAAGAAGAATGCCAAGACCCTGAAACTGAGCTGCAGCTCAGTGGCCAAGAGCATACAGCGGTTTAACAGGACAGGTGCCACTCAGAACAGGCCTCACGATGGTCGACCAAAGAAGTTGAGTGCACGTGCTCAGCGTCATATGCAGAGGTTGTCTTTGGGAAATAAACGTATGAGTTCTGCCAGCATTCCTGCAGAGGTTGAAGGGGTGGAGGGTCAGCCTGTCAGTGCTCAGACCATATGCCACACACTGAATCAAATTGGTCTGCATAGCTGTCGTCCCAGAAGGAAGCCTCTTCTAAAGATAATGCACAAGAAAGCCCGCAAACAGTTTGCTGAAGAAAAGGGACTAAGGACGTGGATTACTGGAACCATGTCCTGTGGTCTGATGAGACCAAGATAAACATATTTGGTTCAGATGGTGTCAAGCGTGTGTGGCGGCAAACGGTGAGGAGTGCAAAGATAAGTGTGTCTTGCCTACAGTCAAGCATTGGTGGTGGGGAGTGTCATGGTCTGGGGCTGCATGAGTGCTGCCAGCACTGGGGAGCTACAGTGTCATGGTCTTACCTCTCTCCTGTCTCCTTCGTTTGACATGTGCTGGCGGCCATCTTGGTTTCTAGGTCTCTTGTAGCCTCCCACCCTGCGGCTCCTCCTTCCCACTGGGAGGAGCTGGATACCTGGCTCACATATATAGGAGGTCTGTGACTTCAGTTCCTTGCTTGGTCCTCCTGTGTGCACATGCTTCTAAGACTGCTGCTGCTTCTGGTTCCGATCCTGGCCTCGTCTGACTTCTCTGCTGGTTCCTGATCCTGGCTTCGTCTGACTTCCCTGCTGGTTCCTGATCCTGGCTTCGTCTGACTACTCTTCTGGTTCCTGACCTCTGGTTTCACCATCCGTTGGACTTTTGCTTTACAGCTTGATTTTCAATAAAGCCTTCTTATTTTCACTTATCTCTTGTTGTACGTCTGGTTCATGGTTCCGTAACATTAGGACCAAGCCATGAATTTTGACGGTACAGAGCCATCCTCGCTACCCACGCTGGTTGCCAGACTTGATCAGCTGGAGTCCCTGTTGGGTCAGTTCGCCGTGGCGTTGCAAACCCTGCTTGAACGCACGGTTCATGTCGCTCCCGTTGCCGATGGGTCGGTTGTCGCTCCTGGGCCCGCTCCTACTGCCGCTCCGGTTGTTGCGCCAGAGTCTACCCCGACACCTGATGTTGCGCCTGCGGTGTTTCGGGGTATGTCCGGTTCTGCCCCCCTTCCACAGCGATTTGGGGGAGAGCCAACTCAGTGCCGAGGTTTCCTTAACCAAGTGGGCATTTATTTCGAGTTGCTGCCACATGCCTTTCCCACTGAGAGATCAAAGGTGGGGTTCTTGATCTCGCTGCTCTCTGACAAGGCCTTGTCCTGGGCCAGTCCTTTATGGGAGAACAACAATCCGGTGGTTGCCGAGTTTTCCGGTTTTGTTGCTTCTCTTCGGAAGGTATTCGATGTGCCGGCTCGCGCCGCCTCTGCTGCGAAGCTCCTTATGTCCGTCAGACAGGGTTCACGATCCGTAGCCGAATACGCCATTGAGTTTCGTACCCTGGCAGCAGAGGTAGGTTGGAATAATGAGGCCCTGGTCGCTGCTTTCTCTCATGGTCTCTCGGATGCCTTGAAGGATGAGGTTGCAGCTAAGGACCTACCAGTGGAGCTCGAGGCTCTTATTTCTTTCCTGATTTTGATTGACACCAGACTCAGGGAGAGACCTTCCTTTAAGGAGTGCCTGCGGAGGCCTCCTAACAGTTTGGCGCCTAAGTTTGCTGTCCCACCCGTGCCTCCCTCTCCTCCCACGCCTCCTGGGGTTGACTTGTCTGGGGGTGAACCCTCGCAGCTGGGGTTTGCTCGCTTGTCCGAGGGGGAGAGGGTACTCCGGAGACGCGAGGGCCGATGCATGTACTGTGGTCTCGATGGGCATTTTCGGTTGGCATGTCCGAACCGTCCGGGAAACGCTCGCACCTGAGATCCTGTCGGGGGCAGATCTTGGGTGGAGTCTCCTCGTCCCCGGTTTCCCGTGTTGATAAACCACTGATCACTGTTGTCCTCTCCTGGGTCGGGGGCTCGGTGACGACCCAGGCGTTGGTGGACTCTGGTGCTGGTGGTTTTTTCATTGATAGTGAGTTCGCTGCCGCCAATTCCATTCCTCTACAGGCTCGAGGTTCCCCGCTGGCTCTAGAGGCGATAGACGGCAGACCCCTCCAACCGTCACACGTGACTCATGAGACCCTTCCAGTGGGGGTAGCCATTGGTGCCGCTCACAGAGAGTCGGTCTGCTTCCAAGTTATTTCGTCTCCACACTACTCGGTGGTCTTGGGGTACCCCTGGCTCCAGAAGCATAATCCGACTTTTGACTGGAGATCGGCCGAGATCCTCTCATGGTCACCACAGTGTGGGGCTAAGTGCATCCATGGGCCTGTCAAGTTGCTGTGTACTTCCTCGGACTCCCTGTTGCCTCCTGAATACGAGCAGTACCGGGATGTATTCGATAAGGTACGCGCAGTTGCCCTACCTCCGCACCGCCCATATGATTGTGCCATTGAGTTACAACCTGGTGCCGTTCCTCCTCGCGGCAAGGTCTATCCACTGTCGGTTGCGGAGAATGAGGCCATGGAGGAGTACGTGATGGAGGCGCTGTCCCGTGGTCACATTCGCAAATCCTCGTCCCCGGCAGGGGCTGGATTTTTCTTTGTGAAAAAGAAGGGCGGTGAGTTGAGGCCTTGCATCGATTACAGGGGTCTCAATCGCATCACGATCAAGAACGCTTACCCGATACCCTTGATTTCCGAGCTGTTCGATCGCCTTAAAGGGGCCACGGTCTTTACCAAACTCGACCTGAGGGCGGCATATAACCTGGTAAGGATCAAGGCGGGCGATGAGTGGAAGACCGCCTTTAACACCAGGACCGGTCATTATGAATCCTTGGTTATGCCCTTTGGGTTGTGCAATGCGCCCGCAGTCTTTCAGGAATTCATCAACGATGTTTTCCGTGACCTGTTGCAGCAGTGTGTGGTGGTCTATTTGGATGACATCTTGGTATATTCTGAATCCAGGGAGGCCCACATTCTGGATGTCAAACGAGTGTTGCAACGGTTACGAGAGAACAAGCTGTTCGGTAAGCTTGAGAAATGCGAATTTCACCGATCCCAGGTAACCTTCCTAGGTTACATCATTTCCGCTGAGGGGTTCTCCATGGATCCTGAGAAGGTTTCGGCTGTCTTACAGTGGCCTCAGCCCAGTGGTCTTCGTTCCTTGCAGCGTTTTTTGGGCTTCGCCAATTATTATCGGAAGTTCATCAGGGACTTCTCCATGCTGGCCAAGCCTCTCACGGATCTGACCAGGAAGGGCAGTAATTCCCAGGTCTGGCCGCTCGAGGCCATCCGGGCTTTTGAGGCCCTAAAATCCGCCTTTGTGTCAGCTCCGATTCTGTCTCATCCCAACCCTGGGTTGCCCTTTGTCCTCGAGGTGGACGCGTCCGAGACGGGAGTAGGCGCCCTTCTGTCTCAGCGTAGGACACCAGAGGGTCCGCTGCTTCCTTGTGGGTTTTACTCCCGGAAACTGTCATCCGCGGAGTGCAACTATCAGATTGGTGACAGGGAGTTATTGGCCATAGTGCAGGCTCTCAAAGAGTGGAGGCACTTGCTCGAGGGCTCGGTGGTTCCGGTTCTCATCCTGACGGACCACAAGAATCTGACCTACCTTTCTGAGGCCAAGAGATTGACACCACGTCAGGCCAGATGGGCTCTGTTCTTGTCACGTTTTAATTACGTGGTCTCCTACCTACCTGGTTCCAAGAACATCAGGGCGGATGCCTTATCACGGCAGTACTCCGAGCTGTCCAGGGAGGAATCTATACCGACTTCGGTCATACCTCCGAATCAGATCCTGGCCGCCATTCGCACCAGCCTGACCTCTCCCCTTGGTGAGCAGATTTTGGCGGCTCAGTCTGGTGCTCCCTCTGGGACACCCAACGGCAGATGTTTTGTGCCTGAGGAGTTGCGCACTCGGTTGTTGCGAACCTACCATAACTCCAAGACCGCGGGGCATCCTGGTAAGAATCAGCTGTCCTGGGCTGTTTCACGTCTGTTCTGGTGGCCTTCCCTACGTTCCGACATCGCCGCATATGTAGCGGCATGCTCTGTTTGTGCCCAAAGTAAGTCCCCTCGGCACCTTCCGTTGGGCCTGCTGCAACCCATAGCCACCGGGGAGCGCCCATGGTCACACCTGGGGATGGATTTCATTGTGGACCTCCCTGCATCCCGAGGCCATACGGTCATTCTCATGATTGTGGATCGGTTTTCCAAAATGTGCCACTGTGTTCCTCTCAAGAAGTTACCCTCTGCACAAGAGTTGGCCATGATTTTTGCCCGGGAGGTCTTCCGGTTGCACGGTTTGCCCAAAGAGATAGTGTCGGATCGGGGGAGTCAGTTTGTGTCCAGGTTCTGGCGCGCCTTTTGCTCCCAGTTGGGGATTCATCTCTCCTTCTCCTCGGCCTACCACCCTCAGTCCAATGGGGCCGCAGAACGATCCAATCAGGCCTTGGAGCAATTCCTTCGTTGCTATGTCTCCGATCACCAGGACAATTGGGTTGACCTCCTGCCTTGGGCTGAGTTTGCCAGGAACACGGCTGTGAACTCTTCCTCTGGGACGTCTCCCTTCATGGCCAATTATGGGTTCCAACCTGCCGTGTTACCGGAGGCATTCTCTCCCCAGGATATTCCGGCTGTGGAGGATCACCTTTCTGCTCTACGTGCTTCTTGGGTACAGATCCAGAGGTCCCTTGAGGTCTCTGCGCAGCGCCAGAGACTCCAGGCTGATCGCAGACGAGCGCCAGCTCCTTCCTACCAGGTCGGAGACCGTGTATGGTTGTCCACCCGCAACCTCAACCTTCGAGTGCCCACTCCCAAGCTGGCTCCTCGCTTTGTTGGTCCCTTCCGAGTGCTTCGCAGGGTAAACCCGGTAGCCTATGCCCTTGCGCTTCCACCTGGCATGCGGATCTCCAACGTGTTTCATGTCTCCCTGTTGAAGCCACTGGTGTGCAATCGCTTCACTTCCTCGGTTCCTCGGCCTCGTCCGGTCCAAGTGGGCAATCACGAGGAGTATGAGGTGAGCAATATCCTGGACTCACGCCTGGTTCGCGGTCGGGTGCAGTTTTTGGTCCACTGGCGTGGTTATGGTCCTGAGGAGCGTTCCTGGGTTCCCTCCGCAGATGTCCATGCTCCTGCCTTGCTCCGAGCCTTCCACGCACGCTTCCCTCAGAAACCGTTTTTTGCACCGCGGAGGAGGGGCCCTTGAGGGGGAGGTACTGTCATGGTCTTACCTCTCTCCTGTCTCCTTCGTTTGACATGTGCTGGCGGCCATCTTGGTTTCTAGGTCTCTTGTAGCCTCCCACCCTGCGGCTCCTCCTTCCCACTGGGAGGAGCTGGATACCTGGCTCACATATATAGGAGGTCTGTGACTTCAGTTCCTTGCTTGGTCCTCCTGTGTGCACATGCTTCTAAGACTGCTGCTGCTTCTGGTTCCGATCCTGGCTTCGTCTGACTTCTCTGCTGGTTCCTGATCCTGGCTTCGTCTGACTTCCCTGCTGGTTCCTGATCCTGGCTTCGTCTGACTACTCTTCTGGTTCCTGACCTCTGGTTTCACCATCCGTTGGACTTTTGCTTTACAGCTTGATTTTCAATAAAGCCTTCTTATTTTCACTTATCTCTTGTTGTACGTCTGGTTCATGGTTCCGTAACATACAGTTCATTGAGGGAACCATGAATGCCAACATGTACTTTGACATACTGAAGACAGAGCATGATACCCCTCCCTTCGGAGACTAGGTCGTAGTGCAGTATTCCAACATAACGACCCCAAACACACCCCCAAGACAACCACTGCCTTGCTAACTGAGGTTAATGGTGATGGACTTGCCAAGCTTGTCTCCAAACCTAAACCCTATTGAGCATCTGTGGGGCGTCCTAAAACCGAAGTTGGCGTAGCGCAAGGTCTCTAACATCGACCAGATACTGTTGATCTGAAGCTCTGGTGAACTCCATGCCCAAGAGGGTTAAGGCAGTGCTGAAAGATAATGGTGGCCACACAAAATATTGACACTTTGGGCCCAATTTGGACATTTCCATTTAGGGGTGTACTCACTTTTGTTGCCAGTTGTTTAGACATTAATGGCTGTGTGTTGAGTTATTTTGAGGGGACAGCAAATTTACACTGTTATACAAGCTGTGCACTCACTACTTTACATTGTAGCAAAGTGTAATTTCTTCAGTGTTGTCACATGAAAATATATAGTAAAGATAGTATTTACTGTATTTATTGGCGTATAACACTCACTTTTTTACCCTGAAAATAGAGGGTAAACTGTGCCTGTGTGTTATACGCAGGGGGCTGTGGACATTTTTTTACCTGAAACTTCCCTCTTAAAGTTAGGGTGCGTGTTATACGCCGATAAATACGGTAGGTAACATTTGGCCTGAGGTAGGACGAGGGACTCTCCCCCCTCTTTTCCTTCTATCTCTTTCCCTCTCCCTGGTTCAAGGGAGGGGGAGGAAAGGAGGGAAAATCTGCGAATTCACATAAATTAAAGGATGAGAAGCACAAGTTGTACTTAAACAATATAGCTTGGGCGAGTAAAGGGGCTTGGGTTTTTTTTTTTTCTTTTTCGAGAGAGGCATATAGGCAATGGGGTACGAGAGCTCACTCTTGTCCCCTCATAACGATAGAATGTGGAGGGCACAGGCACTATAAGTTTAGAAATCGGGGCACCTAGCACTTAAAATCCCCCCCCCTTTTTTTTTTTTTTCTTCCCTTGTTTGTCTCCCTGGGGTGGGGGAGACAGGGAGGCGAGGGTAAAGGTGGAGGAGAGAGTAAAAGATCAGGAGGAGACAGGATTGACCCATATTGTTGTGTAATGTAATGTTACCTGGCAGGGGAGACACCATGATCATGAAGGTGGTTCTCCCAGGGCGAGGCACGGCCATTGCACACTCTAGGCCGTGCTGATCGTGGTTGTCTTCCCCGCCGCTTCTCGGCCTTTTGGCTAGGACTAGGTGTGGTATCTGTCCTTATCGGTTGTCAGCGGAGCGCTGAAGCACCTCCATTGGGAGGGTGGATGCAATCCAATGACGTCATTGCACCTGGAAGGATGGTTTCAGCAGGGACTACGCTGTGCTGCCCGACAGAATACTGGGGGCCGGCCCATGGTTGAGTCTGAGCCATCTGGAAGGGTGCTCCTGGTGAGGATGTGTACTGCGCTTGGTCTTGGTCTTTTTGCCGAGTTCTAGTCTGGCCTTCTGGCTGGCTGGTGTAAGTGCTATCTCTGTCAGCGATCCGGTTGGAGGAGCTGGTAATGCCCTGTGGTATGACGGGGTAGAGCCATGCAAATCCGCTGGGTTGACGGAGGGGCTAGTATTGGTGGAGGCTGTTATCTGAGTGGCAGTTCTCCCCAAGAAAACCTTGAAGGGCTCTCTAGCTGGCAGGGGTGGAGGGCTGCACTGGCCGGTCGGGGGGTCGGATATGGAACGAAAAGCCTATGGTGCATGTGCCCCTGGAGTGGCAGTCCAGGGGTATCTGAAGATCACTGTGTGTGAGGGACACATTGATTTAAGATACCACGGTCACTGCACCAGATACACGCTTTTTTTAGCACCTGCCTCCTGGGCCGGGCCTTTTGGCTAGGACCGGAGGAATTTTTTATTCCTGGCCGGAGGGCCTGGTCATTGTTTCACCACAATGGCCACTTCTTTCACTCTCCTCTCCACTATCCCTTCCCCCACTTTATTTTATTTAAGCCTGTGTTTGTCACTTTTTTGTCTTTTTTTGTTGTGCACGTTTTGTCACTGTGTGATTTAGTAGGGTGCGGGTCCTCGGGCCAGCCCTGAACGTCTTGGGAGTGGGTGGACATGGCCTTCTGGCTTAGTTCGCCTGCTCTTATGGGGTCTCCCTTCGGGGGAGCCCCACCTAGTACTGGGAGGGTTCTGTTTCGGCAGTCCCTCCGAGGAAGTTGGGTCCGTGTCGGCTTCGTTTGCTTGGACCACAGTACCTCAGTCCCCGTCTGGAGCCGAATGCCCCGGGGGATCAGGGTTTGGGTCCCTCTTCACAGGAGGACCACTTGACGTTGCACCCGTCTGCACGTTTTTGTGAACACTCTTTATGTGTGTGCACATTTTTTCTGCACCGGGTGGAGTTTTTTGGGTGTGTTCACACGCCATAGGCTTTAAAAAAAAAAAAAAAAAAAAAAAAAGTGTAATTGTTTATTGTTGTGATTTATGTGTATGAAATGTTTGAATCTATTTTAACTGTGGAATCCTTTTGTATGCTTATCAATAATGCAATGTAAATTATATTTATGTTTTTAAAAAAATTTAATAAAAACAAATTGAAAACATTGTAGCAACGTGTAATTTCTTCAGTGTTGTCATATGAAATGATATAAAATATTTACAAAAATGTAAGGGGTGTACTCCACTTGAGTTTTCAAAAGTGGAAAATGAAAACATACAGAATACATTCCAATTTTTCGTCAAGATTAACCACTTAACGACCGCCCACTGTATATATACGTCCTGTTTTTAAAGATGGATATCTCGGTAACGGCAGCAGTTGCTGCCGCAACCGAGATATCCATCTTTAGTGTGAGCGGTCCTGTAAACGATAACGGCGGTCTCCGCGGCGGATTCGCCGCGAGATTGCCGTTATCGTGGCGGGAGAGGGGGCTTACCGGAGCCGTCGGTAGCGGCGGAAGCGATCGGGTCGTGCTACCTGCTGTGTGGGGATGCAAGTGAGGGCAAGATGGCCCCCACCCGTCCCCATAGCATTGCTGGGCGGAAGTGACGTCAAAACAACAGTCCCGCCCATGCGTCTTAAAGAGACATTTTTTTGTTGTCATTTTTAAAAAAAAATTCTATTACAAGGGATGTTTACATTCCTTGTAATAGGAATAAAAGTGATACTTTTTTTTTTTATTTCAGTGTAAAAATTATAAAATAAATAAGAAAACAAAAAAAAAAGTTTTTTTAAAGTGCCCCGTCCCGACGAGCTTGCGCGCAGAAGCGAACGCATACGCGAGTAGCGCCCGCATATGAAAACGGTGTTCAAACCACACAAGTGAGGTATCGCCACAATCGTTAGAGCGAGAGCAATAATTCTAGCCCTAGACCTCCTCTGTAGCTCAAAGAATGCAACCTATAGAATTTTTTAAACGTCGCCTATCGAGATTTTTAAGGGTAAAAGTTTGAAGCCATGCCACGAGCGGGCGTAATTTTTAAGCGTGACATGTTGGGTATCATTTTACTCGGCGTAACATTATCTTTCACAATATATATAAAAAAATTGGGCCAAATTTATTGTTGTCTTATTTTTTAATTAAAAAATTTGATTTTTTTCCCAAAAAAGTGCGCTTGTAAGACCGCTGCGCAAATACGGCGTGACAAAAAGTATTGCAATGACCGCCATTTTATTCTCTAGGGTGTTAGAAAAAAGTCCTTAAGTGGTTAAACATGAGTTACAGTTTAAGGTTACGAGTGTTTTTTCAAGTGAAGTTTAAAGTTAACAATCATGGGAACAAAACAGTGTATACGGCCTTTACAGCATGGTTACATTTAGATGCGATGAGAACAAAAAGTTTACCATCAGAGTTTACCCTTAGGCCCCGTACACACGACCAAACATGTATGCTGAAACTGGTCCGCGGGCCAGTTTCAGCATACATGTTCGGTCGTGTGTGGGCGCGAGCGGGCCGAATTCCAGCAAACATTTGCCCGCCGGGCCTTTTCCCAGCAGACAAATATTCCTGGACGTGTTTTAAAACCGTCCACTGGAATCCTGCCCGCTCGGACATGTACGGTCGTCAGTACAGACCTACCGTACATGTCCAGGCGCCCGCCGTCCCTCGCATGCGTGGAATGACTTCGACGCATGCGTGGAAGCCTTTAAATGGCAGGCCCGCCCACGTCTCCGCGTCATCGTCGCGGCGACGACGCGGACACGCCCCGCGTATTGTTTACGCGCGGACTTCTGTACAATGGTGTGTACAACCATCGTACAGAAGCCCTCTGGCAGACATGTACGGTGAAAACGGTCCGACGGACCGCTTTCACCGTACATGTTTGTTCGTGTGTACCCGGCCTTAGAGTCACTAGGTTCAAAAGTATAGCACTGCTCTGGTCCACCATGACCAAGAGAGCCACTTAGTTTGTGCATCTTTGAGCCGGCCCTTGCTGGAGGCCAGCATTAGCTCATAGTTAACAGTTTAGATTTAGTAAATCTACATTTTTTTTCGATCGTTGGTGCCCGTGTGATTTTCCAGAGTCTGGTTAGACTCAATCTAGCTGCAAGGAGGATGTTAGTTATTACCAGTCTCAATCTTCGACTATAACAATAGATTGGAAAGCTTGTTGCCAGGGAGAGTGTTGACTATGCAGATATGGAGGCCCATTGAATTTCAGGGTAGAGGTCCTGAACCGTTGTCATGTCTTGCAGTAGTGCGGTGTGATGGGTGAGAACTGCGTTGCTCCAATAGTCGTGCAGGATCCTGTGGCGGGTCAAGGAGGATTCTCCAGGAGTGAAACAGTTGCATGCCTCTATGCAGGTCGTGGATCACGTGTGAGGTGCCATTTCTCGTTATGAGTGGTGTTGCCGGGTAATGCCATTTGAATTGGATCTTGTGGTTGTGGAGGCTCTTGGTGATCGGGGTAAGTTGTCTTCTAAGCTGCAGAGTGTATTTAGAGAGGTCAGGGAATAGCAGGACTCCCTCATATGGCCCAGGTAGTGGCGGGCTGTTCCTGACAGACGTGAGCAGCTTCTCCTTAATATGGAAAAAGTGAACCCTCATTAAAACGTCTCTTGGGACCGAGGCTGTAAGATGTGAGGGTTTGGCTATTCGGTGTCAATCACTGGTTGTCCCGATTTGGGGAAAGAAGCCATTGAGGATTTCAGGGCCTGGTTAGACTGGAAGTGGCTGAAAGCCTGGGCCTCGATTTGTAAGGAAGACTGCGGCGGTAGCGGATCCATCCGTATGCGCGTTTTCGCCGGGCTGCCTGTGATGGGGTTGTCTCCCGTTCTAAGTGTGGGGGATGAGGGAGGGCAGAGGGGAGCCTGTTTCCCCGGGATCTCGTCTGGGAGATCCGTGTAGGCCCCGGAAGCTGCGGCAGCGCCATTTTGAGTCTGACTAACCTTGTGTGTCGGCTTGGAGAAGAAGGCCGTCTGCTTCTGCGGCTGATACTCCGTCAGCCTCTTTCGGGACATGGTTCTCTGGCGTGTCCTGGTCGCGGGGAAGCCGCATGGCTGCGGATTTGTCGCTGGATTGGGCCTGCGTCACTCCAGTTCTCTCCCCTAGCAGACGAGCACGGAGTCTAAGCAGCCATCTCCGGCACAGGCAGACCACGCCCCCCGGTGTACTCACTTTTGTGAGATACCGTATATGTCTATATACAGCACTGTTCAAAAGTTTCAGGCAGGTGTAAAGAAATTCTGTAAAGTAAGAATGCTTTCAAAAATATATTTTAATTGTTTGTTTGTTTGCATTTTGTAAATTGATAAAAAATAAAAGTGAGCAAATTCTAAATCAAATCAATATTTGGTGTGACTACCATTTGGCTACAAACCAGCATCAATTCTTAAACTGCACAAAGTGAGGGATTTTATAAGATTAGTCGGGTGTATGATTAACCAATTATACAAAGCAGGTGTTAATGATAATCAATATCACATGTAGGTTTAAAAACAATCATCAAATGAAACTTAAAACGGCTGTGTACGAAGCTTTAAGACTGGGTGAGGAACAGCCAAACAAAAAGTCATACACCACAGCAGGATTGAGTATAGAAACAAGACACAAGGTAGTTCTACTGCATCAGCAAGGTCTCTCCCAGGTAAAGATTTCAAAGCAGAATGGGGTTTCCAGATACACTATTCAAGCCCTTTTTAAGAAGCACAAAAAAGCAGGCAACGTTGAGGACTGAAGACACAGTGGCTACACACCATGCTTGCTTCCCTTTGACATCGGAAGACATCCAGCAGTACCATCAGCAGAACTGGCAGAAACCACTGAGATCCAGGTACACCAATCTACTGTCTGGAGAATTCTGGCCAGAGGTGGTCTTTAAGGAAGAATTGCAGCCAAAAAGACATAACTCCGACTTGGAAACAAGGCTAAGCAACTCCACTATGCACAAAAAATTGGAATTGGACTGCAGAAAAATGGCAGCAGGTGTTCCGGACCGATGAGTCAAAATGTGAAATATTTGGCTGTAGCAGGAGTCAGTTTGTTTGCCAAAGGGCTGGAGAGTGGTACAAAAAATGAGTGTCTGCAAGCAACAGTGAAGAATGGTGGAGGTTCCTTGTTTGGGGCTACATTTCTGCAGATGGAGTTGGAGATTTGGTCAGGATCAATGGTGTCCTCAATGCTGAGAAATACAGGCAGATACTTATCCATCATGCCTTACCATCAGGGCGGCATGTGATTGGCTCCAAATATATTCTGCAGCAGGATAACGTGTCATTTAAGAACTATCTTCAGCGTAAAGAAGAATAAGAATGGTTTGGCCCCCACAGATCCCTGATCTCAACATCATCAAGTCTGTCTGGAATTGCATATAGAGACAGAAGGATTTGAGGCAGCCTACATCTATAGAAGATCTGTGGTTCGTTCTCCAAGATCGAAAGGAAAAGTCCTGGAAGTTGCATATCTGCAAAACCCTGTAAGGTGTATGACAGCCTCAGTACACCCCGTGGGCGTAGCCTGGCTGGAGCCCGGGCTGGGGATTTCATACACCTTTTATGTTTTTTTTCAGAGATGTGCGACTTCCGGGACTTTTCCATTAGATGTCTAGAGCTGGGATGAGCTCTGTCCTTGTCTGCACTTCAAGCGGTTGTTACATCAAAGGACCCGGTGAAGCCTTGAGTGGCACCTGTAAACTTAGTGTTTGAGTAAGAGTTCTCCAAGATGTCTGAAACAACCTACCTGCCAAGTCCTTTCAAAAACTGAGTGCTAGTGTACAGCATTTTTTTTTTTTCACACCTGCCTAAAACGTTTGCACATATATAAATAAATATATAATCACTGTGGTTTTATCATAAAAAAAACGTTGATACCAAATCTCCTCCCTCCCTCCTTCTCCTCCGCCATTCGAGTGCAGAATTTATACTGCTTGGTTGAGCTTTCAGAAAAGGGGCAGCTGAAGTTACACTCTGCAGAGCTCTGTGAGGAGAGCTGATTGGAGGGAAGGGACACACCCCCTTCACACAGGAACAGAGCTGAGACTGCCATTCACAAGGCAGTATGCTGGGGCTTCCTCCCCATCTCCATTTTACCTCCTCGGTGCAGTAGGCTTTTCAGAAGTGTTTAATGCTGATTAGCAGAGGAACAAGGTAGCAGAGGGAAATGACACCTGAAGTACACACTATAAAAGGATATGCTTTGTTCATATTTCATGTCAGGGGGTTTACAACCACTTTAAGCCAGCTATTTTTGTTTTCATCCTTTCTAATATTTTCTTGTCTTTCTGTTGATGGCAGTGAAATATTTCCCAAACTACTCGTCTGCTTAAAGCATTTGCATAGTTAACTCTAGACTTTTTGTGTGCACAGGATGGGCGCGGCCAGCTGATTTATTACGAGCGTCCAGATATGCTTGGACCAAAGTTGTCGAGTTACTCGATTTCAAATACAGCTGATCCTGCAGGACTTGAGGTAAGTAAAATTAAAACTTAACATTTTTTAAAGGATCACTGCACTTTCAGACAAAGTGCACTTATCCCTCCTTAAAACTGAAGTTGCACACCTCCGATGCATACCTATCTTCATGCAGGCAACGGTGTTAACAGCTTTCAGTAATATATTCTTAGTGATGTTTGCTCTTGTGCAGTTGATTCCCACAGACTTTTTAATAGACCGCCTCATCCCTTAGAAGACGGCCGCGTACAAGTGTTTGGGAATTGTCTTTGCTATCTACATGGAATGAAGGTAAGTATGCATTTGGGGTAGCATATTAATCCTAATGGCACCTGCTGGAAATCGCAGCTCCCACTGGAAACAGCACTACACTTGCGGATCCCGTGTGGACCGCGATTCCAAAAATGGTGCAGGGACCTTTTTAAAACATGTTTTACTTACCTACACTGTGCAGTGGTATTGCACAGAGCGGCCCCCTTACCACCTCTTCTGGGGTCCCCTGCTGGCACTCTATGCTCCCCTTCTGTGTATGCCCCCAAAGCAAATGGCTTGCTATGGGAGAACGTGTGCGGGTGCGCTTCCGAGCCAGGCTGTGTGCGATCATAGACACAGTAAAGCTCAACCCCACACCCTTCTCAAAGGATTTGACCGACAGGCTCCCACTGCTTTCAGTGAAGCCCATGAAAGCAGAGAGAAGAGATGCAGCCGAGTACAGCTCTGGATCATAGCCGTGAGGTGATCGTAGCTGCTTTAGTGCACTTCAACAAAAACTGTTGCGTACTGTCCTGATGTTTTTTCATTAGCACTAACATCCAGATTTTGTGCAAATATAAAAAAAAACATCTCACGGACAGTACTCGATTGTTTTTGTTGCTCTAATACAACTACAATCACGTAAAACATTTTTAACCTCCTTACTAAAATCCAGATTCTGCATAAATCCAGTACTGGTACACTCAAATGTTAAAGTTACAACTGAAATGGTTTTTGTTACTACCATGGGAATAACACACTGCCATTTAAAGAACTCATGAGAAAGTCTTTGTTAGTTTGTAGCTGTTTGTCATATAATTTATTCATTATCCAGCATTTGCAAAGCTGCCAATTTAGGAATGGCAGTACCCAAAAGAGCCCCTACCAGAGCTGCAGGTTCAATATTTATTATGAGCTGATGTCTATTGCCTTACCCCAGATTTAGCTCAGACTTGGGGATCCATAGTGGCCACAGTGAAGCTGGTTTACTAAAGGAGGGAAGCATGATCACCTGAGTGTTAAGCTGTGTTAACTTCAATTATCCAGTCATGTGAAAAACAATTATTTTTTTATTCGTCAGCCTATGATTGGGTATTCAAAATGAACATGGCTAGAATTTTATTGAGTGAATTTTTTCTACTCCTAAATCAACCCCAGTGTTTAGCTAGTGGCCCTTACAGAATGATTTAGCAATTCGAATTTCAAGCATTTATACAACGTGTAGACACATATTTCCATGTGTACCTTTTTTTCAGGATGTCCTGACCCAAGCTTTAGGAGTCCGAGGTAAAGTCGTAAAGGAACGATTTCTCTACTTGGTGGGACAAACACGGATTCATCTGGACAGAGTACAGGATTTAGGAGAATTTATAGAGCTAGAGGTAAGGAATTCTATTTAAAGTTAGTGTTACTAGCAGAAATAATCTTTCTGATTTTTTTGTTTACTGTAAAATACTTTTCTTGGAGTTCATCACAAGACACACAGCATCTTCATATCTATTACCATAGGGTTATTCTGCCACCTTTAGGACACTGGCAAAAACAAGACGAGTCCCCCTGTCTGGCTTTTAGTTTTTTTTCTAGCAAGCCATAAACCACAAGAGAAAGAGATGGGATCTCTGTGTCCCATGATGTACTACAAGAAAAATAATTTTACTAGTCAACCAACAATCCCATTTTCAGGGACACTGAGCATCTTCATATCTATTACAATAAGATTGTCCCAAAGCTCTCAATATGAGGGGAGAGTCACATGGCAACAAGCCAAGAGGCCTCAAACAAGCAAAGCAGAAAAGTTTAGAACCTCACGCAGCAGCCTGCAATGCACACCGACCAAAGGTGACATTCTCAGCCGCTCTAGCATCAACTTGGTAACATTTTGGAAACATATGAACTAAAAATTTGGAAGCTGCATGACCTTTTATTTGAACCTTCAGCAAGCACAAAGAGAATGTGACTGTCGAATAGCAGCAGTCTACTTCAGGTAACACTACAGGTGGGTGAGGGGTGTAGGTGTACAAACATGGTGTTATCCCAAGACAAGCGCTTACCAGTCTGTCACAGTAGGGGGTCTGTTTTTTTTTTTTTTTTTTTTACCCTTTATGATGGGCTTTGCCACAGGGCCGTGACTCCCCAGCTGGGGATCACTGCCCTGGACACGTATAGCGCCCTACAAGGCAATATATAAATGCATGGGGTCTAGTGCCGACCAGCAACATTACAGCCTGGCCCTGTGTGTCCAGAGCGAAATGGATGCAGATAAAGCCAGTTTACTAATCCCAAATTGAACTTCTAAGATGCTAGCTAGTTTTGTGCACAGACATGACCATCACATAAGACACTAGGAAGATAACTGAAGGGTTATGTCTGAGAGGGGACTTCCTGTCCTTTTTTTTTTTTTTGATAGTGGTCAGTCATCTGATGGTGGTAGCATAACCCTAATGAATATGAAGATGCTCTGTGTCCTGTGATGTTCATAAAATAAATATTCCACGCTAAATTTTTTATTTTACGTATTTGTTGTTTTTTGTTAAGTTCTTCTTACATGTGCATTTAACGTAGTTAGTTATGTTGTTTATCTGTAAAAACCTTCCTTTGCAGAGACATCTGAAGGCTCTAAGACCTTGGATGTCAGCAGCCCCAGCAGACTTAAAGCTGTCACTCAAGTGACCCACCACAGTATTTTCTTTCACTTCTCCAACTACTTTAAAGTTAATGTAGGGCGGGGAGGTTGCAGAAAATCTGGGTCAGCGCAGAGTAGCTAGTTCGAACAGGACTCGACAAATCCCAGGCGTCAGGTCACCATGGCAACCAGAAGTTTTGGGCTGGCTCCTAGGGTGCCGCATGAATTCTCCCCACACCACATGCGTAAGATTCCCTGATCCCATCTACAACTAAAAACCCCCAAAATGGCAAGCATCTTGTCACTTCTGGGTTTAAAGCTCTCATTTCCTGGTTACTGTAACTGGGGAAGAAGGATGTAATCAAGCACAATCTCTGCTTAATTAGCTGCAGTGGAGGGCAGAGGGGACATACATAATAGACCACCTATTTTAAATAAAGAGGGCCTGTCACCTGCTCAAGCTATGTAAACAGATTGCGCAACACACTAGCTGTGACATATTGCTGTGAACATCGGACTGAAAGCAATAATTATGGGGCCATAATTAACTATAAATTGATAACTTGTAAAGCCTTTTAAAGCATTGTGTCAAGTGAAATACTTGCGCTGTAAAATATGTGGGGGACAAATAATGAAATAGGGTAGAGTACTACACAGTGACTAGTGAAGGTAATATTGTCTAACATAAAAATAACAATGAATCACAAAACAACGGTTCTCAATAAAAGTCCAGTACTCTGAAAAAAGTCCAAATCTGGCACAGTTCTGCCGTGTATGGGTGTGTTTCATCAAAAGTCAGTCTCCAACAGTGCAAGTGTTGTATAAATAATAATACACAAAATACACACTTTTAAGGAAAAACACACGGAAGGTAGTTCTAGAGAAAGTATATATAAGACCCTTGAATCCGGAGTGTGAGTGGGATAGAGTAGTTGAGCCAACACCAAGATTACATATATACACCTCTGGTGTGCCCAGCTGCTCACCTCAAGTTGATCGCAATATCTCCAGATCAACCTGGTCTGGATGTTTATGGTCCACAAGTAGAGAAATCTCCGTCCAATGTGTCATATAAAAAAGCAAAATAAAAAGACAACAAAAAGCTGATGGTGAAATAACGTCACAACGGGGGCTGTTAATTGGGGTCTTGACGGGTGGGAGTGCACTCACATGTAGGTGAGAGATCTCAGGCTCATCTCCACGAGTACCGAACTCGTAGGTCCCTCTATATTCCCTCTATTTTCTCCCCCACTAGGTCTTGGAGGTCGTGGGCTAACTGTTTGGTCTCTCCAAGGGTTCAGCGTGTGTGGAGATGTCTCAGCTGTTATGGGCTAAAGGTGACTCCTATTCCTTTTTCAATGCCTAAGATGCAGCGCTCGCATGGCATGATGGTGGAGAAGAGGTGAAAAAGAAATATCCATAGTGTAACCCAGTCAGCGGTACAAACAGTTTTATTAAAAACAGATTAAAAACTCACATAAAAAGTTCAGGAACTCAGCAACAATCCCACGAGTGGCGAACTCGTATGCCTGTTCGTCGGATGCTGGTGGTGTATCCTGCCTGCCAATCCCGACGCGTATCGTCACGGTCACGTGACTTCATCAGGGGATGAAATAGGGGACACATAGACAGACATTTATAGTCTGTATTAATGAGCGCCCGGCGGCCATTTTGTTGAAGTTTAAGAGTAATGACAACGCTGCTGGTAGTCTACTTGCGCCATGCTAGATATTACAAGTGGCGCGTGTAGAGCAAAACAAAAAGCGGAGGTCGGGGTACAAAACAAATAGGATGGCGTCATATCTGAACAGACCAAACGTAAATGTCAGGGTGCGGAATCCAATTTTGAGAGACCTAATGCCGAGGGGAGAGAAGCATATTGGAACGTGGAGAAAGTGAGGGAGGAGGGGAGAGAGGATGGGAGGGGCCAGAAGATCATGTTTTAATATGGGAATATGTGATGTGGGACCATAGTGATAGATCTCCGATAGGGACATATCTGGACAATAAAAGTATCCGTATGACCCTAGAAGCTCCTGTTAACATGGAAGGGTGTAGGACTAATCAGGAAGGGGATGGTGTGGTGGGACGGAGAGGATAGGGAAAGTAAAAGGGCGGGGAGGGGCTGTCATGGAGATATAAATATCACTAAAAGAGAACTAAATTAATAGAAATCTATAGGTGCCAAATGCCTAACTGAGATGGAGAGTGACCATAAGAGTAATGGCTATAAAACGGCTATAAAGAAACAAGGGCAGGGGAGTGTCACACTAATGGGGACCAACGGCCTGATCCCTAGGATCTTAGCCTAATGTATGATAATAGGAGTTTTGATCATGCAACACAAATATATATATAGGTTGGTACGCAAGAATGGGTAATGCACATATACTAGAACCCAGTCAGGCCTATACTACACCTAACTTCCTCGGTTTAGGGGAGTGGTGAATTAACATATGGTGCATAGTATCAATATGAGTGAATGGTACTCACACAAGAGTGTGATACCAGGGGGAGGGGAGTAGAAGGGACAGGTATAAAGGGCTTATAGGGAAGAGGGCTTTAGTGCCAGTGAATGGGTTGCGAATTGCCATACATAACAGGGATGAGGCAACGCTCACTGATCTTCTAATAATAATAGCTAGGTTAGGACACTGTATGTGTATACTACACCAGCAAATAAAAACTTTTGAAATAAAAATAAAAATAAATATAAAAGATGGAAACTATAGAGGAACGAAGTCAGATAACGGACACAGCCAATATTCAAAAAATGAGAATAGACTGGCCCGAACCACAGGAGGCATGATGTCCCTCAGCATTCAACGTACAGCCAGATGCCATCTTGATTATAAATAAGTACAGTAAGAGGAAACATTTGCACAATAAAATCAAAAATCACTAATAAAACAATTGAGGTCAAAATCTATGTTTAAACCCTTTGGTGCAAAAGTGTCCATGGAGAATATATATTTAGACTCTATTTGACTCAGTGTCCTAACTTTGTGGCCGCCACGCCAAGGCCTAGAGTAAGGCACTATCCCCCAGAACCTTAAATGTGTGGGGTCTTTTTGATGTACTTCAGCAAAGTGGCGGGATACACTGTGTTTTGGGAACCCGCTTTCAATATTTTTGACGTGCTCCTTAATGCGAATCCTCAAGAGTCTTTTGGTGCGCCCAATGTACTGGAGGCCGCAACTGCACTCCAGACAGTATACTGCACCTTCAGTATTGCACCCAATGAATTCTTTGACCTCATATTGAGTCCCATTGCTATTGGACTGAAATTTGGTTACTTTCAGATTAGGTTTATGAGTGTGGGTGCATGAATAGCATCTCTTACAGGGGAAAAACCCTTTTCCCGTAAAAAAGGAGAAAGCTTTTTTGGGGGGGTTGATCACATTCTTGACCAATTGGTCGCGCAAAGTAGGCGCTCGTGTGTACATGAACTTTGGTTTATCGGGTAGTATCTCCTTTAGACCTGGATCTGATTTTAGAATGTGCCAGTGGCGTAGAATAATCTTCTCTATTTTTCTGTGTTGTACGTTGAATTCTAAAATAATAGGGACCTGATCTTTTTTGCTGACGGGTCTACGGGTTTCAAGAAGTTGGTTTCTTTGTAGCTCAGATACTTCTCTTATTTTGTCTTGGATAAAGGTTCCTTCATATCCCTTCTCTATAAACCTATCTCCTATTTTGTTGGCTTGAATCTGAAATTCTTCAGTGATCGTGCAATTCCGCCGTAACCGTACCAGCTGCCCTTTGGGTATGTTAAAGAGCCAGTTCTTGTGGTGGCAGCTGGTAATGGGGAGGTAGCTATTGCGGTCAACGTTTTTAAAAAACGTTTTCGTGCTGAACACATTGTTCGACCGGCTAATTTCCAAATCTAAGAATGGTATCATCTTTTCTTCAATTTGCCAAGTCAAAACAATATTGACATAGTTATCGTTCAGTTTCTCAAAAAACGATATGAGCGACTGACGGTCGCCTTTCCATAAAACAAAAATATCGTCTATGTACCTCTTGTACAATAGAAGATCTGATGGAGAGTCGGAAAAGACGGCCTCTTCCTCCCATTTGGACATAAAGAGTCCTGCTACGCTGGGTGCAAACTTAGCCCCCATAGCGACCCCAGTTCGTTGTGAATAATATTGATTCCCATACCAAAAATGGCTGTGTTTCAGACAGAAGTCCAAACATTTAATCAAATATTTCCTTTGGAGGCATGGGAGTTTGGTGTATTTACGAAGACCCCACTTTGTAGCATCACAAGCCAGATGATGGGGGATGATCGTATATAAGGAAGATACGTCCGCCGTCGCCATCAGGAGTGATCCGTCGGCATCTATGCCATCCAGGAGTCTCAGCATTTCTTTCGTGTCTTTCAGGTACGCACAGGTTTTCTGCACGGCTGGTTGCAAATATCGATCAATGTATTGGCCAAGTCTGGCAGTAATAGATTCGATCCCGTTCACTATCGGACGAAAAGGTGGAGTTACTAGGTCCTTATGTATTTTGGGCAGTGCGTAAATAATAGGGGTCCTACAGGCTTCTGGGACAAGATATTTAGCTTCCCTTTTGTCTAGAATATTCTTCCTAATGCCTAGTTGGACTACCTGTTCTAACTCCTTTTTCCATTTAAAAATGGGATTTTTAGATAGTACACTGTATGTATCGGAGTCTTCTAGTAGTTTCATCATCCCAGTGTGATATTGTTCAGTTGTTTGGATGACGATCCCTCCTCCCTTATCCGAAGGTCTTATTACGAGATCCTTTCTTTTGGTGAGTCTACTAATGCCAGTTTTTATGGAAATAGGTTCTTCCACTTTCTTAAAGCTCAGATTCTTAATTTCTTCAGTTACCATTTGTTTGAAGACCTCAATATGTTTCCCATCTTTTAATTTGGGGTTAAAGGTAGATCTATTCCTCAAATGACTATGCACCACCTGTTGGTTGTCACACGTCTGGGTCACAAAGGGTTTCTCGAACATGTACTTCTTTATATTTAGTTTACGAGCATATTTTTGTATGCCGATGTAAGTTTGGAATTTATCCAAATTCCTCACTGGTGCATACTTCAAGCCTTTGTCCAGTACTGCTGTTTCTTCAGTTGTGAGTGGTGTGTCAGTGAGGTTGAAGATCCCTTCCCCTATTAGTCTCTTCTTCTGTTTTCTCTTCCCTGCTCTACAGCCTCTTTTCTTGTAGGGCTTTTTGGTTTCAATTCTTCCTGTTTCCTTGGGGGGTGATATACTGTACCTCGGTCTAAAAAAGACGACGGATGGTTATATCCCTGTTCTTGACGAAAGTCTAAGTCTCGCCTGCCCTCTCTATGGGTATCACGCAGATCCCTTAAAGGGGCATAGTAATTGTTGGTGTAGATCGGGCTTTTCCACACCGGAAAGGGGAGCGCCACCTCCTACGAGGACACAGGCGACCTCCATTCCGCCACTTTTGGGACTGGACCATAGGGATAGGAGGGAAGAAAGACCAAGAGATCACTACCCAAGAAACCAACATGGTGATGAAAGGTATGGATACCCAAATAATGTCTCCCCTCGCACCCCTTGGAGGCAACCACCACCGAATGGACATACACCACAACAAGGCTGGAAAAAACCAAAAAGAAAAAATAAAAACAAGAAACCATATAACAATTGGAACAAAGCAAATTCAGGACCAAGGGATGATAGAGAACCACCTTATGTACCCTATCATCAAACCAGAAGTCCTGTTTATCCTAGTGGTTATTATGACAACAGAGAACACAGAGGGGAGTATCATTATGGAGATCAGTCATATAGAAGAACTCCAAATATTGATACTTATTACAGGCATGAACCACCACCCCAAACGAGACCCAGGGAGAGAAGCCCGATCTACACCAACAATTACTATGCCCCTTTAAGGGATCTGCGTGATACCCATAGAGAGGGCAGGCGAGACTTAGACTTTCGTCAAGAACAGGGATATAACCATCCGTCGTCTTTTTTAGACCGAGGTACAGTATATCACCCCCCAAGGAAACAGGAAGAATTGAAACCAAAAAGCCCTACAAGAAAAGAGGCTGTAGAGCAGGGAAGAGAAAACAGAAGAAGAGACTAATAGGGGAAGGGATCTTCAACCTCACTGACACACCACTCACAACTGAAGAAACAGCAGTACTGGACAAAGGCTTGAAGTATGCACCAGTGAGGAATTTGGATAAATTCCAAACTTACATCGGCATACAAAAATATGCTCGTAAACTAAATATAAAGAAGTACATGTTCGAGAAACCCTTTGTGACCCAGACGTGTGACAACCAACAGGTGGTGCATAGTCATTTGAGGAATAGATCTACCTTTAACCCCAAATTAAAAGATGGGAAACATATTGAGGTCTTCAAACAAATGGTAACTGAAGAAATTAAGAATCTGAGCTTTAAGAAAGTGGAAGAACCTATTTCCATAAAAACTGGCATTAGTAGACTCACCAAAAGAAAGGATCTCGTAATAAGACCTTCGGATAAGGGAGGAGGGATCGTCATCCAAACAACTGAACAATATCACACTGGGATGATGAAACTACTAGAAGACTCCGATACATACAGTGTACTATCTAAAAATCCCATTTTTAAATGGAAAAAGGAGTTAGAACAGGTAGTCCAACTAGGCATTAGGAAGAATATTCTAGACAAAAGGGAAGCTAAATATCTTGTCCCAGAAGCCTGTAGGACCCCTATTATTTACGCACTGCCCAAAATACATAAGGACCTAGTAACTCCACCTTTTCGTCCGATAGTGAACGGGATCGAATCTATTACTGCCAGACTTGGCCAATACATTGATCGATATTTGCAACCAGCCGTGCAGAAAACCTGTGCGTACCTGAAAGACACAAAAGAAATGCTGAGACTCCTGGATGGCATAGATGCCGACGGATCACTCCTGATGGCGACGGCGGACGTATCTTCCTTATATACGATCATCCCCCATCATCTGGCTTGTGATGCTACAAAGTGGGGTCTTCGTAAATACACCAAACTCCCATGCCTCCAAAGGAAATATTTGATTAAATGTTTGGACTTCTGTCTGAAACACAGCCATTTTTGGTATGGGAATCAATATTATTCACAACGAACTGGGGTCGCTATGGGGGCTAAGTTTGCACCCAGCGTAGCAGGACTCTTTATGTCCAAATGGGAGGAAGAGGCCGTCTTTTCCGACTCTCCATCAGATCTTCTATTGTACAAGAGGTACATAGACGATATTTTTGTTTTATGGAAAGGCGACCGTCAGTCGCTCATATCGTTTTTTGAGAAACTGAACGATAACTATGTCAATATTGTTTTGACTTGGCAAATTGAAGAAAAGATGATACCATTCTTAGATTTGGAAATTAGCCGGTCGAACAATGTGTTCAGCACGAAAACGTTTTTTAAAAACGTTGACCGCAATAGCTACCTCCCCATTACCAGCTGCCACCACAAGAACTGGCTCTTTAACATACCCAAAGGGCAGCTGGTACGGTTACGGCGGAATTGCACGATCACTGAAGAATTTCAGATTCAAGCCAACAAAATAGGAGATAGGTTTATAGAGAAGGGATATGAAGGAACCTTTATCCAAGACAAAATAAGAGAAGTATCTGAGCTACAAAGAAACCAACTTCTTGAAACCCGTAGACCCGTCAGCAAAAAAGATCAGGTCCCTATTATTTTAGAATTCAACGTACAACACAGAAAAATAGAGAAGATTATTCTACGCCACTGGCACATTCTAAAATCAGATCCAGGTCTAAAGGAGATACTACCCGATAAACCAAAGTTCATGTACACACGAGCGCCTACTTTGCGCGACCAATTGGTCAAGAATGTGATCAACCCCCCCAAAAAAGCTTTCTCCTTTTTTACGGGAAAAGGGTTTTTCCCCTGTAAGAGATGCTATTCATGCACCCACACTCATAAACCTAATCTGAAAGTAACCAAATTTCAGTCCAATAGCAATGGGACTCAATATGAGGTCAAAGAATTCATTGGGTGCAATACTGAAGGTGCAGTATACTGTCTGGAGTGCAGTTGCGGCCTCCAGTACATTGGGCGCACCAAAAGACTCTTGAGGATTCGCATTAAGGAGCACGTCAAAAATATTGAAAGCGGGTTCCCAAAACACAGTGTATCCCGCCACTTTGCTGAAGTACATCAAAAAGACCCCACACATTTAAGGTTCTGGGGGATAGTGCCTTACTCTAGGCCTTGGCGTGGCGGCCACAAAGTTAGGACACTGAGTCAAATAGAGTCTAAATATATATTCTCCATGGACACTTTTGCACCAAAGGGTTTAAACATAGATTTTGACCTCAATTGTTTTATTAGTGATTTTTGATTTTATTGTGCAAATGTTTCCTCTTACTGTACTTATTTATAATCAAGATGGCATCTGGCTGTACGTTGAATGCTGAGGGACATCATGCCTCCTGTGGTTCGGGCCAGTCTATTCTCATTTTTTGAATATTGGCTGTGTCCGTTATCTGACTTCGTTCCTCTATAGTTTCCATCTTTTATATTTATTTTTATTTTTATTTCAAAAGTTTTTATTTGCTGGTGTAGTATACACATACAGTGTCCTAACCTAGCTATTATTATTAGAAGATCAGTGAGCGTTGCCTCATCCCTGTTATGTATGGCAATTCGCAACCCATTCACTGGCACTAAAGCCCTCTTCCCTATAAGCCCTTTATACCTGTCCCTTCTACTCCCCTCCCCCTGGTATCACACTCTTGTGTGAGTACCATTCACTCATATTGATACTATGCACCATATGTTAATTCACCACTCCCCTAAACCGAGGAAGTTAGGTGTAGTATAGGCCTGACTGGGTTCTAGTATATGTGCATTACCCATTCTTGCGTACCAACCTATATATATATTTGTGTTGCATGATCAAAACTCCTATTATCATACATTAGGCTAAGATCCTAGGGATCAGGCCGTTGGTCCCCATTAGTGTGACACTCCCCTGCCCTTGTTTCTTTATAGCCGTTTTATAGCCATTACTCTTATGGTCACTCTCCATCTCAGTTAGGCATTTGGCACCTATAGATTTCTATTAATTTAGTTCTCTTTTAGTGATATTTATATCTCCATGACAGCCCCTCCCCGCCCTTTTACTTTCCCTATCCTCTCCGTCCCACCACACCATCCCCTTCCTGATTAGTCCTACACCCTTCCATGTTAACAGGAGCTTCTAGGGTCATACGGATACTTTTATTGTCCAGATATGTCCCTATCGGAGATCTATCACTATGGTCCCACATCACATATTCCCATATTAAAACATGATCTTCTGGCCCCTCCCATCCTCTCTCCCCTCCTCCCTCACTTTCTCCACGTTCCAATATGCTTCTCTCCCCTCGGCATTAGGTCTCTCAAAATTGGATTCCGCACCCTGACATTTACGTTTGGTCTGTTCAGATATGACGCCATCCTATTTGTTTTGTACCCCGACCTCCGCTTTTTGTTTTGCTCTACACGCGCCACTTGTAATATCTAGCATGGCGCAAGTAGACTACCAGCAGCGTTGTCATTACTCTTAAACTTCAACAAAATGGCCGCCGGGCGCTCATTAATACAGACTATAAATGTCTGTCTATGTGTCCCCTATTTCATCCCCTGATGAAGTCACGTGACCGTGACGATACGCGTCGGGATTGGCAGGCAGGATACACCACCAGCATCCGACGAACAGGCATACGAGTTCGCCACTCGTGGGATTGTTGCTGAGTTCCTGAACTTTTTATGTGAGTTTTTAATCTGTTTTTAATAAAACTGTTTGTACCGCTGACTGGGTTACACTATGGATATTTCTTTTTCACCTCTTCTCCACCATCATGCCATGCGAGCGCTGCATCTTAGGCATTGAAAAAGGAATAGGAGTCACCTTTAGCCCATAACAGCTGAGACATCTCCACACACGCTGAACCCTTGGAGAGACCAAACAGTTAGCCCACGACCTCCAAGACCTAGTGGGGGAGAAAATAGAGGGAATATAGAGGGACCTACGAGTTCGGTACTCGTGGAGATGAGCCTGAGATCTCTCACCTACATGTGAGTGCACTCCCACCCGTCAAGACCCCAATTAACAGCCCCCGTTGTGACGTTATTTCACCATCAGCTTTTTGTTGTCTTTTTATTTTGCTTTTTTATATGACACATTGGACGGAGATTTCTCTACTTGTGGACCATAAACATCCAGACCAGGTTGATCTGGAGATATTGCGATCAACTTGAGGTGAGCAGCTGGGCACACCAGAGGTGTATATATGTAATCTTGGTGTTGGCTCAACTACTCTATCCCACTCACACTCCGGATTCAAGGGTCTTATATATACTTTCTCTAGAACTACCTTCCGTGTGTTTTTCCTTAAAAGTGTGTATTTTGTGTATTATTATTTATACAACACTTGCACTGTTGGAGACTGACTTTTGATGAAACACACCCATACACGGCAGAACTGTGCCAGATTTGGACTTTTTTCAGAGTACTGGACTTTTATTGAGAACCGTTGTTTTGTGATTCATTGTTATTTTTATGTTAGACAATATTACCTTCACTAGTCACTGTGTAGTACTCTACCCTATTTCATTATTTGTCCCCCACATATTTTACAGCGCAAGTATTTCACTTGACACATTTATTCCACTTTAGTCTATTGAGGTAGACTTTTATATATTTGCAGCAGTATTTTTTAGTTTTCAGTTTGCCCCTCCCCCTCCCCCACCTTTCAGACAGCGCAGGAGTTCACGCTTAACTTTTAAAGCATTAATTGTGGACAATTTTGGGTGCCATAGTTTTTCGCGATTTTAAGGTTTAACAAGTTGGGTATCTTTATACTTGATGCAACCCTATCTTTAAAAAAAAAAAATTGTATTGTGTTTGTAAAAACTAAAATTAATTTTACATTCATAGGACATAAAAAGAAATTCAACTGCGCCATTTTATTCTATATTAAATATATATGTTCTGTAACGAGTATATAAAAGAGGTTTTAAAGTAATTTTATAATTTAAAAAATTGTGCTTAATGTGAACATATTGCCCTGGTCGAAAAGTGGTTCTTTAATTTTGTTGTGTAAAAAGTCAGATTTACAAGCAGATCTGGATTGTATGCATTTAGATTTATTCTTTTACTTTGTGCAAGAACTATCCGGAGGTATAATCAATATACCAATTAAAAAAAAAAAATTGTATTAATGCTAGGAATGGTAGTATTTTCAAAAAATAGATCTTACCAGGGCTCAACAAAACCAAGCTGTGTTTATTAACATTGTTGAGTGGACTCATCTGGTCAATATGCTTAAAGAGGGGGTTCTTCCTAATAAAACAATTTTTTTTTCTAGCATTAAATTAGGCATAGTAGCGCGAGCTACAGTATGCCTGTATTTATTTTTTTAGCCCCATACTCACTGTGCAATCGTATAGATAAGATTCCAACTCCCCGCGGGGAATGGGCGTTCCTATCCAGAGGGAGGATGATTGACGGCCGGCTATGGCGCGTCACGCTTCTCCGGAAATAGCCGAAATAGGACTTGGCGCTTCATGGCGCCTGCGCATAGTCTGTGCACAGGCGCCGTGAAGAGCCGAGACCTACTCCGGCTATCTTCGGGGAGCGTGACGTGCCATAGCCGGCTGTCAATCATCCTCCCTCTGGATAGGAACGCCCATTCCCCGCAGGGAGTCGGAATCTTATCTATACGATTGCACAGTGAGTACGGGGGTAAAAAAAAAAATACAGGCATACTGTAGCTCGCGCTACTATGCCTAATTTAATGCTAAAATGTTGGTAATGAGGGTGAACCACCGCTTTAACTGAGTTCTATCCAGTCATAGAACAGATGATAAAACGTTTCTGGGCGAGCAAGGTCTGTCATGAGCACGATTGGTACCCGTAAATAACACACTAATTTGCTTGCTAACAAAATCAGATGAGGCACCCACAGGGATTACAAGTCTAGACTTGGCATGTAGTGTTGTCAAGTTCTGGCTTTCACCAATAACTGTTTTAAATTAGCATTTGCTACCCTGTAAACCTGATGTCCCCAAATCAATAAATGGGCCTACCAGTCTGAGAGATGCACAACACTTACATATGCAGTATACCTGTTAGACTAGGTCTCAATGGGTGCTGGGTGCAGAATCAGAGCATACAGTGCCTGTACTAGAATAGAAGAATGCATATGTGAGAGTCGACAAAGCTGCACCCCCTAAAAGTATACAGAAAATGGAAGAGTTTTCCCAAGGTTTTTTTTTAGCAGCAAAATATTTTATAAAAACTTAATTGGTTAAAGATCTTTTATTCTGTCAAAGAATGGATTCAATTATACAGCAAATTTAAAATATAAGCTCTGGTTAGCGACACAAACAGCAAAATGAGCCATCACAATACACCAAGGAGGCTTGTAGTGCAAAGTGGATTTGCCTTTCGTAAAAAAAAAAAAAACATGGTTTGCCATGTTTTATCGACACCCCCCCCCCCCCCCACTGTGTCATCATCGCGTCCTGTATTCGCATTGCTTTTTTTTCTTGTATTCCTCCACTTCTGCAGTACCTTGCCGCTGTCAGAAACCATGAATCGGACCGAGACAGAAGTACAGTTAAATCGCACTTGTTTAAAAATAATAATAATAAAAAGATAAACGGAGTAAGCGTAGTCAAAACAAAACCAGAGTTCAGGACCCAGATCGGATAATCAGCCAAGCCAAATGTTCAGAGAGCCAGAGGTATACGTAGTAGAACAGCAAGCAGGATGAGGAGCCAGAAGGGATGTCAGCCGAGCATAACTTTATTAACTAAATTACATTGGCAAAACCTAAATTTTCTAATAATGCTGATTGATGAAGGATAAAGTGCAAACAACATGGAGGTGAATAAATGGTGTTCCTCACGCTACTACGAGTAATAAATATCAATAATAACTAAGGTGAAATTGCAGCAAAAACTACAGGTGATTACAATGCACACAAACTAAAATATAAAGGATTCTCGTGCAAAATCTACAACGCATACAATCAAATCAGATATAAGAGTAAATAACCATATGTAAATAATGACACTGTGAGTGTGCAAATAGAAACAATCCATATATTGGTGTAAATAACGTGCACAAAGTGACAGTCTAGACAAGAAACAATGTATAATATAAAAAATATTGAATATTGAACCTAATATTGAATATTAGGTGCAAAAATGTGCCAGTGAATAAAGAGTCCGCTGATCTCAATGAGAATGAATCTGGATCCTCAGAGAATTCGTTCTCTCAGAACTCTCACCTCATAAACTGTAAATTAGGCATCAAGGACTATAGTTGAGCTCTCAAAACTGATTCCAGATCTCCACAAATGGCTTCCGGACTTTCTCCTGTCCCATGGATGTGCTGCAGTCTCATAAGGTCTCCACAGAGTTATCTAGTTGGACTTACACAGGGGGAGAAGAGAAAAACAAGCCTCCAATGGTGTAGCATGTGAAGTACAGGAATAGTTTATTAAAAAGTAATGCTCGTGCATTTAAAACAGTGTTACAATCGTAAAAAAAAAAAAGCAGTGGCGTTTGTAACGCCTTCTCGCGTCACTCCTGGTGTACTCCTAGGCCAATCCCTACGCTTTACGACACGATCACGTGTCTTCATCTGGGGAACCTGATTGGACGTATACTGGATATTTATATCTGTGTGTAAAGCGGAAGTCTACGTTCCGCCATTTTCTTGGAGTACAGCGTGTAGATATAAGCGCGGCCATTTTGTTGGTTATCTGCCATATTGTTTACGGTGGCCATCTTTATGTAGCCCATAATGCGTCCATAGCTGAGGACACTATTGGTACAATACACAATGGCCATTTTCTTGTAGAGCCGGTTATATCAGCGCTGAAGGCGGAGTAGGGCGGCGTAATTACTATCAAAAAAGCTTCTCCTCTCAGCCGGGGAGAGACATATAACAGCCAATTAAAACGAATAGGAAAATCCAATAATAACAAATTCCCTAATTTATAAAACCTCTAAAATTGTGTATATATATATATATATATATATATATATATATATATATATATATACAATTTTTGAGGTTTTATAAATTGTGTGTGTGTGTATATATATATATATATTGGGCCCAGATTCACGTAGCTCGGCACATCTTTGTGCCAGCGTAGCGCATCTCATATGCGCTACGCCGACGTAACATTGAGAGGCAAGCTGAGTATTCACAAAGCACTCGCTCCCATATTTGCGCCAGCGTAACGTAACTTGGCTGGCGTAAGCCCGCCTAATTCAAAGTAGGAAGGTAGTGGGCGTGATACATGTAAATTAACCCCATGTAAATGAATGGCCGAACGAACGGCGCATGTGCGCGCATGCTCAGAATCGCGTTGCATATACTCCCTAGGATATGACGGCTCAATGCCTTCGACGTGAAAGTAACCTACGCCCAGCCCCATTCACGTACGACTTACGTAAATGACGTAAAATACGACGCTGTTCCCGCGCCCATACCTTAACATGATTTACCCCTGCTTTATGAGGGGTAAACTTACGCCGGACGTACCGTTTACGTAAACGGCATAGATTACAGCGACGGGCTCAAGTGCGTTCGTGAATCGGCGTATCTAGGTCATTTACATATTAGAAGCGTAAATCAATGGAAGTGCCCCTTGCGGCCAGCGTAAATATGCACCCAAGATACGATGGCGTAGGAGACTTACGTCGGTCAGATGAGGCCAAAATTCTGGCGTATCTTCTTTTAAGAAACCAGATAGTGTCTACATTTTTGAAGAAAGTTTTGGTCACTTAGGGCCCTTTCACACTGGTGCGTTTTTGATGCGTTTTCGCGGTAAAAATAGCGCTATTAAAACGCCCATAAAACGCTCCCCATGCCCCCTCCATTGAAATTAATTAAAAACCGCGGTAAAAACGGAGCGTTAAAATCGCGGTAAAACACCGCGATTTTACCGCGTTTTTACTGCGTTTTTAATTAATTTCAATGGAGAGGGGCATGGGGAGCGTTTTAATAGCTCTATTTTTTACCGCGAAAACGCGGCAAAAACGCACCAGTGTGAAAGGGCCCTTACAGCCATCTGTCTATGGACCGTTGTCATTTTAAACCATGGTTGTTTAACATCCCAAGGGGACAGTTGGTAAGAATGAAGAGAAACTGCACTAAAGAGGAAGATTTCAGATCCCAAGCTGAAATAATTGGTACGAGATTGAGCCTAGGTTCACACTGCTGCGAATTCAAAATCGCGGTAAAATGCGCGATTTTACCGCAATTTCGCGGCCGCGATTTTGCCGCGATTTCGGCCGCAATTTAATGTAAATCGCGGCCAGAAATCGCAAAAAGTAGTACAGGAACTACTTTTTGAAATCGCAGATGCGGTGTCGCACTGATTAGGACAGTGCCATTGCCGCCGATTTGAGATGCGATTTGACATGTCAAATCGCATCTCAAATCGTACCCAGTGTGAACCAGGGCTCAAGGTTAAAGGTTATGAAGAATCATGGATCAATAATCAAATTGAACATGTAAACAAAATGAACAGAGCTATGATGTTGCAAGAAAAAACAAAAACTAGTTTTCAACAGGAAGCACCTTGTTTGATTCTGGATTTTAATTCCCAATATAAGGATGTGGCCAGGGTCATTAAACGACACTGGCACATCTTAAGAAATGATAAGGATTTACAAAAAATCCTTCCGGACAAACCATGGATAATATATACGAGAGCACCAATATTGAAAGATTTACCGTATTTATCGCGGTATAACGCGCTCCCGCGTATACCGCGCACCCCCAAAGTGGCCCGAATTCCTGTGAAAAAAATGTTTCTTTTTGTACTTAGTTTTGGTGTCTTGCGCGGTGTTCATCGGCGGCCTCGTCGGGTCCGGCGTCCTTCTGCGGCTTCGGGTGTCCTCTTCGGCGGGTTGGGCGTCCGTCTTCGGCGGGTCGGGCGTCCGTTTTCGGCGGGTCGGGTGTCCTCTTCGGCGGGTCGGGCGTCCTCTTCGGCGGGTCCGGCGTCCTCTTCGGCGGGTCCGGCGTCCTCTTCGGCGGGTCCGGCGTCCTCGCGGCGTCGCGTCCTCCCTGCTCGTTTCCCGCCACGAGTTTTGAATACTGCGCCGGCATATACCGAGCGCAGTACACTCGTGTAACGTCGGGCAGGCTCGGCAACTGTCGCGCTGACGTCCTGTACGTTCAGGACGTCAGTGCGAGAGGCGCCGAGACTGCCCGAAGTTACACGAGTGTACTGCGCTCGGTATATGCCGGCGCAGTATTCAAAACTCGTGGCGGGAAAGCGGGTATCGGCGTATATCGCGCACCCACGATTTTGCCCTGATTTTCAGGGCAAAATAGTGCGCGGTATACGCCGATAAATACGGTAATTGTCAAATCAGTAATTGAGCCACCCCCCAAAGCAAGTTATTGTTTTTCACAGGAAAAGGATTCTTTCCGTGCAAAAACTGCTACGCCTGCCGGCAGTCGCATAGATTCCAGAAAAAAAGACTGGAATTTACAGCTACAGACACAGGGGAATTCCACAACAGAGAATTTATAGGTTGCCATACGGAGGGAGTGATATACGTACTTCAGTGTAGCTGTAACTTACAGTATGTAGGAGGACAAAAAGGGCCCTTAAGGTCAGGATAAAAGAACATGTCCAGAATATTATTAAAGGCTTTCCGAAGCACAATGTGTCAAGACATTTTGACCTTGTACATAATAGGGATCCCACTCAACTACAGTTCTGGGGGATAGAAAAATACATTAAATCATGGAGAGGTAGCCACAAGGTCAGGACTATTGGCCAAATAGAGTCCAAATGGATACACACCATGCGTACACTGTTACCAGGAGGGATGAACGTTGAATTCGATCTGAATTGCCTTTTAAGTAATTACTAGTCCCCTTTCTATATAGGTTTTACATACTTCCTATGTCTCATTGTATTTATAGCAAGAACGTGTATTGAGTACTATATATCTATGTTGGACGATATGGCCCATGGATTTGTCTACACGTCTCTCCAGATGTGCGATCGTTACACACAGTTTTTAGATATTAGTTTTATACTGGAATTTTTTGATTCTTTTAGGATATAATGTCATACCTGAGATCTATTCCCCACTTTTTTATATATATTTTTTATATTTGTATATTATATCCGAATAGGTGTCTCTTATATAGATGTACCAATTGTGAGACATAATCATCTAAAATGCATGTGATCCTTTGAATTTATCTAGTCAAACACACACTCTGATTTGCACTTATACGGACTAGATCTATCCATGCATAATCAAGTTTTTATATTAACTTTTTACATATTCTATATATATATTTTTTGAGGTTTTATAAATTAGGGAATTCGTTATTATTAGATTTTCCTATTAGTTTTAATTGGCTGTTATATGTCTCTCCCCGGCTGAATGGAGAAGCTTTTTTGATAGTAATTACGCCGCCCTACTCCGCCTTCAGTGCTGATATAACCGGCTCTACAAGAAAATGGCCATTGTGTATTGTACTAATAGTGTCCTCAGCTATGGACGCATTATGGGCTACATAAAGATGGCCACCGTAAACAATATGGCAGATAACCAACAAAATGGCCGCGCTTATATCTACATGCTGTACTCCAAGAAAATAGCGGAATGTAGACTTCTGCTTTACACACAGATATAAACATCCAGTATACGTCCAATCAGGTTCCCCAGATGAAGACACGTGATCGTGTCGTAACGCGTAGGGATTGGCCGTGGGCAGACGTACACCGGGAGTGACGTGAGAAGGCGTTACAAATGCCGCTGCTTCTTTTGTACGATTGTAACACTGTTTTAAATGTACGAGCATTACTTTTTAATAAACTATTCCTGTACTTCACATGCTACAACATTGGAGGCTTGTTCTTCTCTTCTCTTCTCCTGTGTAAGTCCAACTAGATAACTCTGTGGAGACCTTATGAGACTGCAGCACATCCATGGGACAGGAGTAAGTCCGGGAGCCATTTGTGGAGATCTGGAATCAGTTTTGAGAGCTCGACTATAGTCCTTGATGCCTAATTTACTGTTTATGAGGTGAAAGTTCTGAGAGACCGAATGCTCTGAGGATCCAGATTCATTCTCATTGAGATCAGCGGACTCTTTATTCACTGGCACATTTTTGCACCTAATAAATATTATTTAATATTTTTTATATTCTACATTGTTTCTTGTCTGCACTGTCACTTTGTGCTTTGTGCACGTTATTTACACCACTATATGGATTGTTTCTATTTGCACACTCAGTGTCATCATTTACATATGATTATTTACTCTTATATCTGATTTGATTGTATGCGTTGTAGATTTTGCGCGAGAATCCTTTATATATAAACAACATGGAGGTGTCTAAAAAAAAAAAAATGCTGGAACTCCGCTTTAATTTTTTTTTTCTTTTAGATTTAAGTGTTCAAGGTTTATTGTTGCGCATGCACAGCTGCATGCATCTTTTGCTTTTACTTTTTGAGTGGAAAGGTCCAGTGTAGAGTGGTTGTAAACCCTTACATATACCTAATGAAGTCACTAGCCTCAGGTGATGCACAAAGATTAAACAAATTCTCCTACATAAGTTGTACCTGTCTATCTGCAGTCATTTACTTCTGCACATCTTCCTAAAACACAGATCAAAGGATTTTTCGTAGCACTAGCAGGCAGAGGGTGGGGATCTGATGCCACACACATAGCTAAAGCACAAGAGTTCCCAGTAAGGGTGAGCTCTGGCATGTTTGCAGAGCCCGCCAGGAAGTCGGCAATAGGCTAATCACAGGCATTTCCCGATCTCTACAGCCGCGCATCGGGACAATGTCTCACTGCCTGTGATTAGCGCAGCGCAGTGCTGACTTCCTGGCAGGCTTTGCGAACACGCCGGAGCTCATCCTTAGTTCCCAGATAGCTGAGTGCAGAGAAGGGACACACCCCACTCTACACACTGACCTAGAAAAACATACAGAGCTGAGGCTATAAGTTGCTTACTATGTGCTGGATTGGAGGGGGTGGTTTTCAAGAAGGCTGTTGTGTTTGCTTAAAGATTTTCCAGTGAAGAGATCAGTGAGGAATTGCACTTGATGCTTTGGCTAGTACATACCATAGGGGGATGTTCTTAGTTCATTTTTTATGTCTGAGGTTTATGACCGCTTTAACTTCTTGATATTAACTCTCTTGAATCATACACACCACGTCTTCTATTTGTTTTATTATGTAATAGTTATTTTAATGTATTTTCTGTTTTGTAGGTAGTTCTTACAGACTCCCAGACTTCACAGGATGGCGATGTTATTGCTCAAGAACTGATGAATGCCCTGGGCATTTCTCAGGAAAATCTTCTCACAGGAGCCTACGTTGACCTGCTGCAGAAATGCAAAAATCCTTGAACACACTAAATGAAAATTACAGTACTTTTTATGGCTTAAAGTGGAGGTTCACCCAAAAAATACATTTTTAACATTACATTGTGGCTAATTACGGGAAGCAGAATCAGGTATTTTTTTTAAAATCAAAGCAGTACTTACCGTTTTAGAGATATATGTTCTCCGCGGCTTCCGGGTATGGGCTGCGGGACTGGGTGTTCCTATTCGATTGACAGGCTTCCGACGGTCGGATACAGCGTGTCACGAGTTTCCGAAAGTAGCCGAACGTCGGTGCGCAGGCGCCGTATAGAGCCGCACCGACGTTCGGCTTCTTTCGGCTACTCGTGACGCGCTGTATGCGACCGTCGGAAGCCTGTCAATCAAATAGGAACGCCCAGTCCCGAAGACCATACCCGGAAGCCGCGCAGAACATCTATCTTTAAAACGGTAAGTACTGCTTTGATTTAAAAAAAAATACCCGATTCTGCTTCCCGTAATTAGCCTCAATGTAATGTTAAAAATGTATTTTCGGGTGAACTCCCGCTTTTACTACAATTGTAGTTTCTGTTAGCCTAAAGTACAATGTTTATTACATTTTTCTTTGCTCTTCCCTCTATTGTGCATAGTACTTCACTGTAGTCCACACCCCTGTGTCTACTGTAGTTGGGTGCTTCCTAAGTCTGGTTATAAAGTCCAACATGCCCCCTTCCCCTTCCAGCAAATATAATAACTGCTTGGAAGCAGAGGGATCAATTGTAACTGCAGCTTCTATTGCTCAGAACAATCTCCCAAGACAACAGGAATTCAACGAGAGAGGGGTTGTGTCGGCCTCCTATCTCTCTGCATTCCTCTTCCCGCAGCTTGTCTCGGAAAAGTGCCCTGAGCTAAGACAAGCTGCAGTTACAAAGGATCTGTCTTTCAAGCTATTGTTAGATTTGTTAGAAGTGGAGATGACATATTGAACTTCATAACTACATTTAAAAAGCAGTTAGCTACATGGGACAAAGTACTCACTTTGCAAGGATAGTTCTTTAAGATTTAACTTTCTATTTTATAGAAGGCTCAACTGAAATCAATGTATTGCAAATGTTGCTCTAGGCCAGTGGTTCTCAACCTGGGGGCCGGGACCCCCTTGGGGGTCGAATTACAATACACCAGGGGTCCCCGAATCCTGGGCTGTTCCTAAAGCCCGCACCGCTCTCCCAGGCTTTTCTCTGCTGCCCAGCAGGGCTGTCCCTGGAGCCTGGGGCTGCCAAGCTGGACTCTGCCTTTTCGCAGCCGCCCATTCAGTCCACGGCAGGGGTGGGGGGGAGAGACTAGAAGTCAGCTGACTGATGAGGATTGTGAAGGGGGAGGAGCCGGAGGAGACCCCATCTCCTGATTATGGCATAGGTGTCCCTGCTGCCAGACACCACATAGCTGGAGACACAGTGAGTAGCACTACCTGTGATTTAGAGTTGCCATTCAAAGTCCCCACTACAGTTCTCAGATTAGCAGATGACCTTGATCAAGAACACCTAAGTTGGCTGATCAGAACTCCCCCCAAGCTGCACTGCCACTCATCCCAACTCCCCGCCAACACTGCCACTAATACCATCCCCCCCCCCCCCCCCCACCAAGGAGTAAGAGAAGGAATACAACTAGAGAATACATGGAAGGGAGGGGGCAAAGAAAAAGGGAAAGAAAGAAAGGAGTCCAAAGAGAAAGAGTGGTACATCCTAAAATGTACCATAAGGGGTTTTAATACTGTATGAGTGGAAGGGACTCAGGGAGCGCTAAATGTCCATGGGTTAGAGGCGCAAATTACTTGTCTTGGGTGCCGACAACCCACTCTACTAAAATAATTTTACTGTTAGGGGTCCCCACAACTTGGGACATTTTATCAAGGGGTCACAGCAGTAGAAAGGTTGAGAACCACTGCTCTAGGCAATTAGCTGTCCAGTTCATATGATCATAATATTATATGTAGGTGAGTCATTAAACCAAGCTAGAACAGTGGGATACCAAACTGCTTCCCATTTGTCAGGGTCAAAACTGCCTAGTTTTCTACATGGAAAGAAATTGGGGACAAATGTTTGTTGAAAAATTAAAGCTGCTGAGAAAAATCTGAATTCTTGTTTTTGTTGGATTGCAGTATTTTTCTCAAATTTTTAACTACTTAAGGACCGGACCAATATGCTGCCTAAAGACCCAAGGTGTTTTTACAGTTCGGGACTGCGTCGCTTTAACAGACAATTGCGCGGTCGTGCGTCGTGGCTCCCAAACAAAATTGGCGTCCTTTTTTCCCCACAAATAGAGCTTTCTTTTTGTGGTATTTGATCACATCTGCGGTTTTTAGTTTTTGCGCTATAAACAAAAATAGAGCGACAATTTTGAAAAAAATGCTATATTTTTTACTTTTTGCTATAATAAATATCCCCCAAAAACATATATACATTTTTTTTTCCTCAGTTTAGGCCGATACGTATTCTTCTACCTATTTTTGGTAAAAAAAAATCGCAATAATCGTTTATCGGTTGGTTTACGCAAAATTTATAGCGTTTACAAAATAGGGGATAGTTTTATTGCATTTTTATTTTTTTTACTACTAATGGCGGCGATCAGCGTTTTTTTTTTTTTTTTTCGTGACTGCGACATTATGGCGGACACTTCGGACAATTTTGACACATTTTTGGGACCATTGTCATTTTCACAGCAAGAAATGCATTTAAATTGCATTGTTTATTGTGAAAATGACAGTTGCAGTTTGAGAGTTAAACACAGGGGGCGCTGTAACATTTAGGGTTCACCTAGTGTGTGTTTACAACTGTAGGGGGGTGTGGCTGTAGGACTGACATCATCGATCGAGTCTCCCTAATAAAAGGGATCACTCGAACGATGCGCCGCCACAGTGAAGCACGGGGAAGCCGTGTTTACATATGGCTCTCCCTGTTCTTCAGCTCCGGGGAGCGATCGCGACGGGGCGGCTATAAACGAATAGCCACGCCGTCGTCCCGGATCGCTCCCCGAGGGAACCCGACCGCCGCATGTACTGGGGGGGTCCCGATCGGACCCCCGACCCACATCAAGCAGAGCACGTACAGGTACGTACATGTGCCTGTCCGTGCCATTCTGCTGACGTATATGTACATGAGGAGGTCGGCAAGTGGTTAAAGGAGAATCCAAAGTATGTCTGTACTTTGTAGATAATATTGAAATTAGTTAAACTAAGAATTAGTATTTGTATCAGCTTAACCACCCAGTGCATGGCTGGTAGTGCTTGGATCTCCACAAACACAAGTGCTGTAAAATGAGGATACATACCTACTCTGCTCGTACCTTATATTTTGTGTGCTCTGATAGGATTATTTGATTAAGGCATGATCCGGCCTGCTATTGAGCTCTGTAAGGCGTGATTTTAAAATGGACCCCTTCTGTAAAAGCTTTTTCATCAGAATAGGTTTACTTTATGGAAGCAATCACAGTGAATAATCCCTGTCTAATGATCAGTGATTTAGGTTTCTAAACTGAATGGCAGCCAGTTTGCATACTATCTTAAAACGTAAATCCACTTTTTGTTGAGAAAAACACATCCCCCTCTGGGTGATCTATGTACATTGACAGTATTTTTACAAATTTTGTTATTGTGAAGAAATCCATGTGTGTGTTTTCTCTGTGCCTCTATGCCGATTGAGTCTAATGGCAGTGGTTTCATAATTATCAATCAGCTTTGGCAGCTGTAGGGCTCTAATGAGGAAATATGCTGAGCCTGCTTTCCTTTAGATGTGTTTCCATTGGGGGTAGCTCACCAAAAATGAAATTTTTGTTCCCGGGGATGCCGGAAATCTGACTTGTATCTTAGTGTAGACTTCTGGGAAAATCAATGAGCCAATCACATAAGCAGGAAATTACATATCTGGGGGGTGTTCTGTGTACAGAACCCCTCCAGGTAGCCATATTGCATTTTCAGAAAATTACAGTGGCTGCAGTTTGAAAAGGAAAAGTAATTTTTAATAACATTCAATTACAGATCATATTGTATCACAATTGTATACGGTTTTCTTTCTTTTTTTTTTTTCCTACGAAAGTGGAGTTACCCTTTAAGCCAGTTATATACTAATAGATTTTTGATTGAACGCACGCAAATTCTCAATACATTTGATGACTTGATGAATGTTGTACATATGTACTTCAAAATGTCATTGCTTTTCACATTTGTATTTGAATTGAATGAAATTTCCTGAACAAAAGCCATTTACATTGTTAGAAATTATTGGTAAAAAGATGAGGGATGGACAGCCGCACTCCAAACCAAACAGGTTGTCTTTATTCATTTCAACAGCAAGAACACAGCAGATCACAGCAATAGGAACAGGAGAATACCGACGTTTCGCACTGGCTTCAGTGCTTATTCATAGCCATGAATAAGCACTGAAGCCAGTGCGAAACGTCGGTATTCTCCTGTTCCTATTGCTGTGATCTGCTGTGTTCTTGCTGTTGATTTGAATAAAGACAACCTGTTTGGTTTGGAGTGCGGCTGTCCATCCCTCATCTTTTTACCAATATTTGCCTTAGTGCATTGCCTGCACCCTTGGAGTCCTATATTTTTGAAACGACCCTACAATAGACCTACCTTGAGCGGTGATCTTCTCTCTCATTGTTAGAAATTAGTTTGTTCAAGATTTTTTTTATCCCATTTCTTTGAATTTTGGAATCACTGTGGCTGAAAACGGACATCAATTTGACCCCACTAACGATCAGAATATGGAAGGAACTTTTAAAATGTTTATACTAATATATTGCCAGCTTTAGAATCGTACTTGTATAAATGAATTGATAATATCTTTTTTAACAAATAGAAATTGTATTATGAACATTTATATGGTCATATTTTGACTTTCTTATAGCACTTAACCCCCTTGTCCCAAAGATATTCTATCAGTTTATCTTTAATGTGCTAGTTTTACACTTTATAATCGCTGTAATATTGTATTTTAAAAGCTGTTTGTACTTTTACTTGTACTTGTTTTTGTTGTTTTTCATCGTTGCTGCTTAAAACTCTGATATACTGTATTTATTTGTTACACACACACACACACACACACTTAAAATAGGGCTATAGGCAATATATATATTTTTTCGAATAGATTAAGTAAAGGTTTTAACCCATTTTAGGTTTTTTGTTTTTTTTTGCCATCTGTGTTCCATTGGGGATATTTCCCTTCACTTCTTGTCCCATAGCCAAAGCAGGAAGTGAGAGGAAATCCCTTCAAAGTGAGGGAAACCTGGGGTGTCAACTGGGTCACCAGAACCCATTTTCCCCATTGTAAGATATCAACTGTATCATTGTTCTGGGGACAACCCAAAATCTGGATTTCTCTTCTACTTTGACTTTTTTGTGATAATGCAAACATGACAAATAGAGGGGGTTAATCTCTCTAACGGGGGCCCAGACAGCAATAAAAACTGACAGGTGTGCTAATCCCTCTCCACTCCACCCAAAAAAAGTTTTGCTCATAGTTAACACAGTTGTGACAAAGATCATGCCTTTAACCCTTTTGCTGCAAGGTCTATACAGACCTGACAATGGGGACAGTTTCACACACAATCCAGTGGCTAAAGTCACAGAGATTGTGTTAAAAAGATTCCTGCCTGTCAGGTGGATGAATTTGGGCAGCTGCGCTGCCACCAGATTGCCTCCACACGCCCCCGTACCAACGCTGAGTATCTATTTACCTCATCTTTTATATTTTACCAAACATTTGGGTAGTTTATTGCATTTCCTTGCCCTAAAATTCACTTTAGTGTGTTTCTTTGAAATTTTGTGCTAATATCAAGTGACATAAAAAAATGGAACTATTTTATTCTCTAGGGTGTCTGCTTTCAGAAAATATTAAATCTTAAGACCTAAAATGATTTTAAACGTGTGGAGAAAAAAATGGCTCAGGCAGCAAAAGGGTTAACCACTTCAGCACCGGAAGGTTTTGCCCCTTAATAATCGGGCCATTTTTTGCGATGCGGCGCTGCATTATTTTAACTGACAATTGCACAGTCATGCGACACTGAACCCAAATAAGATGTATGTCCTTTTATTATAAGGTATGGGACAGGTGGTTGGGGGAGGCCTCTGCCTGTGCTACCCCTGATGAGTAGGGCTCCGTGCTTCTGCCCACTAGTCTACAACTGTGCATTTTTCCGCATGTATTACCCTGCATATGTGGCTCATTATTTTTTTGTTGTGTCCGTCATGTGTGTATCCCTGACATTGCCTTGTATCCTTGCTTGTGGTGCATGTTGCACCGATTATTACCGTGTCTGTCATCCTTTTTCTTTATGCTCAATAAATGTCGTTTTTGATTTTAAAAAAAAAGATGTATGTCCTTTTTCCCCACTAATAGAGCTTTCTTTTGGTGGTATTTTATCACCTCTGTGGTTTTTATTTTTTGCACCATCAACAAAAAAAGAGTGACAATTTTGAAAAAAAAAAACATTTTTTACTTTCTGCTAAAAGACGCATCAGAGATAAAAAAATTAAAAATAAATAACTTCTTCGTCAAATTAGGCCAATATGTATTCTGCTACATATTTTTGGTAAAAATAAAATTCCGATAAGTGTATATTGATTGGTTTGCACAAAAAGTTATCGCGTCTACAAACTTTGGGATATTTTTATGTTTTTTTTTTTTTTTCTTTTTTTACTAGTAATGGTGGCGATCATTTTTTTTTAACAGGACTGCGACATTGCAGTGGACATATCGGACACCTAACTGACACTTTTTTGGTTACCAGTGACATTATTACAGTGATCAGTGCTAAAAATATGCACTGTTACTCTACTAATGACACTGGTAGGGAAAGGGTTAACAACAGGGGCGATCAAAAGGTTGTGTGTCCCTAGGTGGGGCTTGCTAACTGTGTGGAGGTTGCTCTGACTGGGTGAAGACAGAGATTGGTGTTCCTGCTTAGCAGGAACATCAATCTCTATCTTCTCCCCTATCAGAATGGCACTCTGCTTTGTTTACATAGGCAGATTGCTGTTCTGCCTCTCTGGGGAACAATCACAGGTGGTTGTCAAACATTGGGTCCGCAGGACACCCTGATTGGCTCCCCCTCTGTCTATTGCACGAAATGACATACAGGTACGTCGTTTCGTGCAATTGAACCAACCTGCTGCAGTACATCTGCGGTAGACAGTCGGAAAGTGGTCAATTGAACCTGTTCCCAGATCATGTACTTTAAAGTTTTTACATATCCTGACTAGCAAAAAAAACTCTTTAAAACAAGCTAAAAAAAGATTAACTATCAGACGGTTAGTTATTCTTTTTTGACCTGTAACAATTTAATGGATTTCAATTTAAGATGGACATTTTATATTGTGTTAAGGTATTAATCACAGTTGCGTTTGTATCTTGTTGAAATAATGAAGTATAGTTAGAGTGCACTCACAGCACTTTCAGTTGAACTGTGTACCTACATATTTACTTTAAAACATATCTGTATCTGTTATGGATTTTTTCTGGTTGAGATACTGAAAATAAAAATTAACTCTGCATATCCAGGTACAAGAATAATAAAACTAAGAACTTTCTGCACTGTGAAATATTAACAAAAAAAAGTGGCGGCTGTCACTTATAACAACATATACATAAAAAGTGCAGCACCAAACAAATTCATAAGTGAAAAAGTTTGTCCATATATCAGCATTAAATAATATTCATACGTCTGTTTAGTTAAATCATAAGGAATCCAAAAAATATATGATGCAAAATCCAGTGCAAGAAAGTTTATAGATCCAAAACCTTCCCACTTGAGGAAACAATCCTTCCAACAGAGTGTTCAGAGGTCAGATATCGCCTCCCAATAGAATCAACACTCACCAGATAGGATCGCCGCCCTTACAGCAGGGTGCACGCCTGTGTTACTTAAGGACAGAGCCGCTTTCTGAGATTTGTTGTTTACAAGTTAAAAACTTTTTTTTTTTCTAGAAAATTACTTAGAGCCCCAAACATTATAATTTTTTTCTAACACCCTAGAGAATAAAATGGCAGTCGTTGCAATACTTTCTGTCACACCATATATATGTGTAACAATACGCCAAATTAGATTCAGGTTTATGGATCGCAACTGCGGAGACTTCTCAGGTTCAAACCCAGGTTTCACTCTTAACTCAGTTAAGAGTTTGGGTTCTATCATCACAGCCTCAGTAAAGTAAATAGTGCTTATTCCAGCATAAGCAACATTAAAGTAAATCTTGGTATTAATGGTATAAGGATAAGTATAGCTGCAGTACTGGGACTGCACACTAGGGGTTAGTAATGAACATTAACATGAGAGCTGGTATCTGTAGCAGTGAACATTAACATGAGAGCTGGTGTCTGTAGCAGTGAACATTAACATGAGAGCTGGTACAGGCTTCAGGGAAACTCCATAGCAATAGTAGTGAACATAACTTGGAAGCAAGCGACAAGTATGGAGATCAGCGTTTAGCAATTGGTTTCTATAGCAGAGTACTTGCGGTTGCAGATAGCTGTGCATGGATGAGCGTCCTGGGAGCCTGGAGCTGGTTGCTGTGAGCTGTAGCGAATAAGGAGTCCTGGTGGTCCAGTTCAGGAAGCTGGAGCTTAGATCATGTGAGTCTGGAAGCCCAGCTGACAGTGGCGTTCTGTCAGCAATAGAGGAACGCCATACTGTCAGTGCTGGGAGTTTAAATAGGCCGCAGGAAGTGAGAGGGTATTCGGAAAGAAGGAAGAAACGAAGAGAGTTGACTGGGAAAGAAGCAACTATAGTTGTACCCAGTGTAAGACACTGGTGTGACGTTACAATATGCATGCACAACGGTCTTACAAGCAAACTTTGTTTGGAAAAAATACACTATTTTGAATAAAAAAAAATAAGACAACAGTAAAGTTAGCCCAATTTTTTTTTTTTGATATTGTGAAAGATAATGTTATGCCGAGTAAATTGATGCCCAACATGTCACACTTCAAAATTGCGCCCGCTCGTGGAATGGCGACAAACTTTTACCCTTAAAAATCTCCGTAGGCGACGTTTAAAAAAATTCTTCAGGTTGCATGTTTTGAGTTAGAGGAGGTCTAGGGCTAGAATTATTTTTCTTGCTCTAACAATCGCGGCGATACCTCACGTGTGGTTTAAACACTGTTTTCATATGCGGACGATGCTCACGTATGTGATCGCTTCTGCACGCGAGCTCGGCGGGACGTGCAGAAGAACGTTTTTCTATTTTTACACAGTTTTTTTTTTGTGTCACTTTTATTCCTATTATAAGGAATGTAAACATCCCTTTGTAATAGAATAAAAGCATAACAGGACCTCTTAAATATGAAATATAGGGTCAAAAAGACCTCAGATATCATATTTACACTAATAAAATAGGTAAGCTGTGCTATTTTTATTATTTCATTTGTGTTTATCTGACATATTTTTGCTGCTGCAGCAATTTCACTTTTTACTATTTTTTTGATATCACATCACTAATATTAGTTCAGTTAGACCTGCGCAGTATTTTTTACATACATTATCATATTTACACTAAAATGCAATAAAAAAAACTTGGTCATTTAAAAAAAATGGACCTTATAAGAGCTATGGCATCACTTTCGCCTTGCAATGGTATAGAGACGGGTGGGGGCCATCTTCCCCTCACTCGTCTCCCTCTCCCGCTGCCGATAAAAGTGATCTTGCGGTGAATCTGCCGCAGAAACCACTTTTATCAGAAAGAGGACCGCTCACTGAAGAGGAGGATATCTGTGTTATGGTAGCTAGCTGCTGCCATAACCCAGATATCCCTCTTCAAAGTGCCGAAGTGCGGGAGCTGGTCTGTAAGTGGTTAAGACAAATATCCAACTGCAGGCAAAGCGATCTCACTTGATATCCACTCCAATAAAAAAAATGGTCAGAGCTGAAGTAAATCAAGCTCCATGGGAGCCAGAGAGATGCTTTAATAGTGTAGTATTTAATACAGATAGGTTCAGCATTAAAAACATGTATAAAAGTACAAAAATCTTACATACAAAAGCTACTGCCGACCCAGCGGCGTTCCATCAGCTTTAGCAGCTCCTCCCCTGACATGTTTCTTTCAATCGCCCGTTATCAAGGGGATGAGAAAGGGGGTGGTGTGAGATATTATTAAAAAATAGCAATTAGAATAATACCGTATCACATTTCACACATCATCTGTTATGCCTTACTGTTACAAAACTAAAGCCGGCCATACATGGATCAAAATTCAGCCAGTTCAGAAGGGACTGGCCACATTTCAATCCATGTATGGGCAGGCTTGTTGTACACAAGTCGATCTAACAACCAGCCTGTTTGAAAAATTTCTTTCGATCAACGCTATCGCCAGAAATCTCCCTGCTATCAAAAGCTCAAAAGAAAGGATTCCCCCATTTAAATTGAGTGTGTGGATGGGGGAATTTAATAATTTTCTTTTGTTCAACCAGTGGGTTGAACAAAAGAGCATAACTTGTGTATGGCCAGCTTATCACCTTGAGAAGGGAGGAGAAGAGAGAGAACATTCTAGGAAGAGTTTATTCTGTGTATGTGAAGGACACTGCAACATTTCAAAATGGAGTCTCTTGTGCTTAAATGGAAAAATACAGTTAAAGCCCATGTCGGCATCTGTATGCATGGTAGAGAAAATAATTTTCAAAGATCATCTCACAGGCATTAAAAGCTCAGATATTTTTTTATGGAGAGCAGATCTTGGCAGCTTGTCAACCCTCTAATGTAAACACACAGCAGGTGTTTCTAAGTTATTAGAAACTGACTTTAGAGTCTCTGTTGTGGTATTTGAAAATAAATAACTTCATATTAAAAGCAGCTAGAGCTATAAGTGATGTATTAAAGAACTTTTACTGCATGTGAAGAATATGTAAATAGTTTAATGTACATAGTCTGAGCACTCCCCATGACTTGTTCTTGAATTATTATGGTTGATTGATGGTAAAAGTCGATGAAATGCTTTGCTCCATTATAGGTGAACTTGTGGGCTTTGAAAATAAAAGATAGAAGCTGATTGGTTGTCATACATGGCTACCCCAGATTCTGTCTGCTCCAGTCTTTGTAAATTCCCCACATTGTGTTTAGCTTGCTTATGGGTACATTGTTACTGCATAATCTAGTTCCGGTGTAATAGATAACTTCAGCATGTTATACAAGAAGAGGTGTCAAAAATATGTAGCATAAGGCCTGAGGATATACATTTTCTCAAGAGCAGCAACCAGAATGTGTATATACTGCAAAATTTACAAGAATGACAGTAGATATTGTTAAAGATGACATTGTGATATATGACTTTACTGTTCCTGAGAGTTAGCATACTGTTAAAAGATTTTAAGATAAAGCTCTCTTTTAGAGACAGTAGTAGACATCACAAAATAGTCCATAGATATTGTATGTAACCCAGCTATAAGTACAACATGGCTACAGAGCTTACTGTGTTTGTACAGGCAGTCCCCGAGTTACGAACACCCGAGTTATGAATGACTCCTACTTCCGCGCAGCCTCAAGTGATTTGACGCATGCGAGGGATGGCGGCCGGTCTGACATGTACGGTGAGTCTGTACAGACGACCGAACATGTCCGACGGACAGGATTCCAGCGGACATGTTTCTTAGCATGCTAAGAAACATTTGCAAAACGGTCGGCTGGACAAATGTCCGCTGGAAACCTGTCCGGTCGGCCGTACACACGACCGAACATGTCTGCTGAAACTGGTCCGCGGAGGTTTCTGGAGTAGATGGTTCAGACACAGAAGAACCACCTACTGGGGAATCTAGGCAGTCCCAGAGTTCCCAGAATTTGGGGAAATCCCTTCCCACAATGGCGTCATGTGGCAGTTTGGAAACTAAACCCACCTGGTGACACAAGTTACCTAGGGAGGTTTCAAACGAAACCGTAGTCACCGGATATTCTCGAGTGTCCCCATGTACACAAACTACAGCCATTTTCCTAGGATGTAAGGTTTTTCCAACCACTAGATCACTTTTCACTAAGGTGACCAGGCTACCTGAATCCAACAATACCACAACATCTTTACCATCTAAGCACATTCAATATAAAGGTTTCTCATTTCCCTTTTCTGCAGTGCATGTGGTTGCAAAAAGGGACTGTCGTCTCTCTGTCAGAAAGTCACACTGCATGGGTTCATCACCCGCTGGGCAAACCGCTGCTACATGTCCCTCTTCCCGGCAACGGTAACAAATCAACCTTCTGGTCCTCTCCTGTGGGATGGGTCTTCCAGGCCGCTCTCGCCAAACATTAGCAGTAGTCCCGATAATTCCTCTAGTTGCTCCTTGGTCCCTCACTCCACCCCCATCCCTTGATGCAGTCTTACCTATAGGTGGGGAGGGTCTGGTCTTGGGGTGAAAAGTCTGTGCGTCTCTGGTGGAAGAGGACAAATTCTCTGCTGTTAGGTACCTTTCGACCAGGTCTACAAGTTTGTCTGCGGTTTCCGGACCCCCATGGTTCACCCATTTCTGCAGGGTGTTAGGAAGAGACCTAAGAAATTTGTCCATGACTACTCGCTCCAAAATATTTGGTCCAGACAGTTTCTGGCTGCAACCATTTCTTAGCCAAATGGATGAGGTCATACATCTACGACCGAGGTGGCTTCCTCATCTGATAACTCCAATTGTGGACCCGCTGAGCACGGACATCCAGGGTTACACCAAAACGTGCCAATATTTCCTCTTTTAACCGATCATAGTTTTTTGCATCTACAAGCTCCAAATCAAAATATGCCTTTTGAGCTTCTCCAGATAATAGGGGGGCCACTAGTTCAGCCCACTGTTCTTTAGGCCAACTCTCTCTCTTTCCGCTGCTCTCTCAAACATGGTCAGAAACATCTCAGGGTCCTCATCTGCAGTCATCTTTGGCAATAAGTGTCTTACCCGAAAAGTCGGTATGTTACTGGCCTGACTCCCAGCCTCGGTCTGCTGTCTCTGAAGCTGTTTCACGATGGCCTCCATTTGCTGCTGGTGTCTCTGTTACAAGCCTGTAATGCTGTCTCGGTGAGCTGCAAGGCTCTCTTGGTAAATCTGTTGTTGAGCTGCCATGCTCTCTTGGTGAGCCTGTTGTTGAGCTGCGGGAGCCTGTTGTTGACCTGCCATGCTCTCTTGGTGAGCCTGTTGTTGAGCTGCGTGAGCCTGTTGTTGAGCTGCTTGAGCCTGTTGTTGAGCTTCAAGGCTCCGCTGCAAACCTGCATTGGTTTGCTGTTGATTTGCATTTGCTATAGCCAGCTGTTTCAGTATCTCCTCCATTTTGGGTTTACTTTAACTGCCCGCGGCACTCCACCATGTGTAAGGGGTTTAGCTCGGTAGCGGGGGTGTGTGACCCCCTGGATGGGTTCACTACACACGGAACGATACAGAGAAACAGCCGAAGACGGTTGAAAACAAAGAATTTGGTTTATTCTCCCATCTTGCTGGAAACAAGTGCAAGCATCCAAACAGCATAAACAAAATCAAACATAAAATAAACCCTGGCCACTTGGGGCGTCTACCTTCACCACACAGGAACCTATCTATGGAGTCTGGCACAGCCTACTGCTGAGCAGACACTGCTGGTCATACAGCAGAAAAACAAATAGTATTTTTGATTTTTATCACACAGAAAAATCAACAGCACCTCACCTCTTCAGAAGTATTTCTGTTCACTGCTCTCCTTCACTCAAAAAGCCTCAGGATGCAGCAGCCAGTAGTAATCCTCTGGATTACTTATAGAGGCCTTTTATTGCCTCATTCTGAACAGCTGAAGTTTTCCAACGCCCTTAAATCTTTCTGGCTGCTTCTGCAGCCGACACCTGATAATAATTGGTATATTGTCTAAACAAGGCAGAAATGCATCTCCCGTCTGTGACAACACCCACAGATTTACCTGACTTCTTGAAAATGTGAAAAATTCAGCGCTGGGAAATACAAATAATAATAAAGAATATGCTAGCCAGCACTAAGAATGAATTCATAAAAAATTCCCAAAGCATAAGTGAAAAAAGAAAAGTGCGGCGCAAATGAAAAAATTAACACATATAAGTAAATGTAAATAAAATGAAAATATGCCAATGAAAAAATGTCCAAGTGTCCATAAAAAGTGTCCTTAAGTGAAAAATCACACAAATAAATCCGGCAGGGGTGAAGGTGAAAAGGAGACACCAGAGGAAAATCCACCACCAAGGTTAAGATGGACTCTCACCTCATTGCTTTGACCCATAAGAGTCACAAAGCATATCTGCAAACAATTCACAGTCCGGTCCGACCTCCAGATAAATCACCAAATCTTATAGGTATCTGCAGACCACCATAAATAAGAAGAAAACACAAAGAAACTCTAGTGCTCTCTGTATAAACCGGTTTAATAGTTAAAGGATAAAAAATTCAAACACTCACATTTAAAATCACTCAAAGCCGAGTGTAAGCTGTATCAACATGGTCAGCGTGGTCACAGTGAACAGCGGCAATGATCGAGGTGACGTCCAACGTAACTCCTCCTCCTCCTTCGTACGCGCTACGTCCCGTGGGCGGGACTTCCTCAGCGTCAGGTGGAGAGAGAACGCCGAACGTCCCCAATGGCAAAGAATATATAACAGTTAGGTTACTGTGAGTCTGCCCCAGTGTTTACAGTAGTAATGAAGAGAAAGATACATTGTAAACAAACCAAAGTGTGTAAATAAAATAAAAAAAAGATCAAGGTTTTACAGGGTTAGTGTTAGGGTCGGGTCAAAGGACACATCCACATATTTTGGGTAGAATTCACAAAAAAGTTTTAAATTGGTGTCAGTGGCCCAGATTCACGTAGAATCGCGGCGGCGTAACGTATCGTAGATACGTTACACCGCCGCAAGTTTTCATCGCAAGTGCCTGATTCTCAAAGCACTTGCATGAAAACTTACGCTGGCGGCCTCCGGCGTAAGCCAGCGTAATTCAAAGGGGCGTGTGCCATTTAAATTAGGCGCACTCCCGCGCCGGACCTACTGCGCATGCTCCGTTTTGAAATTCCCGCCGTGCTTTGCGTGAAGTGACGTCATTTTTTCGAACGGCGACGTGCGTAGCATACTTTCATATTCCCGGACGTCTTACGCAAGAACAAAACATTTTTAAATTTCGACGCGGGAACGACGGCCATACTTTATACAGCACATACGTGTGCTGCGTAAAGTTAGGGCAGCTAAAATGACGACGAACTTTGCGACGGGAAACTAGACTAGCAGCGACGTAGCGAACGCGAAAAACCGTTGTGGATCGCCGTAGCTACTAATTTGCATACCCGACGCTGGTTTACGACGCAAACTCCCCCCAGCGGCGGCTGAGGTATTGCATCCTAAGATCCGACAGTGTAATTCAATTACACCTGTCGGATCTTAGGGTTAAAAAACAGAAAAGACAAAGCGCGCCAATCTGAGTGCAGTAAGCCCAAATTTAATGACTGAAGTAAAATCAAATGAATATACATATGAGAAATGCCTACTCACATACTGGAAGTGGATAGTAGGCAAACATGAAGTGATGTAGGCGATCAGGAGGTGCCTGGAATCCTGCAGTAGTCTTGGTTGGCGGGCATCCAGAGTGTGGGCTGTGGCTGGCTGTTGGGGATCGGTGTCAGGGGACAGGAGCACCGGAGAGCCACAGAGGATGCGGCGTGCGCTTCACTGTGGAGCGCAGCGTGCCGTCGTCGCGCCGGAAGTGACGTGCAGGTCCGGGTCGGCCAATAGGATAACGCGTTTCACAGCGTCAGCTGTTTCGTCAGATCCATGCTGTCCATAGAGGACAGACGTATTAAGAAGGAAAGGAAGTGCTGTGATAGGTTGGCGGCAGGCACCAATTTAACAACATGGACTTAAAAATGACAGATAGCAGACATATAGGCACTGAAACAGCGCAATGTACAATACAACTGAATGACAAAATTAATGTAAAAAACTGACATTTTGTGGTATTATATAACTTACATAGAAACGAATTATTAAAATCCAGGTAATAAAGAAAAACGAATATAAGTAAATCAACATGATTTTGATGCATGTATAACATGAATATATAGTGTATGTTCAAACTGGGAAATATATGTAAGATGAGAAGAGAAGGAATGCAGACAAGAGTCTACATATATTTATAATTATAGTCCCATACATATGCATATATATATATATATATATATATGGGGGGGGGGGGGTTTTGGGGGAGAAAAAGGCGGGGCAGGAGGGAAAAAAGGAAGGTATTATTATTAATAATATGAGATCCTATATATTACAAAAATCAATGATGATAAAAATACTCTAAAATATTTTCAAAAAATTAATAATTAATATATTAAAACTTAAATAGAAGGTATATTAAAGGGGTAGAGAATATATGAATGCACAAGTAGATGTGCGCACATGCATACACATGCATGCACATATACATACATCGCCATACACATATATATGTAATATAAATACACATACATATATATAAGCAATAATGGTGGTATGGCTCACGCTGATGCAAACAAATACAAGGTGGATCATATAAGCATATAAATATATGCACGTAATCTCTACTATTCTGCTCCTAATATAGCAGTAATAAAAAAGGAGTTAAAAAAGTAGTAGAAAAATTAGAAAAAATTGATTAATTATTATTAAAAAAGGTCAATAAGCACATATTAAATAAAAATGTATGTGTGTGCATAGGTGGTCTCGAAAAAACACAGAAGGTATCCAGAAGACGCAAAAAACATCAAATGACATTATTAGTGTCAATTTCTTCATTCAAGCCAAACGGCGACATAGTGTTGAGAGAATAGATCCAATAAGTCTCTTGTTTACATAAACGTTGGAATCTTTCTACTGCTGTAGGGGTTTCAGGAATTGCTTCAATAACCCAAACTTGCAGTAGGGATGTGTCACAGTGATGATGGGAAGCGAAATGGCGTGCTACACTATATTTGGGATTGGCTCCCTGGACGGCCCGCCTATGTTCACCAAATCTTGTGCGAAGAGGCCTGATAGTACGGCCAATATATAACAGGCCGCAGGGACAAGAGATACAGTAGATGACATAGGTGGTCAAGCAGTTGTAGAACGACTTCAATGTATATGTCTTATTGTTGACTATAAAATTCTTCTTGCCGTGCGGAACATTAACACAAGCCAGACATTTGGATTTTTTACATTGATACATTCCAATTAAAGGTATAAGGGTTAATTGTTTAAGTCTTACTAATTTTGAATTATCTGTGGGTTTAATTTTACTAGGCGCAATCTTACCTTTTATGTTGGGTGCTCTACGATAAGCAAATTTAGGTAAAGGGGTAATGGAAGAGGATAGGTGGGGGTCCTGAGTTAAAATAGACCAATGTTTAGTAAAGATCTTTTCCATTTTTTTGTGTTTGGCATGATATTGGGTAATAAAACGAGTGATTTGTGCTGTATTCGTTTTTTGAGGTGGAGGTGGAGGGTCACTCGAATAAAAGTCACAGGCATTTTTTACAAGATTAGGGGGATAACCCTTGGAAATGAATTTATCTTTAAGGTTAGAACTCAATGTATTGTAGTCTTCAGGTCTGGTACAGTTTCTTTTAAGTCGATTGAACTGGCTTTTGGGGACATTATTAATCCATTTTGGGTGGTGACAACTGGAATAATGAAGATACGAGTTTACTGCTGTTGGTTTAGTGAAATTCTTAGCATTGATAATCTCATTATTATGAAAAAGCTCTAGGTCTAAAAAACATAATAAGTCGGGGTCACTTACTGAAGTGAAGCTAAGGCCAAAGGAATTGTCATTGCAATAAGTTACAAAATCACTAATGCTAGTAATAGGCCCATCCCATATTATAATGATGTCGTCTATGTAGCGGCCATAGAACACCAAATTCGCTGTGAATGGATTGTTCCTGTCAATATGATGGGCTTCCCATAGACCCATAGTGAGGTTGGCATAGCTCGGGGCAAAGTTCGCGCCCATAGCTGTGCCCCTCTTTTGCAAATAAAAATCATTATCGAATTGAAAATAATTGTGTTCTAAACAAAACTTGGTAGCTAAAAGGATAAATTCAATCTGTTGTGAACTTAAGTTAGAGTCTTCTTTAAGAAAGTGAGACACCGCCTTAAGTCCTACCGAATGGGGAATGGAAGTGTATAGAGAGCATACATCCAAGGATACCCAATGGTATGTAGGCTCCCAAGAATAGGGGGATAGTAATTCTATTACATGAGTACCATCTCGAAGATATGAAGGGAGGGCCTGGGCCAAGGGTTGGAGAAAATGATCTATATATAAAGAATAGCTGGTAGTAATGCTATCCATAGAAGCCACAATGGGGCGACCAGGTGGATTGTTTGTATCCTTGTGAATCTTAGGTAGATGGTACAAATAAGGAACATTAAAAAATGGTTTAAGAAAAAAGGCTGCCTCCAATTTGGTTAATATACCATCAGCAAGAGCCTGTTTTATAAGGTCACTGGATTCCAAGGTAAAGGTGGGTAATGGGTCAGATTTTAATTTGGTGTATGTATCTTTATCAGAAAGTAACCTTTTAGCTTCCAACATGTAATCTGATTTGTCTTGGATGACTATACCCCCTCCCTTATCAGCTGATCTAATAGTAATGGTGGGGTTGGTACTAAGAGTCTGTAATGCTTTATATTCTAATGGGGTAAGGTTCTTACAAAAATTAGTTTTTTTAGGGGTATCAGGTTTACAAAGTTCTGTTAGCTCCTTAAAGACTACCTGGTAAAAGGTAGAAAGATAAGGGCCTTTGGATTGGGTAGGGTAGAAAATGGATTTAGGTCGAAACTGAGTATGTACTATAGAGCGAGGAGATTGAGTATATTGAGACCACACTAGGAAATCATCCTCGTCACTATCACCATTCCAAAGATCACGCAGGTCATTTAAGGCCTGAAGGTCAGCTGAAGTATCTACAATAGATACGATATTGGGGGGCATAGCAGATTTTGAATCAATATCATAGGTTGTCATATTAAAATGTCTTTTTAGGGTAAGATTGCGAATAAACTTTTTAAGATCTTTAAACATAGTAAAAGAATTGGGATAAAAAGTAGGGGCAAAATTTAACCCTTTGGCGAGTAGAGATGTTTCTTGCGTATTTAGGGTAATAGAAGATGAATTATATATTTTTATAGTTTCCGAAGTTTGTCTGGGCGTGGAAGATGTGAGTCTGTGTTTTCCCCTACCTCCTCTGGTACCTCTTCTGTGTGCTTTCTTTTTGTGTGGGAAGGTACAGGCTTCGGTAGGGTTAACTATGCGAAACTGATTCTATGAATCAGTCGCATAGTTAGGGAGACCCTAAAACAGAGGTCGTATCTCTTTTGTGAATCTGGGCCAGTGTGTTTTAGGCAGGATTAAGAAAAAATGTGCACCACTGTTTCTGGGTTGTGCTATGGGTACAAACAACAACTAACATACACATATGCGGTATCACTGCAATTGTCATGAGCAGGAGAATTTATTTTAGATTGTTCTTTGGTGGTCAATTATGATATTGGCATAAAAATTAACATGTAAATTAATATATTTTTTAGTTTACTATTTTGAGCCAGTTTTCCTTTCCTAACAACAAAAAATCATTAGATATCCATTACCATTTATCAAAAAAAAAAGGCCAATTTGTCCTAAAAAAAAACAAGGTATAATCCATCTGGATACACAAAGTAGCTGTGACAACTTTTTACTAACTAATTTTACTAACACATGTCAAAGTTAGGCATTTACGTTTGTTTTACCCTTAGGCGTGAAGGAGTTAAAGAACAGACAAGGACCTGTAAACATCTCCCTGGTTGTGGTGTGATTTTTGTTTTATAATGCAGAAGAGTGCAGTAATGAACATTAAAGATGTACATTACTTTATGCACATAGATGTATACAGTGGGCCAGATTCAGAGAGAGATACGATGGTGTATCTCCTGATACACCGTCGTATCTCAGAGTTAGGCTGGTCGTATCTATGCGCCTGATTCATAGAATCAGTTACGCATAGATATGCCTAAGATCCGACAGGTGTAACTGTGTTACACCGTCGGATCTTACCTGCAATTTAAAAATGGCGCGGGGGGGCGTTCTCGCTGATTTACGCTGAGAAATATGTAAATCAGCGAGATACGCAAATTCACGAACGTACGCGGACCCGACGCAGTGTTGTTACGACGTTTCCGTAGCGGTTTTCCCGGCGTATACTTACCCCTGCTTCTATGAGGCGCAGCCAATGTTAAGTATAGCCGTCATTCCCGCGTCGATTTTGAATTTTTTTACGTCGTTTGCGCAAGTCGTTTTCGAATACGGATGGACGTCATTTACGTAAGCGTCGCAACCACTGACGTCCTAGCGACGTGAGTGGGAGCTATGCACGCCGGGAAATTTCGCGGACGGCGCATGCGCATTTAAATCGGCGCGGGAACGCGCCTGATTTAAATAGTACACTCCCCCTAGCCGCGGAATTTGAATTCCGCCGGGGGTTTTACGATCCGCCGCCGCAAGTTTGGAGGTAAGTGGTTTGTGAATTACCCACTTGCCTCTCAAACTTGCGGCAGCGGATCTTAAATCACATAGATCACGCGGATCTAAAGATCCGCTGATCTATGTGAATCTAGCCCAGTATGTTCTTCTTAGGGGCTGAAGGGCTTGGAATTATTAGGAGTCCAGTGGATTCCAAAAACGCAATGGTGTCTGTAATTTAGGACTCATGCAGGTGTAGGTTGTTGATAAATACTGTCTTTTGCATTTGAATACTGTGCTACTGAACTATATGTATTTAGACATAAAATGCTGCAGGGTACCCAATGCCTTCACAGAAACGCAGTGCAAAGTAGGTTAAATGCAGCATCAGAGTAGTAATCCACATTACACTATTAAAGTAAATTCAAACCTACAGACTTGTGAATAAAATATGCTTTGAACACACATCAAACACAAGGTAGGTCTTGCATTATGACCATAAATCACGCCAAAAGAGAATCAACAGGGCAGCTCAAGCAAAAGAAATGTATCTTCCTATAGGAGGCGGGGGGTACTCTGTGTATCTATGGGGATTGATAACCGTGTTTTCGGAGGAATGGCTGGTCATCAATGATTGCGGCGCATTATTTCTATTATTACATTGTCATATATAATGAAATAGTTTAACTCACCATAATGCAGAATCAGTGGGATGCCTGAGCATTTCACTTGCCACTGTCACCTTCGCCCTCCTACAAGATGCAGGTTGTTCCTTGCCACTGTTGCGTGTCACTTGCCACCTTCGCCTGCCAACAGATGCAGCACGTCACTTACCACCATCTTTTGTCACCTTTTGCCTGCCACCATGTCACTTGCCACCTTGCCTGTCACCAGATGTAGTGTGTCCCCAGCCACAGTCGCTTGCCTCCAGATGCAGTGTGTCACATGTCACCAGATGTAGCAGGTCACTTGCCACCATCACCTGCCACCAGATGCAGTGTGTCACCTGCCACCACGTTGCTTGCCACCGGATGCAGTGTGTCACTTGCCACCGGCACCTGCCACCAGATGCAGCGTGTCATTTGCCACCGTCACCCGCCAACCGATGCAGCATGTCACTTGCCACCAGATGCAGAGTGTCACTTGCTACCAGATGCAGTTTTCTCTGTGCAGTGTTTGAGCAGAGGAGAGCAATAACCCCCCCACCCCCGCCTGTGGCACTGTACCGCCCATGAAATCTTGCATCCCCCTGTGTGGTGCCGCAGGATCGGTACTGTTAGTTGTTGCCTGGTATTTGTGTGTGCTTTTAGGGGAGTCTTTGGCTTAAGCTCGGCTTGCGTTTTCTGATTGATTCACTGAGCCGGCATATGTGAAGTAGCTAAAGGGACAGGAGGCAGTAGTGCGGCCTGGCATCTGACAGGCCACGGACTGGTACAGGGGGTTGGGAACCCCTGCTCTAGTTAATATGCAGTGACAGAGGCCCAGATCCACAAAGCAGTTACGCTGGCGTATCTATTGAAACGCTGCGTAACTGCTAGGTTGCTCCGGCGTATCTTTGTTTTGTATTCACAAAACAAGATACGCCTGAATCTGGGCTAGATCCGACTGGCGTACGTCTTAGTACGCCGTTGGATCTACGGTGCATATTTACGCTGGCCGCTAGTTGGCGTTTCTGTCGAATTCCGCGTTGAGTATGCAAATTAGCTATATACGGCGAACCACGAACGTACGTCCGGCCGGCGCATTTTTTTACGCCGTTTCCGTAAGGCTTTTTTCGGCGTATAGTTACCCCTGCTATATGAGGTGTATCCTATGTTAAGTATGGACGTCGTTCATTTTTTCGTTTCCGTAAGTCGTTTGCGAATAGGGCTTTGCGTAGAATGACGTTCACGTCGTAAGCATTGGCTTGTTGCGGGTTAATTTCGAGCATGCGCACTGGGATACCCCCACGGACGGCGAATGCGCCGTTCAGAAAAAACGTCATTTACGTTGGGTCAAGTAAAATTAACATAAAACACGCCCACATCTTTAACATTTGAATTCTGCGCCCTTACGCCGGCAGATTTACGCTACGCCGCCGTAACTTTAGAGGCAAGTGCTTTGTGAAGACAGCACTTGCCTCTTAAAGTTGCGGTGGAGTAACGTTATTACGCCGGACTAAAAATACGATCCGCTACGTGGATCTGGCCCAGAATGCCTAGGTCAGGGGTGTCAAACTGGCGGCCCTCCAGCTGTTGCAAAACTACAAGTCCCATGAGGCATTGCAAGGCTAACAGTTACAAGAATGCCTCTCACATGATGGGACTTGTAGTTTCGGAACAGCTGGAGGGCCGCCAGTTTGACACCCCTGGCCTAGGTGGTCTGTTCCTGATAATGGACCAACAAAAATCAGTCAAGTACCATTTTCTCTGACTGTGCACTAAATTGTATATTGGTTAAACTACTTGTCATAGTGTTCTGGGCTACTATTAATTGTGTTCCATAATAATGGCTGCACCATGAAGCCAGGAGATACATGTTTTCAATTCTGTATAAGTGGTAAAACAAGAAAGTTAACTATTTTATCTGTAAACTTTCTGCCTAATAATTTGCTCTAAACTACAACAAATCAAGACTGCCTTGTAGGTAATGGCCTCACCAGCCATCATTCAAGTAGTAACAGCTAAATGACTTTCTCAAATCACTGACGAGTCATCCTTTTCTCTCACCCATCATCTGAGATGCTGGCTTCAGTCAGACTGATGTATGCTTTAACCTACTTTCTATGGGACCATCAAGATTTAAAAAGATACCTACATCCAGTGGCGGCTGGTGCTCAAAATTTTTGGGGGGGCGCAAACGAAGAAGAAAAAAAAATATAAGCCTCACTGTGCCCATCAAATGCAGCCACTGTTCCATCAATTCGCACCACTGTGCCATGCCATCAAACGCAGCCACTGTGTCATGCCATCAAACGCAGCCACTGTGTCATGCCATCAAACGTAGCCACTGTGCCATGCCATCAAACACAGTCACTGTGCCATCAATTGTCACCACTGTACCATGCCATCAATTGTCACCACTGTACCATGCCATCAAACACAGCCACTGTACCATGCCATCAAATGCAGCCACTGTACCATGCCATCAAATGCAGCCACTGTACCATGCCATCAAATGCAGCCACTGTACCATGCCATCAAATGCAGCCACTGTACCATGCCATCAATTCTGGTCACTGTGCCATCAATTGTCACCACTGTGCCATGCCATCAAATGCAGCCACTGTACCATGCCATCAAATGCAGCCACTGTACCATGCCATCAATTGTGGTCACTGTGCCATCAATTGTCACCACTGTACCATGCCATCAATTGTGGTCACTGTGCCATCAATTGTCACCACTGTGCCATGCCATCAAATGCAGCCACTGTGCCATGCCATCAAATGCAGCCACTGTGCCATGCCATCAAATGCAGCCACTGTGCAATGCCATCAAATGCAGCCACTGTACCATGCCATCAAATGCAGCCACTGTACCATGCCATCAATTCTGGTCACTGTGCCATCAATTGTCACCACTGTGCCATGCCATCAAATGCAGCCACTGTACCATGCCATCAAATGCAGCCACTGTACCATGCCATCAAATGTGGTCACTGTGCCATCAATTGTCACCACTGTACCATGCCATCAATTGTGGTCACTGTGCCATCAATTGTCACCACTGTGCCATGCCATCAAATGCAGCCACTGTGCCATGCCATCAAATGCAGCCACTGTGCCATGCCATCAAATGCAGCCACTGTGCAATGCCATCAAATGCAGCCACTGTACCATGCCATCAAATGCAGCCACTGTACCATGCCATCAAATGCAGCCACTGTACCATGCCATCAAATGCAGCCACTGTACCATGCCATCAAATGCAGCCACTGTACCATGCCATCAATTCTGGTCACTGTGCCATCAATTGTCACCACTGTGCCATGCCATCAAATGCAGCCACTGTACCATGCCATCAAATGCAGCCACTGTACCATGCCATCAATTGTGGTCACTGTGCCATCAATTGTCACCACTGTACCATGCCATCAATTGTGGTCACTGTGCCATCAATTGTCACCACTGTACCATGCCATCAATTGTGGTCACTGTGCCATCAATTGTCACCACTGTGCCATGCCATCAAATGCAGCCACTGTGCCATGCCATCAAATGCAGCCACTGTGCCATGCCATCAAATGCAGCCACTGTGCAATGCCATCAAATGCAGCCACTGTACCATGCCATCAAATGCAGCCACTGTGCCATGCCATCAAATGCAGCCACTGTGCCATGCCATCAATTGTGGTCACTGTGCCATCAATTGTCACCACTGTGCCATGCCATCAAATGCAGCCACTGTACCATGCCATCAAATGCAGCCACTGTACCATGCCATCAAATGCAGCCACTGTACCATGCCATCAAATGCAGCCACTGTACCATGCCATCAATTGTGGTCACTGTGCCATCAATTGTCACCACTGTGCCATGCCATCAAATGCAGCCACTGTACCATGCCATCAAATGCAGCCACTGTACCATGCCATCAAATGCAGCCACTGTACCATGCCATCAATTGTGGTCACTGTGCCATCAATTGTCACCACTGTGCCATGCCATCAATTGTGGCCACTGTGCCATCAATTGTCACCACTGTGCCATGCCATCAAATGCAGCCACTGTGCCATGCCATCAAATGCAGCCACTGTGCCATGCCATCAAATGCAGCCACTGTACCATGCCATCAAATGCAGCCACTGTACCATGCCATCAAATGCAGCCACTGTGCCATGCCATCAATTGTGGTCACTGTGCCATCAATTGTCACCACTGTGCCATGCCATCAAATGCAGCCACTGTACCATGCCATCAAACACAGCCACTGTGCCAATTGTCCCCACTGTGTCACTGTCCAGTCATACATCCACCTCGGAGCTTTATATTATAACCTGCTGGGACTTGTAGTTCTCCATCGTCTCCTGGGGCTCAGGTGCATGCAATCCACCATCTTTGTCCAGTTTTTCTCACTGCTGGGACTTGTAGTCCCATAGATGGTGGATTGCATGCACCTGAGCCCCAGGAGAAGATGGGGAACTACAAGTCCCAGCAGGTTTATAATATAAGACTCCCATCCACCTAGGAGCCTTATATTATAACCTGCTGGGACTTGTAGCTCCCCATCTTCTCCTGGGGCTCAGGCTGCTGACGGCTGGCATTTCACCCAGATTATGCATTGCATTGAACATTAAAAATCATTTATTATGCCCAACTCCATGAAAATGTTAAAAAAAAATCCACCCTTGCAATGAGCCTACATCTGCACTGGGTTAATTGCTCATCATGTCTAGTGAACATTCGGCCGAAATCGCGGCACCCCCATCCCCCCCCCCCCCCCCTGAGGGGGGATGGGGGTGCCGCGATTTCGGCCAAATGTGCACTAAAAAAAAAAAATTCAAATGTTCCAAAAAAATTTTTATAGTGAATATTCGGCCGAAATCGCGGCACCCCCATCCCCCCCCCCCCGGGGGGGGGAGGGGGGTGCCGCGATTTCGGCCGAATATTCACTAAAAAAAAATTGGAACACAGGTAATCTTTGCAGAAGGGGGGTGGACAGCTGCAGCTGCTGCCGCCGAACTTTGCAGAGAAAACAGTCCATTACAGAGGGGCAGAGGCAGGCGGCATAGCTCAGCTTACCTGTACTCGCACTGAGCGCCCCGAGTCCCGACGTCACTTCCTGTTCTTCCAGGGACGTCAGGACGGAACGAGCACAAATAGTGGATGCACCCGCCCAGCCATAACAATGCAGTCCATCGCGCCGGAAGCAAGTGGCGCGATGGACCGCGCCACAAAGGCATTTTTGGGCTGCCAATGTAGCGCCACGTCTGCAATCCCGTGATTGCACAGACGTGGCGCTACCCATACCGCGCTTTTCCCGGCGCCCGACGCCCAGACTCAGTGCACATAAGAACCTTTTTTGGAATTTTTTTTCCTTAAAGGGACATGTTTAAATAAAAAATTTTTTTTTTTTTTTTTTTTTTTAGATTTTTTTTTTACTGACTGGGGGAGGGGGGGCGGCGCCCGGGCGCCCCCTATGGGCGGGCCGCCACTGCCTACATCCCTATATTCCATCCAAAATATGCTCTATTCACCATGCTCAATCATATCATCTAATATCTCTCTCATATAGTATTTTTAAATCTGCAGTTTTAATTAAAATAATACCTAGTGTACCTGCCATAAAGGACATTGTTTAGGATCTTTATGTGGCAATATAAAAAAAAGTGAAAACAAAAAACCCTGCGCTTATCAAAAAATATTCTATAGGAGGTACGCAAAAACAATAATATTATAGTGTAGTGTTCATCATAAAACATATAGTGATAAATACACAATTAAATAATAAAGAAAGCAGCTGTCACCAAAAACTGCATACACCAACCTGTGCTAAAATGCAATGATGAATATACAGTATATATAAAATCTAAACACTTTCTGTGGCAATGCTTGTCCCTGGATCCTTGTTGGGCTCCTGCTTTGTCACCATGGTGCATGTTCTTTGACAGAAATTACAAGTGGCCTTGTCAACACACATTATACAATCATGGTCCTCTGTTGTCGCCATTAGGAAACTCACCTTAGAAATCAAATGCAGCAAACCGGCTTCAGAAGATCAGTGGTACTGATATAAAGGATGAAAAAAGCATAAAAATAAGTATTTAAACATGTGTAAATTGCCAATGATACATAGCTAGTAGAAGTTAGTCACATTCAGCTTAATTTGTTCTGTAATGAAGATGTTTGTAGCTTCCCTAAGCTACTTCTTTAGTTCCAGTGAGCATTAGGAAGATCTACCCAGCAAGTTGCTAAATAATTTGTCACGCTTAAATTTAAAGCAGTAAGTCAGCCTTTCTTAACCAGGGTTCCTTCAGATGTTGTTAAGAGCAAGGGCATCGTTAGGCCAGGGCTTTGGGGGCTGGAGCCCCCGAGTCGCGTGCATTTAGCTCTCCATTGTTAGCCCTGAGCAGCGAGCACCGGGACCGTTCTGATCTAGAGCGCGGCCGATTGTGGCCGAGTCTTGCCAAGTTTGACCAAGTGCTGCCACACCGAGTGTGGCCGAGTCCTGCCGAGTGCGATAGCAGGTCCCGCCTTCTGGAGCCTGCAACGCCTGTGATGGACATCCCACTGGTCCAATGCTGGGACCGCGGGACATGTGACGTCCATCATAGGCAATGAAAGCTCCAGAAGGCGGGAATTACAATACCGCCGCGCCACATCATGCCATCTATACTAAATCACAGAGGAGGGAGAGGGCAAAGGCAGAAGTTAACCACTTAAGACCCGGACCATTATGCAGGTAAAGGACCTGGCCCCTTTTGCGATTCGGCACTGTGTTGCTTTAACTGACAATTGCGCGGTTGTGCGTCGTGGCTCCCAAACAAAATTGGCATCCTTTTTTTCCCACAAATAGAGCTTTCTTTTGGTTGTATTTGATCACCTCTGCGGTTTTTATTTTTTGCGCTATAAACAAAAATAGAGCAACAATTTTGGAAAAAAATCAATATTTTTTACTTTTTGCTATAATAAAATATAATATAATAAAATATATAAAAATATATAAAAAAAAGTTTTCCTCATTTTAGGCCGATACGTATTCTTCTACATATTTTTGGTAAAAAAAAATGCAATAAGCGTTTATTGGTTGGTTTGCGCAAAGGTTTATAGCGTTTACAAAATAGGGGATAGTTTTATGGCATTTTTATTAATATTTTTTTTTTTACTAGTAATGGCGGTGATCAGCGATTTTTTTTCATGACTACGACATTATGGTGGACACTTTGGACACTTTTGACACATTTTTGGGACCATTGTTATTTTCACAGCGAAAAGTGCTATAAAAATGCACTGATTACTGTGAAAATGACAATGACAGTAAAGGGGTTAACCACTAGGGGGCACTAAGGGGTTAAGTGTGTCCTAAGGGAGTGGTTCTTACTGTAGGGGGTCGTGGCTGAACATGTGACATCACTGATCTTCGCTCCCTATAACAGGGAACAGACGATCAGTGACAAGCCACAGAGAAGAACAGGGAAGGTTTGGTAACACTCACCTCTCCCCATTCTTCAGCTTCTGTGACCGGGTTTCAAGCGCGCTGGGGGCCGGGGCACACGACCCACGGCTGGGCACTTAAAGGGCAACGTACCTGTACCTGCACGTGCCTGTGCCCAGCCGTGCCATTCTGCCGACGTATATTGGCGTTAGGCGGTCCTCAAGTGGTTAAGGTATTAAAAGACCAGTTATCAGTTGCTTCAGAGTGTGTTCGTTCAACTGCAATTCGGGCTGATGATTTGCAAGAGCGGTGTGCAGCCCTCATGACCAAATCAATTAATGCCTTAAGGAAAAGGCATAAACTTGTTAGTAAAGATAGGGTACGTGCCATTGTCACATCCCAAAACTGGGTTTGTGAGGATGTGCTCTTCTTAAATGATGGTGAGGATGAGGAGATAGAGTTTGATGTTTCTGATGATGTTTATCCAATTGGAAAGAAAAAGTGTGCCAGACATCTCATTAATAAGCCTAGGAAAAGGCAACATGATAGAGAGGCTATGGCAGATGGGGAGGTGCATTATCGCAACCCTAGAGATGTGGAATTTGAAGAAGTATGGGAGGTTACACAAACTGAACTCCATGAGCTGGCAAAACAATACAAACAAAGGTTTGGGGAGCCCCATTGAGTTGGCTCATACACTTGTGAGATGAAGGGGCGGACAGTGTTGTTTTGTCAGGTAAGGAAGCAGTGGCTATGGGAGTGTTAACCCATGACCCACAATTGCGTCAGGCAATGCGAAAAGCCAGAGAGTTTAGTGTGAATTCTTCACTGTTAGACCTCGTGAGAGATGAAATAGTCAGAGTATACGCTAGTCCCACTGACCTGGAAAATACCTACTCCTGGAGATCAATAGTAGAGGGTATGTCCAGATTATGTGAGATGGGTTGTATAACCGGATTAAATACGTTTCCAGAATGTATGGAACCCTTTAAGTCTGCTCTGCGCTCAAAGCGAGTGAGTGAGTGTAAGTGAATAACTTGTATAGCGCTACAAATGCAAACTAAATTGCCTCAAGGGGCTTTTTGCAGCCAGTGTATGCCAGTGTCTTCAGAAGAGGTGGGTCTTAAGTTTCTTCTTGAAGGCCCAATGGTTTTCTTCCATGCGGATGTCCGTGGGTAGAGCGTTCCATAGCCGGGGTCCTTGGACTGCGAATCTTCGTTTTCCTTTTGATTTGTAGCGGGTCTTGGGGATGTGGAGGAGGTTTTGATTAGTTGACGGGAGGGGGCGTCTAGTGGTGTAGTGCTTTATTTTCTCGCATAGGTACTGCGTAGCGTTTTCTTGTGTGCACTTGTGAGTGAGGCAGAGGGTCTTGAATGTAACCTGATCCTTCACGGCTAGCCAATGGAGGGTGCTCAGGGACGGGGTGATTGATTCCCAGGTTTTTTTTTCCAGTCACCAGTCTGCCTGCTGTGTTCTGGACAACTTGTAAATGTAAAATTTTGGAAGTCCGAGGTAGAGGGAGTTTGCGTAGTCGAGTCGGGAATTGATGATTGTTCCAACTACTTATGCTGTGTCTCCTTCCGGGATGAAGGGGATGAGTTTACACAACAGGCGAAGAAGGTAGTGAGATCCGCAGACTACTGATCCTATTTGTGCATTCATAGTCATGTCTGAGTCAAAGATGACTCAGAGGCTTTTGACTGTATTTTGGGTGGTGTGCATGTTGTGCTAGGGTTTTTCTTTCGGTTTGGGTGGAGAAAGAGAAGTTCTGTTTTGGATCCATTAAGTTTGAGGGAGCTCTCCGTCATCCAATCGTCGATCAATGAGAGGCAGTTTTCCAGTGTGTGGTATTGTTGGTGATGCAAAGGTAAAGTTGGGTGTCATCAGCGTAGGAGTGATAGAGCAGGTCCTATTTGCTGATGATTTTGAGGAGTGGGCGGAGGTAGATGTTGAAGAGCACAGGCGACAGGGGTGCTTCCAAAGTGAAAGCTCCTAGTTTTACTTTCTGGGATCGGTTCTCTAGGAAGGATGCGAACCAGAGTAGATCTCAGTCTGCGACTCCGGCTATTTCTGCGAGACGAGTGAGCAGAGTTTTGTGGTCTACTGTGTCGAAAGCTGCGTCATCTGCTGCTTCAAGGGCGTCATCCCAGATTTTGAGAAGTGTAGTTTCTGTCCCGTGGCCTGGGTGGAAACCAGACTGTAGTGTGTCCAAGAGTTTGTAGGTGTCCAAATGGAGTTGTAGCTGTTGTACTACTGCTTTCTCGATGATCTTGGAGATGGTGTTAAGGCTTGTTACAGGTCTGAGGTAGTTTGTGTCTTTGGGGTCTAGGTTGGGCTTCTTTAGGAGGGGTTTGATTATGCCTTGCTTGAGGGAGATTGGAACAATTCCTTCTTTGAATGATTGGTTTATAAGGTGTGTTATGGTGGGTGCCAAGATGTCGGTACATTCTTTCAGAAGTTTTGTAGGAATAATGTCATTTGGTAATGTGCTGTCTCGGAGGCTTCTGATGATGATTTTGGTGGTGTCGATGGTGATTGGGACCAGAGTAAATTTTGGTGATTGTAGAGTATTTGTATGTTTTGTTTTCTTCTTGCTCTGGCCGAGTGAGGTTGCTTGTTTTTTTTTGCTGAATTGTTTCACGAATGTTTGTGATTTTGTCAATAAAAAAATCAGATAGTTGATTGCAGAATTCTTGTGTTTCGTTTTCTGGAGGCTCTAGACAGGTGAGTGAGTGAGTGAAAAACTTATATAGTGCTGCACATGCGAACTAAATCGCCTCTGGGCGCTTTTTTGACCAGTTCTCCTTTAAACTTAAAAGAGATGGGTTTTGATCTTTCTCCTAAAGGCCAAGTGGTTCTCCTCCAACAGAATGGAGGTTGGTAAAGCGTTCCAAAGTCGAGGGCCCAGGACAGCAAATCTTCTTTCTCCTTTGGACTTGTATCTGGTTTTGGGGATTTGGAGTAGATTTTGGTTGGAGGATTGCAGAACGCGATTGGGGTTGTAAGCCTTTATTTTTTCGCATAGATATTTGAGTGCATTTCCCAAAATACATTTATGCGTCAGACAGAGTGCTTTGAAAGTGATTCTGTCTTTCACTGGCGGCCAGTGAAGGCTTCTCAGTGAGGGTGAGATTGATTCCCAAGGTTTTTTCCCAGTCACTAGTCGCACGGCCGTATTCTGAATGACCTGCAGGCGAGTGATTTGGGGTTCATAGTCCAAGCGACTAGTTTGAAAAGTTTGCAGGGGTGGTTTATGGCTTTTGAGATGGTGTTTAGGGATGAGCCGAACACCCCCCTGTTCGGTTCACACCAGAACTTGCGAACACACCAAACTTTCGTATGAACTTTAGAACCCCGTTAAAGTCTATGGGACTCGAACGTTTGAAATCTAAAGTGCTAATTTTAAAGGCTAATATGCAAGTTATTGTCCTAAAAAGTGTTTGGGGACCTGGGTCCTGCACCTAGGGGGAGGTGTAAAGTTAGCATGTGAAATAGCGCATGTTTCCAGTACTTAGAACTGTCCCTGCACAAAGTGTAATTTCTGAAAGAAAAAAAGTAATTTAAAACCGGACTTGCGGCTATAATGAATTGTCGGCTCTTGGCAATTCAGAGAGGATTCATTCATAGAAAAAAAAATAGCGTGGGGGTCCCCCCAAATTCAATTACCAGGCCCTTCAGGTGTGGTATGGATATTAAGGGGAACCCCGCCGTCAATTTAAAAAAAAAATGACATGGGGTTCCCCCCAAATATCCATTCCAGACCCTTCAAGTCTGGTGTGGATTTTAAGGGGAACTCCACCCCAATTTTTTTTTTTAAATGGCGTGGAGTTCCCCCAAAAATCCACACCAGACCCCATCCGAGCACGTTAAGCTGGCCGGCCGCAGAAAAGAGGGGGGAACAGAGTGCGGCCCCCCTCTCCTGAACCGTACCAGGCCACATGCCCTCAACATGGGGAGGATGTCCCAATGTTGATGGGGACAAGGGCCTCATCCCCACAACCCTTGCCCGGTGGTTGTGGGGTTCTGCGGGCGGGGGGCTTATCAGAATCTGGAAGACCCCTTTAACAAAGGGGACCCCCAGATCCTGCCCCCCCCCCATGTGAATTGGTAATGGGGTACATTGTAATAATTGTAAAAAACACACACACACACACACCGTAGAAAAAAGTCCTTTATTAATAAAAAAAAAGAGAAAAAATCCAGCGATGGTAATCCACTCGGTCCCCGCTCCCTGCTCCAACGTTGTCTGTATCCAGCGACGGGTGATCTCCTCTCCGGTCCAGCGATGAGAAGATCTTCCGGGATCCAAAGCGCAGCGTCGCCCGCCTCCTCTCTCCGCCGGACACAGCCCGGCGAATGACGCGGGTGAAGCTGTGACATTTATTTTATTGGTGAGGCGGGGCCACCCGTCACATGACCCCGCCCCCCCTCTGTGACGGGTGGCCCCGCCTCACCAATAAAAGAAATGTCACAGCTTCACCCGCGTCATTCGCCAGGCTGTGTCCGGCGTAGAGAGGAGGCGGGCGACGCTGCGCTCTGGATCACGGATGATCTTCTCATCGCTGGACCGGAGAGGAGATCACCCGTCGCTGGATACAGACAACGTTGGAGCAGGGAGCGGGGACCGAGTGGATTACCATCGTTGGATTTATTTTTTTATTAATAAAGGACTTTTTTCTATGGTGTGTGTGTGTTTTTTACAACTATTTACACTTCCTTCATGAAATGGTAGGGGTGCAATGTACCCCATTACCAATTCACATAGGGAGGGCCAGGATCTGGGGGTTCCCTTTGTTAAAGGGGTCTTCCAGATTCTGATAGGCCCCCCGCCCGCAGACCCCCACAACCACCGGGCAAGGGTTGTGGGGATGAGGCCCTTGTCCCCATCAACATGGGGACATCCTCCCCATGTTGAGGGCATGTGGCCTGGTACGGTTCAGGAGAGGGGGGTCCCACTCTGTCCCCCCTCTTTTCTGCAGCCGGCCAGGTTAACGTGCTCGAATAAGTGGTCTGGTGTGGATTTTTGGGGGAACTCCATGCCATTTAAAAAAAAAATTGGGGTGGAGTTCCCCTTAAAATCCACACCAGACCTGAAGGGTCTGGAATGGATATTTGGGGGGAACCCCACCTCATTTTTTTTAAATTGACGGCGGGGTTCCCCTTAATATCCATACCAGACCTAAAGGGTAAATGGTAATTTAATTTGGGGGGACCCCCACGCAATTTTTTTTATTTTTTTTATTTTTTATGAATGAATCCTCTCTGAATTGCCAGGAGCCGACAATTCATTAAAGCCGCAAGTCCGGTTTTAAATGACTTTATTTCTTTCAGAAATTACACTTTGTGCAGACAGTTCTAAGTACGGGAAACATGTGCTATTTCACATGCTAACTTTACACCCCCCCTAGGTACGAAATTTAAAGGAGTATTTTACTTTTATTGTTTCACTTTTAGCATTATTCAATTCACTGCTCCCGAAAAAACGGCAGTTTTTAAAACTTTTTTTGCATTGATACATGTCCCCAGGTCCCCAAACACTTTTTAGGACAATAACTTGCATATTAGCCTTTAAAATTAGTACTTTAGATTTCTCCTATAGACTTTAAAAGGGTGTTCCGCGGCTTTTCGAATTTTCCGCTAACACCTCAAATTGTTTGTTGTTCGCCGAACAGGCAATGTTCGAGTCGAACATGAGTTCGATTCGAACTCGAAGCTCATCCCTAATGGTGTTTGAGAAGTTTTTCTTTTTTTGCTGTGAAGATGGCTTTGTGGTATTTCGTGGTGAGTGATTTATAGTTTGTGTGGTTTTCCATTGTTAAATTCCTTCTCCAGGCTCCTTCAGCTCTTCTGCGTATGTAAGAGAGTCATTGAACCAGCCCGAATTGTTTTTGCGAATGAGTGCTCTGGGTCTTGGTGCGACTGTGTCTGCTGTTTGTAGTAATGCTTTGTTAAGGAAGTTGAATGTTTCTTCCGAGTAGTTTTGGGTTAGCGTCGCTATTTTGTTGGATAGTGTGGTTTTGAAGAGTTGAGAATGTAGTTTCGTCTGTGATCTTGTCCATCGTGTTGTTGAGTGTGTTGGTTTTTGGAAGATGGTGTTGGTAGTTATTTTGAATTTGATGGCATGGTGGTTAGTCCATGGTAATGGCGTGTTTTCCAGTGTGTTGATGTCCATATTTTGTTTGAAGATGAGGTCGAGGGTGTGACCTGAAACATGCGTGGAAGCCTTTATCAGTTGCTGCAGACCTAGTGCTTCCAATTGGTTGATGCAGGCGGTGGCGATGGAGTCTGCGCCATTTAATCTCAGGGCTCCTTTATTGTCCTTGCTGGGAGGCCTGGGATTAAACAGCAAGATTTATGAAGCAACTAGCCTTTTAAGCCAGTTGGGGTAGCTAGAGAAGATTAAAACAAAATCTGTCAGGGCATTAGATAAGGTCAAGGCCAGACAGGAAGAATACAAGCAGAAAAGAGCAGAGAAGAAAGGGAACGGGGTAGAGAAGACAGGAGGTGAAGAAAAAGGCTAGTTGTCTCTAGAGGTGGAAACATTTAGTGGGAAAAACTGTCAGGTTTAGAAGCACTACTCCTAGTGAAGATAACATCAGCCTAGATTTAGAGAAAAGAGAACAGACCCCTCCTGTTGGCCCCCAACCAATTCCCAACACTGCACATGAACCTAAACCCAAGTCCCTTTATCCTGGGAAGGAGTAAGAGACTCAGAAAAGAGGATTGGGAGGTTCCTTGTCCTTTATGAAGGGAAGGTGAGTCTCCTGTAATGGCAGTGACAGCAGGAGACCGACACCCGTATGCACCTGTCACTGTATGATTGGGAAAGTCATCTTCTCCTACACATGTAATGGCTTTAGTTGATACCGAAAGCCTTCCCATCACAAAAGAGAATTGATTTATGTAGAAGGTTTGGGAGGGCAAACTATACCAGCCAGCAGTTAGGATATGGGTAAAATTGGCTATTGGCAAGGGATCAGGATTTATGACAAATGTTTTGGTATCAGAGTTACCCAAAAAAATTATTGGGATGGATGTACTTCAAGGTCAGTCAATTCAGACTGAAAGGGGTACATTCACATTCGAGTATCCTAAAAAATCTGGTTAGGGCAGTGAAGGCTGTGGTCAGAGGTCATGCAAAATGGACCCCTGTCCACATTTCTCCACCAGAGAAGCCAGTCTGTCTCAAGCAGTACAGACTCCCTGGAGGCCACAAAGAAATTGGGAGACTCTTCAAGAACTGTTGAGAGTAATGATCCTTAGACCTGCTGTAAGTCCTTTCTCGTCTTAGTTGTTTCCAGTAAAGAAACCTGATGGGACATATAGACTGACTGTGGACTACAGAGGTCTAAACAAAGTGGCACCTCCATAGTCAGCTGTACCTGATATGAATTGTTGAGAAAATTGCTAAAGAGGCAGGAGAATATCACGCTGTGATAGTTACTATGTAACTATGTAACCTGGCTAATGCTTTCTTTTCTATTTTGATAGACCCAGAGTGTCAGAATCAGTTTGCATTTGTGTGGGATGGCCACCAGTACACTTTCACTGTGCTTCCTGAAGACTATGTTCATTCTTCAACGATTTGTCATGGACTGATTGCGCAAGATTTAAGTACCCTGAATTTGAAAGTCGCTGAGTTTCACTACATTAAGGACATCATGATTTTTGGGACTAAAGAAGATTTAACTGAAGCACTGCACCTGCTGATACAGCACATGGAGAACAGAGGATGGGCTATCAACAGAGACAAAGTCCAAGGACCTGCCACAAAGGTGAAATTCCTGGGAATGATGTGAACTGGGCCACAGAGGAAAATTCCTGAGACAGTTGTGCAACCTATCCAGACGCTGTCGCCCCCTACTATGAAAAAGGAGGCACTGCTAAAGAAGCCGCAACAGGGATTGGGACCCATGAGACAAGAAGTACCATTTCGGCTGGATGTAGTGGAGCAGGATGGTACCATATCTTGGAGTCTGTGGCAGCCAAATGAAAAGAAAGGACTGAGAGCAATACCTATTGGATTTTGGTCCAAACAATAGACAGGGGCACAGAAGAGATACACGCCCCTAGAGAAGTACCTGTTTGGGGCCCACACAGCACTTCAACACGTAGAGACCATTAAAGGAAATGACACAGTCACCATCAGGGGTCAAGTCCTGGGGAAAAAAGTGTGGGAACTCCCACCCAAGATCCACTCCCCCACCAAAAAAAATAAAAAATGATACGCTCATATGCATAATTACTAAACCGCATGTTTTTTATTTTTTTCGATCCACTGTACCTTAGTAATCCTTTATGTTACTGGTCGCTTCCTGTATATGGATTCATTGGGTAGTGTGCGGGTATTCCGTCACATCAAGTTCTTTCTAAATCCCACGATAACTCGCGGCAGACCTTCGCAATGTCTCCTGGGAACAATGACAAAAGCTTCCAGGAGACATTGCGGCATCGAGGAAGTGACGGAATACCCGCACACTACCTGATGAATCCATATACAGGAAGTGGCCAGTAACATAAAGGATTACTAAGGTTCGCCTGCTCCTGACAGTGACTCAAGCTGGGTATCGCCGCTTAGTGAAGGATTGGCTTGGGCGGCTCAGCTGCTCTAGTCCTGCAAAAAGTGCAGGAACTCCGTTCCCACGCGTTCCCGCTGGACTTAAGCCCTGGTCACTATCCATACGGCATTGTCAATAGCAGGATGGGTAAGAGATAATTCATTGACCATTAGGGCAGCTGTATCCCAGAACCAGACACCAATTAAATGGAGGTGGTACCTTCAAGGAAGAGGGGGTATTGCAGCTGGGGATGTCAGAGACATTTCAAAACAGTTGGCAGGGCTTTATACTTTTACCAACACCCAGCCAGAAAAAAAAATTCCTGTGCTGCAGTTATCCCCCGTTCAAGAGGCTCCACCCTTTCAGTCTCTGTCAGAAGACATGAAGGAGTCAGCATGATTTACTAATGGTTCTGCTATAGTCATCTCAGCAGCAGCCTACCCAAGTACAGACACAGTCCTGCAGGAGACTGGAAGTGATGACTCTTCAGGAGGATCCTTCTTCCCATGTCTAGTAGGGATGAGCTTCGTATTCGAGTCGAACTCATGTTCGACTCGAACATCGTATGTTCGATCGTTTGTCGAATTACGAACGTTTTGGGCCGTTCGTGCCAAATTCGAGTTGCGTTTCACGGCCCAAAATTCACTACGGCATCGCTGGCTGATGATTGGCCAAGCATGCACTATGACCTGCATGCTTGGCCAATCACAGCTTGCAAAAAATGGAGAGCCATAATTGGCCAAAGCCAGGGTGGCTTTGGCCAATTATGGCTCAGGGGGTTAAGTACACGCCCCACACTATAAAAGGCCGCAGGTCGGCCTTGTGTAGTGTGTTGCAGTGGTTAAAAGAGAGAAGACAGAGAGAGAGAGACATTTTTAGTAGGTAGCTAGAGCAGGCAGGCAGGCTAGTCAGTTAAAGTTACAGTGTGTAGAGGATATATATACATCCCAGGTGTTGTATATATATTTATACACTGTATAGTTTAGCTAGATCAGCTCTTCCTAATTTACTGGCAGGCAGGTGATTGTGCTAGCTGCATTATTCTCACGTGGTGTACTGCCTGTGTCCTCTGCAGTGTGCACCATAAAGCTACGTGGTGTGTGTACTGCCTTTGTCCTCTGTAGTTTGCACCTAAAGCTACTTGGTGTGTACTGCCCGTGTCCTCTGCAGTTTGCACCAAAAGCTACGTTGTGTGTACTCAGGGCCGTTTGAAGGAATTTGGGGGCCCCAAGCAAGAAGCGGGCAATCAAGCCACAAGGCAATCAAAGGACATCTGTCATAGGGAAACATGTAGGTTGTCATTGGTGAGATATCTTATGAGGGCTGGGACAAGGGGTGGGCAGCTGCCCTGGGCACAGCGGAGCAATAGGACAAAGAATGGACACAGGGCAGCATGCATTAACAGTAGGGGGAGGCATTTCCGCATCCTTGCCCTGGGCACTAGAAGAACCTGCCCCGGTACTGTCTCTTACTGAAAATGCTAGTTACCTGGCTGCCATGCTGATCCTCTGAAATCAATATTCTGCTGCTGACCCTGAATAAATATACCAATAAGGGCTTGCTAAGATTTGCATGCTTGTTCCAGTTTAGTGGCTTGGACAATTATTAGGACAGTGGGTCAGAACAGTCAGAAGGATGTTTTACAAAGGAGGACAATGAGAACACATTTCCCATAACAACCAAGGAGTAGGCTGTAACTCTATTGGCTGCTTGCACTTTCAAAAAAATAAGGTAGCCTTAACCAAGGTCAAAATAACAGCTGACTGCTTATTTAAAGCAGCGTGTCCCTTTAAATGTGGCTGCAGCCTACAAAACCCCTCCAAAGTTTCTAAACGTCTGTGATCTGCACAGTCCAAACTTTTTTTTCTAGGCAGGTGATATGTACAGCTCTTCATCAAGTGTGGGTCTACAGGAACCAGCAGAGAAGCTGTCACCCCACCATGTTATCACCTACCTTCTCTGTAGGGGGGTGTAAAGAAAGGATAACTGCAACAGAAGAAGGGGGAGGGGACATGAGAAGTAAGTCTTGCTACTATGATGACAAGGACAGGAGGGTGACACTAATGATTTACTATGGGATTGCAGAATAAAATGACTTGAATAGCAGCCATCTATGGTTCTGTACAGAGGGGTGGGGGTCACAGTCAGAGCCATTTGAAGGAATTTGGGGGCCCCAAGCAAAATGGACATGGAGGCCCCCCACGCACGCACACAAAGCCTACAGGAACCACAGCATAGCAATACAGTTTAAGTTCACCCACACCCATAGGGCCTCCCTATGTTCTTTTTACTACCCCCCCCCTACCGTACCGTGCGGCAGGAGATTCAGTTTCCTGTTCCCGGCCGGACTGACAGGAAGTGAGCACTCAGTGTGCACTTCCTGTCAGTCTGGCCGGGAACAGAAAACTGAATCTCCTGTACCGCACGGTACCCGGCCGGACTGACAGGAGGAAGGAAGAGGAGCTCGGCCACGCTACAGGGTAGGGGAAGAAGTGACGAGAGAGGCAGCAGTGCTGCAGCCGCCTGAGGCTCTTTACAGAGCGCTCAGGCGGCTGCAGCATTTTTAGGAAGCATGGCAAGGGCCCTGCTTGGGGTCCCAGGCCAGCTCGGTGCCCCAAGCAATTGCTTGCCCTGTCGTGACGGGCCTAAGTACACCCCTTCATGGAAACATATTCACTGATGACTGTGGCCTCTTTTAGCAGGATATTGCGCCCTGCCACACTGTTAAAACCCTTCAAGAATAGTTTGATGAACACAACCAGTGTGAGGTGTTGACTCCGAATCCAAATCCTGGAAAAACAAGTCTGATCCATGGAGGCCCCACCTCACAACTTCCAGGAGGTCCTTGCCTCCATGGGTCAGGGCTGTTTTGGCAGTAAAAGGGGACCTACCCAATATGAGGTAGGTGGTCATACTGTTATGGCTGACAGGTGTAGATCCCTGTCATAAAGACCTGCTATAGAATAGTATGTAGCCGGGGAGGTCTGGCAGAGAACAGCTGCTCCATGACCTACATCAGTGTGTTTTAATCTAAGAAGCAGAACAATCCGGGGATGTGATTAGTGGTGATGAGGATTAATAATCAGGGTGATGACGTCATGTAATGGATGGTGGTGGCGCAGGATCCGGTCATAGCTGGTGACTCTGCCCGTACATAGGCTGGGCTCCCGGCAGCGCCATTTCAGCACCATCGGCTGGACAGTTCCCTCCCCGCCCGCTCTCCATTGTAGTGGATGGGGAGAGTGTACCGTTGCCTGCACTACCTCCAGTCCTTCCTCCATCCATAGCCCTCCCCTCTCCCCTCCCCCGCCCTGTGTATTGGCTCCCAGCTTGTGCAGTCTCTCCTGGATGTGACTGCATCAAAGCCGCCGCAGCGAGCCGTCCCCATCCGAGGAGCAGGACCGGAGGGGACAACGGAGCGACTCATCGCCCGGAATCCGGAGGAGAAGGAAAGGAGAGCCGTCCATGGAGAGGATGATCGCCCGGATCTGAGTGTCTGAAATCCGCCGTCACTGGGCGCTGTCCCCGCTCCGTCCTCTATACATCACCCGCCACCTCCTCCTATCTGTGTACCGGGGGGGTCACCCCATCCGGGGCCCCGTCCTGTCCTCCCTACACCGGGGTGTGTCTCATCACCTCTCCGGCTGAAGATGGCGGATCGAGCTGAGATGTTTTCTCTCTCCACCTTCCACTCCCTCTCCCCCCCAAGCTGCAGGTGAGAGATGGGGGGCCATGGGGGGGGGGGGGGGCACATGGAGAAGACTACTGACCATCATCACATCACTGATATGGTGGGGCCATCATCTACACCAGGTCTACCACTCTCCATTAAACCAATATTCATCCAAACAATGCCCCCCTCCCTTCATTGGTGGGAAGAATGCCCCCTTACGTTGGTGGGAAGAATGCCCCCCATACATTGGTGAGAATGCCCCCCTTAGGTTGGTGGGAAGAATGCCCCCCTTACATTGGTGGGAAGAATGCCCCCCTTACGTGGGTGGGAAGAATGCCCCCCTTCATTGGTGGGAAGAATGCCCCCCTTACATGGGTGGGAAGAATTGCCCCCTTACATTGGTGGGAAGAATGCCCCCTTACATTGGTGCCCTTCCTTAGGAATAATTACCCCCTTGTAGTGGTGGTCAGTAGGAAGAATGTCAACACCCCCCCCCCCCACACACACACTTACATTGGTGGTCAGTGAGCAGAATGCCCCCCTTTACATCAGTGGCCTTACGTACAATGCCCCCCTACCTATGAGGGTGACAAGTTGGAAGAATATATCCCCTTACTTTGTTGGTTAGTAAAAAGAATGACCCTTAACATTAGTGGCCAGTGGGAAGAATCCCCACCCCCTTACATTGGTCTCCTTCGAAACAATGCCCCCCTTGTAGTGGTGGTCAGTAGGAAGAATGCCCCCCTGGGAAGAATCCCCCCTCATACGTTGGTGGCCTTAAGAACAATGTCTTCCTTGTAGAGATGGCCAGTGAGGAGAATGTCCACCAGCCTAACATCGGGGGCCTTAGTTATAAACCCTTATAGGGTTGGCCAGGAGAATGCCCCTTATATTGGTGGTCAGTGGCAAGAATGCCCCCCTTGCATTTGTGGTCAGTGGGAAGAATGCCCCCCTTGTGGTCAGTAGGAACAATGCCCCCCCACTTTTATTGGTGGCCATTCTTGTAGGAGTGGCCACTGGAAAGAATGCCCTCCCTATGTTGTTGGCCTTAAAGACAATGTCCTCTGTGTAGAGGTGGCCAGTGAGAAGAATGTCCCCCAGACTAACATCAGGGGCCTTAGGTGGAAACTCTTATAGGGTTGGCCAGAATAATGCCACTTACATTGGTGGTCAGTAGCAAGAATGCCTTCCTTACATTGGTGGTCAGTGGGAAGAATGCACCTTGCATTGATGGTCAGTAGGAAGAATGCCCCTTACATTGATGGTCAGTGGGAAGAATGCCCTCTTTACACTAATGTTCAGTTGGCAGAATGTCCCTTACATTGAAGGTCAGTGGAAAGAATGCCCTCCTTACATTGGTGGCCAGTGGGAAGAATTCTCTCCTTACATTGATGGTCAGTGGGAAGAATACCATCTTTACATTGGTGGCCAGTGGGAAGATTGCCCCTTACATTGATGGTCAGTGGGCAGAATGTCCCTTACATTGATGGTCAGTGGGAAGAATCCCATCTTTACATTGGTGGCCAGTGGGAAGATCGCCCCTTACATTGGTGGTCAGTAGGAAGAATTCTCTCCTTACATTGATGGTCAGTGGGAAGAATGCCATCTTTACATTGGTGGCCAGTGGGAAGATTGCCCCTTACATTGGTGGCCAGTGGGAAGATTGCCCCTTACATTGATGGTCAGTGGGCAGAATGACCCTTACATTGATGGTCAGTGGGAAGAATGCCATCTTTACATTGGTGGCCAGTGGGAAGATCGCCCCTTACATTGATGGCCAGTGGGAAGATCGACCCTTACATTGATGGTCAGTGGGAAGAATGCCCCCCTTACTTTGATGGCCAGTGGGAAGAATGCCCTCCTTACATTGATCGTCAGTGGGCAGAATGTCCCTTACATTGATGGTCAGTGGGAAGAATGCCATCCTTACATTCATGGCCAGTGGTAAGAATGCCCCCCTTACTTTGATGGCCAGTGGGAATAATGCCCCCCTTACTTTGATGGCCAGTGGGAATAATGCCCCCCTTACTTTGATGGCCAGTGGGATTAATGCCCCCCTTACTTTGATGGCCAGTGGTAAGAATGCCCCCTTTACTTTGATGGCCAGTGGTAAGAATGACCCCTTACATTGATGGCCAGTGGGAATAATGCCCCCCTTTCTTTGACGGCCAGTGGGAAGAATGCCCCTCCACCCCCCTTCCTTACAATAGTGATCAGAATGCCACTCTTACAAACCATAAGTATTATGCCGCTGACTTTGCCAAGTGGCGTTGGCCCTGGAACTATGCATGCACCCTCAGATGGGAGGTAATTCATCTTAGAAGTCAAGGAACCCACTAATGTCCTCTGGAGGAACCCTAATGTTCCCCAGAACCCCGGTGGAGAGTGACTGCTGTATATTGTCCTGTCTGATGCTAAAAAAAACAATCCACATAACAGGAGAAATCCTAGACTGACATAGTAGGCTGAGGTATAAACATTCGCAGCCATATTGCATCAAGCTTTCCTAAGCAGACATGGCTCCTTCACTGTGATGAGCAGAGCTCCATTAGACAATGCTTCACATTTCCGTATGCGATTCCATCAGGGCTGCATATAAAGGATTAACTCCCTCATACAGGGCAATATGAGACATCTCTGAGCTATCCATCTCTTTATAAGCATTTTCTACATCTTGCCAGTATCAGTATGTATATTGCACCAAAGTATCCATGTCATTGCCTTTTATGTATCTTACTATGTACCTGGTATAAAACCCCGGCTTTCTGAGGTAACGACGACCATGGATACCTGCAGTGCTGTGAGGTGGGATCTGTCCCGTCTCATTCATTTAAAGGAAGATCTCCCAATAACTATGTACATAATAAATTCAGCATGTAACATGGCATAGTGTGTTTTTGTGTACTGATCACACTGCTATGTAGGTCATGTTGTGCCAAGAGATATTTGTATAGAATAAATATATACACAGCAACCACTTTAATGGGCATGGATAGTAACCAATGAGACATGTAGCAGTAGGTTAGGGAGGGCCTTGTTGTGTTTTAAATGTATCATCTCGGGCCGGAATTTGTTTTCTGATGGATTGAATAACAACATAAGGTTTTGTTTTTATTATTGTTAAATGGACATGAAAAACGTATTTCTAGTGCATCCCATAATAATAGTTATTTTGTATGGTAAGCCTAAGCACACCATTGGCAGCAATACCCAAGGCTTATACAGCATTGCAGCATTACTATGTACAGTGCTTGTATTATAGGATGAGAAAAGTGCTTGTATTATAGGATGAGAAAAGTGCTTGTATTATAGGATGAGAAAAGTGCTTGTATTATAGGATGAGAAAAAAAAAAAAGCTGCATTTACAGCTAACCGTACCTATACCCGCATAAACCGACAGGAACGTTTAATGTCACCACATTGTACAGTATACAGTCTATACCGGCATGTATTATATAATCTATGCAGGGATGGGATGGGTGGTGAAAAAGGCCCAGTGTAACCCTTAGTGGTGGAGTACCAACGATGAAGCCAACTAAACCTATGGTTTTCACATAAAATGTAGGTCTCTAAGAAGTGATAGAATCAAGTTGCTGAGCTTGGCTTGGCACTGTAGAGATTTATTCAGGCCAGGTTCGGTTATCGATTTTAAATCGTTCTAACAAAAAGTAGATTTGATGGCTCATTATCTTTGGTAATTAAAATTGGCCACAGTATCTTAGGTTGGGGGATGTTTTAGCACCAACTAAATTGCCCCCCTCCCCAAAATAATAATACAAAAAATGTAATTCCAAATGTGTTATAGAAAATGTACTATTAAGCTAATAGCTGAATTATGAGCGCAGAAAAAAAAGCGAGGGTAGCTAATGCATATCAGCCGGTGATACCATTATATTAAAATGCGGACAAGTCACAATGGCTAGCCTTTTTTTTGGGAAGTGATCTGTCGCCTACCCACTCCATGCATGATATGACCTTGTCTGTTGATGTAAGCACTGCTTTGTTGTCTGCTGTGACAAAACACTAGAATTGCTACCTGCCCAAGGAATTGCTTGAATCATGTGCCAATGGATCTGCAGAGAAGAATTAGGCCCCTTTCACATGTGCGGACCGTATGTCCGCATTTTCATCCATCCGTTTGCGGATGAAAATGGGACATACATACATCCGCTGACCCCCGTAATCACCCGCCTCCGCAAAGCTCCGATTTTGCAGGTGGAAGAAAATCCTACTTTTCTTCCGCCTGGCGGATCGGATCGGGTGAACACGGACATACAGTCCGTGTTCATCCGATCCCCCCATAGGGGAGAGCGGAGGAAAGACAGGGCGGTCCCTGCACAGTGTGCGGGGACCGCCCTGTCAGCCGACGGCTCAGCAGGGATTTTACGGAGGATCCCCGCTGAGCTTTACGGACACACGGAGGCGGATCATTACTGATTACTTAGGCCTTGTACACACGACCGGATCTGTCCGATGTAAATGGTCCGCGGACCGTTTTCATCGGACATGTCCGCTGGGATCATTTGGTCTGATGGCTGTACACACCATCAGACCAAATTCCCCGCGGACAGGATACGTGGTGACGTGGCCGCACCGTGGCCACGATGATGACGCGGCGACGTGCGCGACCCTGGAAGGTCAATGCTTCCACGCATGCGTCGAATCACTTCGACGCATGCGAGGGCTTTCGGCCGAGCGGACATGTCCGGTGAGTCATACAGACGACCGAATATGTCCGACCGACAGGCTTCCAGAAACATTTGTCCGCTGGAAACCTGTCTGCTCGGCCGGGAATCCGGTCCGGTCGGCCGTACAGACGACCGAACATGTCCGCGGAAACTGGTCCGCGGACCAGTTTCAGCAAACATGTTCGGTCGTGTGTACGAGGCCTGAGGCCTCGTACACACGAGAGGATTTCCGCTGGAAACGGTCCGCCGGACCGTTTCCAGCGGATAAATCCTCTGGCAGATTTGGATCTGATGGCTGTACACACCATCAGATCGAAATCCCCGCGGAGTACATCCGCGGTGACGTGGCCGCGCCGTCGCTGCGCCGATGACCCGGCGACGTGCGCGACCCTGGAAGGTAAATGCTTCCACGCATGCTTTGAATCATTACGACGCATGCGAGGGATGGGAGCGGACGGACTGATCCGGTGAGTCTGTACAGACGACCGGATCAGTCCGCTGGACTGGATTCCAGTGGATAGATTTCTTAGCATGCTAAGAAATTTTTATCCGCTGGGAATCCGTCGGCTGGATTTTTATCCACCGGGAAATGTCCGCTAGGCCGTACACACGACCGGATCTATCTGCTGGAACTGATCCGCGGATCAATCCCAGCGGATCGATCCGGTCGTGTGTACGGGGCCTTAGAGTTATATAGTACATAACAGGTGTAGTAGGGAAGGCCATTTTATCTAACCAGCTTTAACTTAATCCTTAAAGTGGAAGTAAACCCGCCTATCATTTTCAGCCAAGGAAGCTGCCATCTTGGCCTCTGTTTAATCTTCAACTGCCATGATGCTGCACATGTGATCAGTTATGACACCAGACATTGGATGGTGTGACAGTTTGGTTGAGAGCACAACCAATGTGACAGTTAGCATTTCCGGCATTTAATGTTTTTTTTTAAACTATTAAATCGTTGGGTTTACTTGTGCTTTAACTATATATTTCAAACTGACCCTTATCACAAACTAACCCTTTAAACCAGCCCTTTAACATAACAAAATCCCTAAACCTCAATGAAAAATTCAGCCTGTAGCCTATAATGTACTGTTTAACATCTGTAAGCCTAACCTCGACCTTCAAACCATCCTCCTAAACCTAACCCCAGAATGCTAAAGCTGGTCATAGATGGATCTTTTTTTTTTTTTTTTTTTATCGCCTATCCGGCTAAGAAAAAAAAAAAACAATTCCCCCATCTACACATTCGAGGTGGGTGAGGGAATCTGTTGTATTCTGACAGCAACCTATTGGCTGCAGCACTGATCAAGCAAAACATTTCAATGGGCCTGTTTGTGAGTAGTCGTCCTTAAATCAACTTTTCTCAAACAAGAACAGCTGTAGATTGATCGAAATTCATTCGGTGCCTGCTGAACTGGTTGCATTTTAATCCATCAATGACCAGCTTAAAGCGGAGGTTCACCCTAAAAACTATTTTCTAACATCACATTGAGCTGACTCTCGACAATGACAGTATGCCGTTTTTTTTTTGCTGTACATACCTCGTACAGCTATTTTCTTCCCTGGCTTCCGGGTAGTGATTCCTGCGGGAGTGGGCGTTCCTATCCAGCAGGTGATTGACGTGATGACAAAAACGACCACCCCCCGTCGCATAAGGAGCGTCACGAGTTGCCGAAAGAAGCCGAACGGCGAGTCGGCGCTATACGGCGCCTGCGCTCCGCTGTTCGGCTTCTTTCGGCAACTCGTGACGCACCTTATGCGACGGGGGGAGGTAGTTTTTGTCATCACGTCAATCACCTGTTGGATAGGAACGCCCACTCCCGCGGGATTCACTACCCGGAAGCCGTGGGGAAAAATAGCTGTACGAAGGTATGTACAGCGAAAATAACAAAAAAAAAACGCATACTGTCATTGTTGCAAGCTAGTAAGGGTAGAAAAATGTTTTAGGGTGAACCTCCGCTTTAAAGTGGAACTATAGGTAGAAATGCCCTGTTAGATCCCTTTATGCTGGTATAGCTATGTAAAACACTAATACGTGTCTATACTGTTTAAAATCCAGTAATACAGGGGATCACCCTGCTTTGCACATGCTCAGTTGCTCTCTATTTTTAAAGTCAAACTAAACCCATCAATTTACCACTTTCAAAAAACAGTTACATTCCCAGCATGCAAGGAATGCTAACTGTCAAATTTGCTTGTGCACTTTTAAAATATAGTGTTGATCAATTGACCATTTTGTGTGATTTGAGAGAGGAAACACTGGATAATAAATAATTAAAGACTGAACTGTAAATACATTTAACAAAAATTAATTGTGGCATGTATATAAATGATCATTCTTTTGTGCGTAGGAATGACAGTTCATGTGCTTTGATTGGTGCATATAGTAATAGTACAATGTTTTGTACAAGCTGGGACATAGCAATGACACTCCATTAATGGGTCTGTGTTGTGCGCTTTCAGAATTGAGGCTTATTGCATTTTGGGATGTGTATGAAAATGTATTAGTGTAATAATTTTGGACAGGAGGCACTTATTAACTGTGGGAAAGCTTGTCAGCCATTATTATTTTAAGGGAGTTATGGGCAGGATTGCCCACGTATCCCCAATTATTGATATAATTAAATTATGCAGGTTCTGCTGCTTACTAGATACAATCAGTGCCTTACTTGGATCAGCGACATACCCTGTGTGCCTCATGTATTTCAGTCATTAGAGGAATGAGTTGGTAACTGTGATTGCAGATGGTGAGAGTACTAAGGGAAAAGATAATGTTATTCTTATCAGTCTGTTATTTGGTTAATTTCTTATCATGGGGAGATCTAAGAGATTAGGCATGCCCTCTATTTAGTCTTTGCTCTTAGGATAGGAATGAAGGTTGTTGTCCCTCATGGCATGGTCCCACTTCTCCCCCCCTTGTCCTTTCTCTCTTGGCTCTAGGGGTCCCTTCCCCACTACTATTCCCCCCCCTTTATTACCGCCAACTTTGAGCCACCGGCCACTTCCCCTTTTACAATACCTGTTTGTCATCTGTCTGCTGGGCCTGTTAAAGTGGAGTTCCACCCATAAATATAACATTACATCAGTAGTTTTAAAAAAATGTCATTAGTCTTTTAAGATTTTTTTTTTTTTTTTTAGATGCATTCAAAGTGTTGTTGCTAGGCAGAATAGTTAATCTTCCCTCTTCCTGCACCTAGGTGCTTAAGCTTCCTAACCTACACCGCACAGACTCCTGGGAATGTAGTGGGTGTAACTTTCCAGGAGTCTGTGCACTCCCCAGTCTCGAAGAATCATGTGACTTGGACAGTACAGGTGCTGAAACCTGATCTGAAACCTATTACACTGCTTGTGCAGCACTGAGCATGTGCGAGATCTGCAAGGCTGAAATCCAGGAAGTCATACAGTCTGGCTTCATGATGCCCACACTTAAGATGGCCCCAGTCAATTTCTATTTTATAAAGTGTCTAAATGCTGTAACAACCTAACAAAACGGACCTTAGTTTACAGATTAACTTTACTAGAATACATTAAGCTTGTGTATTACAAGGGTATTTATATTTAAAAAGTGAAATTGTGGCCGGAACTCCGCTTTAATGAATGTTTCTTGTCTACCTCCTTGGGTTGACCAGAATGGGACATTGCTGTAGATTTTTCTACATTATACATCTGCCTTAATCTTGTGTTGATCAGTAACCCAGGGGTTGACAAATTTGCTTGGAATCTAGGAGCCAGGTAAAAAAGTTAGGAGCCAGAATACGCGCCCCGTCCCGACGAGCTTGCGCGCAGAAGCGAACACATACGTGAGCAGCGCCCGCATATGTAAACGGTGTTCAAACCACACGTGAGGTATCGCCGCGATTGGTAGAGCGAGAGCAATAATTCTAGCCCTAAACCTTCTCTGTAACTCAAAACATGCAACCTGTAGATTTTTTTTAAACGTCGCCTATGAAGATTTTAAAGGGTAAAAGTTTGTCGGCATTCCACGAGCGGACGCAATTTTGAAGCGTGACATGTTGGGTATGAATTTACTCGGCGTAACATTATCTTTCATAATATAAAAAAAAAAAAAAATGGGGAGAACTTTACTGTTGTCTTATTTTTTAATTAAAAAAAGTGTAATTTTTTCACAAAAAAAGTGCGCTTGTAAGACCGCTGCGCAAATACGGCGTGACAGAAAGTATTGCAACGATCGGCATTTTATTCTCTAGGGTGTTAGGATAAAAAATATATATAATGTTTGGGGGTTCTAATTAGAGGGATGAAGATGGCAGTGAAAATAGTGAAAAACAACATTAGAATTGCTGTTTAACTTGTAATGCTTAACTTGTAATACCAACGGCCACCACCAGATGGCGCCAGCTCACATCTGGTGGTAATAACTTGTAATACCAACGGCTCACCACCAGATGGCCCCAGCTCACAAAAAAAAAAAAATATATATTTTTTTTTTTTTTTTTTGCCCCCCCTTCCAATTCAAGTCGCCAGGACCCTATTTCTAGTCGCCATGGCGACCTGGCGCCCGGGATTTGTCGAGCCCTGCAGTAACCTACGTTTTCATTTTTTTAAAGTTATCTATGCTCATTTGTCTCTGAATGTTCTTATCCACCCCTGTGTGGGTGTGCTATATCTGTGTTTTGACCATCATGGCTATATTCATGTACGTGCCATGTTGTTTTCCTTCCAATAACATGTGAAGAAATTACTTATCATGTTGAGATTTGGGGTAGTTATCAGTCTAGGGAAGCCAGGTACTCACCATTAATGGGTCAGTTTTTCTTAGAATTATACATGCCAACATTCAAAGTTGTATAAGAGGGCTTGGCCTTTTAAAGCAGAGGGCAAGAGACTAGCTACCAGTGTTGCCTCTTCTTTTAGCTGATCTTTTTTTCCTATTACTGTGCCATGCCTTGTTCTTCACAGTGGGGCTGTTTACAAAAGACAAATAAGCTGTTGACTTCACAAGGGAATTTTACCTAAGAGCCAGTTCACACTGGGGCGACTCGTCAGGCAGCTCAGCCGCCTGACCAGTCGCGTCCCATTCAATGCAATGGAACCGTTCTAATAGGAGCGACGCAAATCGCTCCGACTTAGAAAAAGGTTCCTGTACGACTTCAGGGGCGGCTGGGGCGACCTGCATTAACTTCTATACAGAAGTCGTTTTGCAGGTCGCCTCTGAAGTCGCCCCCCCAAGTCGTGCCGCGGCTGAGTGAACCGGCTCTTAGCCTAGTGAACATTATGAAAATTTACTAGGCAAACAATACTCAATCACATGCACGGGGGGAAAAAGTAAAGTATTATTGTTTGCACATAATTGGATGATAGAGGTCAGCAAAGCTTTGCCTCAATTACTAAGCTAAGTGCAAAATGTTTGGCCTATTTGCCTTTGGTAAAACAACCCCCTATGTTTCTGTATTGAGTCGGTCATCTTGGTAGAGAAGAAGGCTTTGCTTCTGCATGGAAGAGTTGCCTCCTTGATGACTGGTGGGGTAATAAGATAATCTCACAAGCAGAAATTCAGCTATTAGGCTTAAAGGGATCGTAAACCTACGTGCTTTTTCACCTTAATGCATCCTATGCATTAAGGTGAAAAAACACCTTGCCGTGTCCGGCCCCCTGTTTTAGTTACCTGAGCCCTGAATTTCCGTGAGCGTGTCACTGTCGTCCTTCTCTCCACGGAGTCCCAGCTTTAATTGGATAGATTGATAGCCATTGGCTCCCGCTGCTGTCAATCAAATCCAATGATGTGAGCGCCAGGGGTGGGGCCGAGTCATACACTCAGCGTCTATTGATACAGAGTGTATGACTCATGAGCACGCCCGCAAGGTAACCCCCTCGGGGGAGAGCTTCCCAGAGGGGGTTATCTAATGCTGTGGGAACCCAGAAGAGGACTATCGGGGCCACTCTGTGCAAAAAAAACTGTATAGTGGAGGTAAGTATGACATGTTTGTTATTTAAAAAAAACGCAAACCTTTAGTATCATTTCAAGACATACGAGGAGGAATAGAAGAAAAGGTAGATTTTTCAGGGTTCTGCATATGCAGTAAGTATTTTTAAAATGTAAGAAAAGCCTAACTATAACTATTATAACTGTATTCTTAAAAACTCCTCCTTCCTCTTCATAACTATCCTACCCACCTTTAATATAAAAAAAGAAGCTATGTACTTACTCCAGTCCGATCATGTGAATCAGCAGCTCCTCCCTGTGTAAGGTAGCACTTGACAACTGCTGTGGATTACCTGAGCCTGATCTCACCCAGCCATTGTAGATGCTCCCTCCTTTCCCCTGCAGCCGCTGCTCACTGGCACTGGGGAGCCAGAGCTGCGGTATCACGTGACCAGACTGCAGTGAATTAAAAATTAAAAGTAGGTAAGTACACAGATTTTTTTTTTACAGGATAGGTAGGAGGAGATGGAAGGAAACATTTTTAAGAATAGTTATAGGTAGGCTTGCCTTCCACTTTAAGTTCAGACCCACTTCTCACACTGCAGGTCCATGTATATGTATATTTAGTGGCAGAGTACACAAGATTGTACATGTCCCTCTGCAGTATTGCTCTGTAGAGTCATATATTATTGATACATTCTAAGAGGAGAGAGAACTCTCTAGTGAATAAAGTCAGTTCAGAGGCAAGTTTAAAAAGTCTGATGTTGCATATACATACTTTGCTACTTCTCTGCTTCCTGAGAAACATTATTCTTTTTGATAGAGTGGATTATTACTGATTATGTTTTGCACTTAAGAACGTATCTATAATCTTTTAATAGCACATATTAAATCTCCCACATTTTGATATTGTATTTCATCTGAACTATGGTAGAGAGGATGGAAGAAATATAACGATCAACTTACATTTTTCAGTAATGTTGTCAGAATTCTTCCTTTTTTTTTGGTGCAACATATTTTTGTAGCATTACCGCAACATTTAATTACATAACAGATCAGCGCTGCTCCCAGTCACCTGTATTCAGGTGCTGGCAGAGACAGATCACATCTTGCTCCCAGTGGCATCGCTAGGGAGGTGTGGGTGGTGCGGACTGCACCGGGGTCACACCTGCCAGAGGAGTGACAGGGCCGCCATCAGGGGGGACAGCCACATGTAGGGGGCCCGGGCATCACGAGCAGTGTTGTTAATGATTCGTCTGTTAAGCCGCGTACAGACGATCGGAAATTCCGACAACAAAACCGTGGATTTTTTTCCGACGGATGTTGGCTCAAGCTTGTCTTGCATACACACGGTCGCACAAATGTTGTCGGAAATTCTGAACGCCAAGTCCCACCTCCTGCACACCGCTTCCAGCATTAGCGGTTGGTTTCTAGCGCTGTCTGGTGTCTAGCAATGAACCACGTGGTAGGTCTGCTCTAGCATTCAGTGGAGGGGAGGTTATCCCAAACTTCATCCCCCAGACCTGGCTGCTGCATTGTGTATATCCCAAGCCCATGAAATCTTGCCCACCAAGTCCCACTCGCTAAGTCCCGCCCACAGAGATCCAGCTGCTGGGTCCTAGCTCCCAGCCTCCCCTCCAGTCCTCAGTAAGGGAAAATAATGTGGGGGTCACTGATGAGGGACCTTTAATGATGGGGACACTAATGGAGGGACCTCTAATGATAGGTACACTGATGGGGGACCTCTAATGATGGGGACACTGGTGAGGGGCCTCTAATGAGGGTGACTGATGGAAGGACCTTTAATAAGGGGGACACTAATGGAGTTACCTCTAATTATGCGGATACTGATGGGGGACCTCTTATGAGCGGGGCACTGATAGAGGGATCTCTAATGATGGAGACACTGATGGGGACCTCTTATGAGGGGGACACTGATGGGGGACATCTAATGATAGGGACACTGATGTGAAGTGCAGAGGATTGGCTCCATGAATATTCCCGTCACCAACCCGTGAACATTTCAGTAGATGAACCCCAATATATTACCATTAACACAACATATATGAAACGTAAAACTAACTTTTTTCTGTTAATTATGAACTTTAGCTTTATAAATATTTTGGTCCTGTAGACTGCTCAGAGGTTCAGTCTTTTGGTATGTAGGCTTTTGTAAAATGTTTTTGCCAGAGCTAACATTATCACTCTACCCCAACGAGGCTTGTGCTCTCCTAACTACAGTAATATAAAGGTAAGTAATAGAACATTTATTTTATATAACTTTTAAAATTAATAAAAAACGTCATAGTACCCTGCTTAGCTAAGAACAGTCCTGTATTTTAACGAGTACTGTACTCTGTATTTTTTTTGATTTGCAAGGTACCTAAATTATATAATGCCAACAAAACCAGAATCTTTACACACTAATTTAGATAATATGAACATTACATTTTTGCAAGTTTAGCTTTACATTAGTTTCATTAAATGTAAATAGGGATATTTTATAACGCAGTCATGTTAAAAGGAGATGAAGAAGGGTGATCTACCCAGATGCTTATAGGTTAGATCGATATTCTTTTCTTAGTTTCAAGCACCAGCTCTAGCTCCTTTTTGAAGAGGTGATGTAAATGGCCCGAGTCTCCGGGTTTTGGACATGTGTCAATGGCATCAGGTTGACATCAGTTTGAAATCATTCAGTATTAATTGACAGGTGCAGTTAAGCTCCTTCTGATACACTTTTGACCTATTTCAAGTGGGTTTTGTTTTACCCTAGACCAGTGGTTCTCAACCTTACTAGTGCCGTGACCCCTTTATAAAATCTCCCAAGTTGTGGGGACCCCTAACAGTAAAATTATTTTCGTAGCGTGTGTTGTCAGCACCCAAGGCAAGACATGTAATTTGCGCCCCTAACCCATGGACATTTAGTGCTCCCTGAGTCCCTTCCACTTGTACAGTATTAAAATCCCTTCTGGTGCATTTTAGGATGTGCCACTCTCTCTGTGCTCTCCTTTGTTTTCCTTTTTTCCCTTGCTGTCCTAATTTTTTTTATCCCCATCCCTCTCTCTAGCCATCTTTTTTGTTCTCTTATTCTTTCATGTATTCTCCAGTTTTTTTCCCTTCTCTTACTCCTTGGTGGGGGGAATGGGATGAGTGGCAGTGCTGGCAGGGAGTTGGGGTGAGTGGCAGTGCTGGCAGTGACACCTATGCCGAAATCAGGAGATAGGGTCTCCTCCAGCCTTTCTCACTTCACATTCCTCACCAGTCAGCTGATCTCTAGTCTCTGCCCCCCAGCCATCCTGTGAACTCAATGGGCGGCTGCAGGCTTCAGGAACAGTCCTGTTGGGTGGCTACGAAAAGGCTGGGAGAGCAGCGCGGGCTTTAGGAACAGCCCAGGATTTGGTGACCCCTGGCAAATCGTCATTCGACCCCCGAGGGGGTCCCGACCCCCAGGTTGAGAACCACTGCCCTAGACGTTTATAGGAATATAAAACCCGTCTGATGAGAACAAAAGCCTCATGGACATAGGCCCTAAGACAGCAAGATGGAAAATTATACAATTAACAATTCCTGAAGGTAGACCTCACTATTGAAGTCTCATAGAGATAGAAGAGCCCAACAGCATACACCCAATCCCGGAATATCATAACTGGTAAACTGTGTCTTCAACTATTTACCATTACTTGACCAGATGGAGAAAGGTAGAAAGTTTGTGATTTGGTTACTGGAAAACTATACATTTATGCTTAGTAGGTGAATCATAAAGTAGATTTTAGGGTATATACTACTTAGTACACAAAGGATTTTCTTGAACTGTAAAATATATTAGTAGTTTTTTCCCCCTCTTTCATTTGTATGTAACAATTTTAGTTTCCCTATTTAATAAATGAAATGTGTTCAGTGTGGATTTCGGTGCCCAGTGTAATCCAGTACCACATACCATACCACATACCATACCCCCTATGACCCTACTCTAGGATGGGCACTGCGGACACTACTTGGTATACAGTATACTACCTAGAAGATTTGCTTGAGAGTAGTGTCTGAGGTAAATACTATCTGTTAATCTTTCAGATATTCGCCCCTCCATCATGTGTATCCCTTTCTTTCTTAATACAGGAAATGTGATCTGTTTGGACTATGGAATATGAGTAGTGAGATTTTAACTGTCTTTGTTCTCAGCTCCATGGTGTCAATTTTCTATGGCTCAGAGGTTTGAGGAAATGGAAAGCCAAATGAAGTCCCCTAGCTCCTATCTGGAAAAATAATCATATCCTCTAGGTAGTTTAGGACTCGGTTAAAGCAAGAGAAGCATATGGGTCAGACAGGGCAGTTTAGCTTCCAGGGGTAATTCCAATCTAATTTAAATTTGCATTATTTATTAACTTATAAGTATAAGTCACATCTCTGCAGAAGTGCTTGCTGCACCACTATCGATGGGTTCTCTATGTGGAATACAGTCTATTGATGTGAGAAAGCGGATTATGGATTTGGCTATCTATTATTCTATCTGTTGCTAAAATAGGAAATTGAAAAGCTGGGGGAGAATCTGGTGGCTGCTTCTCTACTGTAGGGCGTGCATGTCATCTGACTTAATTACATTTGCTGTGTAGACAGCGTGATTTTTTTTTTGTATTCATATTGTACTGAATGGGAATGGTCTTGTACTGTCGCACAAGACTGATGGCCTTTCAGCTCCATCTACTCAGTGAAGTAGGCCTGGGGGATTTAGACAATGCAGTCCTTTGAGTGATGTAATAAGGGCATTCCTGTAAACGCAGGGAAGATGAACTCTTCATGAGTGGAGCCACACAAAGCCTTAATATTTGTTTGTTCTTCATGTTCAAATGAGTGGCTTCTATTTTTGCACTTTGAATGAACCATTATTTATAAAAAAGAACAATTGGCATAATATTGCCCTGTGAATGTGTATTGCTTGTTGGCAGTTATTTGCTAAAACTGAAGAGTGCAACGTCTGGTGCGTTTCTGCAAAGAAACCAATCAGCTTCTAGTTGAAAATTAATTGTGTAAGGATTTTATGCAACTTTTTTGTTTTTATGTGCACTTGCATCTTTATTAAAACTACTACACCATGAAAATACTTCTGGCTCCTGGTGAGCTTTATTTTAGACACTGATGTGGGGTGTCGCTGGACAGACTCACTGGGTTTACATTTCACCGGATGACAGACACTTACCCAAGGCCTGCATGCTGTTGTAATGGCAGCCATCATCTCTGGTGAGTGTCCCTTTCACTGGGATGCGGTGGCGGATCTCTGAGCACTGTTTAAAAACCTATGTTCACTTCAAGAGGTGTTAGAGAGGTTTTCTCTTCAGTGATGCCTTTCTGCTCCTATCATGGAGGATTGCATTCATTAATTGAGGACTTTTTATTTTATATTGATTGACTGTTTATTTATATTCATATCTTTGGCGCTACACACTTTTTTGTACAATGTCATAATCAGCTAGTATGCATCGCATACTAGTACATTATGTGAAACTTACCTAAGCTGCAATGACTTTACTCCCACGCACGTGCAATGGGGAGGGAGGAGCGCCATTAATGGCACAGGGCTCTAAAGGAATTCCTTCAGAGAGCATGCGCTGATGGTGTCACCGGCTGATTGTTTAGGGGATATTTACAGTACTTATAGGTAAGCCTTATTATAGGCTTACCTATAGGTAAAAGTCAGAGATGGGAGTTAACTTCCACTTTAGGGCTATGCTGTAATCTTCTAACCAGGGAAATCTTTATTTCTAACAAGCAAAATAACAGGCAGGGTGCAGCAGCCTTGCTTATTACTCTAAACGCCATTTCATAATTAAAATAATACAAACATACTTACAAAAGCCATATGGCTGTAAGTGTATAAAATGACCTGAACCACTGTCACTACTCAAGTCAAGGACTTGGATATCCAATGATCAGACCATGATCATCACCACTTGACTGAACACATTTTGAGGTGATGGTGGTAATGTGTTTAGGGCAGGGGTGTCAAACTCAGTTACATCATGGGCCACATCAGCAGTGCGGTTGTATTTGGGGGTGCTACGTACAGAGTGTAGTGTTCAAGACTGTGTTACGTACAGAGTTCAGGAGTGCATTAATTACAGAGTGCAGGGATCAGGAGTGCGTTGTTACATACAGAGTGCAGAGTTCAGGGGTGTGCTGTGTGCAGAGTGCAGGTTTTAGGGGTGTACTGTGCACAGTGTGCATCCCCAAATCCAACCCCCCCCCCCAGTGCTTCCTAACAACTCTCTCTCCTTCTTGGCCTGGCTCTTGTAGCTCCCTGTGTAAGTGGCTGTGCCTCACCTTGCATGGAGATTGTTCTCTAGCTCAGATTCTGGAGAGCTATCCCTGCTGTGCCCCGCTATGAGTGCGTGTAGGGATATCTGTTTGTTCCGGGAGCCACTGAGAACAAAGCTGACCCCTGTAAACACAGAAGGCTTCTGTGTTTACAAGTGACAGCAGGGAGTGGAGGTGGCAGAACTCACTTCTGCCATGTTCCAGGGTGCAAACTGAGGGCCACATGAAAAGGCCTGGTGTTTGACATATGTGGTTTAAGGTAATACACAAGGCTGGTGCACCCTTATTATTTTGTAGTTCAGATGAGCCCCAAAACGACATTGACCGCTTTGAATCCTGTCCCAACATGGGAAGCTGCAACCAAGCTCTATCTTTTGGGGCCCTAGCAGTGCTGATTTTAGGAAATATAACCATAATTGTGCTATGCGCTTCTTCTCAGAAATAAATAAATCACAATTTGGAATATGTATCTTTTTATTAAATGTGTACATTTCTGAATTCCTTTCCATCTCACAATATGATATGTAGACATTGATCAGAGATAACTGACCATCTATTCTTGAATGGTATTTGTTTATTTCTCTTTTTCTATTCTTTCTGTGTTTTTCAACTTCTCGTCTATAGAATTTAGATATAATAAACATGTCATGTCTGAGACCATTTATTATATTATGTGATCACATAATACAATAGACTTTACTAATGATACTGTATGCTCTGTCAAACAATACAAAACATTGCTAAGTTGTAACAGGGGGAGCTAGACAACATATACGTGCCTAGCCAACACTGCGAGTTCCAGAGACAACCAGCCGCTTTGTGCACATTGCAGAGTTTCTTAGGCCTCGTATACACGATAGGTTAACCAGAGGACAACGGTCTGAAGGACCGTTTTCATCGGTCAAAACCGATCGTGTGTGGGCCCCATAGGTTATTTAACCATAGGTTAAAAAAAGCCAACTTGCTTTAAAATTAACCTATGGATTCCTAACCGATAGGTCAAAACAGATTGTAATGCCTAGTACACACGAGAGGATTTATCCGCGGATACGGTCCTCCGGACCGTTTCCGCGGATAAATCCTCTGAGGATTTTGATCCGATGGAGTGTACACACCATCGGATCGAAATCCGCGCTGAATTCGCATTGCGATGACGTGTCGCGCCGTCGCCGCTGAATTCCCATTGCGGCGACGTGCGCGACGCTGTCATATAAGGAATTCCACGCATGCGTCAAATCATTACGACGCATGCGAGGGATGGGTTTCGGACGGATCGATCCGGTGAGTCTGTACAGACCACCGGATCGATCCGCTGGAGCCGATTCCAGCAGATAGATTTCTTAGCATGCTAAGAAATTTTTATCCGCTGGAAATCGGTCGGCCCGAAATATATCTGCGGATAAATATCCGCTGAATCGTACACACCAGCGGATCTATCCGCTGAAACCGATCCGCGAATCAATTTCAGCGGATCGATCCTCTCGTGTGTACGGGGCCATCGGTTAAAAATCCACGCATGCTCAGAATCAAGTCGACGCATGCTTGGAAGCATTGAACTTCGTTTTTTTCAGCACGTTGTTGTGTTTTACGTCACCGCATTCTGACAGGATCGGTTATTTAACCTATGGTGTGTAGGGGTGACGGACCATCAGTCAGCTTCATCGGTTAACCTATGACAACGGTCCTTCAGACCGTTGTCTTCTGGTTAACCTATCGTGTGTACGAGGCCTTACTCTCCCCTTAAATATTGTGATCCTGCAACTGCATATTTTCCAAATATCGGATTCCAAAAAGAACTTATTCTTACAGCAATACTGACTATCAGGGCTATATTTAATATTTTCCAAGTTTAAATGTCTGTTGTCTCCAAAAGGCTGCTTGATGGCTCTTTGAGTGAACATAGGCCGATATAAACCATGCTAGAACATAGTAGGAAAAGGCTGACATGAAAATGGAAGGATTCCTTTATTGCTCTCTTAGGCTGAATGGAACAAAGCTATCAATAATGTCCTCTCTGCATGTAATTTCACTTGTCAAAGTAGAGGTGGACCACGGGAACCAAAGAGTCTGGCAATTCAGGCCTAGCCGTCAGGACACTTTTAATACAAATGGAACCTGATTTGATTGTATTATTTTTTCATATTATGAAAGGTATTTACATTATATCATGCTGCTTTTACTGATTGCATGATAGCAAGCTTCTGGCTGTGACTCTAGCCATGTGTTTTACTCTATCCATCCTGTCATTTCCCTAATTTAATTATTTTTATTGTTTGTTCAATAATTCGTATTTTTTTTTTTTTGTTTTCTTTTACACATTGCTACTAATATTACATGAATAAAATATTCAGCTTGTGTACTTTTCTTACAGCAGCACATATAATTGCTGTCCGCAAGGACAGCACCTATTTTTGGCCTAGTTTGTTTTTATTTTCCTGTGAGAACTGGTAATCCTGAGCCCTTGTGTTCTCAGCATAAGGCCTTTGCTTACCTAACTCAGTTTTAATGTATCTCAAACCTGGGCAATTACAACTGAGTGTATGATGAAACAATGCATATGCAAACTACAGTAAAAACAGCATGTCAAAATTATGAATAGATCCAGAGATATAGTTAACTGAGGTTATATACACCACTGTAAATGTCAAGCTAGGACCAGAATAGGATAACAGGTAAAGAAAACAGTTGATACTTACTGATATGTACAATTTTAAGTACAACGCACACTAAAGAAATGAATCCCTTAAACTCGCCTTGTCATAGGCTCAGTTTGCTATAATTTGCAAGTTCCTTTCACTCCTATTCACATTTTATCCTATGACTAGTTAGTAATCATTTTTCTGCATTAAATTAAAACTTAAAGCTGAACTCAGTTCAAAAAAATCGACATGCCCTTCTTCAGAATAAGATACTAATTAGAGAGAAGTTATACCCCCGCCCCCCCAAAAAAATAATAATTAAAAGTCAGCAGCTGCAAATACTGTACTATTAGGGTACTTACCTGTCCAGGCATCCAGCGGTATCCTCACCCAGGCCAATTCTTGAATCGGCTCTTAGGTGTTGCCTCCACCATCTTGGCTAAGGGAAAATGTGAAGCCTTGTGGCTTCAGATCTGGTTTCCTACTGCACATGTGCGCATCGCCCTGCGCTTCCTCGATGGGCCGGCCGCAGGGGGGGGGGGAGAAGGGGGCTGAACTTGTCAAAAACAGGTACAGGTACGCAGGCTTCCTCCCTCTCAGCTCCGGTAGTGATGGCCAGTTCCTTGAAGCCACCAATCTTCTGTAGTCATGTCAACTTACCTCTTGCCAAAGTAATTACATACCATTTCACCTCACTAGTTCTGCTTTTAAGTTACTTTAAGGAATTATGAGCTATGCAGTAATCTTTTGAATGGACTTTTAAATTTATATTTTAACAACAGTCATTGACAAGGCCACCGTTGGAAATCATGAGGTCCTGTACAGCCTACTTGACAGAGCCACCCTGTACAGGCTACATGTTAGGGCACTTTACTGTGGCATCATGTGTTGGTGCAAAAATGGTGCTATTCATTGTAAATGGCCCCCCAATGTAATTTGTGACGAATGTACATAGTGCTGCACTGCCAAATAATAGCGCATGCATTTTAATTTCCCTGCAAACTAGTGTGCTGCAATGCACATCCATTGTAAAGAGCATTTGGGTGCTGTACAGCACGAATGGCCATTGCATATATCCTGCATTGCCACACTGATCAGAAAACATGAGGTGACTCCAATGCATCTTAACCCTAGGTAAGCCAATTAGTGGGTGGACAGCACATTAACAGCCCAGGTCAGTCAAATCTCATCCCTTGCCAATCTGATCCACTCTGCTAGGCTTGAACGCTCTCTTCTGCTTACTAAGACATTGCCAGCTGGGCGAGAGGTAGGGGCATTGCCAGCACGAGTCTGACTGACCATGCTTCTGACCAATCAGAGCATATTACTCCCTCCCTCTGCCCATAGCATGACAAACGAAGGATGAACTTGAACGACTAATGAGGTAGCCTATCCCTGGAGAGGCATAAACAGCCAGCAAGTTAGGCAGATGTGTGGAGTTTTGTAACTGCTATGGGAAGGGTCCGTTAAGACGGGTCACCAAAATCTTTGTCACAATCTTGGAGTCCATGTTCAAATGTTAAATATGATGGTAAGAGGAACATTCTTCCACATTCCTACAGTACCCGATTCGGGTACTACGACAACCGCATCTAGCATAGTTATGGTGCATCCGAGAAGGTCTTTTGCAATACAGGGGCCAGGCTGTGCTGGTAGGATTTATAATACTCTGCAGGCAGGCCGCTAATTTTTCTATTTCATTATGCACCTTTTTTTAGACCCACCAATGTCATCACTGGCTCTCTGTGCTTCTCAGTGCTGCTTCTTTAAAATAGCAGGAACATATTAGCTGAGCATCTATAATTCAAAAAACTGAAATCTAATGAATAAAATGTGTGTGTAAGGGACAGTTCGAATTGAGAAGAAGGGACAATATGGTGCTGGATGTCCTCCAGACAGGAAATTAGGCTTGGGTCAACATTTGCTTAGAGTCTGCAGTGAAATCAGATAAGCCTGTACAACTGTGCAAGACTGTAAGTAAGGCTAGCATTCAGCTTTAAGACAGCACTGTTTACTAAGTATGTGCTCTGGTGTGTTCAGATCCCAGTCTGAACCCACCGGAGGAAGGCCGTCAGGAAGTTGTCAATTCACGGGGCCTATTATCTATGTCCAGGACATTCCTCGTCCTGCAGTTGCACGTATTCAAGGGGTATGTATACATTTGACTGTGGGCCGGGAAATGCCTCGGCCACGTATGGTTGGTCAGTACAGTGACAGCTTCCTCGTGGGCTAGCTCAGATGGGTTTGGATTAGGACCGGAACACACCCCAGCTCATCCCTGCTGTTTATAGGCTAAATTAAAGCATGTTATGCGCCTTTGTGAGTTGTGCCTTGTTAGAGATATGACTGCTGTAAGATGCAGTATCATGAAAATAACAACTGAAAAAAAATAAAAAGTCCTTGTGAATTTAGCTTAATGCATACATAAACAGTTAATTAATTATTAACCTATCACAAGGAAGGGAAATCAATCTGTGTGGTTTTATTATCAAAACAAGAGAATGCAAAATGGTTTCCATCTTAAAGCCCAACTCTATGAAAATAAAAAATCCAGTGCTCACTTTATCCAGGGGAGTTAAGGTATGTCTTGCAGAACAGGCTGTATCACTTACACATCTCCCCACTCTGAGGCAATAACCCTGTATTGTATGTTTATGAGGAATGTGACCGGAGACGGTTGCACCTTAAAGTAGAGTTGTGGGGGACTGGCCATATCACTGGAGGGCGCCTGCTGGAGCGAGGAGTGAGGTAAGTATTTTATCCTTAAACCTTTGCCTATAGACCAAATTAACAATTAAAGAATTTTTTAAGTTTTTTTTCCCTTAAAATAATAAACATGTTATACTTACATTCTTAGTTCAATGGTATTGCAGAGAGCGACCTTGAACCTCCTCTTCCAGGGTCCCCTGCTGGTGCTCTTGGCTCCCCCTGTTGTGTCTGCCCACATAGCAAGTTGCTTTCTATGCAGGCAGATGTGTGGGCTCACTCCTGAGCCAGGTTGTGTGCATCCCTAGACATGCACAGTGTGACTCAGCCACGCCCCCCGCTCCCACCTAACAGGATTTGACTCAGAGCAGTGGTAACCAATGGCTCCCACTGCTCTCAGTCAAGCTTGTGAATGCAGATGGAGGAGGGAGCAGGGCACAACTCTGTATCAATATAGGACTCTGGTAAGTATTTAGGGAAGGGGAACAGCAACTGGGAGTTTTTTTTACCTTAATGCAAAAGACGATATGCCATTACAACCACTTTAACTCTAGGAGGACAGGGGAGCTCCAGTATGAGGGTCAATTTTTTCATTTTTTTAAATTTAAAATCCATTTGTCTTAGGCCTCGTACACACGACCGTTTTTCTCGCCAAAAAACAGCAAGAAAACTGCTTCTTGCAGAGAAAGCCGTTCGTGTGTACAAGGCGTTCAGGTTTCTCGTCTGGAAATCAGGCAAGAATCTCAACGAGAAAAAAAGAGAACCTGCTCTCTTTTTTCTCTTCGAGATTCTCGTTTGCCTGTTTCCAGACGAGAAACCCGAGAGTGTGTATACTAACCTGTCGCCGTGGAAACCCGCGCATGCTCAAAATGACTTTGACGCATGCGTGGTAGCTTCCACGGCATAGGTAGGGTGAAGCAAGATGGCAGCGATGGCATTGAATGTGACGAACGCATGCTCGTCGTACGCAATGACGTCACCGCGTTCTTTCCTTTCAAGAGAACCGCGGTTCTTTTGAAATGAAAGTCAGTACACTCGGGCGGCAAGAGTTTCTTACCAAGAATCTCGTCAGGGAAAACGACGTTTTTTTCCTGACGAGATTCTCGGTCGTGTGTACGAGGCCTTAAGCCCCATACACACTATCAGTTTTCCTGCAGGTTTTTCTCTTCAGGTTTACCAAAACCATCTAATTTAATGAGGTCAAACCTTAAGAGTTTAAATTTGTATGCAATCGGGCAGGCCCTTTCACTACATGGTTTTGGTAAACCTAAAGAGGAAAACCTGCAGGAAAACTGATAGGCCAGGATTCACAGACATAGGCGCATTTTTATGCCGGCGTAGCGCATCTCTTTTACGCTACACCGGCGCAGCGCACAGAGGCAAGCACTGGATTCACAAAGCACTCGCTGTTAAAGATACGCTGGTTTTCCTCAGGGTAAGCCAGCGTAGGTGGAAGTGGGCGTGAGCCATGCTAATGAGGCGTGACCCCATGCAAATGATGGGCCAAGCGTTGTAGAAGTACTTAAAATGAACGGCGCATGCGCCATTCCGTGGATGTATCCCTGTGCGCATGCTCAGAATCAAGTCGGAATTACTCCCTAAGATACGACGGATCACTGCCTACGACGTGAACGTAACCTACGCCCAGCCCTATTCACGTACTACCTAAACGACGTAAAATACGACGGCTGTGTTCCCTGGTCCATACCTTAGCATGACTTGCGCCTCATATATGGGGCTTAACCTTAACACCGGACGTACGACTTACGCAAACCGCGTATATTATACGCCGGGCGCAACTACGTTTGTGAATCGGCGTATCTCCCTCATTTGCATATGTGCATAGAAAATCAATGGGAGCGGCAAATGCGTCCAGCGTAAATATGCGCCTACAATACGATGGCGTAGGCAAGTTACGTCGGTCGTAGGAAGCCTATTTTCAGGCGTATCTGGTTTTGTGGGCACGGCGCACAGATACGACGGCGCATAGTTACACTTACGCGGCGTATCTCGAGATACGTCGGCGTAAGTGCTTTGTGAATCCGGGCCATAGTGTGTATGGGGCTTTAGAGTTGTTAATGGATGGTGTTAGGTTGAATCCATAGGTTCTTATTGATGTTCACTTAGTGAAATATTGCTCGCCAGACAAAGGCTGACAGCTTTTTGCTTGATTAATTATAATGAGACTCATTGATTTCTTTTAGTAAAATAGGGTAATCCTTCCAGTGTGTTCATAGATGAGTCATCACGGGCACAACCCAGGCAGGATTTATTTATTAGGAGGCTAGGAGCACAAATACTCCGACACCCTAAAACCAGTCCAGGCATTAATGGTACCCTAAACATTCCTCTATGTGGATCCCCACACAGACGCATCAGGAATAATTAGGCTGGACCAATGAATTGTAACAGAAGACCTATCCATGCCAAAGTTACCAGTGGTGCCATTGCTAAAATTCTGGCAATGTTACCAATGTTACCAGATTAAGTATATATTGAAATGGAATATAGGCTGATTGATGGTTGTTATCATAAGTTTCAAATTTAAAAATAATAAAATACCCGAAAACAAAGATAAAATAGGCATTTTTCCCAAAATAAGAATTTATTATTTCCTGCTATAAAAAACAATCAGGTATATTATTAATGAGTGTACAGTGGGGCGTTTAGAAACCATATACAGTATGTTGTGCGTGCGTTGTTTTCTGCTGCTCTAGCACACACTGGGTTTGCCAGGTCTCAGATGCTTTCATGTTCTGTCTCCTCCTTGCAGCTCAAAGATGGATCTCGGTAGGGAATTAAAATATGTTTCCGATGACAAGCTCAGTGCAGGCTTAGTGCGACAGATAATGATGCAAAATGATTGGGATGTTTTAGTTTGCACATCATAAAAACATCACACAGTATGAAATCACACCTTTTTTCTTCTTGTACCTGTGCTGTCATATACAGCATTATTTAGGTTTACAAATATCCTCTGTTTTGTGGCTGCTGCTTCTTGTCTGAGATCAAAGTGTTCTGTCTGCACAGACTAATCTCTTGCTTTACTACATGCATTTGTTTTTCATGTCTGATTGGTAATTGGGTGTCTTTTCTTCTTTAGCTCTGTCTATGTTTGGTGTGTTTTTCTCCAGAGTGGTTATATAATAGCTTGCTTTTTCCTGTATTGACATATGCGGCAATACTTTCTCTCCATGGTCAATGGATAACATGTTATTCAGTAAAGTAAAAAAAAAGCACACAAGCAATTATCACCATTTTAAAATCTTGCTGCTTTCATATTTGGGTAAAATTCTTCTGCAGGGTCTTCGAAAAAAATAAAATGAGAGAATCAAAAGTGCTGAAATATTAGGCCGCGTACACACGGTCGATCCATCCGATGAGAATGGTCCGACGGACCGTTTTCATCGGTTCACCGCTGAAGCAGACTGATGGTCTGATGTGCGTACACACCATCAGTTCAAAAACCGATCGTGTCAGAACGCGGTGACGTAAAACACACGACGTGCTGAAAAAAACAAAGTTTAATGCTTCCAAGCATGCGTCGACTTGATTCTGAGCATGGGCGGGTTTTGAACTGATGCTTTTGTGTACTAACCATCGCTTTTGACCAATGGTCAGCCGTCCATCGGTTCGATTTTAAAGCAAGTTCTCACATTTTTGTCCAAGGGACAACAGACCGATGGGCCGTACACACGGTCGGTTTGGACCAATGAAACTGGACTTCAGGCTGTTTTCATCGGTTTGGACCGACCGTGTGTACGCGGCCTTAGGACTTATTTTAAATACCGATTTCTTTTTCCTTCCACCACTATTTACACATTCTTTATGTATTGAAATAGCATCAGGAATAAATACAATTGACATCATGTATAACAGCTATAGGCATCAAATATACAGGTAACAATGGAATTAACAGTTCAATAACATGGAGAATATCAAGTTATTGCATGATGTGGTAAAGTGTGAGAAGTAAGTGGTCACCAAAAAATAACCAAAGTAAGACTGGTATCTAGCAGTCTACCAGTGACAGTGGGGGCAGGGCTAGGGTGGGTGGCAAGGGACACAAGCAGTGGTACAAGGGGACTAGCTACACAGGAGAAGCCAGGCTCCCCACCAGTAAGGTGAAAAAATACTAGGGGGTGACGTGGAGGTAAGGTTGGGGCAGGGTATAGGAAGAGAAAAAAATAGGAGGAAGTTGAATAATTTCCTATTGAATTAATAATAATTTCCATTGGGATTAATAAAGTAATCTAAAACTGAAGAATGGTAAGTAGGAGCGCTTCTGCTAGAAGAGTCCTTTAGGTGCCATATACATTCAAGATCATCCAAGGTAGCAGGATAGCAAGCTGAAAGACACTCGAGCAGCACTTACAGGAGAGAAGCGGGCTCTGGATAGACAAAGATATGCAGAGAAAGGCGCCTCTGAGCTGGCTCACCACTGGGGTTTAGGTTTTAAAGAAGAAGCCTTTGAGCATGCTCTGAAACGAGTCACCTCCCCTTGCTGACATACCTCCCTGTGTTCCACGGTGGTTTACAAAGTGCAGCAGCCATCTTGCTCCTCCAGACCCTCGGTTCCTGTAGCTGCTGGCGAGCACAGTAACAGGGAAAGACCATCTCAGGAGGACTTCTTTCATTGATGAGCCTGTTTACTCTGTAATCATGTAAGTGTTTTTAACCGTTGCCTTTTAATAAAAGTGCTGACATATTGCACTTAGAAACGCCTTTCTCTGCATATTTCTGAATCTGACTAGTCAAAGGGCTAAAGGGACAGTTATTAGTATCAGATAGGCATTAATGGGGGGGGGGGGCATGTGGGAGGTGTTAGGTGGTAGTAAACCAAAGAGGTGTCTTTGAAGGTAAAATCCATCCAGTAAAACCAAGTGATTTGGAATTTGGAATCCTTACTCTTGAAGGAACTGGTCAGATTCTTCATAAATTTCATATCCTCACCTCTGGAGATCCATGGTTATATGGACAGTGAGGAAGTGGATTCCCACAACCTCCCACCACTTTTATTAATGCCATCGGTTATTGATGAGGGTCAGATTAGTGTTTGGAACAGGGATGCTTCTGCAACTAATACATTTATTGTTAACATTCCTCAGACAAAAACTCCTGAATTTATGGTGATCTATACGTTTTTAATGTAGTAAAATGTATCTGGTAAGTAATTGACCTTTATTGCATTAGGTGCTATTTAATCACCTTTCTTGTTTATTAGTGTTATAATAATACTTTAAAAGTAAAGCGGCCATACATGGATTGAAATTTGTCTGGTTCAGCAGTACTGGTATATAGATGGTTGTTCCAGTTCACGAGAAGTCGAGCTATTGATCTGCTTTTTGCAAACAGGCTTGTTGGTATATTTTCACCTAATCAGCGCATACAGCCAATTGGTTGCATTGCTAAACAGTGTATTCTAACAGAGGGGGAGTGCCGCTATCAGAATACAATGACACAGTGGAGAGGATTTCCGCATCCACCTTAAATATGTGGATGGGGAAATTGGTTCAGTTTTTTTGTTCAGCTGACTAGCTAAATAAAAAAGAACTGAGCCAGGTATTGCCAGCTCAATGATTTATCTGTTTTATTTGTTTCCAAGGTTGATTATATTATTTGACAGTTTATTTTTTGGACAGTAATACCAAATGTGCAGTTATATACAGTTAATTCTTACTTCCATTTATGTTCTGGCATACGCATTATTTCTGTTCTTCTTTGTACCAATTTATTCCAATTTATTTCATCCATTCCCAAGTGAAAGTAATAAAAGAAAGGCTTGGCATATAAGCAATAACTTAGAAATTCAGAAAGTATTCATTCTAAGAAATTATACGATTTGCACCTCAAAATTCACATAAATATATAGTGACATCCTGATATTGAGAGATCAGACTACACTCAGAACACGTTTTTGGAAATGGTTTTGGTTTTTATTATTATTATTATTATTATTATTATTATTATTATCATACAGGATGTATATAGCGCCAACACAGTTTACGCAGTGCTTTACAATATAAAAGGGAGACAATACAGTTACAATACAATAAAATACAAGAGGATTAAGAGGGCCCTGCTCAGAAGAGCTTACAATCTAATATTATCATAAAGATAAGCATTGTTGATGACTCATTAAAAAACTGTCATTGTGTATCCTTGTCTATTCTTTTCTATTGTAATTTTCCTCCTGACTAATATTGGTAAAATTATTGACACCTCTTTCTGAAACATTTCTCCAGTTCTTTATATAAATCACCAATATATCAGGGGGATTATATCCACATGTTGTTTAGTGACGCAACAACAATATTTTGTAAAAAAAATGCATTTGTATCTACGTCATTTTACTTTAGCTTGTGGTTACTTCACGCTGTCATTGTTTTTTTTTTGCATTAGGCCATCACAAGACATCAGTTTGGAAGAATTTGATGACGAAGATTTGTCAGAAATTACAGATGACTGTGGAATTGGACTGAACTATGACTCGGATCACTGTGACAAGGTAATAATGGAGCTTTCTGAAGAAATTACTCAGTGCTGGTATTAACAGTAATGTATTAAGTAATCACACTTTGCAAAATTAAATGTTGTAAAAGATGCATGATAAATATCTTTTACTCAGGTCAAGTTTAATTTTTATTTTATTTTTTTGCATTATTTTTTTTTTATTATCGTATATTTTGCTCTATGCTTTTTTAGACTAGGTGTCAAATTATAAATGGAAGTGACAGCGGTGTGACCACTAATGTCTGTGTTCAGTCTGTTGTACTTTGCCTCCTTTGTGTACAATGACAGGCATATGCTTCCCGTCAGACAATTGACTGAACATATATCTATAGAAATGTGTCTGTGGCTTCCTTTGGAACTAAATGAATTGAGCCTCATGTCTGAGGCCCCATACACACCATAGAATCTATCCGCAGATAAATCCCATCAAATGGGTTTCTGCGGATAGATCCTATGGTGTGTACACGCCAACGGATATTTATCCGCAGATAAATCTCCCCTGGAATGGATTTCCAGCAGATAAATATTTGTCGACATGCACAGAATATCTATCTGCTGGAATCCATTCCAACGGATGGATCCGCTCGTCTGTACAGACTTACCGGATCCATCCGTCCAAAGGGATTCCCCGCACGCGCCGTAATGAATAGACGCATGCGTGGAATTCCTTATATGACAGCGTCGCGCCCGTCGCCGCGTCATAATAGCGGCGACGGCGCGACACGTCATCGGCAGAGGATTTCAGCGCGGATTTCAATGCGATGGTGTGTACACGCCATCGCATTGAAATCCTCTGAAATCTTAGAGAGGATTTATCCGCGGATACGGTCCGCTGAACCGTATCTGCGGATAAATTCTATCGTGTGTATGGGGCCTGAGTCTTTGTTAGGCAGCTATCCTCGATGGGGGAGCTAGCTTAAAAAATAACATAATATTTAGTATGTAAATACATTCAAGAAAGAAATAGAGCTATATAAAAAGTACAATTTCAGTGCAAAATAGGATGTAAATTGCTGCTAGTACCGATCAAATAAGTAGAACGGTGCTGCGGTAATGACACATAAAATGATTTAAATTCAATTGCATATAAAATAATAAACGTGAAAGTCCAAAGTGATGAAAAAAAGTCTTCAGTTCCTTCCAAATAGATTTAACCAAATAGCGCACAACGAAAGTGCTGGTGCTCTCTTCCACCTCGATATCCTAGCCGCTCACCTTAAAATCTGACCCCTGTTTTACCAGCAGGCCAGATAAAGCAGATGCCCTCTGGGGGTAATCAATGAATCGGCCCGGCTTGGAGCTCCTAATTCTTCCGTTTTACCCCCTTACTGGCTTAACCAGTCTCAGACATCCCTCAGGTGACTCTATAGGATAAAAAAAACACCAGATCTAGTGCTCTCTGTTTGCCAAAGGTTTATTTGTTCAAGTAGGAACAACATACAGTAAAATCACAAAAAAGCACCTCAGCAGTGCAGCTAAGGATGCAATGAACAACACGATATTCGTGAGATGACGTCACCACTGCGTCTCCTCCACCTATACGCGTTACGTCAAATGAACGTGACTTCATTAGTAAGGGGCAGAGACAGGACATCTCACCGCTGTTTATATACACTGCTGTCCCCTCATAATGTGCAGCGACTCCTCCCTTTCTATCCAGCTTTTTTTACAGAGCCGGCTGCATTAAACACAACCACGTGTCTCACACAGGAACAGGAAGTGGCAAAATTGCACTAATACTAACGGGGACACTCAGTAAATACACCAAATCTTCCCAAATTTAGCTAAATAAAAATTAGCTGGTGACTCCATCACACAAGTACCCTTAGCGCAGTGTTTCTCAATTCCAGTCCTCAGGCCCCCCCAACAGGTCAGGTTTTCAGGATTTCCATTATTTTGCACAGGTGATTTGATCAGTTTCACTGCCTTAGTAATCACCACAGCCTTTTCATCTGAGGGAAATCCTGAAAACCTGACCTGTTGGGGGGGCCTGAGGACTGGAATTGAGAAACACTGCCTTAGCGAGTCACCAGCTAATTTATATTTTGCAACTTCCTGTTCCTGTGAGAGACACGTGGTTGTGTTTAATGCAGCTGTCTCTGTAAAAGGAGCTGGATAGGAAGGCCAGCAATAATTTATCCGTTTTGACATCATTTGTTCACCTATGTTTCCTAGTATTCTATGACTTCCGTGGCTACAGGCTCATAATCTACACATAGATTGGGGCACAAAAGAGATATCCTTCCCTTCTGGTTATGGTTCCCGAAATTGTCTTGTGCCAAGGACTTTCAAATCAGCCAATTGCCTTACAATTCAACCTACTTCTAATGAACATCAGAATGTCCCACCAGCATACTAAGAGTTTATGGACATTTTTGATTTTTTTCTCAGGAGATAGCATGGGATAATACACTCATAACATGTTTTTGGAAATTCAGTTTTTATTATCACAAAGATATGCATTGTTGCAGACTCCTTCCAAAAAGGGCCGAGGACACGTCGGCTGACATCTTCAAACCTTGTAAAGACTTTGTTCCCGAGATTTGCAAAGGTCAGCCGAGCTGTCCTCAGGCCTTTACGTGCATTTCCGAATGGCGCCGATTGGCTCCAGCGCCCTCCCCCACCTCAGGCCAAATGCGGTACTGCACACCGCATTGGCCTGAATCATGCTCGTTTTGTGACACAACACGCACAAACCGAGTTATGATTTTTAAAAATACAGTGCTCGTATTGCATAACGCTCCTTAACCGCGTTACTCCCAGTCCGAGGTTCCACTGTATACAATTACTAATTGTGAAGGTCATCTACATACTACATACAGTTATCAGATGTTTGAAGCTACAAGTAATTACTGTAGTCCTAGTTTATCCGGCTCAGCTAGTGCACTTTTAAATTAATTAGCTTCAAGTTCTTTTCTTCAAAATATCAAAATCAATTTTTTGCTTGAGCAGATTACTTTTAATCAGCTTATCACAAGCAGTGATTAAAGGATTTGAAATGCTACGATAGAAAATGTGAAGTTAACTTTTTCAGCAGACATCCTAATATATATGAAAATAAAATAGATTGAATGTCAGGAAAGTGACATTTCACACATAAATCCAGAATTAAATGTCTATAGACATCATTTACCCCACAATGGAAGAATTCTACAATATAAGCCAATGCAATTTGTTCAAGTTGCGCAACATTTAAACTCACATTTAATCGTTTCTCAGTGGAAAGAGATTTTTGTGAAATGCTGTGTACACACGATCGGAAATTCTGACAAGAAAAGTCTGATGTGAGCTTTTGGTCAGAAATTCCGACCTTGTGTATGCTTGTCAGTGAGGAGAGGAGAGGGATCGCTGCAGCCCAGCTGCTGATCAGTGAGTATCAGCTGTTTTTTACAGCTTTTTACTCACTGATCACCAGCCTAGTGTCACACACAATGTAAAATACACACTGTAAACACACATGACCCCCAAAACACATGTCCCCATACACACATGTCCCCACACAGTAAAAACACATGTCGCCACACACATGTCCCCATACACACATGTCCCCACACACGTCCCCACATAGTAAAAACACCTGGTCCCCACATATGTAACAGTAAAATCACATGTCCCAATGATCATTTGCACACATTTGTCCGTGATCTCCTGCGCACATCTGTACATGATCATTTGCGTACATATGTCCGCGATCACACAAACCAATTATACACTTAAAGGGGTGGTTCCCCTAAAAATAAACTTTTAACATTGCATTTCCCACATTAATAACAATTAGAATCGGTTGGTTTTATTAAAAAAAACGTCCTAATTGATGGACAGGCATCCGTCCGACGCATACATCGCGTCACGAGATGCCGAAAGAAGCCGAACGTCGGTGCGCATGCGCCGTATAGAGCCGCACCGACGTTCGGCTTTTTTCGGCATCTCGTGACGCGATGTATGCGTCGGTCGGATGCTTGTCCATCAATTAGGAACGCCCAGCCCCAGCATCGTACCCGGAAGTGGCGGTGAGAACGTATATAGCAAACGGTACGTACGGACGTTTTTTTTTAATAAAACCAGCCGATTCTAATTGTGATTAATGTGGGAAATGCAATGTTAAAAGTTTATTTTTAGGGGAACCAACCCTTTAATGGGATTTTTACCAAAAACATGTATCAGAATAAATTTTGGCTTAAATTTATGCCAAAATTCGATTTTATTGGATTTCTTTTAAAATAGAAAGAAGAAAATATTGTTTTTTTCCCAAATTTCTGCACTTTTTTCGCTTATATCGCAAAAAATTAAAAACAGAGTCATGAATAAATACCACCAAAAGAAAGCTCTATTTGTGCAAACAAAATTATAAAAAATGTATTTGGGTACAGTGTAGCAGGACTGCGCAATTGTCATTGAAAGTGCGAGAGCGCTGAAAGCTGAAAATTGGTCTGGGAAAGAAGGGGGCGAAATAGCCCAGTATTGATGTGGTTACAAAATAAATAAAAAAAACAGCTATTCAAGGTTCCATTGTACTTACTTTTTTTTTTTAAACTACAATAGTTATGTCCAACATTAGTGCTGTTGATTGGAGCGGTGTGCAGGGGAGCATATCGGACCACTGGAGACCCAGGTTGCTGCTTTTGTGTGAGAACACCGATTCAAATCTCCAATGAACTGCCAGCACAGTATAGTAACCCTTGCTGCACCACACAGCATGGAAATAACTAAAAGAAGGCATCTTCATTAATTTAGATGCCTGACTGCATTACCATACTAAATACAGAAGGTTCAACAGGGCTTTAATATATTGCTGCTCAACAGTCCTTGTGGTGGCTGCATTATTTTTGCCTTTTTTATTTTATATTTTTTTATATGTGTATTATATTCAATAAAAAATTACAAGGGCAAACATAAATGCAAAGCATCCAGTAGATGAGAAATAGGATATAGACAAGGGGGTGGATCCACAAAGAAATTACGCCGGCGTATCTATTGATACGCCGGCGTAATTTCAAAATTCCTGCGTCGTATCTTTGTTTTGAATCCTCAAAACAAGATACAACGGCATCTCGGCTAGATCCGACAGGCGTACGTCTTCGTACGCCGTCAGGTCTTAGATGCAATTTTTCGGCTGCCGCTAGGTGGCGTTTCCTTTAAAATCTGCGTTGAGTATGCAAATTAGCTATTTCCGACGATCCACGAACGTACGACTGGCCGTCGCATTTTTGTACGTCGTTTCCGTTCGGCTTTTTCCGGCGTATAGTTAAAGCTGCTATATGGTGGCGTACTCAATGTTAAGTATAGCCGTCGTTCCCGCCTCGCATTTTTAATTTTTTACGTCGTTTGCGTAAGTCGTCCGTGAATGGGGCTGGACGCCATTTACGTTCACAATGACGTCCTTGCGACGTCATTTGGAGCAATGCACCCTGGGATATTTTAGGGACGGCGCATGCGCAGTTCGTTCGGCGCGGGGACGCGCTTCATTTAAATGAAACACGCCCCCTGCCTGCCGAATTTGAATTCCGCACCCTTAAGCCGCGAGAGATACACTACCGCGCCGTAACTTACGGCACAAATTCTTTTAGGATTCAAACCAACAAAAAGTAAGTTACAGCGGCGTAGCGTATCTTAGATACGCTGCGCCCGGCGCAGATGTATGTGGATTTGCCCCAAGGTCCACAAATATCTTAGGACATCAAAAAACCTGCATAAGTGACAAGTGATGTATCGTGAAATTTGACCTTTGAGAAACTATGGAACCAAACAGTATTTTAAGCATAAAAAGAGAATGAGGAACTGAGATGGTACAATAGTAAAACAGCATAAAATAAAATATGGGTCAGATTTCCAAAATGACTGGGCTTCCCACTACGTTTCATCGGGTGTATGCTATACACAAAAAGCAAAAGATATAGCAAAATGGAATGTTATTGCCAAATTCTACATCTTAAAATTTTTATGGATATTTTACCTTCGATTGGCCTACATAATCACACAGAGCAAGTGCAATGACTGCTCAAAATGCATTTTTTCAGGTGATAGAAAGTTGCGGTTGATGCATGCTATATGTGACATGACACATCTGACACAAGGTATGGGATGAGTTGAAGAGGTAATCCGATGTGCTTGCTAGAAAATCCCTGTACTGTGCATGCCAAGTACATAATGTTGTACGCGGTTTCATTCTCTGCTATGGTTCGCTGATTGCTGCACTTCTCAGTCTTTAAAACTGCCTTACCCACAGTCTTCTTCTGCTTTCATCAGCACACCAACTACTATCAACAGATGGCATTTCTCTGATAATTCCAGTTGAAGGGTTTTATTCAGTGGTTACTAAGTAGTTCTGAGTGCTAACGTTTATATGTCGTGATTAATGCAGATCCACCATATGACTACAACTGGTTTAATGGAGATTTGTCAAATAAAGCTGAACACAGTATCATTTACCTGGTGCAAATGTTTCAGACAATTCCTTGCACAATGAAAATTATTGATATTTCCTTTCAATACAGAATTTATTGAACATACAGCTAGGGAATTAGGAATTAGCAAAGTCAAAGTAAAGGCTATCATAGCTGTTGGCTCTCAACCCCATCCTACAGTATTCAGTTATCGTACTAAAACATATTTTTAAGAGGCACATAACAACTGGCATATTTAATTTGCAATCAACGACCTATAGGGTCTTTTCACACAGGCGCCCCCGTGTTACAGATTCTGCTTGCTCAGCAGTGAATCGCTCCGCTGATCTCTGCTGAGCAGGCGGATGACAGGTCCGTCTCCGCTCACTGTGCAGAACGGACACAGTCCCACTCTCCTCTATTGGGAAATCCATCTGATCCTATCCGATCCTGTCTGCCGGACGGCTGCAAAATAGGACCACCACCCATCTGGTTTTTGCGGGCAGGATCAGATGACAGCGGATGTCCACTGACATCTGCCGCTCCATAGGGGATACTGCACGGTCCAATCAGGTCCACCTTAAAAACTGACAGGCGGACCCGATCGGTCAGCCCATGTGAAAGGACCCTTTTATTAAAGGGAAACCCTTTTTTTAGTTTTGGATAGAGTGGAGATGGAGTATGACCAATGTACACTATGTGCATTGTCAATTTATTTCTGTGTGTCCTATTCACACTGCAACACAGCCATGCAGTGCATTGCGTTGCTCTACATTGACATGAACAAATCATAATTTTTGTACACTTTAAAAAATTTCAGTGGTTCAGAGTAAAAAAAAGGGAGCTGTTTAATTCCCTGACCACCCCCTACTACAGTCGGAACGGACAGCTGAAGGTACTTAGCTACAGTTTACTTTCATGCAGCTGTCCATTCAGTGTGAACGGGTCCTTAGAGCACCTATTAGGTTTTTATTGCTGCCCGTGTCTCCATTTGGGAAATTAACCCTCTCTATTTGTCCTGTTTACCATTATTATTGAAAGTGCAAGTAAAAGAAAATCCCAAATCTTGGGTTGTCCTCAATGGGGACACTAGTTCTGGTGATCTGGGGGAGGCCTGAAGGAATTCCCTTAATTTGCAGGGATTTCCTCTCACTTCCTGGCTTGGCTATGGGGCAGGAAGTTAAGGGAAATCTCACCATACTCATGCTGGCTATACATGGAGTACATGTCAGGGGTTCATCAAAACTCAATCCATGGGTGACCCTGTTGGCATTCTCCCACCTGACATCCTTTGATCAGAAAATTGAAAAAGCCAGGCTGAAAATTAACATCTGAGTAGTGGCTGCCTTCAATCAGATGCAGTCAGTGTTCAGGTATTCTGAAAGCTGCAGGTGCCGACCAGAATACAATAGCTGTCAGGGGGGATTCCTCCATCCAATCTAAACAGGAATCAATAGATTTTTCTTGTTCAGCCCAAGAGGCTGACTGAGAGAAATCTTATAGTGTCTGGCCAGTTTACGGAGACTACCAGAAGACTACCAGAAGATCACACCAATCACCAGAGCAGCTGAACATAAGTGACATATAAATGGACACTAATCCAAATATCTAATCACTTTTAGTTTATTTAAGCCATGAGTGTTAAAGTGATTGTAAAGCCTTGTTTTAAGAAAAAATAACAAATATATTATACTTTACCTCCTCTGTGCAGTTGGTTTTGCACAGAGCAGTCCAAATCCTCATTTTCTTTGGTCCCTCCCTCCTATTGAGTGCTCAGCCAGCAACTCACTATGGGGGGACCTGAGCCGAGTCAGAGCTCTGTGTATCTATTAAGGCCTCATACACACGACCGAACATGTTAGCTGAAACTGGTCCGTCGGACCAGTTTCCGCGGACATGTTCGGTCATCTGTACGGCCGACCGGACAATTTTCCGGCGGATCGGACAGGTTTCCAGCGGACAAATGTTTCTTAGCATGCTAAGAAACATGTCCGCTGGAAGCCTGTCCGTCGAACATGTTTGGTCGTCTGTACGACTCACCGGACATGTCCGCTCGGCCGAAAGCCCTCGCATGCGTCAAAGTGATTGACCTTCCAGGGTCGCGCACGTCGCCGCGTCATCGTCGTGGCGACGGCGTGGCCACGTCACCGCGTTCGCTGTCCGCAAGAAATTTGGTCTGATGGTGTGTACAGCCATCAGACCAAAATCCGCCAGCGGACCATTTTCATTGGACATGTCCCGTCGTGTGTACGAGGCCTAAGACACGCATAGAATGCATTGAGATAAAAAAAAAACGTTTGCCTTTACAACTCCTTTAAACCGATAATTCAAGTTGGGAACGATGATTCTTCTCATTAATAAACTAAGACCTCCCCAACCCTAAACCTGTCATATGCACGAAGCACACTGACCCATAGCTCCGCTCAAACTGGCCTCTCTTGTACATGGACAACCCAGGTGCCAGCCATAGTCATAGTCCATCTCCACTCTCCATTGGGAACATAAAATAATGTCAGCCGTACTCCACTTAGCTCTTCTTGCAGTATTTTTTAATAATCAATAATAAAACTACATACATTGATATCTCCATTCGAAAACCAGCCTCCTTTGGCACATTTTACCACGCCTTCTATCCTTGTGAGGAAGCCAAGAGTGGTGAAACGCTGTTTTTTGGGTGGAGATATCACTGTATGTTGTCAATTTATTATTAAAAATACTGCAAGAGCTGACATTCTTTTATACTTTCATATGCTCATTTACACATAGTTTTTTTCTTTCTAATCAAACAAGTGCAGGTGCCAATTATGGACCGTGAGGGAAGAAAGATGAGGCATAATGATAGCTAAACATCGATAGACCAGGAGTAAAAGAAGTAACTGCTTGTGGGCTAGTGGGCATCGAAGAGGCAGAGGGGAAGTTGTTCATGGTGTGGTGCAGGAGTGGGTGAAAGAGAGAGAAGAGAGGCCCTGACCATGGGGGTGAGAAGATAAAGTAGGGGCTGACTGGGAAAGAAAGGAAGAAGACACTAAATATGAGTACCAGGAAGAATGTTGATGAGCTGAAAGAAAATCCACTGGAGAAGGTACCAGATAATGTAATAAGACCAGTGAGTAAAGTTTCCAACAAACACTGTATAAGTTGTACATTGTTGGCTTGAACTATAGGGGGAGAAGTGACAGTGAATAGGGGTGGTTGCTGGCAGAAAATGTACTGTGGGCAGTAAGGGTAAACTGGCAGAAAATATAGTGTGATATTATGGGCAATAGGGGGAGAAGGGTCAGAGAACATAGTGTGGTGGGGCAGCTGCCAGGGAAAGCAGTGTGGACATTAGGGGAAGAAGTGTCAACAAACAAAATGTGGATAGGGAGGGGGAACTGCCATAGAACATAGTGTGGATTTTTGAGGTAGATGCTAGAAAATGCATTGCACGCAGTTGGTGGAGGACTGGCAGAGAAGCTGCATGCTGCTAAAGCCTCATACACACAATGAGAATATCGGACGAATGAGCCTCCATTTTTTTTGCATGCTAGTCTCATATTGAAAACCAATAGGTTACTAGTCACAAATATTTTCGTATGACAGAATACAACTTCGGAAGTGATGTACTGTAATGTGTTGTATTGTATTGTAATGTATTCTTTCATTTACAAGTTCCTGGTCTTCCGATTTTTGTTAGATAAATACAGTACTGATTAAACAAGTACTTTCTTCTGATAATTTCGCATGAACTGTCGTGATCGGCTCTCGAAAGCTGTGTACTAACGATCAGATTATTGTACAATCGCCTCAAAAAGCATTATTTTTCATGCGATTTTCTCATTGTGTGTACTAGGCTTAACCACTTCAGCCCCGGACCATATTGCTGGTCAAAGACCAGAGCACTTTTTGCGATTCGGCACCTTGTCGCTTTAACTGACAATTGCACAGTCGTGCGACGTGGCTCCCACAAATAGAGCTTTCTTTTGGTGGTATTTGATCACCTCTGCAGTTTTTAGTTTTTGCCCTATAAACAAAAATAGAGCGACAATTTTGAAAAAAATGTATATTTTTTACTTTTTACCATAATAAAAATCCCCCAAAAATATATAAAAAAAACATTTTTTTTCCTCAGTTAAGGCCGATACGTATTCTTCTACATATTTTTCGTAAAAAAAAATTGCAATAAGCGTTTATTGATTGGTTTGGGCAAAAGTTATAGCGTTTACAAAATAGGGGGTAGTTTTATGGCATTTTTATTAATATTATTTTTTACTAGTAATGGCGTCGATCAGCAATTTTTTTTCGGTACTGCGACATTATGGCGGACACTTCAGACACTTTTGACACATTTTTGGGACCATTGGCATTTTTATAGCGATCACTGCTATAAAAATGCATTGATTACTATAAAAATGCCACTGGCAGGTAAGGAGTTAACACTAGGGGGCAGGGAAGGGGTTAAGTATGTTCCCTGGGTGTGTTCTAACTGTAGGAGGGGGGGACTCACTAGGGGAAATCACTGATCACTGTTCATACATTGTATGAACAGACGGTCAGGCATTTCTCCCCTGACAGGACAGCTCCCGGTTCTCGCTCTGTAACAAGCGATCGCGGGTGCCCGGCGGCGATCGCGTCCCTATTGGCTGCTCGGCGAGATGACGTAAAGCTACGTGATCTCGCCCAGCAGAGCCGACCTGCCGCCGTATAACTGCGGCGGCTGGTCGGCATGCAGTTAAAGCGGAGCTCCACCCTAAAGTGGAACTTCCGCTCATCGGATTCCCCCCCCCCCTCCGGTGCCACAATTTGCACCTTTCAGGGGGGAGGGGGGTGCAGATATCTAAGACAGGTATTTACACCCACTTCCGGGCATAGACTCTGCGGGGACCTGCGGGCAGTACGTCAGTTGTGTTCTGGGAAACACACGGCTCCCAGAACACAGAGGGGAACAGTGAGGACGGCGCAGCGCAACTGGGAACCGGGCAGTGAAGCCGCAACGCTTCACTTCCTGATTTCCTCACTGATGATGGCGGTGGGGGCATCCGAGAGACGAGCGATTGCTCATCTTCTGCTGCCGAAATCGCTGGACTCCAGGACAGTTAACTGTCCATTTATTAAAAGTCAGCAGCTGCAGTATTTGTACGCTTTAAGGTTGTGGATATACTACTGTTTCTATTTTAAAAAAAAGAAGACCTCCGCCAGGGTCTGGACACTGATAAGGGAATAGCATGTGTATGTGCTGGGGCTCCAACATGTCAAGCATGTGATTTCCTACTACATTTAATCTCTATAATACACATTGAGAATGGATTGAAACCCACCAGCTCTGTGAGCAACCTGTCAGGGCTGTGAATATTTATGTATTGGGACCAGCTGGTTGAGGCCAACAGCTCAGATCAGGACTCTATACACACTGAGCACTCAAAGGAAACACTGGCAGATTCCCCAGGGAAAACAGGGAATTTCAATTGTTTCATCATCTATATACAGGTATATAGAGAGAGAGAGATAAGGAAGCATAGCAATGAATAGGATGTAGCAAGGTTAAAGAAAACATTAGATGTCTTCTACCAAAAAACTGGAGGAATCCCAACTGACATATTTTTCTAACTGACAGTACTGGCAACCAGAGAGAATACTGTTAGCAAGGGGTTGGTCTAAAATAAAACCATTTAAATGAGTGCAGCCAGAATTTTGGGTGATTCATGTCAAAGTCTCCTTAGAAGCATTATCTCCAGGAACAAGTTTGTATACTTGATAACTGTCCTTTATTTCCAGGAACAGTACCGAATGTTAAATGATTGTCACATTCCTCTGGGAAGATTTTTTTTCATTTTTAAGAATGGCAAATTGTGGTTTATGCCACAGTTCTCTGATGTACTGTATGTTGAATACAATTGCAATTAGTAACTATTATTACATTTAAATTAAAATGTATATTTATGGGCAAGCGTTATTGAAAGCAGCATTCAAATAGAACAAATTAAAATCTGAGATTTATTTTCAAATTTCCACAGGTTTTATATAATATATGTAATACATTGAGTATTATTATGGTACTTTAGTAAATTGAGTACAACACTGCTGTACGATTATATCTTTCTAGAGAATATTCTGATATTAAAATATAAAAATATTTATAGCAACAGCATGCATGTCTGAGCCATAGCTACCCCATATTCAGCTTTTCCTTATAGGAATTGTTGCCATATTTGGGATTATACTCTCCTACATTCTGTTGTGGGTATTCTTTTGTTGATTCATACACAGTGTGGCTCACATTTTCTTCTACGGACTTTGTGTATGTAAACCCAATTCTATTTTAGTATGGTTGGCATCATGGATCACTGTATGCAATTTTTTAAAACTAAATAATTTTTGTAAATCTATTGCAAAATTTCTAACTTGAAGAAGATTGTGCCAGTAACAACACTTCCAGTTGCAAGCTCACAACACTGAAGGCCCTTACACACAATCGGGCTTTTTGACAACAAACCTCAGATGGACCTGTTTTTGCAGACAATCTGACCTTGTGTACGCTCCATCGTACAAACTTTCCGGCAACAAATGTCTGATGGAGCAAATCCGATCGTGTGTGTACACAAGTCCATCGGACTAAAGTCCAAAGTACAAACACGCATGCTTAGAACCATTGCAAAAGATCAGACAACAATAGCAGAAGTTGCCCAAAGGGTGGCGGTAAAAAACAGAAAAACCACGTAGTACGTTTATTACGTCACTACATTCGTGTTTGTTGGCTGAAAAACCTTGTGTATGCATACCAAGTTCATGGACAACGCCCTTCGGAGCAAAATCCACGGAAAAGTCTGTTGGAAGTCCGATCGTGTGTATGAGGCTTAAGCCATGCAAGCTCCTTAAGTTGGATGATGGGTTGCCTATCTGATCTACCAAATAGCTAGCACAATGGCCAACAGAAGGAAGTTGCACAGAATGCTAACAGCACTGCTTCTAAATACACTCTTAGATTTTCTGCAGATTTTTGTCTTTAGATTCGCCTAAACCATTATAGTGCCAGGGCCTGCTGGATTGCATACAAATTGAAACTCTAACGACTGTTTTTCGGGTTGTAAAATATTACGTTTTTAATGGTCTAGAACAAACAACGTTTTTTTTAACCCGATCGTTAAAACGGCCTTGCCTACACACGATCGTGAAAAAAAAATGCTCTAGCAAAGCGCGGTGACGTACAACACGTACGACGGCACTATAAAGGGGAAGTTCCATTCGGATGGCGCCACTCTTGGGGCTGTTTTTTCTGATTTTGTGTTAGTAAAAGACGATTCACGCTTTTCTGTCTGTTACAGCGTAATGAATGTGCTTACTCCATTACGAACGTTAGTTTTAACAGAACGAGGGCTCCCGTCTCATAACTTGCTTCTGAGCATGCACGTTTTTTTCACGTCGTTAAAGCCCAGACCATTTTTTACGACGTTAAAAACTACAACGTTAAAAACGTTGTGAAAAATTGGAGCATGTTCTAAATTTTTAATGGCCATTCTTTACATCGTGAAAAATATTCTCGAGCCCACACACGATCGTTTTTAATGACATTAAAAAAAAAATTGAAAAACGGTTGTGTATATGCGTTTAAGGTTTGACCTCAAATTATATGGTTTTGGTAAATCTGAAGACAAAAATCTGCAGAAAATCTAATAGTGTGTATGGGACTTTAGTGTTGTCAGCTTGCAACAGGAAGTGCTCTTACTGGCAAGATCTCTAGTTAAGAAAGCTTGCAATTGATTCCCAAAAAATATTTGTTTAAGAAAACTGTATACAATAAGACATTATGCTAAACATACTGAAAAATAAACAGATCTAGGGTTTACATACACTTTAACTGTTTTATATTGAATATGTTTTGGTTTACAGTGTTAAAGCATCCATTTAATGGAAATATATTAAAGAGGAGTTCCACCCAAAAATTGAACTTCCTCTTAACCCACTCCTCTCCCCCTTACATGCCACATTTGGCATGTAATTTTTTTGGGGGGGGAGTGGGGGCTTCAGGAGAAGGGGACTTCCTGTCCCACTTCCTCCTTCCACCGAGGGGCTGCAAAGGCGATTAAGCTTAATCGCCTTTTGGCAGCACCTCCCTGTAGGCGATCGCCTAGGACATGTCAGGTCCTAGGCGATCGCCTGTCCAATCAAACAGCGCAGCGCCGCGCCGCTCGCGCATGCGCAGTGGGTGCCCGGCCGTGAAGCCGAAAGCTGTCACGGCCGGGTGCCCACAGTGACAATGAAGACGCCGGCCGGGGAGGGGGGGAGAGGAGCGGACCCCCGGCCGGCGCGTCGCTGGAGCAGGTAAGTGTCAGTTTGTTAAAAGCCAGCAGCTACACTTTTTGTAGCTGCTGACTTTTAATAAACTTAAAAAATGGGTGGAAAACCCCTTTAAGCTTAACCATTTTTAATGTGAACTAAGCATCAGAGTTTTATTATCTGTAAACATTTTGTAATTGCATTGCTGCCTTTTCACTTTTGAATTGTTACTATTTTGCTTAGATTTATTCAACTTGAAAGGTGCATATCCATAATGCAACCATTCTTCCCTTTGTAGGAAGGACTTGGTTTTGGAAGATGCGATCCTTCCCGCGCTATCTGCACCTTTCAGGAAGATTTCCAGGAATTTGAAATGATTGATGAGGAAGACGATGAAGAGGAAGAGGAGGAAGAGGAGGAAATCCAGCCTCAAGAAGACAGCAAACAAGATGAGTCGCCTCCATCACCAAGTCCTTCTCCTCTTCCCCCTGAAGATTTACTGAAAAACAGACCATGCACTCTGAGACTTAGTGTCCCTCGAACACAGGTGAGGTTATAAATATGTGAATTAGAGGAACAGAAGGATATAATAAAGTCAGGAAGATATATGAATATGGCTAGCGCAATCAATGAATATAATGAGTACGTTAGAAGGGAGTCTTTACAATTAGGTGATATGATTATAATATACTGCATATTGACACTACATACAGTGCCTTGCGAAAGTATTCGGCCCCCTTGAACTTTGCAACCTTTTGCCACATTTCAGGCTTCAAACATAAAGATATAAAACTGTAATTTTTTTTGGAAGAATCAACAACAAGTGGGACACAATCATGAAGTGGAATGAAATTTATTGGATATTTCAAACTTTTTTAACAAATAAAAAACTGAAAAATTGGGCGTGCAAAATTATTCAGCCCCTTTACTTTCAGTGCAGCAAACTCTCTCCAGAAGTTCAGTAAGGATCTCTGAATGATCCAATGTTGACCTAAATGACTAATGATGATAAATAGAATCCACCTGTGTGTAATCAAGTCTCCGTATAAATGCACCTGCACTGTGATAGTCTCAGAGGTCGCACTTTGCACTTGTAGTTTGCACTTGTAGTGCAAAGTGGATTTGCCTTTTGTAAATAACCCCTATGCTTCAGTAAAGAAATCCTTTCTTGTAAAGTAGCTGAGGTGTATCTAGTATGCTCCATGCATTACCTTTGCCGTACCCACTCTGGCAAGTGTAACCATTGAGTTCCAGTAGTCACTTTCACAGCCAAGATTCCAGTCTGTGTTGTAGGAATGCTAAAGTCACTGCTGTGTGATTGAACTGTATTACTGCTGATATTCTCCCCATTCATAAATGCAGTGTAACAATATTGTTACATAACAACTAGAAATATATATACAGCGCTGCCCCTTTAAATTCTTTCCGTGCACTTTACTATCTTTAAAGCAATAATAAGTGCAATTCTCAAAGTGCCAATGTAAATTAAAGTGCAACGTGCAATCCTCAAAATGCCAGTGCAAAATAAATGAAGGAAAAATTTAATTAAATACAATACTCAGGCCTAGTACACACGAGAGGATTTATCCGCGGATACGGTCCAACGGACCGTTTCCGCGGATAAATCCTCTCGAAGATTTCCGCGGATTTGGAACCGATGGAGTGTACTCACCATCGAATCGAAATCCCATCGCGATGACGTGTCGCGCCGTCGCCGCGATGATGACGCGGCGACATGCGCGACGCTGTCATATAATGAATTCCACGCATGCGTCGAATCATTACGACGCATGCGGGGGATCCATTCGGACGGATTGATCCGGTGAGTCTGTACAGACCAGCGGATCAATCCGTTGGGATGGATTCAAGCGGATAGATTTTAAAGCATGTCTTCAAATTTTTATCCGCTTGAAATCCATCCCAGGGGATAAAAATCCCCGGAAAAAGATCCGCTGGATTGTACACACCAGGGGATCTATCCGCTGGAGCCGGTCCGCGGATCAATTCCAGCGGATGGATCCTCTCGTGTGTACAGGGCCTAAGTTTTAGGGCTGCTGCTGTGGAAAGATACTAAAAGAACCCTTATGGCAACTACACAAAATATACACAGCGCTGCCTCTTAATAAACCCTCTAGACCAGTGATGGCGAACCTTGGCATCTCAGATGTTTTGGAACTACATTTCCCATGATGCTCAACTACACTGCAGAGTGCATGAGCATCATGGGAAATGTAGTTCCAAAACATCTGGGGTGCCAAGGTTCACCATCACTGCTCTAGACACAATAATATTAGTCCAACAATATATTAAGCTCTTCAGAAATGGGCTAAAGTAGTAGAAAAGGTGCCATCCTCAAATTGCTGGTGCAAAAAACATATTATTTCATAAGGTGCTCTCTTGTGTCCCCACTCACCAGAAAATGTCAGGATTGGAGCGTTAAGGGAAAACCTCCTGTGTTATCACTGGATATGTTGTTAATTCAACGTTTCTCCTTCACTCCTCCATATCTCATAATAATTCCGATTCGTTAGTCCATGCCATGAAATCACAGAAGATTTTTCCATAGTGTATAACCGAGATATATTTAAAATATATCTCAAAGTGCACTTACCATTCAGTTGTTAAAACAGAGCATATAGACAGGTAATTACCGCCGCCTCAGCATGCGTTCCAACTGCCGGATGTGATACATTAGGTCTAGGATGTGCTCAGTTGACACGTTTTGCCCCTCCCACTGGGCGTCTTCAGAAAATTCTTAACTTACAAAAAAATATATAAATAGAAAATAAAACACACAAATTCTGACAAGTCTTTTAATTAAAATTAAAACACCCCAAAAAATATCCCACAATGGAAATCCATTGTCAATAACATCGTTCAGCAATGAAGATGCTTTCCAATCATGATGATTACCAATGCCTGCCGAATAGGCGAAAAAAAAACCCTGCCAAAGACTCCTGGCAACTTCTCACCGCAAATGACAACTCCTGTTCCCCAACGTAGAACACAGGGGGTCTGCCACTGGACAAGGATGCTATTCAGAGAATGCAAAGCACTTCCTCACCTCTCCTCCAATCAGAGACTACTTTGCATTCATTGAGAAAAAAGCAAAGTGAGCTCTAATTGGTGCTCACACCAAGTGGCCAATCTCCAAGTTGGACAATGGGCCAGATTCTCGTAGAACTGCGGCGGCCTAACGTATCTCCTTTACGTTACACCGCCGCAAGTTTTACGGGCAAGTGCTTGATTCACAAAGCACTTGCCTGTAAACTTGCAGCGGCGTAGCGTAAAGTCCACCGGCGCAAGCCCGCCTAATTCAAATGATCCATGTAGGGGGCGTGGATCATTTAAATTAGGCGCGTTCCCGCGCCGATCGTACTGCGCATGCTCAGTCTCGAATTTTCCCGCCGTGCATTGCGCGAAATTACGTCGCAAGTACGTCATTGGTTTCGATGTTAACGTAAATGGCTTCCAGCGCCATTCACGGACGACTTACGCAAACGACGTAAAATTTTCAAATTGCGACGCGGGAACGACGGCCATACTTAACATTGAGTACGCCACCTAGGGGGCATGTTTATCTTTACGCCGCGTATCTCTTACGGAAACGACGTAATCACTACGACGGGCAAGCGTACGTTCGTGAATCGGCGTAACTAGTCATTTGCATATTCTACGCCGACTGCAATGGAAGCGCGACCTAGCGGTCAGCGTAGATATTGCACCCTAAGATACAACGGCGCTGGCCGTCGTATCTTAGGCATGTTTAAGTGTATCTCAGTTTGAGAATACACTTAAACATACGACGGCCTTAGATTCGGACTTACGTCGGAGTATCTGCTGATACGCCGGCGTAATTCTATGTGAATCTGGCCCAATGTAACTATGTAAAAAATGCCATAGCTGGAATTCTTCTTTAGTTTTAACCCTGGTCAACCTGTTCTTTTCTTCTTTTTTTTTTTACCTTTTGGCTTTTGAATACCGTATTTGCCGGTGTATAAGGTGACCGTGCGTATAAGAAGACCCCCTAATTTTACAGTTTTTTAAGATTTATAGCCTGTACTCACCGTATGAGACGACCCCCCTTCCGAGGCTTTCGTCGCTTTATATTTCTTCCTTCTGGAGCCATATTCTTCTTCCTTCTTGCTGGAGCAGGAGCCAATCACAGCGAGCGATGTATTCTATTAATGAATACAAAGCCTTCTTGGATTGGCAGAGGCTGTAACATCATTAGCCCACTCCTCTCTGACTCTCAAAGCCAATCCGAGCATGGCTACTGTATGTAGCCTGCTCAGATTGGCCGAGGTTGTTACTCCAATTCGAGCAGGCTCTGTATTCATTTGAATACATCGCTCACCGGGATTGGCTAAGCGGTATATACTGTATGTACCCGAAGCTACATTCAGTATTACTGCACATCCAGCAGGCATCCGAGCAGCTGACCCAGCGTATAAGACGACCCCTGCTTTTTGGCCAGTTTTTTTTTATTAAAATGTAGTCTTATACGCCAAAAAAAACAGTATGTAGAAACCACCAAAAAAAAAGCAATTTTTTCCCATACCCCAAAACAACTATTTGCAAATATTAAGAGCATTGCAGACCTTTTGGGGTAGATCCACAAAGAAATTACGCCGGCGTATCTATTGATACGCCGGCGTAATTTCAAAATTCCCGCGTCGTATCTTTGTTTTGAATCCTCAAAACAAGATACAACGGCACCTCGGCTAGATCCGACAGGCGTACGTCTTCGTAGATGCAATTTTTTGGCGGCCGCAAGGTGGCGCTCCCGTCGTAATCCGCGTCAAGTATGCAAATTAGCTATTTCCCGCGATCCACAAACGTACGTCGTTTTTTTTTCCGTCGTTTGCGTTCGGCTTTTTCCGGTGTATAGTTAAAGCTGCTATACTGAGGCGTACTCAATGTTAAGTATGGCCGTCCTTCCCGCGTACAATTTTTAATTTTTTACGTCGTTTGCGTAAGTCGTTCGCAAATAGGAATTTGCGTCGAATGACGTTACCGTCGTAAGCATTGGCGGGTTCCGGTTTAATTTCGAGCATGCGCACTGGGATACCCCCAGGGACGGCGCATGTGCAGTTCCAAAAAAACGTTGTTTACGTTGGGTCACAACGTATTAACATAAAACACGCCCCCATTAGATCCATTTGAATTCCGCGCCCTTACGCCGCGAGAGATACACTACGCCGCCGTAACTTACGGCGCAAATTCGTTGAGGATTCAAACCAAAGCAAAGTAAGTTACAGCCCGGCGCAGATGTATGTGGATCTGCCCCTTTGGCTATAGTTACAGAATTTTGCTACTCATGTTAGAGTTTTAGCAATAACCACTGATATGATTGTCAGTCACATATCTAACAAACATTTCACGCAGAAAGGGACAAGACCATGCAAAATAAATAATACATTCCTAAACAACTGACCAGTAAAGCAATTTAGGAAATGTTTAAATAATTGTAATAATTAATTAAATAATATATTTTTTTTAATGAATCTTTTACCATTACTTGTAGAATAATAGCAGTAGGACCATTCTAAACTTGTATGTTATTTAGTCCACATAAATGAACAGTACAGTAGTGCAATCTAATAGCAGTAGAAGAAATATCACAGACCATCCATTATTCCGATATTAATAATATGATCCTTTGCCAAAAAATATTCCTGATTACTAGCTTCCTAAAATAGTCATATGTGTTCAAGGAATTTGAATAAACCATTATATCATTTTTTCCAAGAACACAAAACATTTCCTTGTTTAGCTGAAAGATTTTGTGACCGTTACACGTTAATGTCATCTATGCAGTGAAACAAGGAGATAATGGACTTACAGACATCAGATGATACAGAGAAATACAACTGCATATTGTCAACATATTGATGAAAACAGATACTTTTAGATTAATTTGGGTAATATAAGCTTATGTACATTAACTGAGAAATGGCATACAAATTAGGCATTTATGCAATTTATAAGATATTGCAGAAGTCTTAGAAATTTAAATACGAATTGCAAAATAGGTTTACAAAGCTTACATAATACCGAGGCTAGAAACCAAGGGCCAAATCCTCAGCCAGGCGGCGTAACTTAACTTTCAGCAGTTAAGTTACACTGACTTAAAGTTTTTACCTAAGTGCCTGATCCTCAAAGCACTTACGTAAAAATTTCAAGCCGTGTAAGTTAAGTGCCGCCGTCGTAAGGCGTTCCTCCTCTCCGGGGGGCGTTTACAATTTAAATGAGGCGCGCTCCCGCGCCGGCCGTACTGCGCATGCGTGTGACGTCATTTTCCCGACGTGCATCGCGCGAACGTAATTGACGCCGGGCGGCTTTGTGGATTGCGACGGGTGAAAAAAAGACGCGCCGGGAAAACAAATAATTATAAAAAAAAAAATGACAGCGTCGCTCGGCATGCATTCCTGAGGGAGAACTCCATGCCAATTTTCAATGAAAAAAACGGCATGGGTTCCCCCCCAGGAGCATACCAGGCCCTTAGGTCTGTTATGGGTTGTAAGGAGACCCCCCCTCCGCCGAAAAATTGACGTAGGGGGTCCCCCTACAATCCATACCAGACCCGTATCTAAAGCACGCTACCCGGCCAGCCAGGAAGGGAGTGGGGACGAGCGAGCGCCCCCCCCCTCCTGAGCCGTGCCAGGCCGCATGCCCTCAACATGGGGGGGTTGGGTGCTCTGGGGCAGGGGGGGCGCACTGCGGGCCCCCCCACCCCAGAGCACCCTGTCCCCATGTTGATGAGGACAGGACCTCTTCCCGACAACCCTTGCCATTGGTTGTCGGGGTCTGCGGGCGGAGGCTTATCGGAATCTGGGAGTCCCCTTTAATAAGGGGGCCCCCAGATACCGGCCCCCCACCCTAAGTGAATGGATATGGGGTACATCGTACCCCTATCCATTCACCTGTAGGCAAAAAGTAAAAGTTAATAAACACACAACACAAGGCTTTTTAAAATATTTTATTATTCTGCTCCGGACGCCCCCCCTGTCTTCGTTATTAGCTCAATTACCAGGGGGGGCTTCTTCTTCCACTCTCCGGGGGTCTTCTCCGCTCTCCGGGGGTCTTCTCCGCTCTCCGCGGGGGGTTTCTGCTTCCGCTCTCCGGGGGGGGCTTCTCTGGACTCCGGGGGGCTTCTTCCATCTTCTCCCCTCTTCCGCTCTTTACTCGGAGAACCCCGGTTCTTCTGCAGCTCTCCGGTGCCTTCTTCTTCAGCGCTGGCTGCCTGCTATGTTTGTGTGTTAGCTCGATTTCTAACAGGCAGCCGGCGCGGTCTTCTGTGACGTCATCTTCTCTTCTGGTCTTCTCCCCTCTTCCGATGTTGCCTCGTCGCCTGTTGTCGCTGTAATGATGGAAGCGCGCCTTGCATCACATTTATATAGGCATCACCGTCCCATCATGCTCCGGTAGGTACCCACGTGGTGGGTGCACGTGGGTAGGCACCCACCACGTGGGTACCTGCCGGAGCATGATGGGACGGTGATGCCTATATAAATGGGATGCAAGGCGCGCTTCCATCATTACAGCGACAACAGGCGACGAGGCAACATCGGAAGAGGGGAGAAGAACAGAAGACCCTGACGTCACAGAAGACCGCGCTGGCTGCCTGTTTGAAATCGAGCTAACACACAAACATAGCAGGCAGCCAGCGCTGAAGAAGAAGGCACCGGAGAGCTGCAGAAGAACCGGGGTTCGCCGAGTCAAGAGCGGAAGAGGGGAGAAGATGGAAGAAGCCCCCCGGAGTCCGGAGAAGCCCCCCCCGGAGAGCGGAAGCAGAAACCCCCCCGGAGAGCGGAGAAGACCCCCGGAGAGCGGAGAAGACCCCCGGAGAGTGGAAGAAGAAGCCCCCCCTGGTAATTGAGCTAATAACGAAGACAGGGGGGGCGTCCGGAGCAGAATAATAAAATATTTTAAAAAGCCTTGTGTTGTGTGTTTATTAACTTTTACTTTTTGCCTACAGGTGAATGGATAGGGGTACGATGTACCCCATATCCATTCACTTAGGGTGGGGGGGCCGGTATCTGGGGGCCCCCTTATTAAAGGGGACTCCCAGATTCCGATAAGCCTCCGCCCGCAGACCCCGACAACCAATGGCAAGGGTTGTCGGGAAGAGGTCCTGTCCTCATCAACATGGGGACAGGGTGCTCTGGGGTGGGGGGGCCCGCAGTGCGCCCCCCTGCCCCAGAGCACCCAACCCCCCCATGTTGAGGGCATGCGGCCTGGCACGGCTCAGGAGGGGGGGGGGCGCTCGCTCGTCCCCACTCCCTTCCTGGCTGGCCGTGTAGCGTGCTTTGGATACGGGTCTGGTATGGATTGTAGGGGGACCCCCTACGTCAATTTTTCGGCGGAGGGGGGGTCTCCTTACAACCCATAACAGACCTAAGGGCCTGGTATGCTCCTGGGGGGGAACCCATGCCGGTTTGGAATTTACAAATTGCCGTGGAGTTCTCCCTCGGGAATGCATACCAAATGCCGTCGCTTGAATGGGCCTTTACAAGGTGTGACTAACTTTACACTTTGTAAAAGCAGCCCTAGTTTTACACCAGGCAAACTAACACTTACGGCGAAAAAACTAGGCACAAAAGCTTTGAGGATCGCCCTAAGTGCTAATTTGCATACTAACAGAGGCATTTCGACTCGAAATGCCCCCAGTGGCAGATGCGGTACTGCATCCTAAGATCCGGCAGTGTAAGTCCCTTACAGATGTCGGATCTTCTGCCTAACTTAGGAAAACTGCTTCTGAGGATCAGTTCCAAAGTTAGAACCAGAGATACGACGGCTTACGCCGGAGTATCTCTTCTGTGGATTTGGCCCCAAATCCACATTTATAATGACTTTAAAGCGGAGTTCCACCCAACAACGTAACCTCCGCTTTTCGGAACCCTCCCCCCCTCCGGTGTCACATTTGGCAACATTCAGGGGGGAGGGGGGAGCAGATACCTGTCTAATACAGGTATTTTGCTCCCACTTCCAGGCATAGATACCCGAGCCACCCGCGGGTATCTACGCCACTTCCTTCGCCCCACCGCTGTCTTCTGGGAGACACACAGGTCCCAGAAAACAGCAGGGACCAGTGGGATCGCGCAGCACGAGTCGCGTATGCGCAGTAGGGAACCACGAAGTAAAGCCACAAGGCTTCACTTCCTGTTCCTCTTACCGAAGTTGGCGGCGGCAGCACCTGATAGCTTGGCTTCGGGTGCTGACATCGTGGGTGCCCTGGACAGGTAAGTGTCCTTATTTTAAAAGTCAGCAGCTGCAGTATTTGTAGCTGCTGACTTAAAGCGCAATTCCGCCTTTTTTTTTTTTTTTTAAGTCCAATAGCTGTAAAGGCAGGCATATTCCCTTTACAATGCTAGATGGACGAGTGGTAATCACATTTTGAGAGTATTCACTATATTTTTCCTTTATTGGCACAAATAATTTTAGCACTACAAACAATTTGTCGGTAGATAAGAACTGATGAAATCTGATATGGAAAAATAATCTACTTTATTAGCAAAAATATTAATAATAATAACTTTGATTTTTTTTTAAGTTTGAGTCAGATGTATGAAATTTGATTTCCTATGATGCTACATTCCTTCTCAGTAGATATAAAGAAATTACAGAATGAACTGATGGCTTTATGCAGGGCTTAACATCCCTTTTCAGTTTTAGAATGATAATTACATTCTGCAAGAGCATTAAATGTACCTAATACAGAAGCCTAACTACCAATCAGTGGTATTGCCTCATTATTACTATGAATTTAGTCAGTCAAAAATTGACACACACTCACACACCACTGCTACTCTGCACAGTCTGGCAGTTGACAACCCTATTTCCCGATTCAGCTTTGCAGCCTCCTAGGTCAGTTCTTTACCTCTAGCTTGCTGACTGGAACTGAGCCAGATCATTCACAATGCAACCTAGGCAGGACGCTTGGGCCAAGCTACAACCTACTTGCTTCTGTAATAAACAAGGACACTAGCGATGGGTTGTGCACCTGCCTGTCACTTCACAAAAGAGGATGCACTTCTAGGTAGGTGTTGTCTGATGAGACCAGTGGCGTAGCGTGGGTTAGGGATGAGCCGAACACCCCCCGGTTCGGTTTGCAGCAGAACATACGAACAGGCAAAAAATTTGTGCGAACACCGTTAAAGTCTATGGGATACAAACATGAACAATTAAAAAAAATGATTTTTTTTTAAAGGTTAATATGCAAGTTCTTGTTAAAAAATAAAAATGTTTGGGGACCTGGGTCCTGCCCCAGGGGACATGTATCAATGCAAAAAAAACTTTTTAAAAACGGCCATTTTTTCGGGAGCAGTGATTTTAATAATGCTTAAAGTGTAACAATAAAAGTGAAATATTCCTTTAAATTTATACCTGTGGGATGTCTATAGCATGCATGTAGAGTAGCGCATGTTTCCTGTGTTGATAACAGTCCCTGCACAAAATGACATTTCTAAAGTAAAAAAAGTCATTTAAAACTCACGACTATAATGAATTGTCGGGTCCCGGCAATAAAAGTCATTGAAAAAAACGCCATTACCAGGCCCTTTGGGTCTTGGATGAATATTAAGGGGAACCCGGAACCAAAATAAAAAAAATGCGTGGGTGCCCCCCCAAATTCCATTACCAGGCCCTTCAGGTCTGGTATGGATATTAAGGGGAACCCTGCGCTAAATAAAAAAAAATGGCGTAGGGGTTCCCTCCAAAACCGTACCAGGCCACATGCCCTCAACATGGGGAGGATGTCCCCTGCCAGGTTGCGTGCTCGGATAAGGGTCTGGTATGGATTTTTGGGGGGAACCCCACGCCATTTTTTTTTATTTTGGCGCAGGGTTCCCCTTAAAATCCATACCAGACCTGAAGGACCTGGTAATGGAATTTGGGGGGACCCCCACGCATTTTTTTTTATTTTGGTTCAGAGTTCCCTTTTATATTCATACCAGACCCAAAAGGCCTGGTAATGGACTGGGGGGCAACTCATGCCGTTGTTTTTCAATTACTTTTATCTGTATTGCCGGGACCCAACAATTCATTATAGCCACGGGCAGTTTTAAATTACTTTCTTTCCTTTAGAAATGTCATTTTGTGCAGGGACTGTTATAAACACGGGAAATATGCACTACTTTACAGGCATACTATAGACACCCCCAGGTACGAAATTTTAAGGAATATTTCACTTTTATTGTTTCACTTTGAGCATTATTAAAATCACTGCTCCCGAAAAAGCACCAGTTATTAAAACTTTATTTTGCATTCATACATGTCCGCTGGGGCAGGACCCATTTCCCCAAACACTTTTTATGACAATAACTTGCATATTTTAACTTTTAAAATTAGCACTTTTGATTTCTCCCATAGACTTTTAAATTTCGAATTTGCCGTTAACACCCCAAATTGTTCGCTATTCGGTGAACGGGTGAACAGCCAATGTTCGAGTCGAACTCATGTTCGAACCAAACCTAAAGCTTATCCCTAGTGTGGGTTGTCAGCGCCTGGGGCAAGGCAAGTCATTTGTTCCCCCTAACCCATAAACTTTTAGATACCCCCACCCTGATCACATCCCCAGATACCTCCCCCACTCTGATCACACATTTCAGATACACACCCACTCTGGTCACACCCCCAAGATTTCTTCACTCTGATAACACCCCCAGATACCCCCCTTCCACATTCCTTCACCCTGATCACACCCCCAGATTTCCCTTCACTCTGATCATACTACCAGATTCCTCCAATCTGATCACACCGACAGGTCCCCCCCCATCCCTCCACTCTAATCACACCTCCAGATCCCCCCCACTCTGATCACACCCCCAGATACCGCACCCCATCACTCAGCTCTGATCACACCTCCAGATACTTCCACTTTGATCCCACCTCCACATACCCCACCAGATCCCTCCACTCTGATCACACCCCCCCAGATAACCCCTCGCCATCACACACACAATCCCCCCACATGTCACAGGCCCTGCAGCACCAGGGACAGCAGGGTTAGCTGAATATCTCCAGCAGGACCTCCAGTGGTGGCGGCAGCTGCAGCAACCAGCAGGGAGCCTCCTCAACTCTGACCTCCTCCTCGCTGGCACCCCCAGCCGAGCCGGGGATATGCCCACCACTCTGTCCTCCTCTGCATGCTTGAATCCATTCCACCTGTTTTTTTTTGGTGACAGCAGCTAAACAGCAGGTAAGCTAAAACCTCCATATTGCACCCTCTCTCCCACCATGTGCAGCATGGAGATCTTATCAAGTGGCTGGGGATTTGGATTTTACTGATCCCCCCCCCCATGCTGCCACCCTAAGGTCTTAAAAAATAGGCCTTAGGGTGGCACCGTCCTGTCTACGCTCCTCTAAATCTTGCGCCTAGGGAGACCAGACCGGCTGCCCCCACGCTACACCACTGGATGAAACCGTTATTGCCAGTAGAGACAATGCATATGAGATAGCTTTAGAATGGAGTGGGGTGCCAAAGCTTCTACCTTTCCGCCCAATCTGCCCTAATTTGTCTGCACTGGACAAGGAATCAGTATCAACACCCGACTGAATAATAGTCAAATGAGCAGGAAGCTGATAAGGGAAGTTGTAAGGAGACACATTTAATTTAAAATGACTATACAAAGACATTTAGAAGCTATGTCTCAGTTTATAAATCTGTATATATAAATATATAATTGTGGAAGGTACAATATGCAATTTATTGGATTGAGATATTCTATTCTCTGAATCTCAGGACACACTTAACAACAACGGTGGATTCATTTCTCAGAGTGACAGCTGGGCAGATCCTGAGAGAAATGAGACCGGTGAGAGCGTTAGACTCTTTGCATGTGTATCTATTTCTACTTTCATGGTGTTCCTCATTTGTGTTGTTTTACTGCATCTTTAATTTAGAGGTTAATCTTTCCTCTGTGTTAAGAAAATCAGTCAGCTTCGAATGGATTGATCATATTCCCTCTTTCTGTGATGACACATCTCTTCCCTAATACCATATCTCCTTTTGCTTGGACATATCTCTAGCTATTTGAACAAAACTGCAGTCTGCATGCGTGTCATTTCCAGAAGCTCTTTCCCTATTTTCATATCATTTTGTATATTTAGTGTTCCTCTGTAAAATTATGTATTAATACATCTTCTTAAATCTACAGAACTGGTATCTCATACCCAGGTTACTCAATGCGACATTGACTCTCACAAAGAAGCTGACAACAATGAAACAGAGCTGGAAAGGGAAGAAGACATTGATTTGTCTAGGTTAGCACCTGAAAGCAATCACCATTCCAGCCATGTTGACCCATGGCATTCAGGTGCTGGATTTAGGGTATCTACACCACCCCAAGAGAATGTGGAGGATCTAAGTCCTGATCAGAGAGAGAGCACAAGGGGTCATCCATCCAATTCTTCCAATGAAACTACATCTCCATCTTCAGATCCTGGTATTGAGGCAGATCTCACCAGTAGAAATCGATTTATGCCACCTGGACACAGCATCCAGGATCTAAGCTCTCCTGGCTCTGATTCAGATATAGAAGGAGAAATAGAAGCAGCTTTTGCTTGTGAGGGTGGAAGGCTTGTGGGCAACATGATCTCATCAATATCAGAAACAGAGCTTGATTTGACTAGCGAGTCAAGCAGTGGACGGTCCTCTCACCTCACCAATTCCATTGAAGAGGCTAGTTCCCCAACCTCTGATCCAGAACCAGATCCAGTGGGAGAAGGAGGCCTTCAAGGTCTAAAAGACTCTATTTTGCTTGATAAGGAAGATGAGAGAGGTCCTATAATGATGAAGCCTGAAGAGAAATACAGTACATGGCACATAAATGAAGAAAGTTTGGGCCGGGTGGAAGCTGATAAAAATAAAGAACGTAGTCTGGAAAGTATTCGAAGATCCTTTTACTTACCAGTTGGTCCCAAGATATTGCCAGAGACAGATGTAAACAGTGAGTATGACTCAGACTCAGAATCTGAAGCTGATCTGAGCGAAGATTCAGATTCTCCTTGGCTGCTTAGTAATCTGGTTAATAAGATGATTTCTGAAGGTTCATATCCTATAACCTGCCCAGATGAATGCCTTCAGAGGCAGACAAGCCCATCCTGTGACACCCTTTCTCCTGCCTCTGAGTTAGATCATGAGACTGTTGGACAAGAGATAGATGCTGACCTTTCTACCCCCAATGATTCCCCAAAAGAAGTGGCCGAAGAGCAACAGAGCATAGAGCTGGTGGATATGGAGACTCTGCAACACTCCCTGAGCCATCATGGTAGAGAAGAAAGTGGCCCTGGTTTGTATGTCCTACATGATTCACGTGACACTGTTACTCCAATCTTTGAAGGACTTCCCCGCCATCTGGAGGAATTATCTCATACAGCTAAATGTCGTTCTCAATCCCCGGGGCATCAAATTGAAAAGAAACCTTGGTCTAGGACAGAAGAAATTTTACAGGAACAAAGGGATGGCTGGGATATTGACCGTGACTTGGATTCTGGAATTCTGGAAGATAATGATCTTTGTGATGATCTCTGTCAAGAAGTGGACCAAAATCAGCCAACAATGGACATTTCAACAGCTAAAACGAACCGTGGCTTTAACCTACAATATTCTGTTGAAGATGATGAAGACATTCCTTACTACAGAAGCCTGAAGGGTTCTCCCTACCAGAATTGCATGGACGAAGAATCTTTTATGGAGAACCATACAGCTGAACCACGGCTTCTGGATGACTCTTTGGCTTATGATTCAATGAAATACACACTGGTGGTGGATGAGCACACTCAACTGGAACTGGTTAGCCTTCAGAGATGTACTTCAATATTAAGTGATGGTAGTGACCTCTTGAGAGCTTGTGATAATTGTGATTTGGAGGAAGATGAATTTGGAGATGAAGTTGAAGTTCAAGAACACGAATCTTCATCAGAAGACTCATCACCAGAGCCCAATATGCCTTTTTCCAAGAAGTTCCTCAATGTCTTTGTAAACAGCACATCACGGTCATCAAGTAAGTTTTTTTTTTTACATATAATCTGAATACTTGCTATCCTTTCACACTTTTTTTTCCTTAAAGGAGTTGTAAAGGAAACATTATTTTTTTTGCTGAAATTACTGTTTACAGGGTATAGAGACATAGGGCCAGATTCACAGAGAACTTACACCGACGTATCTATTGATACGCCGCGTAAGTCCTCGGATGCGCCGTCGTATCTATGCGCTTTATTTAGGAAACAAGATACGCCTGAATTTTAGCTTGATACGACCGACGTAAGTCTCCTACGCCGTCGTATCTTGGGTGCATATTTACGCTGGCCGCTAGGGGCGCTTCCGTTGATATACGCATTGAATATTTAAATGACCTAGATACGCCGATTCACGAACGTACTTGCGCCCGTCGCAGTAAGCTACGCCGTTTACTTAGGGCGTACGTACGGCGTAAGTTTACCCCTCATAAACCAGGGGTAAGGCATGTTAAGGTATGGACGTCGGAAACGTCGGAACAGCCGTCGTATTTTACGTTGTTTATGTAAGTCGTACGTGAATGGGGCTGGGCGTAGGTTACGTTCACGTCGTACGCATTGATCCGTTGTATCTTAGGGAGTATATGCAACGGGATTCAGAGCATGCGCGCGCATGCGCCGTTCGTACGGCCATGCATTTACATGGGGTCACGATTCATTTTAATACAACACGCCCACTACCTGCCTACTTTAAATTAGGCGGGCTTACGCCGGCCCATTTACGTTACGCCGGCGTAAATATGGGAGCGAGTGCTTTCTGAATACTCAGCTTGCCTCTCAATGTTACGTCGGTGTAGCGCATATGAGATGCGCTACGCCGGCTCAAATATACGCAAATGTACCTGAATCTGGCCCATAATAGTTAACTGATTCCTTTTAAAAATGATTAAAAATAGATAAAAATCAATCATATAATGTACCTACAGTTTCAGTTTCGTTTTTGCATGTTTCCTGCTTCTCTGCTGCACAGAGCCAATACAGGGCAGTGATGGTTTGGAAAACCAAACTGATTGGTGTTGAGGGGTTTTAGACACACAGTTATCACACCTCCTTGATTAGTGACCACAGAGAGAAAGCTCCCTTTCATCAGGAAACAGACAACCAGGAAGTGTTCAGAACAGAGAAGGATTAGAGCAAAATGAACAATGAGGACATGAAACCAGGACTGCAGTAAGGTAAAGGAAGCTATTTAGCTAAAAAAAAAATCCTTTAGTGACCCTTTAAATTTTTACTGTAGAGCTATGCATAAGCCACCAGATCCAAGCTACTGGTTCACAGAAACAGCGAGTAGCGGTGCTGTGATGGTTCACTGGTCATTGTGCTGTTTTTATGTCCTGCAGATTCATTAATCTAATGAAGCAAAAGGAAGTGACTTAGTGCAAATTCTAATTTTGGCTTTCAATCAGAACAAGGTATCATATTGGGTGGTATGGGTTTCTTTACTTCAGAAGTTAAAGAAGTTTTGTATGTTACGGCCTAGCAATATTAAAGTCAGCCTTCTACTATAACGTTTTTTTTACCAGATGTGTAAAAGTTATAACCTCTGTCAGGTTTTATAAATGTCTGTGCATTCATGGGGGTGTTTTCTCGCATAGGGGGTAGAACTGTAACAGAAACATTATAATGATAGATCTCCTTTAAACCCTATCAACCCTATCAACTTACACTTGCCAAGCCCCACCTCTTTCTGACAAGATTCAAAAGTTAGGTATGTAGAAGATTCTGATGTTACAGCAATGTTCTGGGATGATATAAGGTATTGAAGCCTATCACATGTAACTTAGGCCTTAAAGTGATTGTAAAGGAAAAAAATGTATTATAAAAAAACATGTTATACTTACCTGCTCTGTGCAATGATTCCTCCTCTTCTCGGGTCCCCCACCTGCGCTCTGGGCCTTTCCTCCTTGTCAAGTGCCCCCATAGCAAACTTCTTGCTGTGGAGGCACTCGTGCGTTCTCGCTCCCGAGCTGGCTCTCTGCGACCATAACACACAGAGACTGTGCCTCAGCCCTGCCCCTCACTCCCCCCTTACTGGCTGTGATTGACAGCAGCGCGAGACAATGCCTCCTGCCAGAGCCAGGACAAGGACATTTAGCTCCCAGGGCAAAGATGCCAAACTGCGCCCCTCCCCCCTTTAGGTTTAACAGCCTTGTAACAGAAGCAATTGTCACAAGGCACCCCCATCCCTGCAATAAATCATTGCGCCCAGGGCAGCTTCCCTCTTGTCCACCCCTTGTCCCAGCCCTGCTGTTGCTTCTTGGCCAATCAGGAGGGAGAGACCCAGGAGAACCTCGGGACTCATGCACATCGCTGGTGTGAGATCGGGCTTAGATAAGTATTAGGGGGGCTGAGAAGAAAGCTACACACTGAAGGTTTTTTACCTTCATGCATAGAATGCATGGAGGTATAAAACCATCAGCCTTTACAACCACTTTAACAAGACACTTCTCTTTAACAAGACACTACATTTTAGATACCCGTTAAAACCAGTACATTATCTATCTCCCCCACTCTTCAGCATAACATAATTTGTTTACTACTAAATATCAGCATTTATAATGCAAGCCTAAAACTGCTACATGATTATCATAAGGACATAAATCACATTCACTACAGCAAGGATGGTAATGCCTGATTTCTAAAAGGGATTTGCCCACTTTCAGCATCACTTGCAGTGATTAGACTACATTGGGTTTCCTTGTAAGCAATAACACGTGCTTCCAACCATTGTCTTTAAAGCAGAGTTCCACCCAAAAATGGAACTTCTGCTTTTCATGCTCCTCCCCCCCTTCGGTGTCATATTTGGCACCTTTCAGGGGGAAGGGGGGAGCAGATACCTGTATAATACAGGTTTTTGCTTCCACTTCTGGCGATAGATCGCCGCAGAATCTGCACCATGTCCGGCACCTCCTACGCCCCCCTGCTGTCTTCTGGGAGACACATAGATCCCAGAAGACAGCAGGGATCAGTGAGGACGCGCAGCGCGACTCGCGCATGCGCAGTAGGGAAACAGGCTATGACGCCGTAAGGCTTCACTTCCTGATTCTCTTACTGAAGATGTCGGCACCTACACTCGGGAGCCGAGGGACAGAACGGCTTCGGGTGAGGACATCGCGGGCGCCCTCGATAGGTAAGTGTCCTGATATTAAAAGGCAGCACCTGCAATATTTGTAGCTGCTGACTTTTGTTGTATTCCTTTTTTTGGCGGAACTCTGCTTTAAGAAAAAGTATTACACTGCACATGTGCAGCACTGACTGGTGTTAGAGGCACAAAAATGGACCTGAGGATAGACCGATGTCTTTCTGTCTATCATTCCTTTTGAATCACATAATGTTTAGGTCAATGTGAAAGCAGGCAAAGAAAATACCTTTTAATCTGTCTGTGAACTTGGCCTTACAGGTTTCTATTTTCCAAACCATGTTTTTTTGGGTGTTTTCCATAGGCACTGAATCATTTGGACTATTCTCTTGTGTTTTAAATGGAGAAGAGCGAGAACAGACACACCGAGCTGTTTTCAGGTGAGACATTCTTGCTTTTAGTGCAATGTTGTTTAGTTGTACAAGGAAACAACTGCTTATTGCTTTTTTATTTCAAATATGGTCCTACTAACATTTGAATCAAACTATAAGGGCATGATGAGCTGGATGTTTCTTGTGAACTTGTTTCACTCCCAAACCATTCTGAATAAAAATACGTGTCAGCACTGTGTGGTACCTACATGGAGACCCCAAATCCCTCCTTTGCACTTCAAAGTATTCAGATCACCAAAAACGGCGATTCTAAATACTGTTTTTTTTTAAATGGCGACTTTGGCAGCCGAGTAAACCAAAAGTTATGTCATGACGTCACTTCAGTGTTTACACATAGGAGACTGGAAGGAAGCAGTTTTTGGCTTCCTTCCAGTCTCACTCTAGCCAACAGAAGTGCCAGATCGTGGATCGGGTCTCCCGTGGGATGGGAGGCCCAGGAAGAGCTGCGGGAGGGGGTGACGTCCCATCCTGCTCCTTCGGGATAACAGCCGAGCGGCTTTTAGCCACATCGGTTGTTAACCCTGAATAGCCGACCAGCCGCTCAGAAAAACGGCAGCTGCATGCATCATCCCAGTATAACCCCTTAAAGCCGAGGCCGCATATGTGCGTACGGTCGGTGCTAAGGGGTTAAGCTCTTAAAGCATACCCATTTTTCCTCAGTGTTTTTTATTCTTACAATTTTAGCCCATTTAGTATCTTCCAGCAAGGATCGTAGTTTAGGGAAGTTGACTAGTTTTGAAATTCAGTGTCGTTGTATTCCTCTTATGTTTCCTATTTGTGTGATTTATGCTGAAACTTATTGACCTGTGATCGCTGTTTCCTAAATTGCCCCATATTTCCACATCCGTGATCAGGTCTGTATTGTTGGTAATCAGTACATCTAATTTCTTGTTGGTGCATTTACCATCTGACCCATGAAATTGTCCTGCAAGACATTTAGGAAATGGCAAACTTTATGCGAATGCGCGGTTCCTTCCACCCAGTCTATTTCTGGATAATTAAAATCTCCCATTATAATGACACTTCCCATCCTTGCCGCTAATCCAAACTACAATAGGGGGTCCGCCTCCCCTCCTCCCTTTGGTTATGGGGCCTATAGCATACTCCCAGTATTAATTTCCCCTTAGTAGCTCTACCCATAAGGATTCCACCTCTTCCCTTGCTCCATTAGTGATGTCGTCTCTTTACATTCACTTGTACATCATTTTTGATATACAGGCATACCCCCTTCCCCTTTTTTACCCTCCCTATTCCTGTGATATAGGGAATACCCTTGTTCTTAGGTTTAAATAGCCCTTGAAAACATGTATATCCCCTGGACTAAAGTACCCTCTAAAATGTAACCATCCACTCACTGAACACTTAATACCTTAAGCCTAACTTGAGCCTTTAGTTTCCTTACCACGTAACCCTTAAAGTAGAACTAAAGTCCACAATGCTTACCTTTCCTTCAACAGTGTAATGTCCTGTGCCATCATCTTCTTCCCAACTTCTTCAAGGTGCTAGGCTGTGACTGTCTTCATTGGCCGACGCAGGACAATGTCTCTCCTGTGCATGCACAGGGGTTCAGTCATCCCAGCACACAGGATCTGTGCCAGAATGTACACTAAGAGTACATTCAATAGAAGACTGCATGCAGGCAGGTTGGGTTATTTTTATTGCAGAAGAGAGATTTCACGGCTTCACTGTACTTGTGGAATCCTTGCCCTTAGACGTGGCTCCATTTGTTGCTAGGATGCTTACAGTGGTCTGGAGAGTTATGATAACTAGCTAGAATCTGTAGCACCAAGACTCTTCCACTCTGCCCTCTCCCTGTGACAGCAATGGTAGAGCTGGCCCTAATCACAGGTGTGGGTGTCCCCCAAGGGGGGACACAAAGAGCTAGGAGATTTTCCTGGTTGTCTCTAGTGGTTAGAGTGAATATGACTCAGTGGTTAGCAGTAATTTAATGAGTGACAGGAGAGCAAATACTTCCATTCCTACAGCTAACTACTTCATTGGAAGCAGTAAGGCATCTACTGACATCTAAGTGACCAGAAGTGATCTACCTGGAGAACTATGACCTGGGCTGTAGCTATGGGCCTGAACATAAAATACCCACAGGAGAGAATACCTTCACACCTCTATCAAGAAGTCAAGCTGATGCTAAATCAGATGATGCAACAAGGAATACTTGAAGCAAATAAGAGTGCATGGGCAGCTTCAATTGTCTTGGTGGGGAAGAAAAATCGCACACTCCACTTTTGTGTGCTGTCACCACAAGGAATGCCTATCCTCTTCCAGGTATTGAGGAATTTCTTGCTCCCCTTGGATAGACCACATTTTTCTCAATAATCAATATCATCGATGGCTATTGGCAGATCCCTGTCACCAAGGTAGAATGGCTGAAGACTGCTTTCATTATTCCCATGGTGTTGTGCCAGTTCAAAAAGATCCCATTTAGGCTGAACGACATGCCTTCCACATTCCAGAAGTCAATTCAACTCTGCCTTGGGGACATAAACCTGGAAATTATCCTGATTTATCTATATGATGTAGGGTTGTTTTCTTCCACATTTGAAAAACCATCTTACACACTTAAATGCTGTGTTGGTCTGGCTACACAAGAATGAGCTCAAACCCAAGAAATGTCATCTATTTAAATGTGACATTGAGTTCCTAGAACAATATTATCTCTAGATAAGACATAGCCTCTAATCCTGAGAAAGTAATAGCCATACAGTAATGTAGGCCCCCAATGACCATGACTTTTCTGGGACTGGCAGGATATCATAAGCATCTCATAAAAAATAAAAAAAGAAGCGCTTGCCCTAATGCAATGAACTTCTTTAATGATCAAAGATAAAATGACACATAAATGCACTCACATGCTCCAGGAATGACCCCAAGCTTATCACACACGTTTTGTAAGAATCCACCTCCAGAGCTTATGATATGGACACCACTGGATATAATCCACTTAGCTATGACTCCTCACCTTGTGCCTGTGTGTTGTAAAGAAATATGAAGAGCAGAGAGTCAACCACAACAGCGGTATATGTTTGGCAGCCACCAGAAATTCAGAGGACCAGCAATCATTCAATAGAGCAACGTTCCCCCGAAGAAGACTGTGTGGTTGCCATAGTTATAATATCAGAACTATGGCAACATACACAGCCTCCTTTGGCTCATAAAGAAGTTCATTGCACTAGAGCATGTGCTTCCCATTGTGTTTTTTTTATTAGACTGTCCACAGTCCTTGTTTAGACAATTAAAGGGATGGCTGCAAAAACCCTGATATAGTAAAGGATTCAATACTGATTCAGTTCTTTTTTTTGTTTGACCACACCTGAGCGCGAGAGTGGGATTAATGGTAAGCTGTAAACATCTCATCAAGCACTATGCCATGATTCAAAGCTCCCGCACGTAGGGTTAAAGGTTGTTGGATGAAATGCAATAAGGTTTGGTACAGCAGGAGGTGATTGACTTTTTTAAGCAGCAGTTTGTGTTGGCTCCCATGCTTGCTCACTACTTGCTAAGAACTGACGCCAGTACTCAGGGCCTCTCACAAGTACAAGGCAGCCAGGAGAAGATCATCACCATGCCAGTGAAAGCCTAAATGCAACCAAAAGGAACCCTGCAAACATCAGCTCCTTCAAGCTGAAGCTCTTGACCTTGGTGTGGGCAATCATATAACACTTTGCTGAGTACCTGGCAGAAGCCAAGTTTAAGATGAGGATTGGTAACATTCCATTGTTGTATCTTCAAACAGCTAAACTTGGGAAACTATAAACTAAGGTATCCACAAAACATTTACAGTGTGTGGGTCTCTTCTAGATGGTGTAAAAAATCCTGTTGACACTGTGTGGTCTGTTCATTGTCAAAGGGTACTGAGACCCAAATTCCACTTCTGACATGGCACACACATGACCCACTGGAAGTAATGATCATCGAAATTCTTTCTCTCAACATATCTGAAGACGGATACCTTCACATTCTAGTTATGCTGGACCATTTTGCCAAGTTTGTGGTTGCGGGATCATTTTGCCAAGTTTGTGGTTGCAGTACTATCTCTTGACCAAGACGGTCACCCAGGTTTGTCATCCTTTTGGCTGTCCACAGAAGATACATTCTGTTCAAAGACCCTGTTTTGAAAGTGAAGAATGGTGCCACTTACTAAGTATTAGAAAATTGTTCACTACTTCGTACCAACCACAAGGCAATGCGACATGTGAGAAGTTCAATTGCACCATATGTTCATGAGAAACTAAAGAATGGAACCCATAAATTAGCATTGTCATCTGGACTATGCAGCACATTGACAGGCCACTCAACCTACCATGTTATGCCAAGCATACCATGTTATGCTTGGCTATACTCCCCTTGTGGAGCCCTCCGACCATCCACTGAGGTGTCTTAAGCCAGACACGTCACCTCTTGTCATGCTGGATGTAACCAAGACTCAACCTCTTAGGCCTCGTACACACCAGCGGACAGTCCAATGAAAACGGTCCGCCGGACTGTTTTCATCTGACATGTCCGCTGGGAGATTTCAGGTCTGATGGTTTTTACACACCATCAAACCGAAATCCGCGCGGACAGACAGCACGGTGACGTGTCCGCGCCGTCACCACGACAATGACGCGGCGACGCCGGAAGGTCAAAGCTTCCACGCATGCGTCGATTCACTTCGACGCATGCGAGGGATGGCGGTCGATCGGACATGTACGGACGTGTACAGACGACCGAACATGTCCGACGGACAGACTTCCAGCGGACATGTTTCCTAGCATGCTAAGAAACATTTGTCCGCTGCAAAACGGTCGGCTGGACAAATGTCTGCTGGAAACCTGTCCGGTCGGCCATACACATGTCCGAACATGTCTGCTGAAACTGGTCCGCGGACCAGTTTCAGCAGACATGTTCGGTCGTGTGTAGGGGCCTTAGGAGCTCAAAGATACCTAACTTAGAGAGACCCCCTGTACACTTTGTGCAGGATGAATTTGAATGATCTGCAAAGATACCAAGGGACAGCAAGTTCAAATAGGGTAGAGTATAATGGACTGTTACTTACCAAGCTTAGATGCAGGCGCTAGTCACTTCCATTTCCTACAACTCCTTGGGTTCCTAGATACTTACAGGGATAACAAATTCCTTAGATTCTCTCCCTTAACAACTTATAAAGACCACACCTGATGAGCCAAAGGTAGCTTGGCAAGTGATCTGAGGCCAAGTGAGCTTCTCTCCACTGTCAGAATGAGCGTGCAGGCAGCCAGGAAGGCCTGTAGCTTCTCTGAAAAAAAAAAAACAGTTTCTGTGGGGAGCCCTTGCCTAATTGCTACCAGAGTGTGGCAGTTTCATTGGGTTTGCACTCTGTCCTTGGATCCCTCCAGCTATTCACTGGTTTTACTGGAGCTACCCTGGACCCTTGAGAGGAATTTGTATTATTTTGCATTATACGCATGCTCTTTGCCATCCTGAAATAGTTTTGTATTATTTCTTCTAACTTGCAACTGTAAGTTAACCGTAAGTTAAAGTTATTTTCTGTCTGATCGTTCAGCCAATTAATTATTCAATTAAACAATTAACTTGTGACCATGTACACATCAGGTGCACAGCCAATATGGTTCATTAAACTCTGCAAACACTATCAGGGCATCTCAGCTTGTTGGAGCTTGAACTAGAATGGCTTGTAAATTAACTTATTGATATTAGTAATCTCACTGATGGACATTATGGTTATCATAATAAAAAATTCTAAGTACAAGGGGACCGATTTGTAAAAAGTGTTGAAAATATGTCTATGTTATCTGTCTAACCAATGTTAGGTAATTAGTCTAATGAAGATTTGAAAGTAAAAGCTGTAATTTGATTTCATTGTACCAACAACAGGAATGACGCACACTGGAATACAAAAATATATTCTTCCCTTATTGAAGTTCACCTTTTCAGAAATCTAACACCGTACACCCTCCCCACGCCATCCCCATGTTGTACTTCCCTTGTGATGAGCTGTCAGTGCCCATTCAGCCAGTGCACTGGTTTGGGGATTTGAATTCCCCCCTTTTTTCCCTCTTCTTTCTGCAGAGCTTCACTCTGATCAGTCCCTGAAGCACTGCAGACAGACAAGGGAGAAGAGCAGGGATTGCTGCACCAGCTCTGTGGGCATTGACAGCTCATCACTCATGAAGGTAAGTTCAGCGTCCGGGGCGGAGGTGGAGAAGGTGTATGGTGATAGTTCACCTTTTTCATTTTTTTTTAAAAAGGTAAACTATCCCTTTAATCTAGCCAACACCTGAGATGTAATGGTGGAGTATGGAGCCTTATCTTAATTGAAGTGGCATGTTAAATATTTGACATTGGGTGGCATTTGATTTGTTGCCATGGGCAGTACATACAGTAAAGTATATTTTCTGCCTCCTGATTCCATAGATCAGACCCAAAGCCAAGTTACATATTCGTTATAGTATGAATTGTTTTAATTATTTAATTAATTGTTTCATGGCATCAGTTTAAGCCGTGTTTGAGATTATTCAGAATTTATGAGACTTGTAATTAATCTCCTTTTAAATTGGGTTTGACCTGCTGCAAGCAGGTTTTGAGTTCCCATATACTTTTATGGAAATGCAAAGCATGCTTCAAGTAAACAAAAGCCCGCCGACACGGGCCCTTAAACTAGCCACATAGCTTTAACTTCTGCTTTTTGTGTCCTTGCTACTTAGGTTTATTCCTCGTCATGAAGATGAGCTTGAACTAGATGTTGATGACCCATTACTGGTGGAATGTGAGGACGGTTCTTGGTGTCATGGCTATAACATGAGAACGGGAGAGAGAGGAATTTTTCCTTCATTTTATGCCCATGAGGTTGTCTGTCCTGTAAAAGAGAATGTTGGTAAGCAACATTTTTTTTTTTTAACAAGTGAAGTGATCTGCATAGTGTACATAATCTTATTCATAGGGTCTAGGGTGTGGTGGTAGATTGGGGACTGAAGAATCCTGGGGAGCTGACCACTGGACCCTGGAGTGTCCACCGAAAAAGAAAAGACCGGGAGATAGGAGAGCCCTTATAGTGTAGTAGATTAGTTCAGAAACAAAAATGCTTCCACAATAAAAGGACAAAGGGTCAAAAGAGACTTACAACTGCTAAGACTGCGATCACCTAGCAAGGGGGAAGCATGCAGCCTTTCGAATACCTGTCTCCACACATGGTCGGTGTGGTCACTCACTGTTTCTCCAGCATTCCCATCCTGAGTGCTTTGTGGTATTCTCCGGTGGATGAACGGATAGGTAAGAGTCAGTGGAAAAAAAAAAGCTCATTGGCAGAAATGCTCAATGTGGTTATTCAAAAGGATAGGCATGAGTCATATACTTTAGTAAAACATCCAACTACTTTATTTTACCAAATAAAAATAATTTTGTGCCTATAAATTACCACTTCCTCAGATCAAGGTGATAAAATTGGTGTCTAGATTTAGCTGGTGGTGTGTGCCACTAGAGAAATACTCTATCAGCCACTAGATGTAGAGTTTGTGGCAATGATGTCATCTAGGTGGATCATATGTAGAAGGAAGTGTCAATTTAAAGCTACAAAACACATTTTATTCTGTGAAATAAAGTAATTGGACGTTTTACCAAAGCAGATGATTCATGCCTATCCTTTGAAGAACCACATCAGGCGCCTCTGCCAGTCGAATTACCGACATAAATTTTATTTTTTCTCACTGACTTCTTACATAATCTTATTAATGTGTTTTTTATTAAAAAAAATATTTGCGTGTATTATTTGTAAATAAATATATATGTAAGAGGCACCCATATTTGCCCATTACATACACAGGCTATAATACCTGCTTGATAGCCCTGCCCACATTGTATGTGTCTTGCTAATCCTCTTTGTTCCTTGGCAGTCTGAAATAACTCAAAAAGACCCACATTATGGTAAAGCTGATATTTCCAGGGCCTGGTGTTGGCTATAGAGAGTCACCTAGACTATTTTATAAGACCTTTGGTAGAAAAATATAAACAGTGAAAGTGAATACACAGAAGGTGAAACTTCAAATACCCTAGCATTAATAATGTTAACAGCTAAAAAAAACATAACCATTTCATTCTATACGCTAAGCTAACTGAACAGTCATTAAAATTCCCTTCTTCTTTAGTAAATCAGCTCCAATTTATTTTCACTAAAATATACATTATATTATGCTTGATCTTAAAATCCATTTATTGTTATAGGAGAATGGATGTCATTTCTTCTGTGGGAATGACTAGCCTATTTTTTCTAGCACTTTTTTTCCCCCTTCATTTAATACTCTTCTCTAAATCACTGCTGGAGCTGGACTCTTTATTTGGAGCGTTTTGGTGTGACCATCCACAGCTTGACTTTTGGAGTGCTGTGTTTGGACCCCCAACTTCTGGCATTGGGTTCCTCGTAGGGCACGTTTCAGACTCTTGCCTTGTCTCTAATAACTCTTTTGCAAGTAGGCCAGTCAGGCCAAGCGCCAGGAGCTCATTTACCTAGACTGCAGCACACCCACTAAAGCAGCTGACATCTGCAGATGGCAATCATTTTACCTGCATATACCAGAGTCTATTCCACCGTCCAAGTTTTCCTTTGCTCAGTTGAGTGTTGCCAGTTCCTCTGCCCTTTCTGCTGAGGTTTTTATTATTGTTGTGCAAGACTTTATGACTCAAATCACCCAGGTATTTACTGACTTTGACTGCATAGGCCATAAGCCATGTTCTGTGCTTTTTCCTGTAGATTTTCTGGCTGATTTACCCATGGCTTTAGCGAGTTCTGAGCAATTGCCACAAAAACTCTTTCTCTGAATCGTTCCAGTCTTTGACTGCTGAGAATGCTTCTGAGAAATCAGTCAACTGCCATAACTCCCTAGTTGAACGAGACAGTTTCCGCTCTCATCAATGCAGTGCTCACTTCTCTAGAATTAGAGGATTAGCCTGTTGTTTCTACCAGTGCTATTTTCAGCATTTGCTGTGGGTCCCCTGCCCTTTCAATTTGTTGGTCCTTTTATTCTGCCTCTTGTCTACACATCCGGTGTTCACCAAAGTGCTGGCCCTACTACTTATTCTACTACACTCTACTGGGATCCCCATTGTGTAATACTTAGATGAATACTTAGAAGACCTCCTGTTGAGGAAACAGCCAGAGAAGGCTCTGTTGGATAATGTTGCTTTAACCATTCAGACATTACAACAGTTCAGATCCTTAACCTAGATACAGCTGAGGCCAGATTGTTTCTCCTTCAGGAGGAACGTCAAACTCTCCTAGGTTTGTACTTGTCCGACTCTTGGCTTTTGAATGAGAGTCCTGAGTCTGATGGAAATCCCCTGCGGGGCAGTCCTATTTGCCCAGTTTCACTCCAGACCTCTACATTTGATGATAACGTTTTGTCAATCTGGGACAAATCTGTCCAGTTCCCAGACAGACTAATCTGGACCAGGTTGTTTCTGGTTTTGTGGTTCAGAAATCCGACTGTGTGGTGTCCTGAGAATCCTTTTAGAGCAAGGGGACTTGGTCATCTGATGAATCTAGTCTCCTGATCATCATCCTGGCAATTTGGCTGTCCCTGCACTGTTTGACCAGTTATCCAATCAGTCACAACAGTGGTGTATATCAATCATCATGGAGGAACCAGAGGTTTTTCCATGGCTCTAGGTAGAGGTAGAGGCCAGAAGCAGCATTCCTGGCCTTCAGGTTCAACAAAAAACTGCACATGTTTGTATCTAGACACAGGGATCCTCTTGTGTATGTTCTGGTGACTTTGTGGACCCAGTACACACTGATTTATGCCTTTCCTTCACCCTAAAATTTCTTTCTCTTCTGCTTCCCATGATCAAGATGGAGGGCTTTCTGGTGATCCTCATTACTCCAAACCGGTGCATGCAGATGTGGTACTGTGACCTGATAAGACCCTCTCCTTTCTACAGCTGGGTCTGGACCAGTGTTTGGCTCTCAGTACTACCAAAGATCATGTTGATGCTCTTGCTATCTTGTTTCAGAGATCATTGGCCTCTCACTCTGCAGGGAGTCTCCCATGTAGCTCCCCCTTTTCATTCCTATGGGATTCCATGGTTCTCTCTGCACTTCAAAAATGGTGTTTGAAACCAATTAGAGGAATTCTTCTCTGTACTCTCACTGACTAGGTGGTATTTCTCTTAGACATTACCTCTTTAAGAGGAGTGTCTGAACTGGTGGCCTTATACTTTAAGGAATCCTTTTTGGTTTTACATAGGGACAAGGTGGTGTTGAGGTTGAGGACTTCCTTTTTATCTACCTACAGAGGGGTACCGCCGCACCTGTAGGGGGCCTGGACACACAGGGGGGCCTGGACAGGCGGGGGGATCCGTGCAGAAGGATGGGAGGACAATTACAGAATAATGCACTGTGTCTCTCCCTACAGTAGCTGAAAGTCGGTTTCTCCCCTCTTCCTACCGCCATCTTTCAGCTGCTGGAGGAAAAGACACAGTTCATGATTCTGTAATTGTCCCTCTGCCCCACCGCACCAATCCCCCTCCGTGTACTGCCCACATCTGATTTCCCCCCTGTGTGTCAATACCGATCACTCCTGTGTACGTTCAAAACTGTTTTTTACTCTGCTTCAGTTTATGAATGAACAGAAGCCTCTGTATACTATTCAACTTGAGGCTGTGGAGAAAGGAATCGAAGGATCTGTGACCTCAATTCATTTCTCTTTCTCAAAGGTGAGATGTCAGGGGTCTATTTAGACCCCTGATATATCACCTAAGCCTGTTCCCAATGGATTTGAAAAAAAAAATGTAAGTAATAATAAAAAAAAAAAAAGTAAAAAAAGAAATTGTGAAAAAAACAATTAAAAAATGAAGGGCTCTTTCACAGGGGTTCCCTGGCCCACACAGTGTGAATGAGCTGGAACCACCTGTTATTCTATGAGGATGCAGTGGCTGTATGAACACAGCTGCAGGTCCTAATTTGATAAGTGTGCAGGTGTGCCAGCTGCTGCGTCCTCATAGCATATCATAGGCTACCTGAACACAGCAATAGCCACATTAAAGGAAACAAAAACAGATTCCCGCTGTAAAGGACAAGCATCTATGTGAATGAGCCCCAAAACCTAATTTGCACACAGAACTTTATTAACTCAATGCAGTTTTATCTTTTAGATTTAGCAGGAATTGGGTAAGTTATGTTTGGTTCAAGTCCTTTGATATTGATTTTTGTGTATTTTTGGTGAAAATATAGTTTTGAGATTTTCAGGGGCGGGCGTCCTGTCAGGCAGGTTGTTCATGCCCTGTGATTTCTAATGACAGCCCTGGTCTGGCATTTTTTGACATAAAGTCATTCAGGCCACTTTTAGAGCTGCAGGCAGTCCCTAGTTCTCCTAGTTGTTTTTATGGCCCTGCTAGCGTATTTTTTGTTGCCCGCTACTCAGTTGAACTGCCTTTGGAGTTCTTGAAGGTGAAAATATTTTGTGTTCCTCATTAGATGAGAGAGAAAATATAATTTTTGTTTTAGTGCTTGCCATAAAATACTTTTTTTGGAGTCCATTGAGGCACACAGCCACTTGCCGATCGCATTTTCTGCATTACCAGGTAGGGGGCGTGCGCCCACCTGCCTGGCTGTTCTGTGATTCGTCACAACACAGGCATACCACTGGGTCCTGTCCAGTGATTGACCACCGGCAATCAACTCTGATCTTCCCACAACACAGCTTTGTGAGTGTAAACAACACAAAGCTGTGTTCAGTGACAGGGGATCTTGTTGATTTTTCATTCCCTGCTAAGCAACTGTATCCCCAGTAAAATCAGTACACAGTACACACATAGACACTTGTTAGGCACATGTTTAACTTCTTGATTGCCCTAGATGTTAGCCCCTTCCTGCCCAGTGTTATTAGCACTATTCACTGTAATAATGTGGCAGTGGCAGTTAGTTGCCACAAAGTATTGGCTAGTGTCAGATTGCCAGCCGTCCCGCTATAAGTCCCTAATCACCACCATTACTAGTATAGAAAAGTAGAATACATTTTGGCTAAAATGTATTAAGAGATTTTATTATAATTTTTTTATGGGATATATTTTTTATCCCAAGTAAAAAATATATATATTTTTTTTAAATTGTCATTTTTATTTTTGTTTATATAATCAAATAAATAAAAACCCAGAGGTTACCAAAAGAAAGCTCTATTTGTGTGAAAAAAATTATATAAATTTAGTTTGTGTAGTGTTGCATGACCATGCAATTGTCAGTTAAAAATGGCCTGGTCATGAAGGGGTAAAACCTTCCGGAGCTGAAGTGGTTAATCATGCTCTCGATATTGCTTTCTACAAAACTGAGATATGCTGAAAGTAGGAGAGATTATTCTAGGCTGGCCTGCAGTTTGTTTTTTTTGTTTGCTAGTGTCGATTCCTTATGTAGGCAGCAGTATAACCCAAAAGTGAAAGACTCCCTGTGTCCCTCAATGGACTCCAAGTAAAGAATTTTACAGTGAGTACAAAAATCGTATTTTCCATACAAACATAGTACACATAAATCAGATGAAAGAGAATGAGAACCAGAAATGTGAGGATTCCTCTTTCTGTATTCACAAAATGGGGAACAACAACCTCTGCTGCTCTTGTCTGTCTTTGGACCAGTCTCTTGTACATACTTACTTTTAGCAGTAGCACGTTTGCCTAAAATACTATTGCTTTTTTTTTTAGTTTATTAGGCAAATGTTTAAGCATAGCTGCTTTTGTTGCAACTTTTCTAAAACTGTTAAAGGGAATCTGTATTGAGAGAAATGCGGTGGCTGTCATTGCTGTATCAGTGTATTCAGTGCTGGGAAAAAAAAGAAGCAAATTAGGAAAGTATTGAAGCCAGACGCAGCCATGCAAATAGCATTTTCATAGGGAGGCAGCCTTTTTTCTCTATATGGGTTTTCTTTAATGCCAGAAAATTATCAACAATAAACTTTTTTTAATTACCCTGCAGTTCTCAAAGGAAATTCTCCCTGGGTCCAGATGTTTGATGTGCAGTTTTTGGGTTCAGTGGAGGTTCCACATCATCAAGGCAATGGTATCTTATGTGCAGCTATGCAGAAGGTAAGACCCTTTTATACCGAAGGCATCTTTCAGACAATCCTGAAGTGATTGTAAACAATCACCTTGTAAAACAACTCATTCAGTTTAAAATAGAAATGAAAGGCAAAACATTAGTATAAATATATAAAAAAAAACATTCTAAAAACTTTTTTTATAATTGATCGCATTCCCTCTGTTCTCAGCTGCATAAGAGCTAGGGGAGGAGAAACAGCAGAACACTGAGCTTTCCAGTAAAAGGCTGTGCAAGAAGTGTGTGTCAGGACAAGTCTGATCATTGGAGGAGAACAGGCTGAGTTCCCAGCTAGAGAATGGACCATGATGTGTTCTCCTGCTTAGACCCCTTTCACACTGGGGCTTTTTTAGGCACTTTAAAAAAGCACCTGTAAAGCGCCTGAAAGAAGCCTCATCTGCAATCCCAATGTGAAAGCCCAAACTCTTTCACACTGAGGCGCTCGCTGCGTTGGCAGGCCGTAAAAAAAAGTCCTGCAAGCAGATTCTTTGCAGCGCTTTAGGAGCAGTGAATACATTGCTCCTAAAGTGCCCCTTTCCATTGAGGCGCTTTTTCTAACGCCAAAGCGCCTGAAAAATGCTGCAGTGTGAAAGGGGTCTTAGCATTTTTCGGGAGCTGGCAGTGTGAAAGGGCTCTGAAAGCACTCGGGCTTTCACATTGGGGTTGCAGATGCGGCTTCTTTCAGGCGCTTTACATGTGATTTTTTTAACGCCAAAGCGACTGAAAAATGCCCCAGTGTGAAAGGGGTCTTAGTGTGGTCAGTTTGTAATAGGTAAACAGAGGGGCTGGCAGGAACACCAGGGATTTCACACAAAGGAAGCAATACAAAGAGAACAGGATACTTTTTATACAAGTACATAGTACAGCAGACACATATCAGGAATATGAAATGTTGGGTTTCTATACTCTCTAAATACACGATGAATAGGAGCTCCTTATTTGCAAAACAGGATAAAACTATTACTTTTAGGATGATTATCCTCATTACGGAAGCCTTAATTTCTGTGGCATGCACTAATACACAGATAGAGTCCAATAGTGCAGCGCTCCAGTGAATAAAAAATTATAATAATATGAATATAAAAGTCCAAATAAGTATGATCATCAATGAAGTTGAAATAACGGACCTCCACCAAAGCTTCAGTGTGCAGACAAAGAAACACACCACACCCTTGTGCAATCAGTCTGCTTACCAGAAAGACATCATTATGGGCATGAAAATCAAATGATGCATAGGTCAGTGGCAGTCTCAGGCCCCGTACACACGACCAGTTTCCTCGGCAGAATTCAGCTTCCGACCGAGTTTCTGGCTGAATTCTGCCGAGAAACCCGGCCGTGTGTACACTTTCGGCCGAGGAAGCCGACGAGGACCTCGGCATGTTCTCTATTTCCTCGTTGTTCTATGGGAGCTCTCGGCCCGCCGAGCTCCTCGGCGGCTTCAGGGCTGAACTGGCCGAGGAACTCGATGTGTTTGGCACGTCGAGTTCCTCGGCCGTGTGTACGGGGCCTCACTCCAAACAGGATGTATGGATGAAAATGATGGTCCACAAACAGTGTCAAAGGTAAAGGACGTCCAGAACTCACAAGGACCCCAAATTCTACATTGCGTTCATCAGCAGGAGTGTAACCAAAAATTCAGAGAGGAAACAGCAATAGTGAAGCCCGTAGGTAAAAGAAACACGCAGTTTATTGTATGGTACTTACAGGAACAAACAGGCATCAAAACATATAAGAACTCCGCGGCTCATAGCTTACTTGTATCGGCCAGCCTAACATGTTCTCTGATGATATCCACATAGGATGAAACATGTTAGGCTGGCCGATACAAGTACGCAATGAGCCGCAGAGTTGTTATATGTTTTGTTGCCTGTTTGTTCCTGTAAGTACCATACAATAAACTGCGTGTTGCTTTTACCTACGGGCTTCACTATTGCTGTTTCCTCGCTGCATTTTTGGTTACACACACTCCAGCTGATGAACGCAATGTAGACTTTTGGGTCCTTGTGAGTTCTGGACGTCCTTTACCTTTGACGCTGTTTGTGGACCATCATTTTCAGCCATACATCCTGTTTGGAGTGAGACTGCCACTGACCTATGCATCATTTGATTTTCATGCCCATAATGATGTCTTTCTGGTAGGCAGACTGATTGCACAAGGGTGTGGTGTGTTTCTTTGTCTGCACACTGAAGCTTTGGTGGAGGCCCTTTATTTCAACTTCATTGATGATCATACTTATTTGGACTTTTATATTCATATTATTATTATTATAATTTTTTATTTACTGGAGCACTGCACTATTGGACTCTATTATTTTTGTTTGCTTTATCTACAAACTGTGCTAGCCGCTTTGTACTAATACTATCGTGTTTCTAGTTAGCGCAGATATCTGTTCACCCTGTTTTTTTCCCTAATACACAGATGATAGCAAAGTATACTGCATGATGGTACTAGGACAGAGTGAAATGAGAGGCTGAATATTGATTAAATGGCTATGTTTGCTTTTTAGAACACGTTACACCCGTATTTAGAGTGTAACATGTAACAATGTAATGTAAACATGTAATAATACACTTTATTCCCTGTGCATTTATTATTTTTTCCATAAAAGTGAACTTATCCATTAATACCTGCTTCCACTGTATGAAGTGATTGTTAAGGTTTAAAATACCAGCAACTGTGATGAACTGCTGTGTGCTATTTCTTATTGTACAATTAGATTGCAACTGCAAGGAAACTGACAGTACACCTGCGACCGCCAGCCAGCTGTGAACTGGAGATTTCCCCGCGTGGTGTAAAACTCATCCTAAGAGGAAATGACAGGCCAGAGGTAAACATTTTTTTTTTTTTTACATTTGAAACAACGTTAATATTCAAATATTGACTTAGAGGTTAGGGTTATAGAAACTTTATTCCCTTATTGTGCCCTATTCTTGCAATTTGAATCGTTTCTGAGGACACCTCAAATGAACTGGAAGGCCACCATAGATGGTTACAGTTCCAAATGAGCGTATTTTGGAGATGTTGCGGAGGTTGAGGTGGCAAGATTTGGACAGTGATTTGACGTGGGGTTGAAAGGATAGTTCAGAGTCCAGGATTACATATTGGCATGTGAGAATGGGCTGATAGTTGTGCCATCAATCTTGACAGAGAGGGAAAAACTTGGAGCTCAGTTTTGTATAGAATGAGTTTTAGGAAGTGGTGTGACATTCAGTTCGATATGTCTTTTAGTAAATTAGTGATACACGAGGAGACTGAAGGCATGAGCTGAGGGGTAGAGAGATACATTTGGATGTAATCAGGGTAGAGATGGTATTGGAAACCATTGGAGGCTATCAGCTGACCAAGGAGGTGTAGATCAAGAATAAGAGAGGTCCAAGAACAGAACCTTGGGGGACCCCGACAGAGAAAGGAAGAGGAGAGGAGGAAGTAGAATTGTAAGTTTGGATAGGTAGGATAAGAACCAGTGAAGAGTAGAGTCATGGGGACCAAAGGCGTTGAGTCTTTCAAAAAAGAGGGGGTGTTCAACCACATCAAAGGCATCAGAAAGGTCCAGGAGTAGGAGTACAGAATAGTGTCCATTGGCTTTGGTCATTAGTAGATTGTTTCTGAATTTTAGGAGAGCAGTTTCTGTGGATTGTTTAGGGCGAAATCCACACTGAAGGGGATCGAGAAAGCTATTCTCGGTGAAGTGGTTGCTCAGTTGGTTGTAGACCAAACGTTCAAGGGGTTTGGATAAAGAGGGAAGCAGGGAGATGAGGCGTAGGTTGTTAAGATTGGTGGAGTCCAGTTCAAGCTTTTTAGGTATGGGGGGTGTCTAGTGCATGTTTTAGAGAGTTGAAGAAGATGCCAGAAGAGAGGTAGAGATTGAAGATGTGAGAGAGTGTAGGAAAGAGGCAGAGGGTGAACGTAGCATTTGTGAAGAAACAGAGTCCAGGGGGCAGGTGGTTAGCTGGACGTTAGAAAGAAGTTTAGCAACCTCATCTATAGTGGTGGGGTTGAATGAGGGAAGTAATGATTGTACCTGTAGACATGGAGTGTTAAGTGGAGAAGGTATCTGTACAGTGGAGACCTCCTCACAAATTGTATCAATCTTATGTTTGAAATGATTGGCAATCTCCATGGCAGTGAGTGAGTTAGTGGGTGGAGGCAGTGGAGGATGAAGTAGAGAGTTAAAGGTAGAGAAGAGTTGACGGGGACAGGATGATAAGTTCCAGCCATAAAATCCTTGGCATGCCTTGGATTTAATTGCTTTGGGAAAATTGTTAAATTGTTGGGATTAGTTCTACTTTAACATTACAATACTATGTATAGTAAATATGCATTGCACACTTGGCTTTATGGGGTATTATAGTAACTAATACGAGAGCAATAATTCTAGCCCTAGACCTACTCTGTAGCTCAAAAAATGCAACCTGTAGAATTTTTTAAACGTCGCCTATTGAGATTTTGAAGGGTAAAAGTTTGACGCCATGCCACGAGCGGGCGCAATTTTTAAGCATGACATGTTGGGTATCATTTTATCCCAACATGTCATTATCTTTCACAATATATAAAAAAAATTGTATTGCAATGACTGCCATTTTATTCTCTAGGGTGTTAGAAAAAAATATATATATAATGTTTGGGGGTTTTAAGTAATTTTCTAGCAAAAAAAACTGTTTTAGTCTCGTAAACACCGAATCTGAAAAACAGGCTCGGTAATCAAGTGGTTAAAACTCAACATTATGTTATGCTACGGCACTGACCCCTATTTAGCCAATTTAACACTTTTAGAACAAGTTGAGAGATGCAAACAATTGCAAAGAATATTTTCAATTGGAAATGAAGGGACTAGCTGTCATTTCAAGTTACTTTACAACTGATTGTCAAGATCGTTTGTCTTATAATATGGTTCTGATTTGTTATTCTGCAGGATGAGCGCTGCAGTCATTTCTTCCAGATGAAGAATATTTCCTTTTGTGGTTGTCATCCACGTAACAGCTGGTGAGAAATTACATGATTTTAGGAACTGGGATATGTGCACCTCTTAGCAGATTACATTTGGGCAAATGTTAGTTATAGGCAAAAGCATGGTCAGTGTTTTTCTTTTCACAAATAAAATAACTAAAGGCAAACAGTCATAACAAAATGACAATTCATGGGAGTTGTTTGTCTCATTTTATTTTTATATTGGTTAATTATTTCTTGGTTTTTAGGTGCTTGTCTGTTTTTAAATTATTTTATTTAACTTTTAGCAAGCAGAATATTATGAAGATAATTGCAGTTCATCTGTTTGCAGAATTTATATTGGAAAGCTAGGGGCTACCCCTATGTAATAAAATAAAAAAATATATTTCTACAAAAAATTTAGGGGGGGAAAGACATATTCATATGTATGAATACAAGCAATCTTTTTAAAATAGTTTTTTGCTGGTAGTATGCTGTCTTCAGATGATGTTGAGGGCACATCCTCTAGTTAATCCTCTACGTGTTTCGTGTTAACAACCGCTTCTTCGGAAGTAGTTAATTATTATCATCTAGGTCAGTGATGGCGAACCTTGGCACCCCAGATGTTTTGGAACTACATTTCCCATAATGCTCAACTACACTGCAGATTGCATGAGCATCATGGGAAATGTAGTTCCAAAACTTCTGGGGTGCCAAGGTTCCCCATCACTGATCTAGGGTAGAGACGATAAATCATAATAACAGCCTTTTGCAAATGATGTAATATTCAGTATTGCCAAAATAGAAAGGGGGAAAACATTTTTTTTTATTATGGCCATTGTGTTGCTTAACCAGGGTAACCAGCAGCCAGTGACAGCAGCAACGCTAAAGGCACTCGAGGGTGCTCCCCCACGGCGGGCACGGAGGGGGGGGGGGGCGACTGCAACCGCAGGCACACGTTTCTATAAGTCAAAAAACGGTTGTATATTATAAGCAGCACATATCTCTTGGTGTAGAAACTGGGAGTCTTAAGGAAAGAAAGGGGGAAAGGGGGGAAAAGGGAGGGAGAGAGGAGAAGAAAGAAGGGTGGCGGGGAGGTTGGGTGGGGGGAAAAAAGAGGGAACCAGGAATGGAGAGGAGGGAAACAAAGGAAAGAAAGGGGGGGCGGGGCAGAGAGTTAAAAAGTAGAGGGAAGGGGAAGGAAAACAGAAAAAGGTAGAGGGAAAAGAAAAGGGAGGAAGGGGAGAAGACGGAAAACGTAAAAGAACAGGAAAATGAACTAGAGAGCAAATAGACTTATTGCTTTTATTTATACATATGGATATGTGTCTTTCCCCTTTTTAACATATTTTATATAAATAAAATGTACATTATTTAATTACATTTGTTGTTACCTCCTGGGTAACGAGAGTCCATTTCCTTCTTTTATGCTGGGGGCACAATAGGGGCCCCTAGCTTTCCAATATTGCTATCACTGGGATGATTGCACCCTTACACTCAGTAATATTTTAGTTATCTCGAGGCACACTTTTTATGTATGTGATATTTACATATTTTTAACCTGTTGTTCATTTGCTGTTACAGCTACTTTGGCTTCATAACAAAACATCCAGTCCTCAATCGATTTGCGTGCCATGTCTTTGTTTCCCAGGATTCAATGCGACGTGTAGCCGAATGTGTGGGGTGAGTTTAATACAGAATGACAGACTGAGTAAACATGTAGTGTTTACTACTAATTTACTGCTGATAATTTTTACCATAATGTGGACTGATCACAATAATGACCATGTTTTCCATTACCATTGCTTACAGGATTGCATGTGTTTGTGCAGATGACAGGATACACTAGCCAATTAGTGATAATTACAATTTGCCACTGCTGCAGACACAGTAATCTACTGATGGATTGCACTGAATTTTGGCATTAGATTGAGCTCCTGCCGGTACACATATAGGGCCTGTTTATAAAGGATAGCAAAATAATTTATTTAAATTCACCTAATTCTTCCACAATTGAATGTGAATTTGGAAATGATTGACTAGAGAGATGTGATATTAAAGTTTAGTATAAACAATGATGAAAAATACAGATTGTTGAAAAGGTAAAAAGTTCCTTCTTCAAGTGACACTAAACGTTTGTGTGTTTTTTTTTGGCAAACTTACCTCCACTGTGCAGTTTGTTTTGCGCAGCATGGCCCCCGATCCTCCTGTTCTGGAGTCCCACGGCGGCCCTCGTGGCTCCTCCCCGCATTAGATAACCCCCTCTGGGAAGCTCTCTTCTGAGGGGGTTACCTTGTGGGCACGCTCCTGAGTCATACTCTCTGCGTCCATAGATGTTAGGTGTATGACTCGGCCCCGTCCCCCAGAGCCTTCGCCATTGGATTTGATTGCTGCTATCGATCTAGCCAATCAAAGCCAGGACGTCGGGGACGTGCCCACGGAAATTTGGGGCTCAGTTAAGTAAATTGGGGGGGCCGGACACTACATAGGATGCATTAAGGTGAAAAAACACGTAGGTTTACAACCCCTTTCATAATTGATCTGCTAAAAATAATAGATTTCCTTCGTTTTGAGACAAAAAAATTACATTTTTGGCAAAGAAAAAAAAACTGAAAGTCTAAACTAGTAAATTGTCTCTACAGTATACATTTGCTCAAATATTATCTTTGTTAATAACATGGCATTGGTTAGCTGAAGCTGCTTTATAAATAGGTGCTACTTATAAAACAGATATTTTACTACAAAACAGATGTTAAAAATGCAGTTTTATTTATGACATCTATGAATAGCACATCTCAGAGACTTCAGTTGCCAGATAAAAACTGTGTCTTTTCTTTGATGTTTGATAAGTGCCACAATCAGAATGTGAGATGTGTGTGATCACCGCTATTCCTTTTTTTCCTCTTTCTAGACGAGCTTTCCAAGAATTCTACCAGGAACACGTGGAGTTCAGTTGCCCCACAGAAGATATTTACTTGGAGTAACCAAGGGGTTGTAGATATTAAGGGTGGGATTCTTGGGGTATAAATATATAAACAAATCTCAATGTCATCGTCACCCAGCCAGGACACCAGAGGCAATGAGCCTGCATGATCCCTGACATCCCCCAGCCACAGAACTATATCATTTCATCGGTACAGGATATCTCACATTAACCCCTTTCCTACAGCAAACTGCAGAGAAACTCCTGTAACCCTTCTATTCCTTCTCACTTTACTCCCCCACCTGCTGTAAATTTGCTAGCACTCTGCATTAACTCCTGACCAAGTTTGCAGTGCCTCTCAGAATAATCCCTTTCTTGCTTCAGGCAGTAGAGCATGTTGGGTTAACAACTTCCTTAATCTATCATGCAGAGCGTCTAAACAGGACAGCTCATATATTATAGACTGGGGAGCATTGAGTTAAGGCTTTTGGACTCCAGACCAGCAGAGTACCTGAAATGACCCACATTCCTTGCTGCACACTTCACTTTATCTAATGCCTCGCTGCAGATCAGCGGAAAGTTTGATGTTGGCTTCCTTTCTAGAGCACACCTTGAGAGCATGTATATGAACCTCTACAGAGCTTCTTAAGCAGTCCCCCTGGTAATGTGCAGATGTGTCTTTTTTAAACATACACAATTGGACAAAACTGCAGCTCATTACTCTAACCCTCCTACATTTTCTGATATGTGGGTAAATGGTTTTGGCAGTAGGCCGAGGCTCATCTCCTTTATCTACTCCACGCGTATCTCTTTCCCATAAAAGCAAGCACATCCTAGTCATTTCTGCTTCCCATAGCTAAACTCTGTTGTTTCGTAAATGTAACTTAAATCTCATTCTTGTGCAGCCAACCAACCTCCCAAATGCCCTCTGGTGGCTTTATGATCTGGAGGACAGAGGCAGCTCTCCTTGATGATGGGGTAGAAGACTATTTATGAAATGATCAATTTCTTGCTCATGACTTTTAAACTTGTTAATGATGCTGAGAGTAACAGCGTCTGCCATTACAGTGTATTCTGTGCTGTTACAGTCGTGTGTGATAGCTGGTGTATTTGAAAAGAAAAGCATTATTTTAGTTGTCATTTGAGATGAGGCATATTGAGCTTTTTGGAGGAGCCCAGCTTCCGTTAGTTATGATCAGCGTAGCATTTGATAACTGTCTCCCTCACATGCTAGTGATCAGCAGCTATCTGCTTTGTTCCTCCCATTTGTGTATCAGAACCTACCTGTTGTCTCCTACTGTTGTTCTGACACTGACCTTTCTATGCCAAATCTGCAGTGAAGGGGTTAATGGCATGAAGATTCAGACTGTACAGCATGAAGATAATGTAGACACTATAGAGACTATACCCTCACTATATCAACAGGTGATGCGCTCGAGTGGATGCTACGGAAAATCCTATAAAATCATAACATGAATATCATGGAAAAACATTCATGGAATAGGTTTGTTGTTAAGGGAGAATCAACATTTTCTTTATGTAAAATAATTATGAACTCGCTGAGGTATTTTGTGTAGGAACATTTTATCTGACGAGGTAAAATCCTAGGTCAAGTGTTTGCATAGAGAGTCCGTATCTGCAGTGTTGACTCATGTGAAATGCTCAGAACAGAACACACATATCTACATAGCATCAAATGAAGAGGACCTCACTTACAAAAAGTGTCTGAAAATAAGAACTGTTGTTGTTATGCACAGTCACCAATATTATTCGATCTTTCAAGGCCTCTTTATAAAGACGTTGGAGACTAAATCAGGTTTAACAGGCCGGCACACTACAAGAAAGTTATTATTATTTTACAGGTTTTATATAGCGCCAACAGTTTGCACGGTGCTTTACAATATGAGGGCAGACAGTACAGTTACAATACAATTCAATACAGGAGGAATCAGAGGGCCCTGCTCGTTAGAGCTTAAAATCTAGAAGGGAGGGTCAAGTGAAACAAAAGGTAATAACTGTGGGGGATGATCTGATGGAAAAACTAGACATATAGTTGTTAGATTTCGGAGGGAGGGTTTGTAGGGATCGTCTAAAAGCTAATAGAGTAGGAGATAATCGTACAGATTGGGGTAACAAGTTCCATAGGATTGGAGAGGCTCTGGAAAAGTCCTGGAGACGAGCATTGGAGGAGGTGACGTGGGAGCTAGAGAGCAGGAGGCCTTGAGAGAACAATTAGGTTGGTATTTTGAGACTAGGCTAGTGATGTAGCTGGGGATAAGTTGTGGATGACTTTGTAAGTAGTTGTCAGTATTTTAAATTGAATTCAAAGTGGCTTTCAATTGTTGGTACAGAACATTTTGGGAAAAGTTTAAAAAAGAATCAAAACCGAATCTAACTAGTGATAGGTTTGTATTAGAAGTGATGGAGTATACCACCGTACCACAAGTGCTGAACAAATGAATGGAAGTAATAAACCTTCTGGTCTATTCTGAAAGGGGAAATAAAAGGGGGCAAAAAGCAGCAATTAACAATTTGAAATCAAGTGAAACTCTACTCTCCCAATCAACATTGATTTTTTTTAAACCCCATGCTGCTAGGATTAGTAAATAGATAGGAAAGTATATCATATTTACTTGTTTTATTTATTTTTTCTATATTTCTTTAGTTACTTCCTAGTTTCTTGCCTATGCAAACAATGTCATACATCCCAGGAGTCTTCAGAAGGGGTAGAGAGGAGGAGGGGTTTTCTCTCCTGCATGTATGCTTGAGCTAAGGGCGGGATGAATTTCAGGAAGTGAAGGCCCATACTCAAGATGGCCTTGGCCAGAAATGCTGGGTGGTGTTCTTCAATGTGATTTCTCAACAAAATAAAGCATGGAGACATGGATGGTTGGGGGCGTTTGCTTAGAATATTAAAAATGAATTAAATAGTGTTTTTGGTTTGTCGTGCTCAGATGCAGTGAAGATCTGCTTTAATAAATAGGACCCAAGATTTTTCCTGATATTGGCAATCAGAAAGCTAACATTGGATAGGTGGCTTTAGGCAACACAGTTTTTATGGAATATTTTTTTTAAATGAGGTCTATGTTCTTGTTAGGAAATCCCGAGGATCTGCACTGTCTAGAACCCAAAGACTGAATTTGTCAGCTGCAGAGGAAAGGCATGACATTCGATTGCACTTGATAATGGGATATATCTTTTTCATGTCATGGCTCATTTATTTTCCTTTCAGCATACAATAAAAAATGAGCTGCATTTCTGGTGTTTAATGTTTTGTGAGTGAATGGTACAAAATGCACATTACATGGAATCATGTTGACACACAAATATGCACAATATTCACACACGAGCGTCAATCTTAAGGAAAAGATCTCATCAGCAACTGAGCATGCATGCTGTATATGCTTGGCTCTCTAAAAAGACAAAGAATACCGTACATAACATATCTGTGAAGTGCCTGGAGGGACATGATAGTCACCATTTGGCTGTCATCTTTAAAGCGGTCCTCCACCCTAAAGTGGAGTCCCGCTGATCGGAACCCTCCCCCCCTCCGGTGTCACTTTTGACACCTTTCAGGGGGGAGGGGGGTGCAGACACCTGTCTAAAGACAGGTATTTGCACCCACTTCCGGCCACACGATACGGGCGAAAGACGGGCATTCCGTCACATCCCGTCTGTCGCCCGTTGTGTGCTGGGAACACTCGGCTCCCAGCACACAGCGTGTGAGCCAATCGGCGGGCGCAGCGCGACTCGCGCATGCGCCGTAGGGAACCGGGCAGTGAAGCCGCAGCGCTTCACTTCCTGGTTCCCTCAGCGTGGATGGCGGGGGGAGCAGCAGAGTGACGAGCGATCGCTCGTGCTCTGCTGCGATCGGCGCTGGACTCCAGGACAGGTAAGTGTCCTAATATTAAAAGTCAGCAGCTGCAGTATTTGTAGCTGCTGACTTTTAATATTTTGTTCCCGTGGCACATCCGCTTTAAGGTTTGACAGTTGTAATGTTCCAAAAGTATTTCTTGGCTTCCACAACATGCTTCCTTCTGATGCTACTAGATTTGTCACCTGCTGCAATTCCAACATACTGTTTGAATGAAAGAGCATATGTGACCTATGTCACTGCAAGATGGCCAGAGGGAGATGTCATGCTGCAAAGATAACAGAAGCATCAGTACATCTGCTGCTTTGTGCACTGGGTGGATGCCAGGACCTCAGGGCAAACAGACCATTCGAGTTACCAAAGGTTCTAATAGTGGGCCCCACGCCTAAGTGGCTGCTGAAACCTACTGAGCATAAGCAGAATATAGGAAAAGTTCATTTAAAAAATGCTTCCATGATATAATCTAAATGATGCCCTTGTAACTATGATAGATGGTCATCCCTGCATACTCTATTCTAACACGTAAAGTGCCGGCATTAATTTAGTCACAATTAGGTGTATTCAAGAATCTGAACATTTTAACTTTAGTTATTATATGTTTGCAGCTTTGAGGCCCCATACACACGAGAGGATTTATCCGCAGATACGGTCCAGCGGACCGTATCCGCGGATAAATCCTCTCGAGGATTTCAGAAGATTTCTATGCGATGGCGTGTACACACCATAGAATCTATCCGCTGAAACCCATTTGATGGGATTTATCTGCGGATAGATTCTATGGTGTGTATGGGGCCTAACTTTGAAAGATTTATATGTATCTCTTCATTTGTTATTTAAAAATATATATATATATATTTAGTGGTATGCGACATACATTGAAAGGTTACAGAATATGAGGTACAAACAAAGTAGCATCTATATGAATGATAGTTAGTTGTGTCTGAACTAAAGGTAAGTACCCTGGGGGTAATGTCACGGGAATAGCTCTGCAGGTGTGTAAGGTACCTATACACCTAGCAGGTGGGGGACTAGAGCTTTGCAATGACGAGCCAATTATACAATAACGATTCAATAGAGTTCAGGTCCGATGCCCTTGAAAAATACGTTTATCCCTTTCTTTGACTTTAAAGCGGAGTTCCATCCAAAAGTGGAACTTCTGCTTATTTGTCTCCTCCCCCCCGTCAGGTGCCACATTTGGCACCTCTCAGGGAGGAGGGGGGGACAGGGACCTGTTTTTGACAGGTACACTGTCCCCACTTCCGTCAGACCTCGCCGCATCGAGGTACGCCATAAGTCTGGCCCCCTCCTCATTTCTCTGCCGCCGGACCAATCGCAATGCGTAGCGCACTTCGCGCATGTGCAGTAGGGAACCGGGCGTGAAGCCCAAAAGGCTGCACTGTCGGGTTCCCTTACCGGCAATGGCGGCGTCTGCACCCGTAGGCCAATCCGAAGATCGGCTGCAGTGCCGACAATGTGGGTTAAGTGTCCATATATTAAAAGTCAGCAGCTGTAGTATTTTTCGTGGGGTGGGCGGACCTCCGCTTTAATAAGGTTGGATAAGGAAGGCCCTTTCAGCTAAGGGTCAGAGGTGAGAGACACACTAAAGTCAGTTGCTGACCTATTAGCTCCCTGAATTCATGCTGATAAATCACGCCATCTTTCTATTACTAATTAAGCATATAATAGCATCAAGCAGAGAATAATGTAGCTGCCACATTCCAGCGAGTCAGCAGAACATCAACCAGGTGGGCAAAAGAACATTTTTTTAGACTTGAGATGACCTCTCACCTCTAAATTTCAGGACCCAGAGCCATTCTCAGACATCATAAGGGTTTATATACATGAGATTTCCTGGGGTGCATTTGTAAACATATTCCCAGCGCATGACAATAAAAAAAAAAAGAATGGTTCCCTATAAATGCAATTCACACAATCGTGTTGTATTTGCCCAGCAATGAAAACAAGTACAGCAGGCACTACTATTCTTCAGCGCAGTGCAATGTAATGCGTACAAATGCACTCAAAACACATGTGAACGCACGTAACCTAATTCACTGCTACTCAAAAGACTGCTTTAGTATACACCTTTAAAAAAAAAAAATTAAAGCGTACAAAACACACATCAACATGTTACAACGCTTTACAAAAAAAGCACAATGTACATGTATTAACACATGTGGTGTGTAGTGCTGGAGTAGTGGAGGAGTGCTGTTATAAATCATTGGGCCCCATACTGCTTACCTGACAGGGTCCCACTCCCCCCCACAAAATACTAAATCATTATTATATGACATATTTACCGGCCCCTACCACCACTCTCCATCCTGAAACATCCTCCGGTGTGCCCGCAGCAGCTTCCGGTGGGAGAGGGCAGAAGCCGGGAAAGAGGGGCAAACAGTAGGGCCCAGAAATCAGGAGGCTGGGGGTCCGGATGCTAGAACTGAGCAGAAGATCCAACAAGCCCCTTTGACAAAAGTCATCTGTTAGATCAAGGTTTGACGATAGCAATAGCAGCCACACATGGATTGAAATTCAGGCTGTTCCTGCTGAACTGAATACATTTTTATCTATCTATAGCCAGTTAAAGAAATGTGATACAGTGGAACCTTGGATTATGAGCATAATCCGTTCCAGGAGCATGCTTGTAATCCAAAGCACTCGCATATCAAAGCGTGTTTCCCCATAGAAGTCAATGGAACCAAAGATAATTTGTTCCTCATTGACTTCTATGACATGCAATACCGCATGTGTTTCCCGTCCGAACTTTCTGCACTAGGTATATGTAAAATAAACTAACCAATTTTTATTTATTTATGTCCACTGACGATTTATCGGTCATTACCTGATGGCACTATCGTTTGCGCTCACGACCGAACGTTCGTTTTTCGAAAGTTTGTTCGGACGATTTTTCGTGGAGTGTATTGCCAGCATTAGTCCATAGGGTTGAATATTGAGTCGATATATAGAAAAGGTGCAGCGCTCATGAAAAAGTGTCCATTAACCATTGATCCTCAGATATGGTTGAAGACAGCACACTTAATAAGATATACACTACTCGTGGACAGGAAAGGAGAACCACCACCGGCACCCGAACACACTGCAGTGCCGCATACCCTCCTCTTTGGACCTTCATTACAAGGATCAAATGGGCATGGGTTTCAATGAAAAGATCCCTCGATCTCTGCACACCGCAATCAATCAGGTATGGTGAAATGGATACAGGCACCCTGGTTTCCACACTCCAATCATGGTAATCACACCGTTAGGTCCGCACAAATGATATTCCCATGAAACACATGGTGCAGAAATCCTTAATCCCATCTTATTAGGTAAAAATAAAGTAAGAAACTCACATGATCCAAGTTAAAATACGCTCACTTGTCAATAAAAACTTCCAGCGTTCATCACCACCAAAATGGCCGCCACATTCCGCCATACACTCGGGTCACGTTGAGTTGGCCCACTCTTTGCAGCAATAGCAGCTTCAACTCTTCTGGGAAGGCTGTCCACAAGGTTTAGAAGTGTGTCTATGGGAAGGTTTGACCATTCTTCCAGAAGCACATTTGTGAGGTCAGGCACTGATGTGGATGAGAAGGCCTTGCTCACAGTCTCTGTTCTAATTCATCCCAAAGGTGTTCTATCAGATTGAGATCAGGACTCTGTGTAGGCCAGTCAAGTTCCTCCACCCCAAACTAGCTAATCCATGTCTTTATGGACCTTGCTTTGTGCACTGGTCCAAATCATTTGGTGGAGGGGGGATTATGCTGTGGGGTTGTTTTTCATTGGATTGGCTTAGCTCCTTAGTTCCAGTGAAGTGAAATTTTAAAGCGTCAGCATACCAAGACATTTTGGAAAATTTTCATGCTCCCAACTTTGTGGGAACAGTTTGGAAATGGCCCCTTCCTGTTCCACCATGACCGAGTGGACCAGTGCACAAATCAAGGTCCATAAAGACATGGGTGAGTGAGTTTGGGGTGGAGGAACTTGGTCTGCACAGAGTCCTGACCTTAACCTGATAGAACACCTTTGGAATAAATTAGAGTAGAGACTGCGAGCCAGGCCTTCTCGTCCACATCAGGGCCTAACCTCATGTGCTCTTCTGGGAGAACTCCTAAACCTTGTGGACAGCCTTCCCAGAAGAGTTGAAGCTGTTATAGCTGCAAAGGGTGGGCTAACTCAGTATTGAACCCTATGGACTAAGACTGGGATGTCATTAAAGTCCATGTGCATGTAAAGGCAAGTGTCCCAATACTTTTGGTAATTTAGTGTAGATGCTTCTAGCCTTTTTTGGAACTTTCTAGCCTGCATCACAGTCAAGTCATCTTTTAGCATAGCAGCCTCATTTACTTTTGCATTACAATTTCAAGTGATAATAAACCCTCAGTTCCAGTTTGAGCTGGCGCGCCATGACCACTATCCTGGGTTTCCTGCTTTAGGTTGGTTCTTTTCTCTTGCATTATCTAATGAAGTCACCCTTGCATGCAGGGACTAGAGTTGTGTCTCCCTACACTGTGTGCATCAATAGAAACAAACAGTCTTGTAGCTTAGGGTGGCAGGGCACTCCCTTGCTCCTCCAAACTAACAGACTTACTCCTGACTCTCCACTGTTAACTATTATCTGTGAAGACTGAAAATTTAGGGAGGCAGCACTGAGAGAGTCGGCAGCATTGAAAGTTTGAAGCTGCAAGTGATTGGGTTAGAATTTTAAGAAATAAATAGCCATATAACAGTATATACACAGGCAGGGGAAGTGAATAACACTGATTATCCCATCACAATGGCATCTGAAAGTTAGTGGGATGTATTAGGCAGCAAATGAACATGTTGTCCCTGAAGTTCATGTGTTAAAAGCAGAATAAATGGGCAAGTGTAAGGATTTGAGTGACTTTTGACAAGGACCAAATTGATTAATAATGGCTGGTGTAGGAACTGGGTCAGAGCAACTCCAAAACGTCAACTCTTGTGGGATGTTCTTGCAGTGGTCCAAGGAAGGAAAATTGGTGAAGCTGTGACAGGGTCATGGTCAGCCAAGGTTCATTGATGCTCCTTCTAAAGGTTTCACAGAACACGCAATGCATCACAGTTTGTTGTGTGTGGGACTGAGTAGCAACAGACTGATCGGGGTGCTCATGCTAACCCATGACAGCCAAAAGTGCCTACAATGGGCAAGTGAGCATCAGAACTGGACCATAGAGCAATGGAAGAAGGTGGCCTGGTCTAAAGAATCACCTTTTACATCATGTGGATGGGCGGGTGTGTGTGCATCACTTACCTGGGCAAAGATGACACTAGGATGTAGTACCGGCAGAAGGCAAGCTGAAGGAGGCAGTGGTCTGCTAATAACATCTTGGTGCCAGATACCACAGCATACCTTTGGGGGGTTAGGGGAGTCCATGCCAAGACGGGTCAAAGCTGTGTTGTTGGAAAAAGAGGAACCTACCCAATATTAGGTGGCAGGTCAGTGGCGGCTGGTGCTCAAATTTTCTTTTGGGGGGCACAAACAAACTGAAAAAAAAAAACATCAATTGCAGCCACTGTGCCCATCAAACGCAGCTACTGTGCCATCAAACGCAGCTACTGTGCCAATCAATTGCCGCCACTGTGACATCAAGCGCAACCACTGTGCCCATCAAATTCAGACACTGTGCCTATCAAACGCAGGCACTGTGCCATCAAACACAGCCACTGTACCCATAAATTGCCACCAGTGTGCCCATCAATTGCCGCTACTGTGCCCATCAATTGCTGCCAGTGTGTCCATCAATTGCTGACATTGTGCCCATCAATTGCTGACACTGTGCCCATCAATTGCTGCCAGTGTGTCTTCTTCCGTCCTCTCTCAGGCGTCCAATCACAGCGCCTGATGTTTCAGCCAATCAGGTGACAGGTAACAGACCCAAGCACCTGATTGACTGAGAGGTGGTCCAGTGTTAGCAAAGCAAATTTCTTTGCTTTGCTAACACAATGCTGAGTAAACAGCGAACGCCCAGCAGGGTGCCTGCTGTTAACCCTTTTGGGCGCCTATTAGAGCCTATGGCTCTAATCAGGTGCTTCAAAAAAAACACCCCTGCCTCTGTAATTCAGGTGCCCAGCGCCCGAAAAGGGGTCGGACACCTGAATAGGGGGCGTCAGCCGCGACCATAGGTAGATTCATGTAATGCATGAATCTATCTATGGTGATAGAGCTGTGCCAGGAGAGAGGGGGCGGCGGCCATGCGCCCCTTATGGACGCACCACCACTGTGGATGGTCATAATGTTCTAGCTGATCAAAATATGTTTGTACTGGTACCATAATACTTTTCCTTCTAGGAGACCACCTCCTGCTCTTCTACTTCTTTCACATGGGTGACAGGCTGTAAAAAGTCATTCACGGCGGATCTCTTTAGATCGTACTACCAGGCCACAGGTAGACAAGAGCTTATCGACACTCCACAATCCGATGAACAGGACCCATATGGATTCCCCACCAGAAACGAGACACAGCTCTGTTCTCTGGTTCAACAGGAATAGACCATCTTTATTGAGAAGGCAGGCTCTTATATACACCAAAAAGAATACTTGCAGTAATCAAATGGACAATGACACACTCCACCCACAACATCATACAATGGTTACTAACGAGCCCCCCTCAATACACATCTTTTAGTAGACAGACATCTGGCACCAGATCTTGATCTAATATACATGAGTTAATTAACTACAGCTTATAAGTCAGACATCTGACCTTTAGACTGTCTTGTTAACTCACAATCCACATTTATCATCAATAAAAATTCACACAATACAGTGTCAATTAGCATAACACAATGAAAGGTCTTTCAGAAGCCATCCGAGCTTCATTTACATCACAGTAGCAGACTTAATTACCACAGCAAGCTTAATAGTACACATCAGCCAACACACAATATATGTACAATATATACAATATCTATACCGCATTAAATGTGATTAGCACAGAGTCACAGACCATAGTGGGGTTCTCATTCACCCTGTGCCCCTATTAGAGACACAGGGTGATCTACACATAAGAGGGGTCGGTGAAGCTGAAACAGGAGTATCTCATACTCTCTAAGCGCTTCTGGGTCCCACGGTCCCTTCCGTTACAAACGTCATTTGATGTACAGTGTTGCCTGACCATGTAATTACCAGTAAAAATAGCAAAAATGGCCTGGTTATGAAGGGGGTAAAATCTGCTGGAGCTGAGATGGCTAAAGCCGTTTTAACATCTCTACCCTGGAATCTGACAATGTAAATTGAAGGGTTAATATTTATGAAGTCGTCTTGACACCAAATTAGAATTATGTAACTACAATAGAGTGGTCCCACAATTTCATACCTCCCATCCTATCTTTAGACAATAACATCTGCCATTTCATGGTAACTGGATGAAGGTGTTGGTGCTACATGTAAATTCTGCGGCTCTAAATATGTCATTTTAATTTATATGGGTAAATTCCCCTACAAAAATCAGTTCTGTGACTGCTAACATTGAAGATAAACTGCAGCTAAGCTGCCATCTGGTGGTAATGGGCATTTATTACAAGTCCTTTGCTAAATTGCAAGCTACGACAAAAAAATAAATCCAGCATACTGTAACATTGTTCATCCAGTTTAGTGGGGTCAGTAGGAGGAAAATTTAGCCCAGCATTACAGGACAATGGCAAAAAAAAAAAAAGTCTCTGAACAATAAAAAGTTGTCAGTGGTAGTAAAAAGTGCCCCAATATCATTGGGATGATACCCCCAGCACGAACGAGGGTAAAACATGCCCCAGCATTGGTGGTGGTTATGAGTAAGAAATACCCTAATTGTCAGTGGTCATCAGAAGTAAAAAATGCCCCTGTGTAAATGTGGATAAAAAAAAACTCTGATAACAATGGTCAAGAGGAGACATAAAATCATCGGTGTGAGCGGTCAATGGGCGTTCTAAATGCCCCAGTGGTCATTGGGGGAGTAGTGCCCTATTATTGGTGTCTGTGGTAGGAATAGTACCCAGTTATTTGTGTTAGTGGGAGGAATTAGGGATTAGGAAATCTTGTATATTTATATGTAAATATATATATATATATATATGTATATATATGTATATATATATATATATATATATATATATATATATATATATATATACAGTATCTCTACAAAAATCAGTACACCCCTCACATTTTTGTAAATATTTTATTATATCTTTTCATGTGACAACACTGGGGTAGATTCAAAGAGCAATTGCGCCTGCGTAACCATAGTTACGCAGCGCAATTGCTTACTTCCCCCGGCGTATCGAATGCTCCTGATTCAGGAACCTCGATACGCGGACTGCAAGGCTCCTTAAGCCGTCATATCTTAGGCTGCATTCTTACACAGGCCGCTAGGTGGCGTTCCCGTTGTGGTCAGCGTATAGTATGCAAATTGCATACTAACGCCGATTCACAACCCTACACGAGCCCTGCATACGCAGTTTACGTCGTTTGCGTACGTTGGTTTTTGCGTAAGGCTGCCCCTGCTATTAGCAGGGGCAGCCAATGCTACGTATACCCGTCGTTCCCGCGTCGCGAAATGTGAAATTTACGTCGTTTGCGTAAGTGAATCGTGAATGGTGCTGGACGCCATTCACGTTCACTTTGAAGCAAATGACGTCCCTGCGACGTCATTTACCGCAATGCACGTCGGGAAAGTTTCCCGACAGAGCATGTGCACTACGCTCGGCGCGGGAACGCGCCTAATTTAAATGATCCACGCCCCCTACGGGATCATTTAAATGATCTACTGCTCCGTGAATCAAGGGTAGCGCAGGTAATTTGCGGAGGCGCAGCGGCAAAACGGTGCGCTGCGCCTCCGTAAAAACTGCGCAAATCTACCTGAATCTACCCCACTGAAGAAATGACACTTTGCTACAATGTAAAGTAGTGAGTGTACAGCTTGTATAACAGAGTAAATTTGCTGTCCTCGCAAAATAACTCAACACACAGCCATTAATGTCTAAACAGCTGGCAACAAAAGTGAGTACACCCCTAAGCAAAAATGTCCAAATTGGGCCCAAAGTGTCAATATTTTGTGTGGCCACCATTATTTTCCAGCACTGCCTTAACCCTCTTGGGCATGGAGTTCACCAGAGCTTCACAGGTTACGACTGGACTCCTCTTCCACTCCTCCATGATGACATCACGGAGCTGGTGGATGTTAGAGACCTTGCGCTCCTTCACCTTTCGTTGAGGATGCCCCACAGATGCTCAATAGGGTTTACGTCTGGAGACATGCTTAGCCAGTCCATCACCTTTACCCTCAGCTTCTTTAGCAAGGCAGTGGTCGTTTTGGAGGTGAGTTTGGGGTCGTTATCATGTTGGAATGCTGCCCACGGTCCAGTCTCCAAAGGGAGGGGATCATGCTCTGCTTCAGTATGTCACAGTACATGTTGGCATTCGTGGTTCCCTCAATGAACTGTAGCTCTCCAGCGCCGGCAGCACTCATGCAGTCCCAGACCATGACACTCCCACCACCAATGCTTGAATGTAGGCAAGACACACTTGTCTTTGTACTCCTCACCTGGTTGCTGCCACACACGCTTGATACCATCTGAACCAAATATGTTTATCTTGGTCTCATCAGACCACAGGACATGGTTCCAGTAATTCATGTCCTTAGTCAGCTTGTCTTCAGCAAACTGTTTGCAGGCTTTCTTGTCCATCATCTTTAGAAGAGGCTTCCTTCTGGGACGACAGCCATGCAGACTCATTTGATGCAGTTTAAGGCATATGGTCTGAGCACCGACAGGCTGACCCCCCCACCTTTTCAACCTCTGCAGCAATTTTGGCAGCACTCATATGTCTATTTCCCAAAGACGACCTCTGGATATGACACTCAACTTTTTTGGTCGACCATGGCGAGGCCTGTTCTAAATGGAACCTGTTCTGTTCTGGTCTTGGCCACCATGCTGCAGCTCAGTTCCAGGGCCTTGGCAATCTTCTTATAGCCTAGATCATCTTTATGTAGAGCAACAATTCTTTTTTTCAGCTCATCAAAGAGTTCTTTGCCATGAGATGCCATGTTGAACTTCCAGTGACCAGTATGAGAGAGTGAGAGCGATAGCACCAAATTTAACACACTTGCTCCCCATTAACACCTGAGACCTTGTAACACCTATGATTTACATGACACTGGGAAGGGAAAATGGCTAATTGGGCCAATTTGGACATTTTCACTTAGGGGTGTACTCATTTTTGTTGCCAGACATTAATGGCTGTGTATTGAGTTATTTTGAGGGGACAGCAAATTTACACTGTTATACAAGCTGTACACTAACTACTACGTTGTAGCAAAGTGTAATTTCTTCAGTGTTGTCACATAAAAATATATAATAAAATATTTACAAAAATGTAAGTATGCTCCTCCATGGACCAGATGACTAAGGTACATTGCATTCCAGCACTCAGCACCTGCTGCCACTCTGCATACAGTGGCTCGCTCTGGTGCGCAATAAGAAGGTCTGCTTTTTGGCTTTACTCCCCTGGTGTCCAACACATGGCTCACAGGTCTCCCTTGTGTAGCCTGCTGAGTGGTAGAGGAAAGACTGAGTTGCTTCCAGCACCAGCTATATCACAGCGCTGGTGCAATTAAAATGACTTGCCAATTGTTATTTGCTCACTAGCCTCTTACGTGCTGGCCACATCCCAGCGACAGGGTCCATGTGTAAAAAGCAGCAGAGGTGGCTGATCCAAGTTCCGTGCTCCTAGTTGTATTGTGGAGTTGGCCTGCTGCACAGGCCTTGTCACATGGGTAGGAGGTGATTGTAGGGTCCTGCAGGACAGCCCCCCTGCCCCAGAGCACCCTGCCATGTTGAGGGCATGTGGCCTGGTATGGTTTGGGGGGAGGGGGCTTGTTTGTCTCCTCCCTTTCCTGACCTGCCAGGCTGCATGCTTGGATAAGGGTCTGGTATGGATTTTGGGGGGACTCCAGAGAATTTTTTTAAGAAATTTGGCATTGGGGTTCCCTTTAAAATCCACACCAGACCCGAAGGGCCTGGTATGGATTTGGGGGTGATCCCATGTTTTTTATTCCCCTGATATTTTAATTGCTGGCAATTCTTTTTTCCTTTCAGCTGCCAGCGGGCCACTCCGCTGACCTCTAAATCATCAGTTGTTAAGGACATGGCGGCTGCCCGCTTCTTAACAACCATGACAGTTTCTGGTTGTTAAAGCGGGGGTTCACCCGAATTTTTTTTTTTAACATTAGATTGAGGCTAATTACGGGAACCACAATCGGGTGTTTTTTTTTAAATCAATGCAGTACTTACCGTTTTAGAGATAGATGTTCTCCGCCGCTTCCGGGTATGGTCTTCGGGACTGGGCATTCCTATTTGATTGACAGCCTTCCGACCGTCGCATACATCGCGTCACGAGTTGCCGAAAGAAGCCGAACGTCAGTGCGGCTCTATACGGCGCCTGCGCACTGACGTTCTGCTCATTTCGGCAACTCGTGACGCGCTGTATGCGACGGTCGGAAGGCTGTCAATCAAATAGGATTGCCCAGTCCCGCAGACCATACCCGGAAGCGGCGGAGAACATCTATCTCTAAAACGGTAAGTACGGCATTGATTTAAAAAATAACACCCGATTGTGCTTCCCGGAATTAGCTTCAATCTAATGTTAAAAATTTGTTTTTCGGGTGAACAGCCGCTTTAAGAACTCCATAACAACCAGCTTTCTCTACTAAAATACTGCATGACTTCATAAAATAACTCATGTAGTATTTTAGTAGCGTTTTTTAGTGAATCCTCGGATACTTGGATGTGGTAAGCTACCGCTTTGTGAATGGCGCCCAATATTTGCTTATCCCTGAGTTCAGCTTTAATTACAACTCCGATGTCTCTTAGGAGGAGATTGATGCCTCAAAATAAGTAATTATGATTCAGAGTTAATTTTCTTCATTGGCTAATCTGACATGGAACCTTCATGATCCTAATAACAAACTAATTTCAATTTGATGTTAACAACAGTAGTAGCTCTGTGATACAGTGGGACTTGAGAAAAGGGAATTTGAAGAGTTTCCTTTTGTCCGGTCAATGAATGATGGTACTATTATGCCCTGTACACACGATCGGTCCATCCGATGAAAACGGACCGATGGATTTTTTCATCAGATATCCGATGAAGCTGACTTTCATCAGTCTTGCCTACACACCATTGGTTAAAAATCCGATCGTGTCGAACGCGGTGACGTAAAATACAACGACGTGCTGAGAAAAATGAAGTTCAATGCTTCCGAGCATGCGTCGACTTGATTCTGAGCATGCGTGGATTTTTAACCGATGGATTTCCCCACAGACGATCGTTTTTTTCTATCGGTTTTTTAACCATGAGATCATTTTAACACAAGTTCTAAGTTTTTTCACCGACAGGGAAAAAAAACTATAGGGCCCACACACGATCAGTTCGTCTGATGAAAACGGTCCATCGGACCGTTTTCATCAGACGAACCGATCGTGTGTACGCGGCATTACTTGTGTAATTAAGTGAAATATCTCTAGAAAAGTCTTCCTAGTTCAAATCTTGATTAGTTTGCTGCAAATTTCTTGGCTCTACATATACAGTACATGCAAGTATAACTCTTTAATAGGATGTAACAAAATTCAGAAAAAAAGCTGGCTTTCTGGTGAAAATCTCTCTGCACAGCTACGTTGTACTTGTTCCAGTTCTCTAATTTAGAAAAGCTGGCAGAAAATATAATTGCCCTGAAGTCTCATTATATAAAAGGAAAAGGGAGGGGGGGAAATGACATTGGGACTTTGTGTAAGGCAATGAATGGGTAGATTCATATGCCTCCATCCTTTGATACTATTCAAAAGAGGGGGGTAGGTTGGGACTTTATATGAAGCACACTCGTAAAAATTAGGTATGCAAAGACATGTAAAAATAGAATAAATAACAATACATAACACCTTGATAATTCATATATATATATTGTACAGGACACCGGGGGTGGGTCCTGGACGGGTGCTATACGGCACCACTGTTTGGACTATGGTCCATTTAAATAGAGGTAGAAGGTTCAGGGGGTCACCCAAAAGTGGGTGAAAAGTTCCAGGCAGGCGCTAATTCAGAGAGGACTGGCTTGCAGTCTTCTCTATCTTAATAAAGTAGTTTGGGGCCTGGAATTTTGGAGGCTCCAAAGTGTTATTTGGGTGGGATGGAGCCTCCACTCCTAAACCCTGGAAGCCAGCGCACAAGGGGTTAAAATCTCTCAGACAACCACCCATTAAAGCAGGAAGTGATGCTGGAGGGAGTGAGTGAGTTGGGAGAGTGCACCTGTGAGGACAAGATGGAAGTCTGCTAGCTGCTCAGAGAGGACTTTTGAGTAGTTTGGAAGTGAAGCTGTGTCTGCAGGGAAGGTCTGGAGGACTTCTTACTAAAAACGTATGTGCCTTTCTTTTGGTTGTTTTTTCTGAAGAAAGACTTTTTCCTAATTTATGCTGGAAACAAGCAGGACTTTTGTTGTGACGTTTTGGATGCTGAAGAAAAGCTTTATTTTGTTTTGTTTGGTCATCAATAAAGACCCTTTGCTTTACTGACACGGTTTTACGCACTTGTCTCGCAGAGCTTAAAGACCCCCAAAGATCACAACTGGTGTCGAATGCGGGCAAAGTGCATTTGCAGGCGCAAAAACCGTTTAAAACTGACATTTAAAGAGACCGTATACTTATGGCATGTCTTGGGTGAAGTCTGCCCAGGCGTTACAAACAGCAGACAAAGGCATGGAGGAGGTCGTTAAGGCTTTGGCACAAGCCACTGTGACCCAGCAGCAAGCCACTGTGGCCCAACAGCAAGCGTCAGCAGAGTCAAACCGTCGCCATGAGGAAGCGATGGCTCAGCAGCAGCAGGCCCTGGCACAGGCTATAGCTGCGCAGCAGGAAAATACACGGCTGCTATCCGCCCAGTTTACGGCCCAGCAGGAGTCCACTCAAGCACAGGTGGCTGCCTTGCAGGAGGCCGTACAGCAGCTGGCTCAGGGACAAGTGCAAGCGGTCGTTGCCACTAGCAACCCAGTGTCTGTGAGGGCCAGCCATTTTTTGCAAAAACTAACGCCCAGCGATGACGTGGAAGCCTTTCTCACCACCTTTGAAAGGATAGCAGAGAGAGAGGGGTGGCCCCGGGACCAATGGGCTGGCATTATCTCCCCTTTCCTCACTGGTGACCCGCAAAAAGCCTATTTTGACCTCCCAGCTGAGCACATCAGGGACTATGAGCGTCTAAAAACCGAGATCCTGGCCCGCCTGGGAGTGACCACAGCCGTCCGGGCTCAAAGGGTGCATCGCTGGCGGTACAAACCTGACCAACCCCCCAGGTCCCAAATGCATGAACTAATTCAGTTGGTTAAAAAATGGCTGCAGCCAGAAAAGTTGTCAGGTCCACAAATGGTGGAACGAGTGGTGATGGACCGGTACCTACGGTCCCTACAAGATGACCTACAGCGCTGGGTAAGCCATGGAAACCCTACTAATGCTGACCAGCTGATCGAGCTGGTTGAACGGTATACCGTGGTGGAGGACCTGCTTGGGCCTACCAAGCGTCGAGAACCCACGCCAAGGACACCCAGACCAGTCACCAACCTGAGGAGAGAAGCCTTGCCAGATGTTGGCGTCCGCAGGTTTACACCATCTGCCCTAGAACCACGGAGGTCGGTTCCTGTACCAAAGATGGGAGACATACAATGTTGGCGATGTCGGTCCTGGGGACATACCCGGGCACAATGCCCACTGCAGGAGGAGCCTATGGAGTGCGGAACTGGTCGGAGAAGCTCCTTCTATGTGCGAAGTGTGTGTACCACTCATCTTGACCTGGCTGCAGGACGGTTTGAGTGCGAAGTGTGGGTGAACCACCTTCCTGCCAGGGCTCTACTGGACTCCGGCAGCATGGTCACACTCGTACATGCCAGGGTGCTTGGGAGGATAGGCCCAGTAACTAAGACTCTACGGGTAGTATGTATCCATGGGGACACCAAGGAGTACCCCTTGGTCCCGGTAACTGTGTCCTATGGCCATACCTCGGTTACCCAGGAGGTTGGGGTGGTAAAAAGCTTGATACATGACATCATAGTGGGGCGGGACTGTCCACTATTTTTGGAACTATGGGACCAGGTACAGACGGGTCTGCCAGGAGAACTGGGGACACTGAGCTTGGAAGGGACAGAGTCTGGGGGATCCGGGCCTGAAACCTCCACAACACACCCCTCTAATGTGGAAATACCTGTTGGTGATAATGACGTTGCAGAGAATCTTAGTTCTAATAGTGGTCCTGTGTCAGGTCTCAAAACCGAGTTGAACTCTGAGGGGGGGGAAGTCTCCCCATTACAAGTCATGCTGGGGGAGGATGATGAGGAGCTCTCCACGATTGAGGAGGGTGAGGGGGAAACATCCCCAAGGCCAGTGCATCCAGACCTGGATGTACCCAGGGGTGCGTTTGGCACCGCCCAGTTACAGGATCCTACCTTAGTGAACGCTCGAGAGCAGGTTTCTGTCATTGATGGGGTTTCACAAATACCAGGTGCAGATCAGAGGTTTCCTCATTTTGCGTTGAAGGGGGACCTAGTCTATCGTGTGGCTGAGAGCCGAGGGGAACCCATAGAGCAGTTGCTGGTCCCTCAACCGTATAGGCGGATGCTCCTTGATCTAGCCCACAACGACGCACTGGGAGGACACCTGGGGGCGGAGAAAACGGAGGCCAGGATAACCGATCGGTTTTACTGGCCAGGGGTGAAGGCTGAGGTTAAAAGATATTGTGAGTCTTGTCCTGTTTGCCAGATAACTGCCCCAGTGCCCCGCTATAGAAACCCCCTAGTACCCTTGCCAATTATTGAGGTCCCATTTGAGCGGATCGCTATGGATCTTGTGGGACCCCTGGTAAAGTCGGCAAGGGGGTACCAATACATATTGGTCATCCTAGACTACGCCACTAGATACCCAGAAGCAGTCCCATTGAGAAAAACGTCCTCTAAGGCCATTGCCCGGGAGTTATTTCAAATGTTCTCACGTACTGGGTTCCCCAAGGAAATACTAACGGATCAGGGCACCCCTTTTATGTCAAAGGTGATGGCGGACTTGTGCAGGCTGTTTCAGATTAAGCAGTTGCGGACGCCCGTCTATCACCCGCAGACCGATGGCCTAGTTGAGAGGTTTAACAAAACTCTAAAGTCCATGTTAAAAAGAGTGGTCCAGAAAGACGGGAAAGATTGGGACATGTTACTCCCTGCCCTGTTGTTCGCTATCCGGGAGGTACCACAGGCATCCACGGGTTTCTCGCCATTTGAGCTAGTGTACGGACGAAGGCCCCGGGGGTTGCTTGATCTGGTAAAGGAAACGTGGGAAAGTGAGTCCTCCCCGCACAAAACCGTGGTAGAGCATATTTCTCAAATGCGAGAAAGGGTGGCTAAAGTGATGCCGATGGTGAGAGAGCACATGCAGAAGGCTCAGGATGCCCAAAGAAGGGTATATAATCGGTCGGCTAAAGTGAGACAGTTACAAGTAGGAGACAGGGTAGCTGTCCTAATACCCACAGTGGAGAGCAAGTTCTTGGCCAAGTGGCAAGGTCCATTTGAAGTAGTAGAGAAAGTGGGTGAGGTAAACTATAAGGTACACCAACCAGGAAAAAGAAAACCCTACCAGATTTATCACATAAATTTGTTGAAGCTCTGGAGAGACAGAGAACCGGTGTCCGCGGTGGTGACGGTACAGTCAGGGGACCATGTAGGGATCGACCTGGTGCAGGTTGCGGCTACCCTAACTAGGCCCCAAACCCAGCAAGTAAAAGAATTTCTGCAAAGGAATAGGGACATGTTTTCAGGGTTGCCAGGGCTCACCAACGTCATTGAGCATGACATTGTGACCGAGCCCAAGGTGAAAATCCGGCTTAAACCCTACCGTATCCCAGAAGCTCATAGAGTGTCAGTGTCTGGAGAGGTTAAAAGGATGCTCGAACTTGGGGTCATCGAAGAGTCGCAGAGCGAGTGGTCCAGTCCGATTGTGTTGGTGCCCAAACCCAATGGTACTCTCCGCTTCTGCAACGATTTTAGAAAACTCAACGAGGTCTCCAAGTTCGATGCATACCCCATGCCACGGGTAGATGAGCTGATTGAGAGATTGGGTCCTGCCAGGTACATCACCACGCTGGACCTCACAAAAGGTTACTGGCAGATTCCCCTGACCAAGGAGGCCAGAGAGAAAACAGCTTTCTCTACCCTGGAAGGTCACTTCCAGTATAAAAGAATGCCGTTTGGTCTTCACTCCGCCCCCGCCACATTCCAAAGGGCCATGGACAAAACTTTACGTCCACACCTACGGTATGCCTCCGTTTACCTGGATGACATAGTCATTTTCAGCACGGACTGGGATTCCCATCTTCCCCGGGTACAGGCAGTGGTAGACTCCTTGAGAAGAGCGGGGTTCACCATCAATCCGGAGAAGTGTGCGGTTGGGGTGGAGGAAGCCAAGTACCTAGGATACATTGTAGGTAGAGGGTTAGTGAAGCCCCAAATGAGCAGGGCTGGCCCCGCCCCCTAACAAAGAAACAGGTCAGAGCGTTTTTAGGCCTAGTTGGGTACTATAGGAGGTTTGTCCCCAACTTCGCCACCATTGCGGCACCGCTAACTGACCTCACCAAAGGCCGAAAGTCGGTCATGATTAAATGAAATGCCGAGGCTGAAAAATCTTTTCAAATGCTTAAGACCGCACTCTGCCAGGATCCGGTGCTTGTGGCGCCAGATTTTTCTAAGGATTTTATAGTGCAGACAGATGCCTCAAGTGAAGGGCTAGGAGCAGTTCTGTCTCAAGAAATCAACGGAGAGGAGCATCCAATAGTTTTTCTTAGTAGGAAACTGACGCCAGCTGAGAAAAACTATGCGGTGGTGGAGCGCGAATGTCTTGCCATCAAGTGGGCTTTGGACTCCCTACGTTATTTTCTCCTAGGTAGGAAGTTTCGCCTTATATCAGACCATGCTCCTCTTACGTGGATGAGACAGAACAAACACACCAATGCCAGGGTAACAAGGTGGTTTCTGTCTCTGCAGGAGTTCAATTTCATGGTAGAGCACAGACCCGGGAGACAGCATCAGAATGCCGATGCCCTCTCCCGAGTCCATTGTATGGTGTCTACTGTTGCCTCCAACACCTCCGCGTTGAGGCAGAGGGGGGGGATATGTACAGGACACCGGGGGTGGGTCCTGGACGGGTGCTATACGGCACCACTGTTTGGACTATGGTCCATTTAAATAGAGGTAGAAGGTTCAGGGGGTCACCCAAAAGTGGGTGAAAAGTTCCAGGCAGGCGCTAATTCAGAGAGGACTGGCTTGCAGTCTTCTCTATCTTAATAAAGTAGTTTGGGGCCTGGAATTTTGGAGGCTCCGAAGTGTTATTTGGGTGGGATGGAGCCTCCACTCCTAAACCCTGGAAGCCAGCGCACAAGGGGTTAAAATCTCTCAGACAACCACCCATTAAAGCAGGAAGTGATGCTGGAGGGAGTGAGTGAGTTGGGAGAGTGCACCTGTGAGGACAAGATGGAAGTCTGCTAGCTGCTCAGAGAGGACTTTTGAGTAGTTTGGAAGTGAAGCTGTGTCTGCAGGGAAGGTCTGGAGGACTTCTTACTAAAAACGTATGTGCCTTTCTTTTGGTTGTTTTTTCTGAAGAAAGACTTTTTCCTAATTTATGCTGGAAACAAGCAGGACTTTTGTTGTGACGTTTTGGATGCTGAAGAAAAGCTTTATTTTGTTTTGTTTGGTCACCAATAAAGACCCTTTGCTTTACTGACACGGTTTTACGCACTTGTCTCGCGGAGCTTAAAGACCCCCAAAGTTCACAATATATATATATATTTTGATATAATTGATGTTGTACAACAACTATAATGTAGCCCATCAATCTGATTGGTAGTAAACATGGGTAATCTCGAAGGTAAAATTTATAATCAATATATAATGCTGAAGAATCTTAAACACATAATTGTAATGGTGTAGACTATGACAGTAGCTCTACGCATTTCATGGGCATTACCACTCATCAGGAGCAAGTATGATTTGGATGTATCTATTATAAAAAATATAAATTAATGCAAAATAATCTAGTAGTTGGCACAGAGGGGAATAGAAGAAAGAGGGGGACCAATCAATATTTTCAAATCCTTTAACCTACAGTTAAATTTAATATACGAAGGGATAGTGTTGGCAGCTGAAGACACCATGGAAAACAACATCCCCAGGAGCTGAGACAGCAATATCCACAGCCACACGTGGCACAAACAGCAGTGTATAGAACCTCTATAAAGGTGGGCAATTGTGGTATGGATAAATACTACGTGAGATTTCCAGGAGATTTCTGTGGAAAAAACAGTGTGTAAATATATAGGACTGCACAATTGGCAGAAGGGAAAGCTACAGCCCATAAGGGAATATAGTAGTGTCAAAAGGCCAGTGGAGAGTAAACACATGATAAGAAACACATACCTCACCAGAGCTGACATTATCACTGACGTTATCATTGACGTTATCATTTTGAAATATTTCCGAAAATTGCTGCCTTTCCAATGTTTCTAGGTTGGCTTATTTAGCTTTTATGGATTTCGTTTTTTCCTGTTATAGTTTTGTACTGAGCAAATTGTTCACAAGAGAGCATCTGCTATAGATTAAAGTTATTAAAGTGCTATTTTTACACCACTCCAATAAATTGCATTCTCCTGGGTGTGCAAAATTCAATGGCCCAGATCCACGAAGGAGTTATGTCGGCGTATCTATTGATCTAGGATGCTCCGGCGTATCTTTGTTTTGTATCCACAAAACAAGATACGTCTGAAGCTGGGCTAGATCCGACTGACGTATGTCTTAGTACGCCGTTGGATCTAAGGTGCATATTTACGCTGGCCGCTAGGTGGTGCTTCAGTTGATTTTTGCGTCGAGTATGCAAATTAGCTAGATACGCCAATCCACAAACGTACGTCTGCCCGGCGCATTTTTTTACGTCGTTTACGTAAGGCTTTTTTCGGCGAAACGTTACCCCTGCTCTATGAGGCATACGCAATGTTAAGTATGGACGTCGGGCCAGCGTAGAATTTTCCATCGTGTACGTCGTTTGCGTAAAACGTTCGCGAATAGGGCTTTGCGTAAATTACGTTCACGTCGAAAGCATTGACTATTTGCGGTGTGATTTCGAGCATGCGCACTGGGATACCCCCACGGACGACGCATGCGCCGTTCAAAAAATACGTCATTTACGTGGGGGTCAAGTAGAATTAACATAAAACATGCCCACATCTTTATCATTTGAATTCCGCGCCCTTACGCCGGCAGATTTACGCTACGCTGCCGTAACTTTATAGGCAAGTGCTTTGTGAATACAGCACTTGCCTCTCAAAGTTGCGTCGGCGTATCGTTACTACGATACGCTACGCCTGCCTAAAATTACGACGCGCTACGTGGATCTGGCCCAATATGTTTATCCGTTTCTTTATCTGTCTTCTGTTTGTCTGTAATTTTAGTACAACATTCTATTGTGTGGCTTATTAGACACGTTGGGGGCTGCACCTGGTCTACTTACTGCATGATCAGTTATTAATCAGCAGTGGGCTATAACCAGCACACAGGCCATAATTTAAGGACATGGCAGCTCCTATTCAGGAATTTGCTGAACCATTCAATGCAGGAAGCAAATTAATGTGATCAGAAAGGTTATTTCAGTATTATTATTGCTGTTTAATTTCCCATCTAAGCAAGACTATAAGCAGAGCTCTATATTAATGTTTACATTTAGGCAGTGCCATATTTAGAGGAGCAGAGGCCCCTATTAAGGGAATGTATTTGACCCCCTTCACTGTATGAGCTTTGATGCCCCGATTTTCTGGTATTCCCTACTCCTGCCCAATTACTTTTAATGCAGAATGTCAGAAATGGAAAGGAGGTGGTCACATGGAGTACATCAGTGCAGGGAAGATGATGATGGCCAGTGCAGTGATGCCACCTTAGGAGTTTGCTTTGATCTGATTATGACCAAGCATAGATGGCACAAGCTTGACCTAACTATCCTCAGATATCTGAGCAATCTAGTGCTTTTCTAAACACTAATGATCTCAGTAGGCTTTACTGCTTGACTATAGGAAATTTCAAACTGAAAAAATGTGATTACTGTATATTCCATGCAGTTTGCAACAGCATAACCTTCTGCCCACCAGAATGTAATATTGTATGTAATTGTATGTAATATTGAGTATATACAATCTAAAATAAAATACAATTATCACTATAGAAATGTTTGGATTATTTCCAATTTAAGATAACAATATAATAGCATGATAGCAGGCACTGATACTAATGCTGCGTACACGTGGCCATTTTTAATGTTCTAGAATAAACAAGGTTTTTTTCAACCCGATTCTTGTCAAGCCTGCCTTGCATACACACAAAAAAAATGCTCGAGCAAAGCACAGTGACGTACAACACGTATGACGGCACTATAAAGGGGAAGTTTCATTCGGATGGCGCCACCCTTTGGGCGGCTTTTGCTAATTTTGTGTTAGTAAAAGTTTGGTGAGAGACGATTCGTGCTTTTCAGTCTTCGTGATTTTCAGTCTGTTACAGCGTGACGAATGTGCCATCTCCATTACAAATGCTAGTTTTACCAGAACGAGTGCTCCTGTCTCATAACTTGCTTCTGAGCATGCACGTTTTTTTCCGTTGTTAAAGCCTACACACAACTGTTTTTCACGACGTGAAAAACGACAGAGTGAAAAACTACGCAAAAAATTAGAGCAGGGTTTGACAAATTTGCTTGGAATCTAGGAGCCAGCTAAAAAAGTTAGAAAACAGAAAACGTGCCCATCCCGACGAGCTTGCACGCAGAAGCGAACACAGAAGTGGTCAAACAAGCGCTCAGAGGCGATTCAGTTCGCATGTGTAGCGCTATATACATTTTTCACTCACTCACTCACATACGTGAGTAGCGCCTGCATATGTAAACGGTATTTAAACCACACATGTGAGGTATCGCCGCGATTGAGCGAGAGCAATAATTCTAGCCCTAGACCTCCTCTGTAACTCAAAACATGCAACCTGTAAAAAAAATTAAACGTCGCCTATGGAGATTTTAACGGGTAAAAGTTTGTCGGCATTCCACAAGTGGACGCAATTTTGAAGCGTGACATGTTGGGTATCAATTTACTCGGCGTAACATTATCTTAAAAAAAAAGTGTATTTTCCCCCAAAAAAGTGCGCAAATACGGCGTGACAGAAAGTATTGCAACTATTTATTCTCTAGGGTGTTAGAATAAAAAATATATATAATGTTTGGGGGTTCTAATTAGAGGGAAGGAGATGGCAGTGAAAACAGTGAAAAATTACACATTAGAACTGCTGTTTTACTTGTAATGCCAAGGGCCACCACCATATGGCGCCAGGTTACAGAAGGAAACTTGCGCTTCACAAGACCGCAAAGACACGGCCTCAATTACCGTCCGTCGCGGGCCCCCCGTGATCGAGCCCTGAATTAGAGCATGTTCTAAATTTTTAATGCCCAATTTTCACGTCATGAAAAATGCTCTGGAGCCTACACACAATCGTTTTTAATGACCATTCAAAAAAATTTAATTTTTCACGTTATGAAAAACGGTTGTGTGTACGCAGCATTAAAAATACATTTTTCTAAAATATCACCATATGCTGATCAAAGCTAATAATCTAAAGACATTATCAGAGAGAAAAAACCCACATAGATCATTTTTTCATCTAGTGGAGACTTTTTGTATTGGAGCATAAATCTGCCCTGTGGTAGTCTACATGCTATAAACAAACCAAAACTTTAAGGCTGGGTTCACACTATGTGTGGCATGGGGCACAACATGGGGGTCCGCTGCGTCCCCGTTCACCATTTCAGGTCTGAATTAGGTCTGAATTTTTGCCTGAATTCAGACCTGAAACAGAACCAAAGACGCACAGAACCCTTCTGCTGTGTGTTCCACGGCCGGCCTGGAAGATATGTGAACCGGCTAAAGAGGTATTAAAAACAAAAGCAATCATTTATTATCTTGCAGATAAACAATTCTTGGATGTGACCTGGTATACTGCTTTTGTTGCGGCTCCTCTCCCTTCTCTGCCCCACCACCCCTTCTCAGTCGGCAGCAGAGAGGGGGACAGAACTCCTTTGCAAGATCCTTCTTTTCTCCATGTAGCCATGGAGAGCCTCGTCTCAGCCCCCCTCCCTGCATTGGCAGTGGGCAGCAGAGAGGAGGAAAGAACTCTCTACAGATCCTGTGCCTCTCTGTGCAGCCGCAGCACCCCCACATCTCCACCTCCCCTGATCTCAGCATTTAGCAGACTCCGGCAGCTGACTCCAGTCCTCCCCCAGACTCTGCACTTTCTGCTTCCCAGCTCTGCCCCCAGCTTCTTCTCAGCAGCAGCACAAGATACACTGTGATGTAAGAGAGGATGGGGGACTCTTGACTTCTGATGTAAGGGGGGTTTGGGTGCTCTGGACATCTAGTCTTATAGACACAACAGGCCCTTTGAGGGCAGCCATAATGCTGATGCAACCTGCAATGATATCAGGGCTGGACTGGGACAAAAATTTGGCCCTGGACTTCATCCAGACTGGCCCACTTTGACAGGTCTCTCCCACAGCGGCCGGACAACTCCCGCACCCCCCCGGCCACCCAAGCCCCCTCTCCCCCTTCACTAGCTACTAGCCGTTTTACTTTATTAGAGTAGAACGGCTCGTACTGGTACTCTTATAGGCAGTACCAGTGGGGAAGCTAGACATTATTTCTCCCGGGGCAAAGAATCAGTTTGGTGCCCCCCCCCCCCTTATGGGACAAGATTAGGCAGAAGTGAGAAACTCCCAGGCCGCTGTCACTGAAGCCGGCCCACTGAGCCATCGGCCCACCGGGAAACTCCCTGTAGTCCCAATGGCCAGTCCATCCCTGAATGATATTGAGTTTGACAAGTTTTAGCTAGTAAGACTGCAAATGTGGCAGATCTGAATCTGCTAGTCTAGCTAACACTCGCCTCTACCTAGACTGAGAATTCTGGTGTCCAAAGATGCTCCCTGTGCTCCCCTTCATCCAAAGTGAGGGCACTCTAATACATGAGGTGTGTTACTGGCTAGGTCACCAAGTGAAAACAGATGGAAAATGCCTATAAAAGAAAACGAATGCAGCACATCGTTGGACACACACACCAATCGGTAAGCTGCAATAAATTACATTTTTGGTTTTGGGTTTATATCGCGTTAAAACTGTTGCATGAGAAAATACTGCTTTGGTGATACTTCAAAAATGACTGCGTACATCACATTGCTTGCCTTCTTCTGCATTGCCACATTTGCTTCTCTTCCTTTACTTTCCACTTCAAAATGTCCTATGTACCTTACCTGCCACTGCCAAGCAGTTCATGTTCCCTGTGCAGGCAAGTCCACGCAGAGTCTTCTTCAAGTTTTGTAAAAAAAACTTTGGTTGCTGTGTGTTTGA